>NC_071486.1:5662321-6314723 GCF_028500815.1 Rissa tridactyla
TCCCGAGTCAAATGCAAATGCAGAAGTATGCGACAGCCGGAGCCTCACAGCGCTATCTGTCACCTGCCAGGCCAGAGCCAAGGCACTGGGGAGAGAACCAGAAAAAGGGAGGGATGCTGAGCTCCAGGAGCCGGGAGAGGCTGCTCAGCGGGAGTCCGGAGGAGGAGAAGGGAGGGGGGGGGCTGAGACAAAACAGCACAAAGACGTTTCACTTCAGGCCTTTCCTGACGAGGAACTGAAGCCTCTTGCAGGAGAGAGGAGATGAAACAGGTCCTGCCCCTGCGACATGGGGCAGGAGCCTGGCTGACAGCCCCCTGCAGCTTTACCACTCCCTGCGGGACGGAACGGGCTCCTCCCCGAACCCCAAAGGCTTCCCAAACTGGCCCAAGGGCGAGTGAAAAGCTGGCATTACATACAGAACAATACTTCATCCCCGATGGTAATTTCATAGACAAGTTAAGGCTCAGGAGTTCTCAGCTGGAGGCAGCGAAAAAATGGGTAAGGATAGTTCCTCAGTCTCTGAAAACAGCCTCATTTTTCAGTTTGCAAAATGCCATGAAAGTGGAAGCAGCCTATTAAATTTTCCATTGAAAACCATGTGAAAATATTTCAAACATCTGTGTGATTGCAATAATGGAGAAAGGAGCAAAGCGCTGCTGCCTCCAAACCCACATATTCTGAAAACTAAGCACAGCAATTAAAACATCAAGTAGAGAGAAGTGTCATTTGTTTCCACTTCTGCCGCTATCTGGCCAAAATAATGCAATTGTAAATTAATAGCGTGTTTTTAATATTGCAGTAGCTCAAGACTTCACTATGCAAGATGCCGTAATGCAAAATAAAAGGAAACTCTCCCTGCAAACCTCATTGCACAGAGGAGCAGAGCTCCAGGTCCCCACTGGCACAAACTCGACGTCTAAAGGATACTCTGAGACAAACCACCAAAAAAAAGAGCTATCGATGCCTGGTAATCGTATGTCATTCCTCCCATAAGATCTCAACATCCTAAACATTGTCTCTTCATAACACGCTGGGAGACACAGTTTTTCCTCAATTTATATATGGGGAACCGCAACACGCAGACACAAAGGCTCTGACCGTCAGAAGCATTTACATTCTGTTTAGCTCTAATTTGCTTTGATCTAATGGAACTAGGTACCTAAGTACCTGTAAGTATCGCACACTGAATGATTAATCCCAAGCTAAACTAGAAGTTTTAGAGAAAACCTGATGGACATCTCCCTCCCCTCTGCCAAATCCCAAACTGGCATCCCAAGCCCTTTGCCACCCTGCCTAGCAATTGAAGTAAATCATCCGGATGGCAACGCGAGGAGAGCCGTCCTCTCCCGGCTCCCGCTAGGCCTGGGTATCCAGGGAGACAATCCCCATCTCCCGCTGATGACCATTAAGCACCGGAGCCCGCTGCCTCCCCAGCTCGCAGCCCGACGGACGGGATGGCGTTTCGCTACTGGCTCAGGCAAGTTGTAAATGAGAAACAGATGCTGCCCCGGTTTGGAGAAGCCAGTAGCTTAAACTGCTGCCTCATAAACCTTTTTAGTAGCATTTTTCCTTATATATTTTTTATTTTATTTCTAACAGGGACTTTCACGGATTAACAGCCAAGAGCGATTTTAAACTCCAACAGCCAGAAAGCGGGCTACGCTGGGAAGGAAAGGAAAGCCCTTTTCTGCAGTGGGGCAGGTTTACAGGCAGGAAGGGAACGTCACCGGGAAGCTCAGCTTTGAGGTTCCCACAGACCCTGGTATCACGGGTCCAACCCCCAGCTCAGCCTTTACCTCCAGCAAACTCCTAAGACTCCTGGTGTTTTCCATCCATCTGCCAACTCTTCCGAGCTTTACACGCACGTTCCGTCCTCCTCGTTACGCACCGCGCACCTGTAACACCTCCTGCCCGAGCTCTGGCTGCATTTCAGGTTTTGCATTTAACCTCAAAATCACAGCGGGGACCGAGGGGAGACAAACGGCTCCGCTCCAGAGAGGTCCCCAGCTCTGCAGAAAGCCCGCGTTTGGGAGGAAAGGCATCCTGGAGCCGCAGAATCTTTTATCACATTATGATTGAAAACAAAAAATCTCCAGCCACACCACCGGTGGGAGAACCTCAGTGCACAGTCCTGAAAATAATGAATATGTTATGGACCATTATCCTTCCTGGGCACTGCCATTCGTGAGAGGACTGTTAAAGAAATGCTTCTTGCTTTAGAGACATGGGAGAGGACTTACATTTTCAAATCTGCTCTCTAGTGCTGAAAATGCTGGTAGCAAAAATTGTTCTGCCATCATTAGAGATGAGTAGGACATAATAGATTTTTTTTCCTTTGGTTTCAGTGGGAGAAAAATGTCACATTGAGATTCTGGTGAAAAAAAAGGCAACGCAGCCTGCGAGTGCACGCCGCTCGGGGGAATGCCAGGAAAGGCAGCCCCTCTTTGCTGGCTGACAGCTACAGTGATCACACTAATAAGGGGATAGGCATTTTGGGATGGAGCGATACGTAGGAAGATGCCACACTGCCGCAAGCCCCGGCTGCTCGTGGGGAGCCGCGGTGCTGCTGGCGGTGGCTGCTGAATTTATCAGCCGAGCGAGTGGAGCCACAAACACTGCCGGGGCTGGCGGAGGGCACGGGGCTCGCTCAGACGCAGGCCGCGCTGCCCGAGGCCCCTCTCCTCCCTGATCGTGCCATCGCACATCCAGGGACACCCTTCAGCTTTCAGGCCCTCTTTTTGTTTGTTTCTAAATTTTGATTTTAAATCGCTGCCGCAGTGACGTGCACCCATGTCCCGCGGAGCGTGGGCGAGAGGGTAGGGGTCCCACGTGGGTGCTGCTGCAGGGTCCCAGCTGCGCACCCAGAGCTGACGGTGTGATGCCATACGACAGCTCTCCTGGCAGGTTGGTTCATCCACTCTCTTATAAAGAAAGAGTGAGGGATTTGGGGCTTTTCAGTCTGGAAAAAAGACGACTCGGGGGGGATCTTATCAACGCTTATAAATACTTCAAAGGGGGGTGTCAGGAGGATGGGGCCAGGCTCTTCTCAGTGGTGCCTGGGGACAGGACAAGGGGCGACGGGCACAGACTTGAGCATGGGAAGTTCCATCTCAACATGAGGAGGAACTTCTTTGCTGTGAGGGTGGCAGAGCCCTGGCACAGGCTGCCCAGAGAGGTGGGGGAGTCTCCATCTCCGGAGACATTCCAACCCCGCCTGGACGCGTTCCTGTGCCACCTGCTGTGGGTGACCCTGCTCTGGCAGGGGGTTGGAGGGGATGATCTCCAGAGGGCCCTTCCAGCCCTCACCAGCCTGTGATTCTGTGATTCACCTCCTCTTCTACCTGCTACCAGATCTAGCAGCCAGCACTAACAGAAATTGTTTCGTTAGAGGTATATTGTCAGCTTTAGCAACGCCTCTGTCAACACTTATTCACTTTATAGGAATTTCGTGATGAACTGGGAAGTGGCTGGCAGCACCAGTCCCGCTGCTGGAATGGGAGCCGTGTGGCTGTGGGAAAGGTCCCCTCGCGATGGTAAATAACGAGACCATCCCCAGTTTGTGAGGCTCAGGTCTGGGTGCTCAATTCTGCACTTTCCCATGCTAGTGCCAGGAAGAGCCGGGCATCCAGAAAATACAGAATAAAAGGGAGACTGCAGCCAGTGGAATACACAATTTGTTCCATAATCAGTTTACTTTGTTTTTTAATTCATGAGAAGTAAATCCTGCAGTGAGTTAGAAAGGCCATTATTGCCTCCTCTCGCTAAACAAACACACGCTGAATCCTCTCATTATCCTTCTTGACTTCTGCACACCAGAATAAACACAAATCAGAAGATCTGCTGGAGGAAGACAAGGCTCCGATGCATGAGTGACACAGGCTCTGGGGGAATATTCCGCGTATGAAGTATCATCACACACAATTTACAAAGACATTTTGTGCTTCTCCGACACTTTTTAGCCTCAAAGACTCCAAGGTCTATAAATACCTTAAAGACCCGCAATACGCATCTGCCTCTGGAGTAGAACAGAGCACCCATGGTTATTATTTGTGTTTAACAGAGCAGTTTTAGTAGGTCAAATCTTCTGCTCTTATTTGCAGAAATTGCCTAGAAATGGCAGGCATTTCTTTTGACTATGGGATTTAGCCCAAATGGAAGGAAATATAACGTTTTCATACTTTTCATCTTAAAAAAAAAAACCCTCCACAAATGTTAACTTGCTACACATATTTTAAAGTTATAAATATAAACGAATCTGGCACATGAATGTAAACCCCTGGCTCACAGTTGTGTTCCCAATGATATAAATTACGGTTCCCATCACTCATGGAAACACATTATTCTTCATTTATGCTACTGGAAAGGAGAGCAGACCTCGCTCCTTAGAAACCAAACATGAAAAGAAAGGCAACTGAAGCGAGACTGTTCTCGCTGGTAAATTCCTACCCAGTGCCCTTTTGTCCCGAGCTCCGTGCTGGATGCGCGTGCCGTAACCCGGGTCTTCGACATTAATTTATGAAGTACTGTGATATTTACAGCCGTGCAAAAAACCACGGCAGGCTGGAGAGCCTTTTTCTCGCCTACAAACAACCCTTTGTGTACCAGAGGTGAGGATGGGAGCAATTCCCTGGAACACGGGCAGGTTCCAGGTGGGAACATCTCCCTCTGTCTCCCTGCAGCCCTGTGGAGCATCCTCCCACCTCCGGACACTGCAGGTTATACACATCATAAATCTATTGATGAAAAAAAGTGCTGCCAATAAGCTCAAACCAATCTTCTCGAACTGAGATGAGTTAATCTTGCTGCAGCTGGGCTTTTTGTTACTATTAGTACTTTTTTCAGCCAAACGCATCTCTCCAGAAGTTAGATGTGACCCAGCAAAGTCATTTGCTGACTCTGGGGGACTTAGACGTGGCTCTGAGTTATCTCCTACACATCATAGTTCCCATTCAGGGATTCAATGGTGGGGAACGGAAGGACAGATATGAGGAAGGTTTGATTTTGTTTTATTTCCTTTGAGGCGCATCAAGCAACACTCAGCATCCAAGGGCACAGCCAGGAGCAAAGGTGTTGCCTTAAAAGCAATGTGAATTTAAAGGAGTCGGACCAGAGCTGGAATCTGGCTCTGCACTAAAACTCCCAGAATCGGCACCGCTCCGTCCCCGATTCAGCATCTCACACATGGAAATGACATTATCTACACACAGTGGACATCAAAGAGGGACGGGATCCCACAGTCTGGGAAACTAATAGGATTTATTTGGTTCTAGCTCTCCATTGGGATGGGGTGTAACAATATAGTTATGCATCTAATTTCCTCTTCATCTGCATGTTTTTTACATTTAGGGAGAGACATCTTATAGCCTCACACACACACAAACCCAACCACCTCAGACGCATTAAAATGGTATCACAGGCCTGATCTGAAGCTTTGTAAAGCGAGACAATCAGTGCCACACACCCACGAGACCTCTTCTTGGAGAAACCCAGCTTTTGTGGGTGCAAGCCAGCCCCAGGCCTTTGCCTTCCCATTGCTCTTTGGATAGCAATGCCTAGGCAGGCACCTTCTGCGGACAAATGAAGCCTCAGGCTAAGAAAAGGGTGAGAAAATAGAGTTGCTTAACTAATTATTAACTCCTAGAGAACTGGCCATCTCGAAACAGAGGCCTCAAAAGAGTTGGGTTTACCCCACGTCAGAAACTTTCCACCAGAGAGAGGATATCAAGGATACCCCTGTCCCGGAAGACATCTCTGCTTTAAAGGCTGTGAAGGTTCCGTATTTATCTGCCCACGACTCCAAACCAAACAGCCTTTGCACATTTTCACTTCCGCAAATGCAACAGCGCGATGCAAAACAGAGGTCTGACCCTCAAGGGGCATCTCCTCTCAAGCATCCCAGTTATCACTTACCGATGGCTCCACAGGCCACTAGCCCTGACGAAGCACTAGCCCATCTCCGGGGGGCATCCTCCTCATCCCTGCCCCTACCGCCCAGCTCTGCCCTTAGGTGGTAGCGAAGAATTCCTATTGACAGGGCAGGCGGAGAGACGGAAAAAGCTCCTTCTCTTGGCTGTATTTTCATGGAAAGTAGGGCAAAAAGGCAGCATTTAGCTCGGTCAATACAGCCAGAAGGTCGCACGGAGCAAGGGTACAGCTCATGAAGAAGGGCTTTCTCTCCCCCATCACCTCGCAAAGCGGCTGATGCTCCGAGCTCTTTTCCCTTCTCAAGACAGAGGACTCCTGGCAGCATCAAAGGGAGCTCGTTACACATGGAATCCCACTGGGACACAAATTCTGATGGGCCAGGAGTAAAAGGGAATATTCAAGATATTTTCTCTTAAATTAAATATAAAGGCAGGAGAAAATTTCCAGCCCTGTGTGAACACGTGCGCAAATCTTACATGAGAAGAGGCACATGGGACTGAAAGTAGGGCAGCCCGCGCTGGCGCTGCTCCCTCCGTGGCGGTGGCACGGCCACCGTTACCACCGCAGCACCCGCAGCACCGCGTCGGCCCCAGACACAACCGACCCTCTGCTAGGAAGGGAGCGATCTTGGTAAGCACACCCGTTTTGCTCATCCATCAGGCCATGAGACAAGGAGAACGTTGGGATCTGAATTGTTTTAAGAGAGGAAGCTCTTTATGAGGCGTTTTTTTGATGTCTTGTGTTAGCCGGAGTGAAATGCCCATAACAAAGCCATTAGCCCTGCACTGTGTACGCAGGTTGCAATTCATTTGCCTTCAATCAGCAAACAAACGAGGTTTTGGTGGTTGGCTTTGCCTGTGTGTTCAGAGCTGACTTCATGGAGAAGTCATGACAAACAGCGGAGCATCTGTATCGTTACCATCAGCCCTTATCAAAAGTAACCACCAGGAAGGTGTTAGATATCTCATAACATCCCTTGGTAAGAAACCACCTCTACAAGATGAAGACGACAGAGGAAGTTCTTTGGAGACGCGAGAGTCCTGTGATCCCAGCAGGAACTGGCAGATACCAACTCTTCCACTCACTCCCTCTGTCTGATCTCAGGCAAGTCCTGTGCGTTCCCAGGAGAAAAACAGAGATAACGGGATTGTCCCACTTTACCAGAGACTCGTCAAACACTTCTGAGATCATGGGGTTGAAGACCTATAAAAGGGAGAACCACAATTGCAAAGCCTGGGAAGACAGCGATGCTTTGAGCGTGAAGGAGAAAAACCCCCACGTCACTTGAGAGAAGGAAAAGCAAAGGTTTTTGCTTTCTCTTGTTACGTTGAAAGGAAGTTTTTTGACTTTGAACTGGACTGAGAAAGCTTTTGGTTTGTCCCCAGGGTGGACACTTCCCCTAGGGCATCCGCTCTCTTTGCCGCACGGGGCAGCGCGCTGAGGCTGCTGCGTGAGCCCCGCTGCTCCTCCCTTGCCGGTGGCAGGGACAGCCACTGTCCACGCTTTTGCTCTTGCAGATTCCCACCCAGGTTCGTACTCATGCAGTTCGTTAACGTTCCTTGCCTTGTATCGATGTGCCTCCTGGCAGCATTTCACCCAGAAAGACCCACGAGTTACGTTTCAAGTTTCCCACTGGCGTAGCCACAGCCTGGCAGCTTCAGTCCCTTCTTTTTAACGGCTCAGTGTTTTACTCCACTGGCCCATCTCTCCTGCTTTTCTCTGCCTCCTTTACTCACGGATAAGGGTTTGTACCTTGACGCTGGCTAACATTACCCTCCTTTCCTTTTCCAGTATTTGTACATGTCCTCACTGCTGCCTTTCCCACTTTATAAGGCACTCGGGACCTTCAAAGCACCTTTTAAACCTTCCATTTCCCTCCAGCTTTAGGACCTGCACCCATTTCAGGCGCTACAAAGCTACGTGGAGGGGCAGTGAGGGTGAAGACCAGGGCTCCACCAGAAACCCCAGACCAAGGGGTCAGTGGTAACCTTTCACCAGGAATTTGTGCTAACAAACTGCTTTCCTCCATGGATCCCTTGGCCTCGGGACACACAGAAGATCTGGCAGAGCCGTTAACGGGCTATGCCTCCTTCCAACTGTTAAAAGCATTTTTGGACTTGAGCCCCCCACCTTTTATTAACTGCTAAGAGAGATGGCTCCTGGTCCACAGGGCTGGAACCTGAATCGCTTTTCTTTTCCAAAGTCTGGGGCTGTTCACGTCTGTAATTCCCTTCTTTATCAGTTTACAGTCGGGCTCCTGCCATAAATTCCCGCCCTGCCAACACAACCCACTGAAGGAGTCCCACCAGGAGCTCTGCACCTGACTTGCTGTTTGCCGTGGGGCGAATCCCTGCAGGCCTCGTAGGTAAAGCGGAGCTGCTGGAACGCGCTGGTCTGCAGGAGGCTCTGAGACCCCTGAAGGAAGCACCACAGCAATTACGGGTATCGCCGCGCCCGGGCGCACCCACACAGCCAGGGTGGGATCAGCTTTGGCATTCAGGTCGGGACAGGGTTTTTGCTAAACTGACACTTTCTTGCTACACTCCTTTAAAGCTGTATCTGTACTTTTCGATGCCAGCCGAGAGAGGAGCCCCGACCCACAGAAAGCTGAAAAACCTCACAATTACGCTAATTGTGTCATAGACAAGCAAAGAAGAGCGAGCTCAGGAGTACTGAAACCCCCGTCCGGTACCTCAGAGACGTTGATCCGTCCCTCCTGGAAGGAGCACGTGGTGGGGTCGTGGGTGCAGAGGTTCCGGTACTTGCACCAGTGGCAGCGGAAAGCGCTGTTCACACAGGACAGGCACCTGCGGGGAGAACGGAGGAGTCAGGGAGGCGGTTATCACCTTGCGGGGGTCTGTACGGTAACGGACAGGCCGAGCGAGGACTCCAGGCTCAGGGTCCTTCCTGGGAAAGTTATTTCTTTGGAGGGGTGTTTTGATACAACAAAAGAAAGAAACAGGATTGGGAAAGCACACACTCGAAAGACAGGCTTGAGACAACCTCACAATTCATTCAATAATAAAACACAAGTTGGGATTCGTTGCACAGCATTGTGCTGGCGTAAAATAAAGCACAATATTGCACAGACACCAAACTTGATTTTTAGTTTCTAGAAAGTGGAAAGCAAGGCAGACCTGGCAAAAATTGGACCAGTTGTTTTCCTAGTCAGGAATGCTTCAAGTCAACAGTAACACTTCTGCTTGGCCTTGGAGTGCAAAGAGTCCAGCAAGCACTTTTGATTCATGTTGGAAGACATTAACTGTTTATGAAATGTTTCTGAAAGAACGCAGACCCTTCTCAGACAGGGGGTGGCCCAGCTGCCAGCGAACTGCCTGGGTGGGTTTTATTCCATACTAACTGGCTGCCAGTTAGATGCACGGTCCACGACAGCTGCTGGTATTTGCAGTAACCACCTCCTCCATCTCGGAGGCCAGCCCTCCCTGCTGCGTGGCAGCGTTCTGGTGACTGTTTGCTGGCCTACGTAGAAGCTGAATCCCATGGAATTCCATGGATCCCATGGGATTCAGCTCCATGTGGCAACCTGTGGCTCCAGAGACCGTGGTGCTGCCTGAAGCAGGCAGTGCTGGGGGACAGGGATGCACCGGCGCGAGCCCAGGGTCAGGGCAGATGGATGAGCATCACCAGGGGAGCGGGAGCGTGGCCTTCGGTAGGAAACTCGGGAAAACAAGGACAGCGGGTCTCTGGGCAGGGCGTCTCTCGCCAGCTGGGCAGAGGTGCTGGGGCAATGCCTCTCGTGGGCTGCTGCCACGAGAATGCCTGGTTTAATAACTCAATTGTATTTTCCTTCTGATGCATTCGTAGTGACCTTAATAGCCAAGGAAGCTTACTCTAATCATGCATATACAAATCTGGGCAATAGTATCAAGTGCTGCAAGCTTATTTAATTACTTATTTGTTTGACCCATTTCTGTCTCCATTTCGGTCTGTAGCCCTTCTCCCACCTGCCTTGGCCTCCAGCTTTCCCGTCTGGTGCCAACGGAGCTCTCTGCTTGCCCTCGCACCGCTGGGTCCAGGGGAGGAGGACCTCTCTAACCACCCAGGCCAAGGGCTTGGTTCAGCATCGCTCACCGCACCGTGGGTTTCTGGCTGCTGCTTTCAGCCCTGGCTGAGCAGGACAAGGGGCTCCCGGCAGGATGCTGAGCTCTCAGAGGCTTACAGCAGGTCACCACCTCTCAGCCTAGTGCCGCCTCCCAGGGGGTACGTGCTTCACACACCACCACCACCACTTCTTGTGCTGCCCCGCAGCCAGAAAGGGCTCGGCAGCTCCCCTGCCCTCTCCAAACGCTCTCGCTGCTGCAGTGAGGAGTCTGAGGATCAATAGGTCTCTCTCCTCTGCTGGCTGACACCTGTATTCCTTCCTCCTTTTTGCATGCTGTGATTCATTCCTGCCAGGCTCCTGCCCTTGTTGAACTCACTGATAACGAGTTCGGGATGATGTAAGTGCTGCAGAATTTACCACCGCGTTAGCACTTTATCTCCAAACAGGAGCTGGTAGAAAGGCACGCTCAGATGAAGCCAAATGACAGGCCAGAAAAGATGCATTGCCTCTCCTGATTCAAACCTCTGCTCCTAAGTGAAAATAGGGCTCCCGGTGCTGCCATCCCTCATGCAAATTCCCAAACACAAGGATGCAGAGGAACCGCTGGACTGCAAACGCTCGCAGCCAGAGGAGAGGCTGGTGCCGTACAGCCTGACTGAGGGACAGGGACGGAGGGACAGAGCCGTGTGCGAGGGGCAGCGCGGCAGGGGGCAGGGATCACGGGGGTAAGGGACACAGACCACCAGGAGAGGCAGCACAGGGGTCTGAAGGACTCACAGGGCTCCTTTCATCCTGCTACCCCTGCTCTGTGCTATGGCTCAAACCAAAATTTTAAAAAATTGAATGCACGCCTAGAAAAACCGCAGGCCAGCCAAGCCCATCAGCGCACACTTCCAAGTGCAGCAGGGAAGGTCGTGTGGCTTGAGGCTTCAAATCTAATGCAGAAAGATGGGGAGTGACCCTGTGCTGGCACTTCTTGACTCCCACCAGGCAGCTCCAGCAGCAAATCACACTCCCGGAGCAGAGCTGGCTGCCGGAGATGCCACCCAAGATGCCGCCCAGCCCTGCGGGTCAGGCCTGCCTTTTCCTATCCAACTTCTGGCAGGTCCTGCCCACGCTTCATTTGGGTGCTTTGGGGCTTGCTGTGTTTCCAGAGAGAAATCTATAAACGCTTCAGGTCTGTAAATGTGTTTTTAAGGCCAGCCAGCTGCGTGCTGCCTTCCAGCAGCAGATGTGCCCATGGGGCATAGGTTTCCATGATGCTCAGCAGCACTGAGCCCCCCATGGAGCCCCTCCACGGAGCATCCCATGGTGCCTGCCACATGCCTGGGCAGCTGTATCGGGCTCTCAGGGGGGCTCTGCCCCAAGCCCGGGGGCAGGCAGGCTGCAGGGAGCTCCTGCTCACCCCATCTAAAATAAACCACTGCGCTCAGACCCCAGGGCTGGAGACTTCCAGGTCAGCCCCTGCCGCTCTCTCCTTGGGTGGCCATGCCCTCTTCTCTCATCCCATGGAGCATCCTCACAGCAGCCAGCACCCTGCTCTCCTGGCTGGTGCAGCGTGGAAGGACTCTGCCTCCTCCGGCTGCCCACAGCCCACCACCCCGCTGCCCCCCGCCCTGGACCCTCTGCTGCCTTGCCCAGCTGCCTGTGAAGCTGGATCCGAGTTCACAGTTGCGGGATCGCGCAGCTTGGGGGCACCAGCAGGTTAAGGTTTTTTCAGGCTCACTCCGCCTGCATCTCACCAGGCAGAGAAAGCACCACAGGCACCCAGAGGAGTTCAGAGAAGGCAGGGACCGGCGGGCTCCTCTTCTACCGCAGGTGTCTGCTGGCTGAACCAAGCAGCGCGATAACCCCCCCAGGCTGGTCCTGGAGCCCAGCACCCATTTCCCAGCCCTTTCTCTTTTCATGCAGTGTTTGGCTCCTCTCGGAGATAGGGAGGGAGCACTCACAGTTGGTGGGCACTGCAGTTGTAGAACTTGAACTCCGTGCTGACAAACGTCCTCCCCGTCTCCCGCGACTTCAGCTGCAGCACCACGCCGAACCAGTCTGGGGACGCAAACCAGAGCCCGTCAGTCCCCGCAGCAGTAATGAAGGCAGCAACAGCAGACGCGGGGGCACCCGCTCCCCGCCTGCCAGCATGCTGAGCCATCTGCTGAAGGTGGAAGTCCGCTTGCTTTCATCTCCTTGCCATCAGGACCCTCACCCGTGGGTGAGTCTGCAGCAGTTCCCCAAGCTGGGGGCTGAGCATCCCCCCGGCCAGACCCTGCCTTCGAGCACCCCAGGGTGCTCCAGCGATGCCTCCAAACCAAATCAGGCTCGATGGCAAAAGGCATTGGGGTCTAAAGGCTGCCTTGGGTCACAGCTGAAATGAGAGTGGGTTCTCATCCTGTTCCCTACAAGGATTCTGTCTCCAGTATAAACACACTAATTCAGTCTACTCTGAATCAGAGACAATGCTGGAAACGAGGGCATTAGTGAAGCTCTTCAGGAGCCTCAGCACTGGGTTAATTAAGAACAGATTGCTCTTCCAGAGCTGCTGTGGGTAAGCCTACACTGGTCTGCTACCACGGTGGCTCTCGGCCCCCAGTGTTCACGGAGTCTCAGGCTCCATATAATGCCTTAGAAATACAAAGATAGCGGCAGGGAAGCACAGTTGACACCTGGAAGGATGCCAAGGAGAAAATGAGTTTTAAGCAAGTAGCATTTTGGTTATGGGAAGAGAAAATATGACAGCAGTGACATTAATGAAGAAACAACCCAAAGATCAGGACTGAAAAATAGAAACTGCATCCACCTACTTGTGGGTGCTGAGCCAGGCCGAGGGGAGGGCTCCTGCTTTCCAGATCCACCCAGCATGGGAAGGCTGGGAGCCCCTGTCCCACTCATGAGCCACCCCGGGGGGGACAGGCAGCTCCTGTCCTGTCTTGGGGACCTGTCTGGCAGTGCAGGGAGGGCGTAGGGACAGGGCAAGCATATGGTGCTGCCTGCTCCCAGCCTGTGTGGGATGCATTCCTTAAGGACAAAGCACATCTAGCTCCCTGGACTCAACGGTCTTTGACAGGAGCACGGATTTCTCCAGCAGCAGCCCCAAAGGGTCTGCTCCACCCAGCAGATGCTTCCACTTTGTGGTGGCACAGATGTCGCATGACTGCCCAGAAGCCAGTTACTTACCCTGATCCACAGGTATGGCAGGAACATCTTTCGCTGCTGGCGAAACACACACAACCCGGCTGCCCGAAACCTTCCCTTCCACCTCGGTCAGGTTCCCGAAGAGGCAGGTGACGCCGCCCGCCAGGTCTGGAGCATCGCTCACCAGCAGGCTGAGCTGCAGCCGGGGACGGGGGGGAAACCAAACACAGCCAGCAATCTGTTAGCGGGCAGAGCTGCCCGACTTTCCTCCACGTTTTCAGTACCTGCTGTTTTCCCATTCAATACTGACCCCCTTAAATTACCCGTCCGCCCACAGGAGGCAGCCAGCTGCCCTTTCATGGGAAGCGGAGGAGGAAAATGAAAGCCAAGGATGCAGGTTCTTTACCGACACAAAACCGCCTTGCTGAGCCTTTGGGTACTGCAGTTCAAGAGAGGTGGCAATGGCAGCTTTTTGTCCCTTTGGCTGCTCGACGGAAGCATCGCCACCCTCAATGCCACCTGTGGCAGCAGCCGCAGCACGTTGCCTCTCGGGAGGGAGAGCAGCAGCGAGTGCCCCCAAGCCCCCGCACGCACCGCAGCCCCCACGGCCCGCATGGCCAGCAGAAACGAGACTGACCCCAGCACGAATGGGGACCATCCCCACGGCAAAGTGGTGCCCGAAGGGGCGCATGCCCCCTGCCAAGAGCCCCACACCATTCCGACACGGAGTGTGGGAGGGCGGAGGGCTCGGGAAGGGGCTGCAGCAAGGCCAGCTGCCGCGGGGTGCTGGGGGGCTCGGAGAGCAGCAGCTGGGATGCTTCAGAGAGCCAGGCCTGAGCACAGCTCACAGATGAGCTTTTTGGGAAACAAAGCCTTCCCTTTCAACAGCTAATGAAACCGGACCAAGAGAAATGCGAGCTGAGGCCCAAGGGGAAGGGGAATTTGTTTCTGCCATCCCCACCCCCTTCTTCCCCGGCTCGGATGACCCCTTTCCTCACCAGTCCCTGACTTCATGGGAAAACATTTGTGCCGATGGGCAGGGAGAAAAGGTGGAGAATGGAGTGTTCGCTGTGAATCTGAAATATGCTGGAAATGCCTCTCAGTGACAGGGCCGCCCCCCTCCCCGCTGGCAGCAGCACCTACCGGGAGGCTGTGCTGGGAGACGGAGATGCTGCTGGGCTGCACGGTGATGCTCATGCACTGGCTGATGCTGCCGGCAAATCGGTAGGGCTCGTCGGCTCGCTCGCAGCTGTCCCTCGGGGAGCACCTGCCACACAGGAGCACACATCAGAGCCCCAGAGCGCCCGGGGAAGATGTCAAACAGCACCGGGGGCGAGCTAAGCAGGAGGGCAAAGCCTCGGCCGAGGGAAAGGGGAGTCATCAGCAGGGCGATGCTCTGCGCCGGGACCAGGCGTCGGGCATAGACGCCAGGTTAGGACCAAAGGGCACTGAAAAATATTCTGCGATCAGAGGAAAGACAAATCACAGTATCTCAGGAGAGATTCCCGGTCCCTCCTGCACTGGGACACAATCCAGAGCTGCTAAGTGCCCCGTGCCAGGACGGGCGCTGCGGGCGCGGGGTGACCAGGCACTCTGCTGCTGCCCGGCCGGGGCCCCTACATGCCATAAATCCATAATCTGCACAGAAACTAAACCGTAAAGCAGTAACAGGCAGTAACAAGACAATGCTTCCATTCTAATTAAAACAAAAACACATAGTTCATTAATCGTCTCCTCCTGGAGCTGAGGAGCGTGGCAGGGCCAGGGACGGGACTTTCTGGCAGCTGCCGGCTGATGCTTTGGCCAGTTTCACGCCTTGGGCTCCCAGCTCTCTCCCATGCCCGCCGTCAGGAATGCAAGCTGCCGAGCATGCCGAAGTGACTAGGACTGCTCCTCACATCCCGCAAGCTCCAGGGTGGCACCTTATCCCGGTTTTTCTATTGCAGGTGTCCTCCAGTGGCGCAAAGTGAAGTTGCTTCCAGCAGGTAGAGGAGCACCCGCTGGGAAACCAAGGAAGAATTATCAGCGTTTCAAAGCGGATCCCCGAGACTGCGGCACAGCACTGGCATCCCTCAGCGATCTTCTATTTTATGTCATTTGGGGGAAATCTTTTTCTTCCAGGCCCCTTCCCCGGGCGCAGATGACACATTGGCCTTTTGGTGCTAATGGTCTTCACAAGGTATCAGCAAACTTTATCGCTTTTCACTCACTGCTGATCTTGGACCCTATTTCAAACTGTGGCGCAAAGGTCAGAGGATCGAGATGCTGTCACCAGCTCCACGTGCCACCAGCAAGTTCCCTTCTGACAGTTACTGGTGTGTATATGTTACTCAAATTAACAAGGTGCTGCTGTCAAACGGCTTGTTCTCCTGGTTCCCCTGGGGAGCGGCTCGGGCGCTCTCAGGCACACACACGCATCAGCAGGAACAGAACACCCCCTGCCCACGCAGAGGCTGAGCTTTGCCACCGCGCCGAGCTCTGACCCCTGACAGGCACCCGGCAAAACCAGACAGGGTGGACTCCATCCCCCCTGCGAGGCCGTTTGCTCTTGATGGAGGAAAGCGGAGTTTACACATTCCCTTTCCAAACCACCCGTGGGATGCCCAGCAAACAGCCTTGCTGTCCTCCTCCTCACCCTCTGGGTTTCTTTCCTTTTTTTTTTTTTTTTTTGGAGTATAATGGAGCTAAATATGAATGCTGCCAAAGGAAGAATTATTGAGGTTTAAGTGAATCTGTAAGATAGCTTTAAAGTGAGCTCTTGACTGGAGCCTTTATCTCATTGACTCGCTGGAATGGCTCTTTTTTATCATACTATTTATGGCAACAGCCCTAACAGAGATAAATAGGTCTGTAGACAATAACACACTTGCAGAGAGCAGCATATGGAAGTCTCGCAGGTTTCAAATCCCACTGGGCTGAAGAGACTCTTTAACAATCTCCTTGAGGCCTCCGCGTGCTCCCAAGGAGCGCTGGCTGTAGAAGAGGAGGAGCAGAAGATCCTTCTCTCACATGGAGAGGATGAACTCTCATGGGTGTTCATCCTCATCCCCGGTGGGGGGGACACAGCGGAGGCGCTGGGCAGGGACAGGATGCTCGGCCATCGCGATGCTGCCCCGGAGTCCCCCAGTGAGCAGAGGAGCCCTCCAGGATGAGCACCTTGCCTTTCCTCCTGGTTTTTAGCATCTTCTCAAATCTTCCATGTCCAGGATTCCTCAGAGCCCGGCGCAAGGTGCTGCCCACGGCCACCACCTCATCAAGCACCTCGTTTAGGGCAGAAGTTCTGGGTCTGCTCCAGTGGCCGTGCCCAGCCTGTGGGCTGCGTCCTGGGTCCAAGTCCATCACGAGAGCCACCCTGGCCAGCCTGCGCTGCCGGCAGGACCGAGTCCTGCCTCCGGAGCTCACTGATGGAATCCTCACAGGGAGCTCGTTCAACAGCGTCGCCGCTATCACTGCCCTTCACTCCAGGTAAGCACACGTGTATGCAAGCACCCCACCGTGCAGCACAGCCTCAAGCCTGACCGGGCCTCTACGAGACAGTAATTCATAACCAGCCCACAAGGAAAGCTTTATGTAATATTGGATAATGACAGCTTATCCCAGGACAACTCAGATCCTTTCACTTTTGCTTTATTTTTCCTCTCTGCCAGCATGGAAGGCAGGACGTGCTGCCTGATGCCACCTGGATTGGAGCGGTGGTCTGTCCATCTATCTCACAACTGTACCTGTTCAGACATCCAACACATCATTTAAAATTCTGATTTTGTCTTGGCTCCCTGATAGCTCAGTACCTGCATGCCCGCGCTCCCAGCTCCGGCAATTGCAAACGTGGCTGCCGAGTGCCCAGAGAGGAGCTGCCTGAGCGCTGCCCTGTCCCGCTCCTCGCAGGACACAGCTCTGCCCAGGCATTCCCGACCTGCCTGAGGGTCTCGCTACCCCCGAACCCGAGGAGCAAAACCCCCAGCAAGCAGCAGGAACAAACAACTGCATTTCAATCCCCGAGTGTGGCTCGGTGCCGGTGTTTACCACAGCCAGGCTCGCGCCGGCGGCCAGCCGCTCCCTTGCTCTTTCAAGGACAAAAACTTCTCCTTTTCCGCCCCTCACTCTTTTCACCAGCCCTCAGAAGCCCCAGCGTGAGCATCGCACCCTGACCCGCAGCCCTTCCGCTCAGCAAAGCAGCAGCTGGTCCATCTGGCAGG
Organism: Rissa tridactyla; assembly: GCF_028500815.1. Classification (NCBI taxonomy): domain Eukaryota; kingdom Metazoa; phylum Chordata; class Aves; order Charadriiformes; family Laridae; genus Rissa; species Rissa tridactyla. The sequence goes on from NC_071486.1 coordinate 5,679,635, forward strand.
AGGGACACGTAAGAATTAGAGGAGAGAGATGACAAATTAAATACAAACACTCCGGCACTTGGGGCCTCCAAACAAATATGACAGAGGCTTCAGGAACAGCAAGATAAACTCAATTATTTACAGCTTAAGACAAAAGCTAAAAAAAATGATCATTGCTTCAAGCAGGCCATGAAAGTGCAGATGCTCAAAGGGAGGGTTGAGAAATACCATCAGGGAAGAAACCCTTCTTGGGAATAGGTTAATGCCGAAATGTCATGGCCAAAAGGGCGGAGGAAATGACACTTTTCTCTCCTCTTGACATTGAGAGTTTTCTCTCTGCAAAATGAAGATAACAACCTTTACCTGTTTCCCAGGTGGTTTATGAAGATTCAGTTCATTAGCATTAGGACAGCACTCGGTGATCCTTGCAGAGTGGCTGCTGCAGAGGTCTGCGGAGCAGCTCCAAACGCCCTCACCCGCCGTCCCCTCCCGCTGCACGGCGCAGCAGCACCAGCCACTAAAAGGCCACTGTCCCCAGGTCAGCGGATGCTCTCGTACCCTGCAGCTGGTTCTGGGGAGCACCCACAGACCCGCAGCTCAGGCCAGATGCTGGGTAGAGCATGTCCCCTTTCCTCGCTTCCTTGTCGCCTCCCTTATCATAGAATCACAGCATGGTTGGGGTTGGAAGGGACCTGAAAGCCCACCCAGTGGCACCCCCTGCCCTGGGCAGGGACACCTCCCACCAGCCCAGGTTGCTCCAAGCCCCGTCCAACCTGGCCTTGAACCCCTCCAGGGATGGGGCAGCCACAGCTTCTCTGGGCAACCTGGGCCAGGGGCTCACCACCCTCACAGCAAACAATTTCTTCCTATCAAAAGGCTGAGATGGCTTTTGTCCCAACTGCTGGAAAGGCAGAGGGGACGGCTGCCCCGAGGGAAGAGGCAAAGGGATGGCAATCACTTCCTTCTGACAAAGTCACCGTGACAGTAAAGACTTTCAGACGCAACAGCACATATGGTGGCTTAGCTGCAGGGCTGGACAGGCTTGTTGAAAAGAAAAAAGCTAAAAAATAAAGAAGATGCCCAGGGCGCCTGTGCCCCACGTGTCTGTGCTGCTGGCGGGGGCCGCTTTGCCGCTGCCCCCATCTCCTGCCTGCGGGGGCCCGCCGGATGCCCAGGGATGCTCCGGGCCAGCGGCTGCAATGCTTCTCCTGCATCTCCCCAAGCCTGGCAGGGACTCCGCAAACCGAGCAAGCTGCGGGGGGCGAGTTTGCACCCCAAAGCCCACAGGTGGCGAATCCAGGCCGGATCTGCGGAGGAGCTGCCGCCCCCCGCTCCCCCTCCGGCACCTGCTCCTCAGGCACGTGGCCAAGCGCCGCCACGGGTCCCCGCACTCTGCCTCCGCCCCGACTGCCGCGCATTTAACGGGGCTGCTCTGGGGCTGGCACGCGGCCGGAGGGATTGCTATTCCGCTCCTCGAGGCTTTCCCCTCCTCCTCCGATCCGCCTTTGCCCGGTGGTCTCCCTTCCGCCTTAGGAAGTGATCGTTATTATGGCAGGGGAGAGAAAGGAAGGACACAGACACCTCCTGAATGCAGAGAGTGTTTCCTGGAGCTCCCCTGAAAAAAAACCAACCCATCCCAACCCTTATCCCTTTGTGGCTGCTGATGTGCGTGAGGGGCTGCCAGCTCCCGGCCCCGCTGCCCGCTCTGCCCACGGGGGACGGCGGGAGCACGCAGCCCCTCACCTTGCCACGCAGAACTTAAATATCTCTTCCCAATACACCTAAAAGGGCTTGGTGCTCTGCCCCGCTCCATTCCAGTGCTGTAACCTCTCTGAAAGCAAAGCCCCACTCATACGATCAAGTCTGCTGTTGCCTTTAAACATTCCCCGTTAATTGGGAGGGACTCGTGGCTTGGGCAAGCAGGAGTGTGCAAAACAGGAGGCCTTTGCTCCCACCGCTTTAAATTCTGCTTTCGCATCATCTCCATGCCACCTTCTCCTAAATACTAAACCCTAAAGCAGGAATTTGTTCTTCTTTACATCTTCACAGGAGCTCAGGAATTCTCAATGGCATCCGCGCTGCAATGCAGTGAATGTCCAGGGAAGGGAAGAATGGATTTAAGGAACTTCAACCTAATTCATTTTTGCAAAGATTGCGTGGTGGCTTCGAAAGCTGGGTTTATGATCACCACCAGCAGCTCAAACGAAACAGCCAAGGCTGGACTTACATGTGGTGGAGGGTGCACCAGCCGCAGTGGGGGTCTCCCGAGCTCAGGCACTCCCCGCAGGTCGTGTACTGCTCGCAGGACTCCACGGGCACCCGGGACACCTGCGGAGGAAGCAAACACAGGGGCTCAGAGCTCCTCACCGCACGGCGGGGAGCCAAGCGAGAGCTGCTCTGGGTCCCGCTTCGCTGCTTTGAGGCGAGTAACACAACAGCGATTCACAAATGAATTTGTTTCAACATCCACGCAGAAGTCAGCCACGAGGAGGAAATATTGGGGACTGAGCCACGAAGTCACTGCATCCCTCCGGCGCAGCCACACCATGAATGACGGGCGCAGCGGAGCCGCAGCCTGGAACCCGGCCGGCCCCTGCCGCCAGGAACCCTCCCAAGCCCCCGGGGACGCTCCAGGGTGAAACCTGCGTCCTCTCCTCCCTGATTTACAGCTTGCTATCTTACACTCGCCGCGGGGGAAGCTGCTTCGGGGAGGAAAGCTGGCAGGGAATAAAAATCATTGGGATTTTGCAGGTTGGCAGATTATTTAGCCTCCATGGGTATTCCGCTGCTCGCTCCTCCTGAGCCCTTCCAGCACCAGCGTGGACTTGGCCACCCCATGCGTGTCCCCCCTGCGGGCTGCCTGTCTCTCCCAGGCCAGAGATACTGGAGCAGAAGAGAAGGGGAAGTGCCTGCAGGAACCCCAACCCGGATCGCTGCTGCAGCCCCCCCCTCGCTTGTATCACCCACCCCAAAGGTCGCCCACCCCTGCACGACGCCAAGGTGTAGCACAGTCCTGGCCCGTTTATCAGCACCGAAAACCCCAACGGCTCCAAAATGACACCCAGCTTTAACCATGGGTCGCCGCTTGACTCCAGTGAAGAAACTCCACTTTAACCTTTCCAGCCCGCCCCTCGCCACCTCGGGCAGGCATGGTACATTTGCATTGCCTGTCCTGACGCCGCAGCGCGGTGCTCCTGCACTGGCCCTCTATTTACATCTCTATTATCAAATACTGTAAATAATTATTGCCGTCCCCAGCACAGCTGGGGGCTGGCCGCTCCCCTCGGGCCCCGGGAGCGATGCCTGCAACTGGCTGGAAATTAAAACAACTGTCGGCGTCGCACTCGCTCTGTCCGTCAAAACAGCGCCCGGCTCCCAGCAGCTGGGGCGCGCGGGGTGAAAGGAGCAGTGTCTCGCCACACAACGGCCACTTTCACGCCAAGTGCTGTTGACACAGTGAGAACCCAGTTCCTCTCTAAACACGACACCAATAGGGCTGCGATTCTTCTTGTTTCCTCGGCCCTACTCAACAGCTTTTCCCAAAACAAAAAACTGTGCGGGGATGGGCATTTTTTTTTCGACGAGATGCAGTCCGCAGGACGGGCACGGGGCTCAGCTTGGGGTGTGCCAAGAGCAAAGTGGCCCCAGAGCTGGAATGCCAGGGCAGGGACCGAGGGGGTGCGAGAGGCAGGGCCAGGTACGCTGGGGATGCATTTAGCCTGTAAAGAGCTTCAGAAATGGAGAAGAGAAATGCAGAGCGATGGAATAATAGAGAGGGGTAAAAAAAGGCTTGGGTTTGGGTTTTGGCTGCAAAAGGCACCCAGGGTCCCCTCCTGAGGTCTCATCTGAGCACGTGGCTGCATGTCCCCCTAAGGACCTCAAAGCACTTTACGGGCACCCGGTGGGGCAGGAGCAAGCCCACCAGCCCCCCAGCAGGCACCGCGTCCCCGGGGCGCCTGACTCCAGGCTTGGACGGGGATCTGCAGCCACGGCACCGCAGCCCCATCGCCGGCAATGAGCCGAAATCTCCCAGTGCAGACCAGAGCTGGAGACATCGCACTCTCCTGGATGGGAACCTGGGAGCAAACATTATGTTTTTCAAACCAAACGAGCAGCCCACAGAGCTGCGGTGGCTCTGAGAAACCCCCTGGGAGCCACCAGCCCCAGGATGCGGCGAGGGAGGTCTCTGGGTTTCCCCTACAATCTGTTGAGCCACGTCGCTGCGATGGCTCTCACCCACCCCGGAGGTCAGGGCAGCCCCAAATGGGCATTGCTGGTCCCCCACCTCTTACCCACGACGTGAGGCTTGAGAGGATCCGTCCCTGTGATTTATATGCAGCTCAGGGCTTGTTTCATGTTTGCGAGGAGCTGGATGCTCTCGCGGTGCTCTATAAATAACGGAGGATTTGAATTATATGAATAACAGTTCGTTACAGATGATTTTATGTTAGGCATTTGGGTTCTTTTTCTGCTCAGAAGCTGTGGCTTCTGCACGATAACACTTCAAAAATCACCCAGAAATTCTGAACAATGCCTAGAGCCGCAGGTTTCTAGCCCAAATGGGCCCATTTGATCCTGTCTTTGTTGCTGCCTGCAAATGCAGGGCAGAGAACTTCACCCGCTCTCCTCTTGGCAGCACTCAGGGACCGAAGCAGACGTGGCAGAGGCGCGGAGGTGGGCTGGCACTGCCCGAGCTGGGGTCCCTGCTCCCACCGAGCCCCAAGGGTGCCCCCGGGCCGGCGATTCTGCAGCCCCGACCGCCCAGATACACCCCGCGGCCGCGGGTTTCTGGCCCCTGGCTGGAGGGAGGTCTAAGACTTTGGGGAAGAATAAACCAAATAAACCATCTGCTTTTCTCCAACACTTACGCCTGTAACTGTGAAATTCACCCTTCATAAAAATTAATGCCAGAAAACCCGCATTGCTCCAATACCCAAGTAAATGTTTAAATGAAGAAATTCACAAAGATTATGAACAGGCATAAGGCACTGAAGAAGGCACATAAATATTTGCATGCATGAAAAAGGCTGGGGGGTTTTGCAGTACTTGTCCAGCTCTCACAATAGCAATGCACAACTGGCCGTCCATGATCCAAATATGGAAAATATTCCAACCCTCTAAAGAATATGTTTCATTTTAACGGAAAAACGAGAGAAATAGGATACATGTATATGTCATCCCATACCTATCATGAACACAGAGGACTGAAAGCTCTACTTCCTTCAGAGGCAGTACAGAAGCAAAGCTCAGATGTCCTTACTCTTCCTGGCTGCAGGCTGGAAACGCTCCCTTGGCTTTAGGCATTTGAAAACTGTTCTCTGCCAGCCTAGTTATCCTTGTGAGACCAAAGGATTTGTGTGTGTGAACCGCTGCGCCAGGGAGAGATGAGAAGACATGGCACACCAATGCCTGCCGGGGGAAGGAAAACCAACACGGATGGGGGTGGGGGACAGTGTATTCCCAAGTCCGAGAATTTCCCCTCCTGTCCCCTTCAGCCACGGACTGCCACCACGGAACAGAAAAAAGAGAGAGCGGAGGCAAAGAGAGCAGGGAAGGAGTGGGTGCTGTCATCAGGCTCAGGAATCCCAAATCGTGACCACCTCTGGGTCCCGCCTGCCTGGCCCCGCTCCGATGGCCACAGGCACTCACGGCATCCCACCCCGGCATCCCACCCCGGCATCCCCATCCCTGCAGGCACCAGCACCTCGCAGCTATGCACGACCAACGTGACTCCCATCTGTCACAGCCTGGTCTGTTTGCTCCCTCATCCTCGCCAGCCCCCGGGGCAGCTCTGCGCGCAGCAGAATGGTTTATTTGGAAAGGGCTTTGGTTTTCAGTATTTAGTTTTTAAATGTAAATATTTCTCCTTGTTTACATTAGAGAAGATAGGTCAGAGGAATGCTCCTGGCTCTTGGAGCAAACATTTGAGAAGGTCTATCACCGCTTCAGGAGCGTATTCCCCACCCCAGACTAAGCCCCGAGAAAGCTGTTCCCTGAGCTGATGAACTTATCGGCAGAGCAGGAGCACGAGGTCCTGCGGCCCCGGAGGGCAGAGCTCCCGGCTCAGCCCCGTCCTGGAGCGCCAACAGACCTCGCGGCGAAGCCTCAGCTTTCGAAAGCGGATGCCAATTTTGGATGCCTGGAGAGTTCTGCTCCAGCTACCAGAAACATGGGGCATGCAGGAATTTTCCAAACACAGCCTCAAACCCTGCACCTCCTGGCCTGCGAGATGGACCACGGCTCCCCGTCAGAGCCGCAGACCCCGGCGAGGCCACCCCTCTGCGAAGCAAGCAGCACGGCGCGCCGGGGATAGGAAAAGGTGACGGACGCTCCACATCAGTGTGGCCACAGCGAATGCAAAGCGATAAGGCGATTCAGCAGAGACGAGGAGCATCCGCATGAAGGACAACAACCAAGAAACCAACGCTCCTGGGGAATTTCCTTATTCCGAAGGGCAGAGCCCTCCTCCCTCCTGCCCGATTGCTCCCTCTCTTCCTTCTGTCCATGACAAAACTCTGCTCCTGAGTTTTTCAGTTCCCTATTTATGAACCTGCTTCTCAATAATTAAATGATAAAGTCTCATTACTGCTTTCCTTGACTGCCTGACCCATACCATCAGGAAAAAAAAAGAAAGAAAAACAAAAAATCAATACAGACTCTCCAAAACACACGAAGTCAGACTCTGCCAGACCCTAGAGAAAATAAAATAAGTGCGAGAAACCAGTTCCAAATAAATAAATACATAAAATAAACAAAGAAAGCACAGTTTCCATAGCTTATGCCTGCTGCCAGCCCGGGGCTCTGACCTGGCTGGCCGGAGAGCCCCCGGGGCGACCCCCCGCCACGGCACGCTGCCTGCAGACCCCGCGGGGGGCCGGCTTCAAACAGAAAATCTATTTTTAATGACTTTGGGGAGTGGAGTAGAGATGCCAACTACTTTAATGTAATTAAAGCTATCTATCACTCAGTGAGCAGGAGCCCAAAGTTGATGAACTTTCCAATGAGATTTTATTCTTCCCTTCATTCATGAAAAAGCACCACTTTATGCTGCTGCAGGAGACATGAAGAAGTGTGGGAAGGAGCAAGGAGGACTCATCAGTTCCAGCTGTTAACGTGTCAGGGTGACAGAGCTGGGGAAAATAAAGTCAAACTTTCTTACAGGCTTGTAAAAAGTTTGACAGACTCTTCTCGCTGGTTCTCCTCCCTGCGTCTTCATGCAGAACTGTTCAAATCTGGAGTCCTCCTGTGATATCATCTCTGCCAAGGGAAAAACCAGCATGCAGGGCTGTGGAGCACTTGTTGCTCTGGGAAGCAAGAGCTGTGGGTCCAATCTGCCCCACGCTGTATGAAAAGTCCCGCCTGGAAATGACTTATTGACTGGAGCAGAGCCAGCGGAGATCTCGGACGCACTAAGACTTCCAGCAGCGAGCACGGAAGAGCCAGCAGCGAGAGGGATGCAGCCAGAGCATTGCCTGGGGCAGCAGCCAGGACACAGGGGAGAAGGCAAAGGGGGAGTGTTCCACCTGAAAAGCGTTGAGCAGCATCCCTGAAGTGCAGCCGGTTCCTCAAAGGCAGGAGAACCTGCTCCAGTCGGTAGTCCCCGTAATGGATGAAGGTACCCAGGAGCGGATGAGGAGGAGTTCTCCCGACAGGTACAGCAGTACTGGGGAACCCGGCTCTCTTCTCCCACACTGCTCAGCAGAGAAAGGATTATCAGAGCTACCGAAGGGCTGTCAGAACCAAATCAACGCCTGTAACTTTTGGCAGAAAAGCAGCGAGTGGGAGAGGACACAGAGACAATGTTTCCATGGCTACAAAGGGATTATTTAATTACAGCGCTGCAGATGCATACAGAGAAAGTCCCTTAAACTCTGATCCAAGCAACCTTTTCAATGAGTTTGGCTTTACCGCTATAAGAACCTCATTAGCATCTTACGAGGCCAAGCTGTGTTTGAGCGCAGGAGACCGGATAGCTTTCCTCGCGAGCAATCAGCCCTTCTCCCAGCATACCTGGCTGCCTGGCTCCCACCTGCCTGCCGCGTACAGCGCCAGGCTCCTCGGGGAGGGCTTGAAAGTAAGGGCTGCCTCCTCTGGGAAGCACGAGACAATGAAAAAACCAGCAAACGCCCCAGAGTAAAGCTTAATCAAGCTGTAAAATCGTCCTCAAGCCAGAATTTCCTCCATCCAACCCAGCAGCAGCCGGCAGGGCTCGGGCTCAGAGCAGACTCGTGTTCTGGCACACAGGCTCCTGCAGACAAACGCTTTCCTGCGGTTTACCAGGACTCGAGTTAATCGTTGCATCAGTATGAAACATCTGAGCGAGATTTGTCGGAATAACAAAGTGCCGGGCAGAGATGCCATCCCTGCTCCCAGGAGCAGCACAGTCTCATGTAAACCTGGAGGAGGAGAAACGGGTTTCCATCTCGAACACGGGCCGCCCGCGACCATTCCCCGAATGCTCAGGCTGTTCAACCTGGCAGCTCCAGCGCAGGGACAGAAACACTGGCTGACGTATTTAGGCAGGCTTCTGGAATCAGCAAATGCAGGAAAATTTATGGATTGAATAATGAGGTCAAAGCTGCCCACAGAGGTGCAGCCACACGCTCGCTCCTGCCCCGCACGGCGCTGGGGGTACGGTGTCCCCAGCACAGCATCTGGCTCATTTGGGACAGCAAACTGCTCCCTTCTCCCACAGAACCGCTACTTGACAGGAACCGTCGGTGATGTGATAAATGTGTAGACACACTAATATCAAGGAATGAGGTGCTAAAGGTCTCCACCACAAGCCCGAGGTTATGCTGCAATACATCCACACGTTTCCTCCCCTGGAAAACCACCACGCCTCAGGGGAGCCACATTTTTGTTCTTCACAGCAAAAAAAAGTTCAAACGAGTTTCTGGCAACCAGGCTCTTTCCAGGCGAGCAGCACGGCGCTGCCACCGAGCAGCGGGAGATCCCCCGCAGCTGCTCTGAGTGCTGGTGGCCCCGGCCGGGGTGACACAGCCTCCTCGCTGCCCCGGGGGGTCCCTCTGGGCTCGCTCCGGATCTCAGGATGAAGGGGCTGATGTGCCCGGAGCGGCCGCGTGGCACATCCGAATGTCCCTGCTGGGGGACATCACTGCTGCCATCGCAAGTAGCTTCTTGAAGCGCTGGCACCGTCTTCTGACGAATGGCACGCTGCTCGGCGAGACCACCCTGCCACGGCCACCCAGCCATGAGCAGTGGCCTTTGCGGCACTGATTAGTCCAGGCCTCGGGGGAACTAATTAATATGGATAAAAGGGGAGCAGCTTTCCAAAATTTCTGGGCTCAGGTGGGGATCAATCCAACACAGTGAACTTTCATCTCGCATCAGTTCACAGCCCCTGCGCTCAGTGCTTTGCCTTGCTGCCATGTAACTCACAGCACACTCCCTGCAGTCATTTCAAAGTTTTAACAGAAGCTCAGAAAATTAATTAAGGTGAATAATTATAAAGTGTGCGCTTCTTTCCCCTCTCTATTTTGCAAGGAAGTGGCAAAAAATAGAATTCTGAATAATTTTGGAGTTATAACCAATGTAATTAGGTGTTCAACGAACACTTACAATTGGGCTGTGCTTATTAAAATTACTGTTTTAGTCAGAACATTGCCAGAGAGTCATTAACAGCACAATGGTTTGATTCCCCAGGATTCTAATTAGACTTGGACGCCTCGTGGCGCAGGGGATGCCCGGCTCTGGCTCGGCACTCCAGGTGATGCCCGGCGGTGCCGTGGGGTCCCCACCAAGGCTTCCCGAGGGCTTTGCAGCCCCAGGGTGCGGGGACCCGGCCAGGAGGAGAGGTAGGAGAGGGGACGGAGCCCCCGGCATCAAGCGGTGGGAAGAAGTCGCTCTGCGACACGCAACGCCCCGGCCACCGCTCTGGCTCGGGGTTTACTGTTGCCCGCAGTGAACAGGCTGGATGGCGCAGGCAGGGGCGTGTCGGGCTCTGCTGTTTCCTCCTCGGGGAGACGATCTCGGTCCACTTTATAGAAATCCCTTTATGTCTCCTGTGCGCTGCTCTGCAGGGCTCCAGGCAGAAAACGGCCAGGTTTGTGCTAACTCTGTCCCCAGAGCGTGCAAGCTCGGACAGCACACAGCCACGCTGACCGCAGGGCTGCGGCCGGCGCAGGAACTATTTGCACCGTGAGCTACAGCAGGACAAACCTCCCCTCCCGCCAACAGCCGTCCCTCCGGCCCCATCTCCCGCAGGGTGTTTGGGGGGGTTTGGGTGTTTCTCCCCGGGCAGCAGCGCCGGTACCACACCATGGCGCTGGCAGGTACCAGCCGCACCGACGCAGCCTCCTGCTCCCTGACGTCAGAGGCTGCGCTGCTCAGTCTGCACCGGCAGAGGTGTGCTGGGGGTAACACTACAGTGTCCATCCCTGCAGCCTGCATCACCACCATGATGTGATAACAGCTGGAAGCGGGGAAACTGTGGAGGGAACGATAACGCCTGTCTGGAAACACCCTGAGCATTTATAAGCAACGGCCCTGCTCCAAGCAGCTCCTTACGCTGGTTTGGAAATGATGGAGGCTTCAAAGTAGGTGTCAGTGCACTCTCCGTCAGAGAAGGGAGCCCCATGCTCTGAAACGCAGACATCCAGATCTGTTATGAAAGACCTAAATCTCAGCGGTGTGTATCACAGGAAAGCTCAGTGCCTGCTGCTTGCAATTGCCTTCAGCCGTCTGTTTTTCCTCTCTCCCCATAAAAACCACATGCTAGACAGCAGAGGCCCCTTCCCCCAAGCTGCTAGCCTGGAACTCATGAATTCAGTTAAGTTGTTAAAAAGGATTGTGGCAGGCTAAGATAAAACAGAGGAGTTTAAAATGACAAACAGACTCCTAAATGGGATTAGAGTCTTAATGAAAACAGTAATGAATGAATGAGGCAACCAAATATTACCCATTAATATTAGACAGATAGATTAGATCCCTAGGCGCTGCATTTAAAAACGACATGAAATTACTTCAGTTACTCTGCCCTGATAAATAACAAGGCCATATTTACTGTTAAAACACATATCCTCCACCCTCCCCCCTGCTTGCTTTGGCTTCTGCTTCCCAAGAGGGAGAGCAGACCACCGAGAGGCTGGAAAAACGCAGCAGGCTGGAAGCCTCCTCGGTTCCCCTCCTCCCGGCAGGAGACCGGGGCGTGCCAGCATCCACCGCACACGTCCTCCAGGGCACCTGCTGCAGAGGACCAGTCCTGGTAGTCTCAATCACCCCCATCAACCCCGCTGCTTCAGCCCTTGCATTTCTGTGCAAGAGCCAAAGCAATCACTGCCGATTCACTTAAAACCCGATGCTCGCAGCATCCTTCCGTCTCAGAAATTCCCTCTGCTTTCACTTGCTGGTGGATACAGCTGCTCCCGCTCCTCCTTTCCGCGTGGGGAAGGCAAGATTAACCTGATCAGAGGCCTCTTATAATGAAGAGATCATAGATGGATAATTCCTGGGTGCTCGGTGGCATTTACATGCTAATGATGAAAGGCACTCTGGTAAAGGTAATGTCAACAAGAGTCCCTCATCCTTGCATCCCAGCCTCCAACCCAACCATCTGTTCTCTGGGTTCAGGAAAGCCCTGGAGAACGGGTTGCTGCTAAGAAAGCTGCTAAACATCCTTCCCAGCTCTGCCGCCTTGGATCGTGAACCTTCGCGCCTGGATGAAGCCTTCTCTACGTGACCTGGGACGGTTCTGGGCAGCCGCTGTGCTCAGAGCGGGACGGCCAGCCCAGCTGAGAGGAGAAACAGAGCACGGCTATACGCACACCTCTGGCGTGTCAAATCACTGGTGCTTTGCTGCTATGGGATCTTAAATACCTTTGCAAAAAAACCCACCTCATTCAGCCTCAAAACGTATCAGTAAACAAGAAAAACATAAAGTATCTCAGAGATACGAGAGGAGCAGCCTGCAGAAAGCGGGCAGAGCGAACCGCCAGCAGCACGGCAAGGCAGAGAAGCTCAGCCCAAACCCCAGCCCTCGCTGCAGTCAGCAGGTACGTCACCTGGTGTTTTCTTAGGGAAAGGAGTGGAATCACCCCCCTGCTCTCCCTCAGCTGGGATGCAATCCCTCGGGGAAAGCCTCCACGGCGGTTTCTCCAGCTGAAATACCGCTGAGCCCGGAGGATTCATGAAGTGTGGGAATGGGGGGCAGGAGGGCTGAGGGGGGGTGTGTACCACACAGATATAAATTAACTTTCCAGGAGGCAACAAAACCCAGTCTTTGTGCTTTCCCACCCTGAAAGAAGCGGCAAAGCAGGGAAGCGAAGAGAGAGGAATGTGCAGAGCTCTTCCCACAGCTCAGGGGATGGATGACCTTTCCAATACTATACCTGTATAAATCTTATTTAATGAAATAATAAAAAAAAGAATAAACGAAGGTTAAATCATTCCCTGCAGCAGATTTACATTGAAAACAAAGTCTGTTCAGACAGCGGTTGGTTTACACAACAGGCCTTTAACATTCCTTTCCTAACTACTAGGGTGACTCCTGCCCAGCTAACCACAAAATGAGTGATAGGAGCCCTCGAAGCCAAAGGCAACTTGCCAAGACGGAGGCAAAAGAAACAGCGCTAGTCTGGGGTTTACTTTAAACACACAATTCGGGGTTTCGGTGGGTCACAAGTCACAACATGGTGGTTTTTACCCATCAAACCTTCCCCACAACATTCCCATCCTTTGGGACGTGACTTCGTTTTCAGTGCCGCCACCAAGTCAGCGCTTTAAACACCCACTTCCCCTCCCTTCGCGCACCGCAGAGCAAACACCACTGCCTGCGGCTTGGAAGTGCCCCTGGGAAACTGGGAAAACTAACCAAGGGCCTCCCATTTTCTGAAATAAAAGCTGGGATGGGTTTTGTAGCCAGCGCAGGCTGGGCAAGGAGCTTTCATCTTTACCTGCTTCTCCTTGGGCTGCTGTTGTGCTGCATGGGAGAAGCGGAATCGAAGAGCAGCTGTGGGGCGACGGCACGGCTCTGACGAGAGGCAGAGGGGATAGAAGCTCAGAGCTTATACATAAACTTCAGAGTTGCTGCATTAATGCTCCCAGTGCTGCAATGCTAAGTCACTTGTCCCTAGAAGCCACATCAGCTCCTGCTGTAAACAGTTACTTTGACATCAGCTTCTCACTGTCCGGATACAGCACTCAAAACGGTGGCATTTTGGGCAAACAATGCCATGAAACTATTTCTGCTCCACCAGAGCCTGAGGAACTTCTGCATATATTTCCATAAATATCACTGGCATCAGTACAGCGACAGACCCGACAGACCGCGAGAGGGATCCTGCAGACTCTGCTGAGCCTACCTACAGGTCTGCTCTGGGAAAAGCCACAGGGTTGAACGGACTCTGCAATCACAAAATAAACCCACTTGCATGAAAATCACTAAGCCCTCAGTTTCCGGCGAGGCTGGAAATGAGGGGGAAGGTCCCCCCAGCTATTGAAACGTGCAGCTCCTTGTCCCCGGAGGCTGAAAGTAGATGATGGCATTGAACAGACTCATGGAAGATCAGTTCATTAAGGGCCAACTTGGGAATGCCAAAACCCTGCGCGGGTGCAGCAGGAGAAGGACCGGCGGGTGTACGACCCGCTTTGTCTCCTGCCGCAGGACACCTGCTTCTGGCAGGACATGGGGTGCCACCGCGGTGGCTCTGGCCACTGCATGAGAGAGATGCGTCTACCAACATTTTTAGGCAAAATTTAGTCCCTGGCATTCTGCTTTTCAGCTGCAACCCCCCCACAGGAGGCGAATCCCCACCTGTGTGCCGGGCAGCGGAGGTGGAAGGGGATCTTCCCCCCCTCAGCGGCCTTCCCGCTGGAAGCCTGCACCGGAGCAGCTGCTCCAAGGGCATTTCTCTGCAGGGAAGCTGGCAAGGGACAGGGTTAATAGGCCCACTCCATGCGTGACCTCTCTTCCCTCTCTCTGAGAGCTTCTAATTACCAAGCTAAAGAAAGAGGGGCAGCCGGCAGCGCGAGCCCGACCCCACTGCCCGCGCCTGCCCTTGCTGATGCGATCGATCGCAGCCCGCCGGCGAAGGCAAGGGCTCCAGCCCTGGGTAGGGGCTGAGGGCTCAGGGAAAGGCAGCTTCTCCCATCCCACCCGCACATGGAGCAAGTTAATCAAGGCCAAAGCCTCCCTGGAAAAAACGGGAGCATCAGCGGGTCCCTTCTTCCAAAAAAAAAAAAAGAAAAAAAAGATAGCAGCTTGGGGGGGCCATGAATAAATAATGCTGCTAATGAAAAGATGCCTGCGCAGCCCCAGCACGGTGGAGGAAGCAGACCGATGACTCTATTTCTGATGCACCGGCAGCCTGACAATTGGCAAATGAACCTCTGCAGTTATCTGTTTCCCCTCTTTATTCTTTTCTCATAAAACTGGCAGGAACAGGGGTAGGAAAGAGATGCTGGCGGCAGCTGTGTTCAGTATGAAAAATGAGCAGCATATGTATGGGAGGCAGCTGGAGCCCAGCGCTCGCTGCAGAGCGAGGGACCCCCCGGCTCCCTCCCGCTCCCCTGCCACGCTGCTTATTTCTGCTTATTCCCCCCTCTCCGCCGGGGCCCCTGCTTAACCCTTGCCTGGCTCCGTTGCCACATGTACCCGTGACGGAGCAAATCGGCCAAACCCACAGGGACCCGGGGCTGCACCTGACGGTCACCGACACCCGGTGCCCCCGATGGGCAGCGCGTTCGCCGCGTTTCTGGCGTGCCCAGGAGCTTTACGAGAAGCTGTAGCCCTGCTGGAATGGGCAACGTGCGTAGACACGAAATCACAGCCCACAGCTGCTCCCAGGAGCAGATGAAACATTATCCTTGGTTTATAGACGAGGGACTGGCGCTGGTGAGAGCCGCGAGATGGGGCACAGCACAAGGGCTGTCCCTGGGCTGCCTCCATGAACCGCTGCTGCTCTTCCTCCAGAGCCCATTCGGCTGAAGGTCTCTGCATGGCGCTTTCTAGGGGCACGCAGACAAGGCCTGCGGCAACTTGCCCAAAAATGCTTGGGGCACCCTGTGTCGGGGCCAGTGTCCCGATGCCACCCTTCTCCCACGGAGGCAGAGCTGGAGCTCCCTCTGCCATACGGCTTCTCCCCACCCCTGCCCTTCCAGCATCCTCCCTTGAGTGCCTGGCCACTTGCCACCCCTGGCACGCACAGGGACACGGAGGCCACATTATGTTTACCCTCCTTGCTCAGGAGAAAGCCCGGGGCTGCGCGGGAGGACGTGTCTCGCCACCCACCTTGAAAGGGACCCCACGTGGCCAACTGGCCGCGGCGCAGCAGGGTGGGCAACCCCGCATCTGCCCGCTCCGAACAGACTCGCGGGCTGTGCTCCGCCACAATGCCGGCTTTGTTCCCAGCTCTGGCACGTCCGAGGGTGTCAATGACACTGAAAAGCTTTGACTGGCCCTTTCTGTTTGTTTTCTTGGCACACGCAAGTATCATTTAAATAGCCCAACCTCGGCTCTGCCCTGCACCTCGCGTGTGACTGACATTATTATTCAGCAGCGGCTTTGCCCAGAGAACAGGCTGAGCAGAAAATGATGGCTCCCAGCCCCTCTGATGCCCGTTTACCTCTCTGCCTGCTTTCCCGGGAGAGCACAGAATCTTCATGGTTGGAAAGGACCTTTGAGATCATCGAGTCCGACCATACACCCCCAGGCGGGGAGAGCGGCACTCTGGCCAGGATGGCTGCAGGGCTGGTCCCTTGGACACCCATGTCCCACGGGATGGTGCCTTTCCAAGGGGACAGAGCGCTTTGGGGCAGTCTCAGGGGGAGGGATTCAGTACGGCTACCCCAGACCCTGCTCAACTCTTCTCCAAAGCCGGTCACGAAGGATGCTGCATGCTGCAACACAGGCACGTGAGCAGCCCTCGATTCCACATTTTGTGAACCATTTCAGAGTTCTTCAGCTTGTTTAAATACTGCAGAAACCAAGGAGGAAAGTCACAGGCATGACCAGTTTGTGTAATTTTATAGAGCCTTTGAAAATCCAAAGCATTTGAATGTCCTAAGTAGCTTTAAAGGTCACAGAGTCGTATCATTATTGTTTTCACAGCCTGACCACGGTCCTACTATTCGTTTGCTCCAGGAATGCTGCCGTAGACTCCATGGCTTTTTAGTAAGTATTGCGCTCTAACTACATTACACTGTCCTTGCCAGTCAATTTTCTGCTACTCCATCACTTTCCCATTTGTATATCATTACATACGGCTGTCAAAAATATAATTTAGGAACCTGACCACCAGTGTGAGAAATGAACCCTCCTAAGTATATCCCAAACTCTCTAATTCTGGAAGAAAATGAGCTTTAAGCCCTTTCCCCCAAAGAAGAAAACCACCGTCCCATGGCGGCTGTAGCCCGCCGGCCGTTATCGCACACAGGCCTGCCGGCGAGGGGGGCTGGTTACCAAAAATAACATCTCAGGGGACAACATGGCAAAGCTTAAGGGCCGTATCAAAACAGAGGAAAACAAAGAGCTGTCAAAACACGCCATTTGCTCACTCCACGCAGAAGGCATCGCGTTTAATCCCACCGCGAGCCAGGCATACGCCCCCACAGCCGGTACCTGCGCAGCCCCTGCACACCCTCTGCCCCGACCACCGCGGGACCAGGATGGGTTGGAGTTTGAGGTATTGTTTGCATTCAAGCCTCGAGACCATACACATGGATTACGCCAATTTATTTACTACTCTGGGCAAGGCATTTCACTTTTCCCGTAGGGATGCATGCAGAGAAAGGTTGGGTGAGTCCGCAGAAGAAACCCCACGAGGTGAGGAGGAGGAGATGGGGTTGACCTGAACCTCGCTACGGGCATGTAGCGAGGTTCAGGTCAACCCCATCTCCTCTAAAAGTCCAACACTTGGTTTTACACACACACACACTCTTCTGGCAGAGCGGCACACGCCATTAATTAGCTGTTTCATCACAGGCCAGCATTAACGCTAGAGCTTCTCCAAGACGCAGATCAAACCGCTGCGTCCTGGCCAAGTACGAAGGACAGCCGTTAGGTGGGAGTAACTTCTCCTTTTGCAACAAGTTACAAGAAAATCTGTCATTATTATAAAGCATTTACTGTTGCACGGCGCTCATCTTTTCCTCCTGTAACAGAAGGTGTCGCCAAGGACTTTAAAGTCCATCACAAACATGAAGAGACAGATACAGTCGGCATCGCTGCAGCTTCCATTCTTTGGAGGCTTTTTCTACTGTCACCGAGTCTCTCCCCTTCCCCGGACTCCAAAGAATCCCCGGTTCAAACCCACTCCAGACCCTTCGTGTGACACCCCAGGGCTGTTCCCATCAGGAGCCGCAGCAAGGAGACGGTCATGGTGGTTTCCACTGACAGCTACTGTCGCTCTAATTTCTCCCAGTATCCTCAGAGGCCATGGGACAAACTTGCTGCTGGTGTAACACTTTCATTCCTTTCAGTACATTTACGCTGAGACTAAATTTGGCCCTGCGTATTTTACTCCCAAGCCGAGTAATCAGCAGTGAAAGTAATTTGCTGTTGGCTGCTCTGATGTTGCCATCTTTTGTGCGTATCAAAATGACAAAGACATCAGGCCCCTCAAAGTCCGATTGAAGAATAATTGGAAATCCAAAGTGGCACTAAATGTTATTTTCTAAATAAAATGCTTTCAATTACAGAACATGAGGCTGTAAAGTATTAAAAAAGATTAGTTAGAGTAGAAAAAAAAAAGTATTCAGACCTTCAGAGGTTTCATTATATGCAGAGGATACCCTCTATTCTTTGGGACGGGCGGGAGATAAAGCGGATGCAAAACAATGCAAATATTTCCAGCAGCCCGTGCTGCCCCGGGAGGGCCCGGATGCTCCTGCGCTGCTGGATTTTCATCCCAACTGTTGCACGCAGTCCCTACCGAGGGCTATGTGGTTTCCCACTTCCATTACAGGCTGGCGCAGCTGATTTTGCTTCCACCGGCACCTTTTGTTACCCAAGCGAATTTCCCAGGTCGGTTCCAAGCACAGAAAGTTTGTTTCATTAAAGGAAGCACACGTTTACCGAACGCTGATGGCCTGAAATACTCCACGCACCCGGGCACAGCAAGGGACTCCGACAGCAACTCCCCGTGCGCCCGAGGGGCCGTGGGTCCGCGCAGGGGTGTCCCCGTCGCTGGCACCGTCCCCCAGCCCTGCAGGCTTGGCCGGAGCTTTGCTCTCAGCAACAAAAGCCAACGGACACTTGGAGGACACACAGCAAACTCCGAGCGAGGTCTGGACCCGCCAGACACAGAGGGGGAAAGCGCTGCCCTGGGTCTGGTTGCATTAGGCAAGGCGCGTGAGAAAAAATAGATGAAACAAGGAAAAGCAGGGAACAGAGCAATAAACAACCCTGCTGCGGCGTCTGCAGCGAGACGCTGGAATGGGAAGAGACGGCACGGTACGAGGATGGGCTGGAGAGGGAGGGATGAGGGATCTCTGCAGGCACGCGGGTGGCAGCGGGATCTGCACCTCAGGGTCTCCCAATCGCCCCCAAAACCTGCTGGGAGGAACACGCCAGGCACGCAGCCTGGGGCCGACAGCCGGCGTCGGCGTATTACTGAGACCAATACTACAGCAGATGCGCTCAAAACTTCAGCAAACACCATAACGGCCATCAAGCGAAAGAGGACAAAGACAATCGTATTTCACTCAGCAGGAGCTGGTAAAGCCACGCTCAGGGCAACAGAGTCGCAGCCAAACAAACCTGACCCCAAGTGGGATCTATGGCTCCGGCAGGCACATTCTCAGCCTACACAAACAGGGAAAGATGAGATGCATTTCTCACAGATACTTCGTTTCAACAGCTTTCCTTAACAGCTCCGGCCCCTTGAATTAATACATATTGCCAAGCAAGCTGCGGAGCGGGCTTGCGGTGGGGGCGGTATCATTATTTACATGTCGGATTGCCGTTTCCATCGAAGGATTAAAGACCAGGTGAGATTCCTCCGCACACTAGTTTCTTTTTATTTTTTTATTTTTTTTAAGAGAAGATAATTGTCACTTGAAATCATTCAGGTGCGGACGCAACAAATTGCTGACCCGCGGCTGATCTCAAGCGACGACCATGATGTCTCGACTCCACCAATAAATACACACTCGCAACGGGGGAGAGGGGAGAACAGCCTACACATAACTGAAGATGGATTTATTCCAGCCTTTGCTATAAGGCTGAAGGCTGGGAAGCCAAATCCCTCTCTCCCAGGGTTTCATTAGCTGGGAATGGCTTTCTAATGAGATTTACACAATCTAGCCTGGAGCCTACACATTTTCCTCTGCACCCAGAGACAATAACAACAGGGAGCTAAGGAGATGCCTTCTTTTTCTCTGGTCACCCATAACTCAAGACTGTTACACTGCTGCCATCAATGTGATTACACAGAGCACAAAAATAAAATAAAAACCTGCCCTTCTATAGCATTAAGTCTCCAATTTCAACTCACCCAAGCCAGGAGAATTTATAGGTATGGGGACCACATTCAGTCCATTAGGAAAGGATAGGAAATTGCCAGCTGGGATCTAAATGACATTCTCACCTCTGCTGCCACCGGCCGGGAGCCCAGCCGGGGCGAGCATTCCAGTCCCCCATCCCTGCAGGCACCAAGGAAGGGGACAGGGTTTTTTTCAGGGGTGGTGGCAGGTGGAACTGTATTCCCAAGCCCCACTGCACCCCTGTAAGGACAGGGAGAGCCCTAAGCTGACCGTCTCCTTACGCACTTCGATGGACCAAGGTCCTTTGTTGGATGAGATGCAGTTTTTCTGGAATGGGGCATCCTCTGATGCAATGAACCCACGCCAAGCTGAAACCCAGCTCCACCGGCACCCCGCTGCTGCCTTACAGGGATGCTTCTCCCACAAGATGAGAGGGACCGAGATGACAGGGACCGAGCTGGGTCCCAGCCACCAGCCTGGACCAGGCGCTCTGCAAGCAAAGACCTAAAATGGAAAAATCCAGGCTGTCTTTGACTAACAACTGGAGTTTGCACGCTCCTCTCCGCAGTCACAGGAATGCTGTTTCTGGCACAGTTTCTCCAATAATGCGATTCTAGTGTGGTCAGCTCTTTTTGGATGGAAGGATTTTAAGCAAATTCTTTTTGTGGCCAGGACTGCCGGCTGGTTCACACAAAGGCCCAGCAACACGAGGAGGAGTTATTTTTTAACACCCATCCTCCCCTCTGATTCCTCCCCAAATAAAAAGAAAAAAAAAACACAACCAAAACCCAACTTATCATCATGTTCTTCTGGAGATATTAATAGCACCCAAGGCACTGACAGTTGCCTGCCTGTGAGTCACTTCTTAAAGGCATGAGAAAAAGCCTGCTACAACTGTGGTTTGTTAGGAGACAATGAAAATATCATTCATGAACCGTAGTGCTAAATACCCTTATTATGGCAGATTAGAGGGGAGATGCTCACGTGTAGCGTGCATCCAGTGCAGCTGGGTCTGCCGGGGCCGACTCCGTCACACAGCCTTTGCCCGGACAACCAGCAAGAGAAGCAGCTGGCAGGCAGCAAGGCTTCACCAAATCTACCTTAAATCTCAGTTGACTTTGGCCATTTTGGTTTTGATTTCCATCGTTTTGGTTTTGATTTCCATCATGGTAGTGCTCTGGAGTCCACAGCACTGACCAGGATCGTTCAGTGTGTCACTAACACAGCAAAGGGCACGTCCCTACCGCCGACAGTCTTCTGGGTCATTGCGACCCCGGGCTGAGGCAGGATGGAGCCCACCACCACCTGCATCCCCCCCAGCTGCTGACAGACCCTCCGTGCCTGGGTCTTGTTTCTGGGCCCCTGTATTACTCAGATCTTCTTATTTCTCTGCTGCTGGTCTGGGATTCCAAACGGGTCTTTTAATTCAGTTATTTGAAAAGCATCTCTGATGCCTTGACAACCTAATTTGGTCTCCTCCAGGTCTTTCAACGCCACGTGTGGGAGAGCAGCAGGCACCATCCTGCCCGCGTGATGTGCTCGCAAGGCAAGTCGCTCCAGCTCTCTGAGCACTCAACTCAATTTCTATTTGAAAGGAAACATGAATACTAATTAAACAGCCATAAGGCCACAGAGCAGATAAATATGTGTTGCAAGAGAAACTGGAGAGACACACTCTGAAGTGGAGCCAGGGAGGGGAGGAGGCAATGTGTCATTGTTTTTGGTGGCACAACTTCAGAGTAGAGCTCATCACTTAAAATACTCCTATAACCAAGCAAACCTGGAGTTATGTGAGCGTGTTGGACTTCCTTTAGTGCCTTAAACCTCCCTCCTCCTCCGCTGAGACATCCATGGCTGCCCTGACTTCAGTAATGCATATTTGAAACAATATTTTGCCCCGTCCGAAGGCCGGGTAAAGCAGTATTTCCATGCCAGCTTCCAGCACGCTCCGAAGCGCCCGTGCCAACTGCTCTGCAACTGAGCAGCCCTCTGGGCCGCAGTCGGCAGACTGGAAGGATAACGAGCATCTGAAGCTTCATCTTTTCCTGCCACCTCTTAGATTTAAAAAAAAAAAAAACAAAACCAAAACGAACCAAAAACCCAACACCACCAATTTTTGCCTAACAAAGAAAGGTGAGCAGTCACGGTAGGAAGACTGGATGTCGGCGGGCGGCCCTGCCTCTCCGTCCAGCCCTTTGCAAACGCAGCAGAAACCTCCTGGCTGAGCCCCTGCCCGGGTGAGGTTTAAGCACAAAACACTCTGCCCTGCTTTGATCACACGGACAAGAGGCGGCTGAAATCGGTGACGCCGTTCTGTGAGTACTTGGGAACGACAGAGCCACGGAGACGCTCTATGTAACACAGGCACTTCAGGATAGAAAAGGCAAAATCCCACTTGAGCTTCGTCTTTTGCCATCAAAACCAGCAGTTTGGCCCTGCCAGAGTTCAAGGCGCTTTGAAGGAAAAAGTTCCCAGTCTGGGAAGAAGAAAAACACAGAATCTATTAATATTCACAGGTGTAGCTTGGCAGCTACAGCGCACACGAGATCTCATTTGAAACTCGAGGGCTGCCACGACGCATCAACCCATTGCTCAGTCAAGCCTGGAAACACGCCGCCGGCTACGGCTACTTCCAGCTGCTTTGCCGGGATGGGAACATGCTCCCCAGGACCCGGCCGGCTGCGCGGCACCACGGCCTGCGCTGCCCTCAAGGAGCATGCCGCTTCGTGACAGGCACTTGAGGGTTTGCTGATGAAAGTTAAATGCTTTCCAAGTGATTTTGTGCACTGAAATCACCTGTTTACAAAGATTTTTATTTTTTTAAAGGCACATTTCTAAGAGTCCGTGTAATTAACCACAGCTAGGAAGGCAATGCTCACACTGATGAAGACTTTGTAAACTATTTGCCATTGCAAACCATGACCAGCGCTTTCTCTTCCCATATCCACCTCCCTGCGACTACGGAGCAGCGAATTGAACAGTGATGACATGAAGAACGGTCCTTTGTTATGGGACTAAGGATTTGGGAGGTTTCAGTTCAATCTCTTCCTCTGCCATTAGATTTCCTGTGTGACTTAGGATAGGTCACGTAGCATCTCTATGCTTCAATTCCTCGTCTAAAACGTGATATTGCTGCTCCATCTCACAGGGCTTTGGGGAGGATAAATCTGTTAGCAGAGAGCAAAATGTTCACAGGCTGGTGGTGTTTGCTGCGAAGCAGCCAGTGAAAATCAGGCAGCTGTGATAACCCAACAGGCAGGTAAGCACAGAGGAGAAAGAAGGAAAACAAGAACTTCCTAAGCTCGATCACAATAAAAATGATTTCCCGCACAGGAACCTTCAGGACGCCGCTGTTGTTTCCCCAGCTCTGAGGAACGCTGCGCTCCTCTCGCTCTGGCCCCCAGCAAACCTGGCAGGGATGGGGCTTAACAGAGCCCTGGGCAGGGACGGGGCTGGCAACCGGCCCCCTCCGCGCAGGGGGAGCCCGCAGTGTTTAGTCTGCCGGGCACATTCCTGAGCGCTGCTAAAATAAATAGAAGATTATTAATGGAGCTCCTTTTCTTCACTAGCATCGGTCAGAAATGCCACAGTTATCAAGTGGCTCCTGAGGATGGCGGCAGGGATGGGCTGGAGGGACCCTTGGGAATGGAGGGACCCCCAGGGGATGGAAGGACCTCCGGGGATGGAGGGAACCCCAGGGGCTGGAGGGACCCCTGGGGATGGAGGGAACCCCAGGGGATGGAAGGACCCCCGGGGACGGAGGTGTTTCTTGCTTAGACAGCTCTGGCCAGGAGCTGCACCAGGTTTGGTGCTCAGGATTTTCATTTGGGATGCTGAACTTCCCTGCTTTCCAGAAATGTCCCAGGCTCCCCAGGGAAACCCCTGTACCTTCCCCTCCATACCCACGGTCTGGCTGCGCTCTAGAAAAATCTCAACATTTTCACTACAGCAAAGTTTTAACATTTTGCCAGGGAAGGAGGAGGGAAAGCGAGAACAAAACCCACGAACAGTTGTTTTTCTGCTTTCAACCAGCCTTAACTTTTATATTTAGTCCCAGCTTGAAACGCCATTACAGCCAATTCCCCTGGGGCACTTCCATCATTTGCAACCTATCTGGAATCTACAGGAACTTTTTTTTTCTGAATGTTTCTGAACTTTTCAAGCAGTTTGGTGGGAATCTGAAACAAGCTGAATACTTGTTTGTGTTAAAGCTGCGCCAGTGGGACTGGCCTAAGGGTGCTGCTGGCTGAGCGCATTCAGAGGTTTGGGCTGGGACTCGTGCTGCATTTTTTTTAGCCCTGCTCATTTCAAAGTTATCGCAGGAATCTGTGTTTGTAGCTGTATTTCCCTCAACTGATTTGAAATGAAACCAAAAAACACAGATATGGAAAGCCAAAACCCAGCCAATCTGAGTTTGTAGAACTTTTCAGAACCTTGAGAGGAAAAATAGAAAACGGCAAAGGATGCTGCAAGACTCAGGGTGGATCTGAACGCTCTGCAATCCTTCTGTGCCTTTGAGCCACCGAATTCCGGCTGACGATAATGCTGAGGTTCAAGGAAGAGCCAGGAGCCAAGCCTGGATGGATGGCTGCGGGAGGGGGCTCTCAGCGGCTCCCCATCCCATCCCCACCACTGCAGAAGGTGCCCCACTGTCCCCAGCCCCCCGTCCCCGGCTCCGTGGCCACACACAAACCTGTGCCCAAGGGCTGCGGGAGGCAACGCGCCGTCCTCCCTGGCAGAGCCCTCGGTCGGAGCTCACGGGAGACGGATTCAGCCGGGCAAGTGCCTGCACATCATCTGTGCTTACTTCCTGCAAACTTCATAATAATAAAGTGATGCTCTATACCGTATCCCTTTTTCCATTTCACCCTTCACTGGATCATTTTATGCATCTATTCCCATTGCTAATTCAAACTAATTAAAGTATAAAATAGAATAATTTGTGCAATTTCAGAGCTCCCCTCACCATATTGTGAGTTATGTTTCTTTTTTGTTAGCGCCCGGTGTGAACAATTCCCCTCCTCCCCGGCTGAATAGCCGCCAACCTCATTTGCCGAGAAGACAAACTATTACAGCAGCGTAGGAAGGGAGGGAAGAAAAAGAGTTTAAAAAGCTCTAGTGGGGAGAAAGAGGAATCTGAGGTTTGCTTTTAAATTTCATAGCCGAGCACTGAGAGTGAAATTTCAGATTTCTCCTTCAAGTAATTTTTTCTCTTGGGAATGAAGTTCTCTCCCTCTCTCACCGCTGCTATTAAGGACAGGAGACCTGTGTCTCTGTCTGTCCGTCCAAACGTGCAAATCCCGCAGCAAACCCGCAGCTCCGCAGCGCGCCCAGCACCGCTCAAACACAGCCATGAGCACCAGCATCACCCGCAGAGAGGCACCAGGCACCTCCGCTGGCTCTCGAGATGGCGACGGGGCGGTGGCATCAAATCCGGAGGGACATTAGACCTTCCCCCAGCCATCCAGGATGTCAACTGTCCCCTTACGAACACCCGATGCTGAGGGGTTTGTGTCTGCGTGTGCGTGTACGTGCATGTAAGGGAAATTCTGGAAATATTTCAGCACTGTGGTCGCTTGCCTGAAAATTAAACAATAGGTCTGTGGATGAGGAGGAATTGGAAAGGGAAGCAAACGGCGAAGCAAACACACGGGAACCCTGTGGCTGTGACTGGCAGGGGAAAAAATAGACTAATACAAAGGAAAAACAAAGCAAAACAAACAAATCTTGAAAGCAAACCCAGCAAACACTTGAAAGAAACAACCATATGAGCAATGTCTAAAATAGAACTCATTTAGAAAAAACAAACCCACTGACCCGGATGCTGAATTTTTACATTGGGGCGTTTTTTACCGCTTCTTCCAGGAAAGTTTGCTTTTCGAGTATTCGTTACCTCAAAGCCTCCTGCACCGAGCTCTGCACCCGGGGGTGCCGGGGCATGTGTTGTACACAGATGTTGGCGGGCTGCGGGGCCGGGGGAACGCGCTGGGACCAGCCTGGACACCGACACGGCCGGAGCTCCGCACGGACACCGAGCCCCAGCGCGGCCGGAGCTCCGCAGGCATGACAAACGGCCTGCGGCAGGGCAAGAGGAGGAGACAGCAGGCTGGCCCACCTGGCCAGGCTGGGGTTTTCCGTGGTCAATTGATGTTAATTAACACATCCTTCTTGTCAGGTAGCTATTGCTAATGATCCCAGAAAAGTTTTTAGCTGAATTTCTTAATTATTCCTAATTGACTACAGGGAGGAAAGCAGAAAATAACCTGCATCAACTCATGAATTTTAGGAGCATGAGCAGGTGGCGGTGGAAGAGGAGGGCACGGAGCTGGTGCCAACCTCCCCGTGGGGCACAGCCCGTGCTCGGGGGCAGCAGCAAGGACCGGGGGATGCTCTCCCCATCTCTTCCGTCCCCCTCCTCTACTCCCGCCTTGCCCCAGCCTACGGCAATTTCACGCCTTTCCGGCAGTGGTGGTGGGGGAACGCAAGTTCAAGTGTATTTAGGCACCCCAAGGTGCTGGAGCAGCCCGAGGTCCAGCGTGGCTGGTGACACCCGGGGTTCCAGCCAGTCCCCCCCAGGCAAGTCGTGCACGGGGCCGATGCGTCCCACTGCACCCACAGCTATCTGCGCTGGGATGGCCGGGCAGGATAGTTCATGGGAAACGGGATTTTGGACACCTCTGGGATTCTGCTGAGCCATTTTCCTTGTCCCAGTGGTTCAAACTTTGCTAAGATTATGTCCAGCTAACTGGCTGTTCAACTAGCATATAATGTAGTTAAAAATTTAATCAGTTCATTTTTTCCCTCTTGATGACTCCAGACCCTTTTATCCACATCTCTTGCATTTTTTATTGTGTTTTCTCAGTTCTTTTCAGGACACCATCAGTATTTACAGCCTCGCTACTCCAGAATTGATGGACTTTCTTGTTTTTCTCAACCCTCACTCCAATTCCAACCTCTTTTAAATCATCCGGGCAGCCCCCGCCTGCCTCCCTCTCGATCGGCATCCAGAAAGTTCAGCCCGAAGCAAAGCAGTTTTCACAGGACTTAAACATCTCGGGGTTACAGGACAGGGAGCCGCGCAACAAATCATCCCCAGAGACTCCTGCGGAGCTGCAGCTCCTGACACGGGGGCATTTGCAAAGCAAATATTTCACAGCTAACGGAGCGCACAGAAAGACAGTTTCTTTACCTAAAACCACAATGATGTATATGGAAGAGGGAGGCGGGGAAGCAACAGGTCTTTGCTGCCCACTCCCTCTGCCCTCCCCAGCACGCGAGATGCTCACAGCCAGGTCAATACTGGTCATACTGGTGAATGCCCCCCAGCGCTGACGCGCGCACAGTACTGATGTCTACAGCACTGCTCCCCGCTGGTTAAGAGACGAGGTTGGGATAAAGCGGCTGCAGGCACAAAAACCGTCTCCTTCCACCTCTTCCATCCAAATCACCTTCAGGAGTCCTCCCGTGCACCCCCGGCAGTGAGCGCAGCCCCCTCCCAGTGCCGGGGCCATCGCTCACGACGGCTCTGCCCTCCCCAGGGCCGCGTCCTTCTCGCCACACCGTGAGGGGAATCTTTAGGGGCCGGCATTAATCTTCGCTGCCTCCCACCAAGCGCCGGGCGGGAGCGCAGCTCCACTCATAGCACTCTGCATAAGGGTTCTCTGAACTACATCAACCGGGTATAAAAATGTCACAGCGGCCACAAGAAATCGCTTAGGTGTGAGTGCTCACTTATAAACCACAAGAAGTCAGCCTGCACCCACTGAACCCACCTTGTCTCCCCCGAGGGCACAGTTACCCTGCAATGAGCATGGAGGGGCTCAGCATCACGCGGGGCTCAGCATCACGCGCACAGGCAGACCGACCATGGAGCATCTGGTACCCGCTAGAGGAGGACAGGATTCCTCAAGTACATCTCAGGCTACAGAGGTCCATGGCCCTCTGAGCTCTGCTGCGCTAATTGATGTTATCTGCATTTCACTGGGTGATTATGAGTTATTATTTCTACCACGGGAATGGTGAGGTACCCAGCCACGGCACGGGATGCCGCTCTGTTACATACCGTATAAACACAGAACGAAATCATCCCCCTGTGGCAGAATTAACCACCGAAGTAACTACGGCTGAGCTGAGAGCAGCAGTGTTTCTGAGGCAATGAAACGCGCAGGGGTTTTGGAGGATGCTTACGGAAGATGAATTTTGCATCTGCGACGTCCTGGCCAGGTATCTCATTAGGAAGGTGCTGCTTCACCCATGAGGGAGCAGAACCCGCATGGCGTGACCCCAGCGCTTCATCAAACTATCTTACGTGATTAGCACAAACAAGTGATAGATCATTAGCTGACAAAAACGCGCGTTGGAAAACAAAGGAGGGAAAATATGTCTTAGTGTGGTGTGTCTGCAGCGGGGGAAGAGGCAGGGAGAGGAGGGGGGTGCCTGCTCGGGGTCTGGCTCCTCTGCACCCCCAGCGCCCATCGCTCCTCTTGCAGTCGGGGCTCACAGCTCCGCGTTCGGGAAGGGAACAGAACCATTGGGCCACGTTTCTCTTCACTAGCGCAGGGATATTCCTTCCAACAAGCCCTGCAAGTATCTCGATCCCGCTGCTTTAAATTTGGTGTTTATAGCCCTTGATTAGGTGGTGAAATCTTTTGGAGACGGCAATCCCTGCCCTGGCGCCTGCCATGCGTTTGATTGAGCCTCCGCTCGCTCCCAGATTAAAAATAACCAAATTCGTTCTTCTATCAAGAGCTGCAAAAATCTCTGGCCCCAATTCCGTGGATGCTTATAGCATCCCGGTGCTGCAGCGTGCCCACCATCTCTGGCGGGGCGAGCTCGCGGCTGCTGACGGTGTACGTGGGAGCAGAGTCAGACCCGCTGCCTGCGAAACCAGGGCTGCAACAGTTCGAACTTGCACGGAGCAGATAACGCCAGTAAAACGGGGTTACGCAGCCGCGGAGTCATAAAATTGCTCTCGTCCTACAGGGCTTATTTAATTGAAATGCACTGAGCCTTCATACACTAAAAAAACCTACCGTCTCCCTGATGCACAGACAATTAATGCTTCAGGACTAAATTATAAAGCCACTTTACTCAATACAACCAGCACTTTTCCTTCAGTCTTTCCCTCTGAAATCAAGAAATCGGAGAAGCTTTTCTGCACATGCTCCGTGACGGACCCACCATTAAAATGGGAAAATTTTTAAATCTGGGGGCTCTTGGTGGCCCCGAGACATTTGTCCCTGGGTTTGCCCTGCACTGCCATTAACTCCTCGCCTGCCGCTTGATGGCTGGGAGGGTCCCACCTGGATGCACCCCCATGTCTCAGCGCCTCAGCGGAGGTCAGCGAAGCAGCCCGTCACAGCGGCAACGCTACGCGATTTTGTGGTGGGGGGGTTCCCAATGGAAACTGTAAATTGAATTTATCCACCCATGGAAAACAAGAGGCAGCTCACGCTGGCCACGGGCTGGGAAGAGCCACGGTGCAAAGTCCTCTGGCCGCAGCGGTGCCGGACTCCCGGCACTGACCCCCCCGCAGCATCCCCCGGCAATGTGGGGGCTCCGCCAATGCTGGTGGCCCCCCCTGCTGTTCCCGGCCCGGCACCCCACACGGCCCCGCCAATGCCACACGTCCCCATCCAGCGGCACCTCGCGCAGCCCCAGCCTTGTGGGCAGAAATGGTATCTGCTTGCTAGAGCGATGCCGAGGGATGAACTTCTGCTTTAAACAGCCAGGGTCAGAACCGTTTCTCTTTTGCCGTAAGAGCTATTTGGAACCAGGTGGAGTGGGAAGAGAGCCTGTAAAAGCTCCTAATAAGCGCTCTTAAATCATGCGGTTAAAGAACTCGGAATAAGTGGCTGGAAGCAAAGTTTCTTTATCCTCCTCTCCCCCGGACTGGGCTGTGCAACTGTTGCTTCTGTGCTTTGTGGGAGTGAAATCAAATGTCAAATATTCTGCTTTGCAAGGAGTTGGCAATGAAACATGAAAGGCTGAGGGAGAGCTCAAAAGGACGGCGGAGAAATTGGAGCGAGGCACAGAGAGGGCTGGGACGGGAGCCAGGGGAGCGGGGAAGGACCGTGCCCACAACTGCAACTCCGCGTTTGAGGACGAAACAACTGCTTTCCCTAATGCCTTTCAGCACGAAGCTGATCCTAGCTGCTGCTAGCACAGAAGGAAGATGGGCTTCAGACCACAATGTTACGTCTCCTCTTTGCTGGGAGGCATCCACACATCTGGGTTTATTCAGCATCATCGGTCCAACGCAGAGCACCGCGTCGCAGCACCGGTCTCTACCCAACGCCACAGCCGCAGGAGCTCAAGACCTGCTACCGATCAGTACTGGGGAGCACACGGTTCTTAGCTGAATCCCCCCAAAAAAAACGTTTTTTGAAAGATGTGTTTTGACATAAGCACGTATCCTCTTCCTTTCTCAGCAGACATTTAAAATCACAGGCTCTGGACAATCCTCCCCCAGTATGTTAACGCACAGCAGCTCAACGTTAAGAACAGCTGCTCTCTTTTACTGTGGCAGAATTTCATTTTGTTCCAGATTTCAAGACTTCAGAAGGCATTTTTGCTGTATATTCTCAGTAATTCTGAGGGCACCTCCCACCATTTACAGCCCCAGCCCTCTGAAGCTGGGGGACCTTTCTCCTTCTCCTGGGACTGCCCCTTTTTCAATCATCACTGCTATAGAAAACGGCACTCAGGAAAAAATATATTCTCCCCTCCGCTTTGCTGAACTATCACATTGCCAGGATAAGGGCAGCGGGGTCACAGGAGCTGACAAAATCCGTATGTAACGGCACGCCGGGACTTCTGGACCCGAAGCACGCACCTCGACAAGGGCAAAAGGCAAATCCCACGGTGAACCCAGGGAGGAAGGAGGGACCGTGTCCCCCTGCTGCTGGAGTCTCCCCCAAGGCGAGTGCTTTGCCGGAGCTGGAAATGGAATTAACGTTCCAGGAATATTTTATTATTTGCTAATTCTTTTCGCATTTTTTTGTTTCACAATTAAGCAAATTAGCACTTTGATGAATATTAAGCCGCCCTTGCCTCATAAAAGATGAGTTGGAGGCATTCCCACTGGATTTTCCTCCTAAGGAAACCAGTTCCTCAACCGTTTGAGACAGACGCTGGATGGGTTCCTCCCTGGTGAGAGCACGAGGAGTGCACGGCTCCTGGAGAAAATGACCACAACATTAACATTTTAATAAAATAATTCAATTTCAAAGTTTGCACAGATCCTCATTATTACCATCTAACCCAAGTCCAAGATGGAACGGGAACCTAAATTTGTGGCTTTGTGGCAGTTTCTATCACTGAGTTGCTGTAACAAGCGTATAAAAAGCCTTCTTGAATCACAGGGATTCATTCAGTGAAGTCTTTTAGCAGGAAGGAGACTTTGCACTCTTCTAAAGTATTTATTTCCTGGCTTTAAATAACTTTATAACCAAGCTAAGTATTTGCCGATATTTTTTGGTTTGCTACAGGTTAGCCAAGCGGTTTCGCTGGCTTTGGAGGAGCTGGAAGCTCCCTGGGGCGAGGCGAGCTGTTATGATGCTGCTCACTCTCACCTCCACCAGGAGATCTCCAAGCACTTACACCGAGACCTTTCCATAGCATCTCCCTTGGAGCAGGTGGGAGGGAGGACAGATATTTGTTTACCAGCAGACATGGAAAGCTGTTAGTGACCAGAGGGTTAACTCAACACAGAACAATTTAATAGCGTCCAGACGTCTTCAGATGCAACCCCTCTCCTGTCTCCACCACCCACAAGGCACCAGCTCTATTAATCTGAATTACACAGTTGTGAGTAACAGCCAATAAAATGCTCAGCAGAGTCAGTGAACCCAGAAGTCTGGCTTAATGGTGGGGACTTTGTGTGTTTTCCTGTCTCGGAGAAGAACAGAAGGTCCCAGATTATTTACATTGTGCTATCTCCCCGAAGCAACAGACTCCCGTGGACCGTTGGCCATAAATTCCCATCATAATCATTCCAGTTTTGCTTTCTACAGTCTGGTCCCTCTCATCAGAGCACTTTATCCAGCTCAGAACCAGGCTCAGAGGAAGGGCCACGTGGACAGTAAATAGTGAGTCCCAGAGACACTGGCAAAGCGGGGAGCGGTGTCCCGGCGCCGGGCCGTCCCTCGTGGATGCTGAGTGATGGCTCAGGTGGGTGCCAAGCCAGACGATGCTCTTGCTTCAGACCTGCCTCGCGGGTTTGCCGGGCTCTGGGGAAGAGTTTGTGTGGTGAAACTGTCGCCAAAGAAATCACCTCCCAGGAACGAGAAGCTGTCCCTGGGCTGCAGACTTCAGCTGCTCAGGACGGATGTCTGTTAACCGGCCTGCCCTACCCAAAGCACTGCGAGCGTGCGGAGGAATTCCCACCACCCCGATGCTATAAACTGTACAAACATGAGTGAATTTTCCTTGTAATACCATGGTATTAAAAATAAATAAATAAATAGAACTGCTCCCAGTTTTAAAATGAGAAATTATGGTAAATATTACATTATTTGTTCCCAATTACACGCAGCCGAGAAGGGACGTTCGCTATGCCGGAGGTGAGGCTCACCCAGCAGGCCAGCACCCCGCGCAGCCAGTGTGCCAGGCAGGGACCGCCGGCAGGGACAGGGACCGCGGGCAGGACCGGACCAGGGTGGCACCACCTCCAGGGCAGCAGCAGAACTGGCACGGCAATGGATGGCACAGCGCAGACTCGGTATTAACGTTGCTCACGCAGCCTGTGCCCACACCGCGCTCGGTCCCACCTCTGTGCGCTAGCATCACTCACTCGGCAACCAACTTAAAATATTGCGGTAAATAAATAAATCAAGGCATCATAAAGGACGCTCAGACAAAACTACGCGAAACGGCAGCCTCGCCGCAGGGAGTGAACCCGTAACGCTCACGGCTCAGGATCTCCGTATCGCAGCAGGGATGGTTCAGAGCCCCCAGCCACGATTCCCCCGCAGCAGCAGGCTCCGCTTCCAACGCCCGCAGAGCAGAGCAAGCGGGCACTACTCTCTCCCCTGAGCACCGACGACAATCTCTGGTCAGAAGCAGATAAAACTGAGCTTCTGCAGGGGCTCCTTCTACCCGTACCGATCCCCACACCGCGGGGCTCAGCGCACAACCTCAGCTCCGTGCGCTCCAACAACACGCTCCATATGGAAGGAAGCCATGGCCACAGATGTACAGAAGCAGATGCCTTACCTGTCGCTCCGACATGACGTACAGATACTTCTGATCGACGGAGAAGGCCATGTCTCGAAGGACTGGGCTCCCATCCTTGAAAACTGTCACCATTTCATACTGAATTCCACCATGGGGAGGACCATCTGCTCGGATCTGGAAGAAGCACAAACAGATTACAGGTGATTTCATAGCAGCCAAATTCCAATTTTATTTTGGGGGGTGGGGAGCGAGGGGAGGATGACAAGGTAGGAAAAGGAATCTAAGTCAAAATCTCATCTCACAACCTGGAGACAGAGCAAAGAGCTGGCACCGGAGTTAAAGCAAAGGCTCCTTCTCCACTGAGGCTGATGTGATTTCTCCAGTCCATGAGAAATAACGAGAAAGTTTTGCGGTCGTAAGGGGAGCAAACAGACTGTCTGTCAGTGTGCTATGACTGACCATCCAAGAGAAACAAAGATCGTAAACTTTTTAGATTATTTCCAAAATAAGCCTGAAGGAAGACCACAAGACTCCACAGGCAACACAACAAAGCCAAGTTATAGCAGAGATGTTTTTTTTCTCCAGATGCATAAAGAATAGGACTCAGACAACCTCCATCATCTCTTTTGCCACAGAAGCCTCCTACAAGACCACCTCTGCCTAAAAACCTGGAGATGCCATTTGCCATTGCCAAAAATTTGCCATTCCATTCCTTTCAAGTTTACAGGATTCAGCACGGCGAAGGCAGCCCAGCCCGTGCTGCTGAGCAAGCGGAGAAGGAAGGCGGCAGCCATATGGCTTGTGCAGTCTGACAGGCTCCCAGTAACCGTCCACCCCACCAAAAGACAACTCCCTGCTCCTGCAGGAAAACCTGCCCGAGCTGTGACAAATCCCATCCCTGCCAGGAGCGGTTGCTGTTGAGGATATGCCATCTCTTCCAAGAGTTAATAATTTATGGCCTTGGGGGCTGTGCAAGGGGAAGGGAGGAGGATAAACAAACAATTTACATTGTCTTTCCTACCAGGATTTGCATATTTGAATAGCCATTTGACTACAACATGGTGTCGACATAGCTGCAAACACTGGCAACCGTCAGGCGGGGAGACGGGAGCAGTCAGGCGAGCCAAGGGCTTGGTGGGGCCGGCCCCGTGGCTCGCAGCGACAGCGATGCCGTAGCTGGGGGCTGGGATGGCGCTCGGCACCAGGGGTGTCGTGCAGCACGTGCACGCTGCCCTGCGAGGAGCGGGACACACCGGGGACCGCCTGGCCCTGGAAAAACCCCTTATCACAAAGATGCCATCTGCTGCAGCCTCACGCCGAGCTGTCTTGCCACATCCCGTTCTGCTGCTCGATTACCCCCTGCCTGGCCGCGGTACGGAGGAAGAGGCATGAAGAACCGGCTTTGGACAAGTCTAAGCCTTCAGAAGAGGCAGGACGGAGCAGCAGAGAGGGACGTCAATTTTTTCTGGTTCATGTCCCCAGGAGGTAAGAGAGCAGGTTGTTAAGCATCTTAAGATTTATCTGAGAAATGTGCCACCCCAGCTGGAAATATAAGGATATCTTCACACTCATAGAGGAGAGATGCTCCCCTGCACCCTCCTCCAGATAAATCCTCTTCCTGGAAAGAGCCCTGATGCCTCCTGCCATGTGAAGACATGTTGGGTACAAAAGCACATTTATTTTCTGGATTTCTCTCTTTTCTGCTTACTTCCTGAGTTCTCAGTGATATAAAAGACGACCAGGTGTGAGTCTGAGTGGTCAGGTTTAACCCCCACAGACAGATGCAGGGAGCCTCCGGCAGGATTACGCAGGCAGCCCAAGCCTGGACCAAAAGCCCTGAACTTTCAGAAATGAAAATCAAAAAAAAGGCTTTAGATACACCTGTGTGAGTTCAGATACTTCATTGCCTTCACAAAATACTGAGAACTAGAGGCAGGTTGAGACCAGTATGAGACCAGTGACTTGCTGGGTGTTGCAAACCTAAGCAAGCTCTGCCACCTCCAGAGCCACTGCCTGGCACGTACCGCTGCCACCTCCCGCACCGCGGACACGGGGACAAGGCTGCAAAATCACCTGAGGGATAAATAGCAGGGACATTGTGCTGTCAGGGACACACAGCTGCTTCCACGCAAACACCTGATTAATGGCCAAACGGGAATGGAAACGCCGGACATGAAGGATCAGCAGCCTTTGTGAAAAACAACTGTTTTTCAGAGTTCCCTCGGGGCACCAGCAGCTCGTTAAATTGAGCTTCTTTCTAGTAATGAGGTCAGACAGGGCTAATAAAGAGAGATACCACTGGACAAGCCTTTTGCAGGCCAGTTCCAACTGGGAATTGGGGCTCTGGGCTGGAGACAGCACCACGTGCGTGATGGCTCCTCCAGCATGGACAAGTGCTTGGGGCCGTGCCTGGGACGGGTGTCTTGGGACGCAGCCGGAGCCCGGCACAGGGTGCTGGGTGCTGCTGCACCCTCCTGCCTCCCCCGCAAGGCAGGAGGAGCAGCCCGGGGTCTCTCACCGAGCCTGTCAAGGTGAGATGGCTCTGGGTTACTCAGACACCACGGGACAAGAGCAGAGCCCGCTGCTCTCCTGCCCCACTCGCTGTGGGGTGTGTTACACCCACCCGGGTACCCCACAGCCCCCGTCCCCAGCACAGTGCCTGGGCATGCTGGGGAGGAGGTGCACCCACTGCCACCAGGATGCTCCACTACATCTCTTCCTAAGGGCTTGGTTTCCATGACAACAAATGATGATGTCAGACGAGAAGAATGATGATTCCTGTGAATGCGGAAGAAGAAAGGGATCATCTCCACAGCAGGAAGCTTCTTGTTGACGTTTGGAGAGAGAAATAATCCCTCTGCCTAACTTATGGGTGCCCTTTCAGTGCCAAACTACTGCCCCATCACTAGAACAGCGGCGTGGTACCAACCCTACGAGTCTGGGTTCATCCCCAGCTCCAGGCACAGCGATGCTGGAGAGGGAAGGGGTGGGACACGGCGCTGGACTGCTGATGGACATGTTTC
Organism: Rissa tridactyla; assembly: GCF_028500815.1. Classification (NCBI taxonomy): domain Eukaryota; kingdom Metazoa; phylum Chordata; class Aves; order Charadriiformes; family Laridae; genus Rissa; species Rissa tridactyla. The sequence goes on from NC_071486.1 coordinate 5,715,256, forward strand.
CTTACGTCCTCCTAACTCCACCAGGTTTTCTTCTCTCACGACATGATGATGGAGTGGTGGAAGGGCTTAGGAGAAAGACCTGAAAGGAAGCAGTGCAGATCGGAATGGGTGGGAGTGCAGCAAAACAGGGAGCAGGCTGGAATGGGGAGAAGCACGTTGGTGCAACGGAAAGCAGAGATGTCCAGGACCAGAGATGGGTTCAACCACCTGAGACACAGCGAAGACCAGGAGGACAGATCACAGGCTCACACGCTTGGACGTGAATCAGAGAAGTCGTTTGGGACAGATACAGCACCTTCCTCAATCGCTTTTGACGGATGTTTACAAATGTGGCTTGAAAAGTGCCTAACGACACAATCTGCAAATCCAGGGCCAGCCGAGCACCCAGCCAAGCAGCGCTGCTCCGTTCGGGGAACTGCAGCCCTCCGAAGGCACTGCGCAGAGCTGCGTCTCTAATGCCCCCACAATACTGGCCGCAGGCATAAGCTCTGCGTTATCTTCAGAGATTAGCAAAATACCATATCGTGTCACGTATATGCTGCAGTGTAGCACCCAGGGCGATAAGTGCATGAGCCATTCAAGGACCTAATGTGATGTGAAGCTCCAACACTCCTATCGTACTCGGATTTCTGTTAGGTATTTTGCCCAGCCTATGCCCCAGCTAAGATAAATCTGGATTCCCTTCCAGTTCCTCCCAGCAGGCTCCCATTAGAAGACATTGAATCTCTTTGTAGGAACTTTCCATGATTGAATTACCTGTCTGTTTTCATTACGAGTGTTTCAATGAGGCTGACTCATGATGAAATGCCCCGTGCCAGTAAAAACAGCTGAATAAGTCCATGCATGGACTGATTCCCCATCCCGGATCGTAGATGCAAGGCCACCCATTAACTCCTCGAGAACTGCAGCTTCTCCCCACGTACGAAGGCGCCTGATGGGAGATGCAGTGGAGCAGACAGCACCTCGCTGTTGGCTGCCCCACTGCACGAAATGGCCCGTGGAGGCATAGGATGGGCTCCTGAACTGATGCCCTTGGGTCAGGACGCGGAAGGCACTGGCTGAACATGCTCAGCTTTGTATGTAATGGTGACAAAGTGAAAAGCCCAGTCAAGCCCGGAGCCTTAAGACTGCTCCTTTCATGCTAGGGTTTCGAGCCCTTCCGAGTGAACACTATCAAATAACACGGCATTTGTCTCAAATGGACGTTTCGAGTAGAACTGCATCAGCTCTGGGAATGCGCACTGGAGCGTTACTGCATCCACTGCCTGAAATAGAAACCAAAGACAACAAGGAGCAGCCTTTGCTGCCAAGGTGCATCTTTGCAGAACTGCCACTTTTTTGCCATTTACGTCTGCACATCTCAGCTCTTGGGCATTTCCCATTAAAGCTTCTCAGAAAGCTCTAGGATGGATTTCTTGCTTCAGTGCTGGAAATTTAGCAGAAAGACTGTTCCTGGCAGCGCTCTTCTGAACCAGACTGGAGCGCAATGTAGCTTCAATAGCCTTTCCCTGCCTCCTTCTGTCTGTGGTTCTGTGGGGTCTTTCCTACCTAGACCTGGTACTAAAAGAAGTTTCCACAAGCAAGAGACTCAGCAACGCAAAAGCTCCCCAAAGATAGGACAAGATAAATAAATATCAGTCCAGATTTTCTGTGTGTGCCTCTGCCAAATAGTCTTTGCAGAAAGGGTTTACTTTTGCTAATCCAATTTAATTAAACTGGGTTTTTCTACATTCACACCAGGCTAAAAAGGAGGTGAGATGCACGTGATGACCTGCCACTTTTGCTGTCCCCTTCAGGAACATCCTTTCCCACAGTACATTTACAGGGTTACCCGCGCTGGCGTCTGCCTTCAGCAGCCAGAGAGAAAAAAGCATGGCAATTTTAAGGAGGGGAGAATCCAGAACAGAAATTGCAAATCTCTACGCTAGAAGTTTCAAAGAGCCCTTCAGACCCTATACAAAATTATACCCCTTAGCCTCCCTCAGAGCGCTGCTAACACCAGCTAACTCTCGATGCTCGGGAGCTAGGACGGAGCCATTTGCAGGTCATTAATAAACCAGGTTTGCTGAGGAACCTACAAGCCAGTCCCAGGCAGATCTGGGATGTGAAGCTGCTCCTGCAGATGCACGGGGCCCTGCCCCAACAGCTGGGTAGCATCCCTGCCCACGTCTCCATCGGCGGGAGGAGAAGCCCAGCCCTGGCTTTCCCTGCACGCACCTTCCGCAGCCAGGAACACCGGGAGTGTGATTTAGCTCACTGCTCTCCGTGTGGGAAGTCTCCCCCTTGAAATTAAAGTGAAATAGTAATCCCATTAAGTATCTTTCCTTTAAATCATAGATATGTCCGTGAGGAAGTTAATGACAACCCTTACATGCACATTCAATTCAAATCAGCATATCCAATTAACTTCATTACCTGGAGGCTCCCTCATATCCCAGTCTCTTTCTCTCCTGTCACGTTTTATTTATGCATTTTTCCCAAATTAGGATAGAATATGTCTGTCGCGGGTGGGCATCACCTTTATTTTCACTCCAAAGATAGCACCGGGAAGCCTCGGTGGATGGGTCCACTCCAGAAAGCCATGGCGCTGTCAGCTGAGGGGCTTGTAGCAAAACAGCTCCTCAAGACCAAATGATCTGGTCTCTGAGGGAGGAGAAAATCCATCCTTTCCAGAATTAAACTGCCTAACGGTCTGACTAAACATTAAATACACTCGCTAATCCCCACTGGGGTTGCCCTTACAAAACTCTACAGGATGAGCTGGGGAGAAAAATCAGTTTGGTAAAGAGCTCGTCGCAGTGAGCCCTGCTCGCTCACAGGCGCCGGAGCTGACGGCAACCGAGGGGCGTTTTCCTCGAGCACTGTCTGCCAGCACTGTGACTACTCCTTACATTTCTGCAGACACAGCTCTTTCTTTTACAAACTGCCAGAGAGGGGCCATCAGCGCAATGGGAAGGGACTGGTGGGACCAGCATCAAGCAGCCCGGTGGCATCATGTCAGCATCTCCTCTCACGCTGCCCCTGGACGCTGCTCGAGGACTCGGTTTCAAGGGGCAATGTCGAGGGGTGGGTAAGTCACTGGCACTTTGGTGCGAGTGCCGAACTCTCCAGCGAAGGCTGCACAGGCGACGCTGCTCCACAAAGTCCTGGTGTTCGAATCACGGCTCCTTTTGAACTTCAAAGAGACATGAAAGCCCCATCCAGGCAAACCCAGCCTCGCATCCCAACTTCTCCCTCCTGCTGCTGGGCACAATACAGACAAAGCATCAAGGCAGCACAAAGCCAAGACCACCTTCTCTGCTCGTGTTTTCTGAGCCCTAATCCCCTTTTTTTGGAGACGTTTTCCTCCTCCATCCCCTCCCTCTACTTAAGGGAACTCCAGGTGCGAGGAAACAGACCTCCTCTGTCCCTGTCTCGCTCACATCTCGGCTTTCCCACTGGATTAAACTGCTGGTTCCCTCTGCTCAGATGACGCCTCCATTTCCAGGATCTGCTTGTGCGGCTGCACGCTGGAGTTTATACCCTCAAAAGGGGCCGGGGAGAGGGAAGGGAGCTCCGTGCCACAGGTCAGGGAGCGGGAGGGACCGCGGGGTTGGCAGCGGCACAGGCACAGCGTGGGGGGAGGCAGGGTGGGTTCCAGCCGGAGTTTATTCTGATCAGGCTTCATGACCCGAATTATTTATAGATCTGAGGTTTCTGCGAATTCAATACTCATGTCAAAAATGTCTCTATGTATGTGTCTTTCACACCCACGTGTGTTTCCTGTCTCTTCTGCTTGGGAAATGTTAGCTAAGTGTTCAAAGTCACAACCTGGGAACCTGCAGCTCCCCAGAGGAAGAGCCAGGCAGAGGAACCGCTGGCTAATTGGGGAAGAGCAGAGAAACCCCCCGGGGTCCCAGGCAGCTCCCCAGGGACAGGGGGGTTCAGTCTGGGGCACTGGCACCCCCATACACCGCTAAGCACAAAAACGCCAACCCAGCAAGCAAACCAACCCGCCCAAATTAACTCTCACTTCCCGCATCTCCAGTGCTAAGGGTGGAGAATTGTTCCTAGGAGAAGGCTTTCTTCCTACCCCTGCGGGACAGGGAAGCTGCAAGAATCAGCACACACAAGTAAACCGAAGAGAGACCTGAACGCTTTCAATCTTACCATTTCAAAGAGTTGGAACGCGTCTACAGGGAAGGCAAGATAGGTTTTATAAAACAAAACAAAACCAAGAAAAAAACCACGCTTCCTTCTGTGCTAAAGCCCAAGGCACAGCCGACAGGTTACCATACCAAAGATCTCAGCTCCTTCAGCAGCCCCACGTGTCCCCTGGCTAATGGCAAGCAGCTGCCATACCAACGTTGAAGGTGCTGCTCCGGGAGAGGCTGGGCACTCGGATCTGCCGCCGGGAGAGGAGCTTCCACAAACACACAGCCCTTCCCAGTCACTGCTGGAAAGAGGAGCTTGGGAGAGGAGTCCCTTGCTGCCTCCCTGCTGGCTTCTGGAGGTGAAAGAAGCCAATTGCTGGGTTGTGAGCTGCAGCTCAGGCATCCTAACAGGTACCAGTACAAAACCGCAAGAGCTGATTGCCACTGAAGCTGATCTCTCTCTCCACTAAGCCTTTATTTCCTTCTTCCATCCTTCTGCTCCCTCCACCCTTCTGGAGAGCCGATCCTCCAAGATAAAACAGGGAGGATGGTGCAGAGGCACCATGCAGAGACTAATCAGCAGTCCCCGTGTCTTTAATTTATTACTGCATGAGAGGTTCGTTTAGAACAAAGCTGCCAGTTCGGAAGATCATCCCTTTAAAGGACTTTTTATTTCAAAAGCTGTCAGCTCACACCTTGTCACAGCCCTACTTGCAGCAGCAGAACTTTAATAATGTGCCACCTCATGCAAATGAGCTGCTAATTAATTAAGTAGTATTCTTCCGGGGATGGATTCATTAGAATCAAATTTGTGTTGGCTGGCTGGCTAGGTCATATTGCTTTGGACAGTGCTCTAAATCAGCAGCATTGCCTTTTCCTCGAGTCCCAGATTCCCATCAGGATTCCCATCAGGAGGGACGCTCTTTCCTGTCCCTGCCCTCTCGGGAGGGCTCCGCACGCCCCAGTGAATCGGTGCAAACCCAACCACTTGCATGGCACAGAGCAGACCTACAGCTCAGCTGAGATCAGTAGTGAGATGAAAAAAATTCATTGAATGAAGTGCCCGAAAGATTGCCTTCTCTCCTGCTCAGGAAAGCCAGTGTAGGCGAGGGCCCAATTCAAAAGCGAGAGGTAGAGACTATTACCGCGAGGGCTGCGGGGACCAGGCTGCCAGGCAGGGAACGCCGCAAAGGAGCTCGGCTTTTTTTTGGAGCACTTGTTGCAAAGAGCCAATTGCTGGGGGCTGAGGGCTATCAGCCTCGCACCTTCCACCAGCATCAAAGTACAACCCATTAAAGGCAGAAACACTCGAGAGCGTCCTGTGGATTTACTCCCCGGAAGGAGGACAGCTCGGGGCAGCTTGGTACAAAACCTCTTCACTTCTAATCTGCCCCCTAATGAAGAGCCACAATGTGCAATGACTTTCCTCTTCTTTTGTTCAGCAATAAGCACCCCTCTCCCTTTACATTCCCGTATTATTTTTAAAGAGATGGCTCAGTGCTTCCCTGGGAAATGGGAATCATTAAGTCGGCAGCACTTGGCTGCTTGCAGGCTTTACATTTGGGCACTGAGCAAGGGAAGCATCAAAGAGACTAAGTGTTGGCCTCCAAGAGAAAGGAACGAGGTAGGTGTTGCTGCAGCACAAGGCACCGCATGCTAACCTTCCTGCAACGTGCTCCTTCAGCCTCTGCCGCTCTTCCCTCGATTCATCCCTGCTCCTCCCGCTCCGTGCCGCTTTAATCCAGCTCCATCCCTTATAGCTGGGAAGTAAATGAAAGCACAGGTGAGCCAAGAGGACGACAGCTCCAGGAACAGGCAGAAGGTTGGGTTTTTTTTTGCCAAAGCATCCTCTTCTACATGGAGCTAGCAGTCTTTAGCAGGGATGCAGAGCCGGGTTAACCGGCTGCAACAGGAGCCCTGGTTGTGCAGAGAAGGACGGGCTGGTCCCGCTCTGCCCTTCAGCCCTCCGGGTGTTACAAACGCCCGGGCCGTACCCCGGCTCTTCCTCCTCTTTGCCCTGAGCCCGTAGCTGGGCTCAGCATTAGCGGGTACCCAAAGGGACCCACGGGCAAGGACAGGAGAGGGGACGCCTCGTTTGCCGCCTGCAGGACACAATTAGTGATGGAGGGAGCTGCAAGCAGCATCTTAGGAGCAAGCAACAGCCAGTGAAGGAAGAAGGAGCAGGGTGCTAAGCCTCTCTACGTCTTCTGTGACCGACAGTACACACGGGAGGAAGCGCAGAGCTGGTATTATTTAGAGCGATGGAGGTACTGCGTATCTGCTCAGAATTGCTTGTCACACACCATTTGCAGCTCCTCACCAAAGTCCCCAAAATAGCACTGTATCTGTGTTATCCATCCACACCTCACCTGTGCCCTTCCAGCTGAATAATCCTCCGCAGCTCGGTGTCAGGCTCTCCCCCTGCCATCACCCTCCTACAGCAGAACATTTCACAGCTGAAGGGATTGGTCTTGCTTAGTTTGGTTTGTTGACCTTGAGTGGCCATGTAAAATGGAATAAAAAGGCACTTAGACAAGACTGTCTAATGTGGAGTTTGCTCTAAACGAGCAGCAGCAAGTCGTGATTCTCCCCAAGGAGGAAAAAAAATAAACGACTGTCAAAAATTGTCACATAAAAACCCGTTTCTCCCAAGCCACAGCTTCCAGCTGATCAGGTGGGAATGAGAAAGTTCCTCAGGAAATATTATTCTCTTTTCTTTTCAAAAACATCATGTAAGTAATATGTTCCAAATGACTTAGACTTCCTGCCCAACACCTCCCGGGAACGCCGCAACACAAGCCAAACTGCGAGCCACTAAAGGCCAAAACCCAGAAGGAAATAAAAGAATCTAAATTTTGTTATCTTTTGGTTTTACAAACTTGTGGAGAAATCCTGCCTGGTAGTTTTGCAATGCTTTAGGTCAGACAGGAGCGATCAGGTGAACAGGGAGGCCGTGCATATTTTGGGTTTCACTTGAGCATGCAGAACCAGTCATGTGTTACTGATCAGATCTAACCTTGCTCGGGCAGAGGATGTGAGAAAATTACAGAGCACGCAGCTTAGCTTAAATCCCAGGAAATGAGGCTCTCCCCCATCGCCTGCTGCTCCGGCCCAGGCCAGCTGCAGGCAACATCCCACCCCCCCCGGGGCCACCCCCGCTGCCGATGCCCAGCAGCAGGCAGAGGTGCAGGTCGCAAACGGGTATTTTCTAGTTGAGAATTGGGCCAGAGCACAAAGGAGTGAAAAGCCCTCACCAGGCAGCGGCTGACCACGCTGTCTGTAATACAGGCTGAATTCTACTACAGCAACAGCCTTGCAGGCGAGGTCGCTTAAGGACGGGCAGAGCCACAGCCAAACTGGCACTGCCCCATGGATCCCGGGGGGCGGCCGTGCCCACAGAGCTCATGGCTCTCTCCCCTTCCCCCTGCACCGCGGCACCTCGGCTCATCCGTGTTAACTACTGACCACGGGATACGGAATCGGGTCGTGTCCATCGCTGGGCACAGGGGAGCTGGACGGCGCGTGGTTTCATCAGGCAAGGCAAGACGCAGAACCAAGAGGCACGATGAGCTGCCGGGCTGGCACGCTGCTCAGGGACATTTGCTTATACAGGGCCCTGCGCTGGAGGCATTAAAGGCTCCTGATAGGATTCAGACAAACATAAATCCATAGGAGACAATCTCTCCTTGTGCTTTCCTATCTACTCATTCACGCTCAGATCTCCTGGTCTCCAGCAGATGGAGGCTGGAGGTATCTCGCTTTCTTGGCACGCGTGGTGAGGAAGACCACTTTCACCCCTGTAAGCTGCTTCACAAATGCTATTCTGGGGCAGATCAAGGATTTAAAAACAAACAAACAAACAAACAAATCTCTCTTCCATCCCTGCACTAACTCACTAAGCCTTCAGCATATGCCCTTGACAGCATCTCAGAATTAATCAGCAGGTACGTAGATGAACTGGCTCTAAATAATCTGTATCTGCCACACATGTGATGCTGCTGAACAGTCTCGAACGCCGCAGAGCGATTGCTGGGCTCAACACACGCGTCTGTCCCCATCTGAGGGGAGTCAGCGCAGCTCTCGGGCACCCACCGCGGAGCTGGGACAGCATGAAACACCCTGCTGTGCGTCGGGCTGGGGAGGACGGAGAGGAAGAGGCTGGTGGACGGATAGAATCAACTCTCTCTGGTCCTCAAATGTACAAATTCAGAGTTAAAGTTCAAATTCAGCTGAGGAGGGAGGGGAGAGCTGAAGGATGTTGGTGCTGTGGCTGTAATCTCTGCAGCACCGGGATCAGGGAGGGACACAGTCCTGCAGAGACATGGACACCCCGGAGCAGAGCCCCAGCCGCCACCAGGGACATGGAGCTCTGGGCTTCCCTCTTCACCTCATTCGCAGTGGAAAAAGTCACAAAAGTGGCGAGGGAATGGGCCCAAGGCCACGCCGCTTGCTGTGCACAGCTTCCTCGGTGGCAAACTGTGCGTCATTTAAGCTGATGCCACACGTGAACACAAGAGCAGCCACGGCAGCACAACACGGGTGAGCCCAGCAAAGCACACCAGCACCACTAGACATCTCCAAACTGGGAGGAGGGAGGCAAAGAGGGCCCACAGCCAAAGGGTGAACCTGAAGAGTGGCACGAGCAGCACGTCCCTCCGCAGAGCTCCCTGGAACGCCTCGGCAGGACCCAGCCAGCCCAGGCCTGGGTTCACACTGAAAGGTTTTGCTTGTACTTTTCTCTGCACGATGAGGTGGAGCAGATCTGCCCTGGAGCCGCGAGACACCGCGCTAGGAGCACCGAGGCAGCTCTTCCCCCAGGCCCCTGCGTCTGTACACACCAGCCAGCACAGCTAATCCCTTACCGTGCCCATGGCCCAAAATCAACATCATCATGAGATAGGTTCAGGCTGGGGTCCATGGATGGGGGAGACAAAGCTACAGCACATTACTGCTTTCGCTTCCATAATTGACCTGTAGATAAACACATGGCTTCCGCCTTAATCCCCTGCAGCCTCATGAACATCAGCCGCGCTAAATTTTTCATGTAATTAAGAGAAAAACCCTAATCCAGTGTAATTAGCTCCCTGATTGCCAACGTCAGGCAGAAAAGCACTGTTTGAACAGCAATTCAGGTCTAGCTGGTTAGGCAAATACTGTGTGTGTGGTTCAGTAATTTAACACTGAAACAACTCCCCCTCTGCTGTCCTCACAGGCTTGCTGTCCTAAACATCACTAAGTGTTTCATGACTGCAACAGGCCTGATACCCCTGAAACTGCTGTTCCACCAAGCTCCGGTTACGTCCCTGAAGGGCCGGTCATGAAACAACCAACCGGTTCCCCTACAACCACGCTGATTTTCAGTGGTTCTCCCACCCATCTGCACCCTTAAGCCACTGCCACCGAGTTATTACGACTATACCACCCCTAACTGCCTAAACTCAAGATCTGATAGTCACAATTAAGACCCCGATGGAGAAACAGTCTCCTCGTGAGTGATGCTCAGCACCACAACCCCAGCCCGCCGGAGCGGAAGGCGATAGCAACGCTTACGAGGAGTTCTACTGTGTAGGTCAAAATTCACCCCAGCTACTGAGCCTTTATGGTTTACAGCGGTATTTTTCTTTTCCATTCATATACATGAAGACAAAATTTTAAAAGTAAGACGTTAGAAATTTGGGAAGTGGAAGCAGATGGGAGAGGAACAGAGAACGTGGGATTGATGTGCCAAGGAGGAGGCAGGGAAACCAAGAAAGCACAGCGAGAACATACCTTTGTTTAACCATTTAATCCATCCCCCAGCAAAGAGGAAAGGATCTGAACTACTTAAGCCCCTGTGAAATATTTCTGTTGCCTTTTGGAAAGTTGCCTATGATAGAAATTACAAACTACTCCTGTTCTCAACTAGTTACATCTTTCATCTTCAGACTTAATATCAGACAGTCTCCTGAAATACAGCATTTGAAAATGGTATTGCTCCAGGAAGTATTTGTTGAGGTTGCTCTAAGCAGGATTTTAATCCTCACCCTCTGCTACGTTACAAAGGTTTTGCGGTTTTGGTTGGCTGTTTTTAGAAAAAAAGGCGTTAGTCTCTGTTTTGCTAGTTTTGGTTAATGTCGCTGTAGAGGCCAAATTTCTGCGCCTGGGAGACTGCAAAACAACCAGCCCACTTTCCATAAGGAGGGAGCTGCAAACCATTTCACAGCTTCAGCTCTGCCGACCGAATTCTTACAGAACACTTGTTTATATGCCGTGGCAGGCGAGAGCCAACCATATATGTTTTTACAGCTATAACTCCTAACTCTGACAGAGGCCACGGGCTGGCGGAAGGCGGGGGGCTGGGGGGGCTTTGCCCATGTTTGGGCTCCAGGCTCTGGTCCCCCCAGCACGGCTCCCCTCTCCCCCCCTCATCGCGCCGATGCTCCGTAAACAAACCAGCAGCGAGCAGAGCAAGCTGCTCCTTTGTATCAAAGCCAGGGAGATTTCTTTACACAAAAATGAGTGAAAATTTATCAACTCAAAGCTCCTTTTAAAGAGAAGCCCCTAAGGAGAGCGAGCCCAGATGCTTGCTTGCATTGTATTGGTAAGCCAATTCCTCTTCCTCCCCCCTTCAAACACACATTATTTTCCATGGAATGCACTGCGGATGAACTATCGACTGCGAACGGAGCCTCCTGGTTGGATGGCAACACATCAATATGGATTTAAGCGAGCAGCAATGATATGGCACAGTTTGGTGCTTTGCCATCGCTCCCTTTACACGGGAACAGCACTTCAAGCCAAGCAACTGACCTGCAGCTTAGGGGCCTCCCAGCGGACCCCAGCCAGCGAGCCCCTGTCGCGCAGGCGCCTGGTGACCACGTTTCCAAAGGCAATGCTAGAAATTGCCCATCTCCCTCCCCTTCGCTCTGGCTCAGGAGCTGGGAGCCTGCAGGCACGTCCCGAGTCGCGTGTCCAACCCCCCAACGCGGCGACATGCTCACCCTTCCCCTTCCGCCCACGCTCTCTGCACCCACTCAAACCCAGGGATGAGGACACTAACGCCTTCCAGGTGGCATTTCACGTCTGCACCCCGCGGTTGTCAGTGGTCGCAGCGACCCGGGTGTATTTCATTTTTCTGTCTCATAGTAATTATTTCAGCTTTTAGCCAGCCTTGGGGAAATTCTTCCTGCCAAACCCCCCCAGTATCGAATGCCAGCAACACAGGAGTCTGTGTGTCGACTGGTCTGTGGCCTCTTTGCCTTAGATTCAACAAATTCTTCTCTCCATCAGCCATGCCTTCCCCAAAGCAAGGCATCTAAAGGTCTGTGGCGAGCTGCTAGCTGATGAGAAGAGCTGTACGCAGCTCCTTGGAGGCTGGCTGCCTTTTTTCCTCACTTTCTCCATTGCTCATCCAGCAACGTACAACTGGGAACGCAGTCCCGGGTCGGCCTGGCAGGAGGCTGGGCCCGAGGCACCGACCGGGTCTGTGCAGCAGCCACCCCAGCACCTTCTGCTGCCGGCTCAGAGGCGATAAAGCCACATCAAAGCTACATCCCAGCGAGCTGGACATTTTCTCAGCCACCTTTTAGCCAGAGGGTGATGGAAGTGTCTCCAGACGGATCCAGGAGTCTTCGCATTCCTGTTAATGAGCACTGGCAGGAGATTTGCAGCTTGGCGGTAAGAAGTGTCAGGGGGTGACGACAGTGGCAGAAAGAGGTGTCAAAGGAAAGGGAGCTGCTCGGCTTCACCCATGGCCAGCTTTTAAGCGACCCGAAGGACAACAGGGGGTCATGAGGCTACCAGCTGCCACCTTCCTACCCCAGAAGCTGAAGTTTCTAACAAGGTAAGTTATTTGAATTGCTCTCACTGAAAACAGACCAGGCATCAAATGTTTCTAAAGCTTTTAGAGTAAGAGCTATTAACTGAGTCAAAAAACCCAAGAGACGGAACTGGTATGGAAAACTACCTTCCGGGGTGGATTTTCCCCGAGACTGAGTGCTGGTACTGCCGCAGCATCTTTGCACCTCCAGCCTGATGCCGCTGCTTATTATCAGAGGAGCTGGGCTACTTCTTGCCTTTCTCTTCCTTTAACACAGTCCCCTCTCCATATCCATACATCTGCATAATGTAATCTGCTAATCATTTCAGGCCTCATGTTTTGCCAGTGTCATGATTTATTAGCTATGTCATGGTTTGCACTCGGCTGCAAAGAAATCTTTCAGTGACCTAAAACCACGAGACCTGAATTTTGCTGGCACTGGAGTCCTACGGCCTGGCGATTCTGACGCAGCAGGTATTTCACTGTCTGTTTGTGTTCACAGTTTGTGTTTCGGGGGGGGCAGAGCAGGAAGCCTGGTCTAGAGCCGGGTCCTGTTCTCCACATCTGGAGTCCTGTGATTTGAGACTTAACCGAACGGCTGAGCCAACCTCCAAAGAGTCTGCTCCTGAGAGGCTTTATGCCTTGAAAATTCATTCTAAAGCAGCTTCAAAAACTCCAGTTTCCATTATTAATATGACTTCTTTCATCAGAGTCCACTTATCTTTTTGCTTTCTATTTCTGTCTCTACCCTTTTATTGTTTCCCCAAGCGCTTCTGTGGGAACGCTACCGAAACCCCGACCAGGCGACCGCAGCATCTACCCGCTCTCTCCTTACCAGTGTGAATTTATTTCCATCAAAGCTTCCTTCCTGAATCCAGTTTTTTTTTTCCTTTTAATTCCATCTGTATTTAATCCCAGACAAACACAAACAACAATCTCAGCTCCCTAAGGCCATCACTTTCTAAATCAGTTACAGCCAACTCCAATTAGCAGGCAAGCAACATGAGCAGCTTCATACGCTCCTGTATCTTTGGGAACGAGCCAGCCCAGAAGGTCCTTTTCCCCAGACTGTCCCCTTTTTCCTTCTGAAGAACTTGCACTCTGCAAGATAAAACACACTCGCCTTTGCTTTAGCCGTGAAGGAGGAGCCGGGAAGGATGCTCCGCGGCCTCATTAACACCGCTTTGTGGTTCTGTGCTCCCACACCTGGGGGCTACCTGCATGCTTTGGTTTATAAGAGGATCTCAAAGGCTCTACAAGTGCTAAAGGGCTCTTTTCTTGGTCACTTTAGCTTCCCTCTTAACCTGCATTTCAAACAGCTTCTTCGCAGCCCCTCCAAGGCAGGCTGCCGGCGGAGCAGCGATGGCTCCCGCAGCGATGCCAGCTCCTGCCAGGCTGCGCAGGCACCAAACCCCTCCCTGCTGCGGCCACCGGAGCCGCGCTCACACCTACCCCGGAGAAAAACCCACCATCCCTCCGTGGAGCTCACCATGTTCAACAGGGGAGCTGCTGGGGGGGTTATTTGGCTTAACCTAATTGTGAACTCACTGTCTTCAAATTGCTTTTAACATATTTTGGCCGAGAAATGGCTGATCTCACAGGCTGGTCGGATTTTGCCGGACTTAGCCAGGCTCCGGTGGTGGCTGGGCACTTGCTCTTTAGAGCTCGGACTTCGTGGTGTCCCTGCTCCATCGCGGCTCAGCCGGGCTGCTCCCCCCTTGCTGGATGCCGGGGGCACGGGATGCGGAGCTTGGACCCTTGTCTGAAGGGACACTGAGCGTGCCAGCAGGCAGGGCAGACTCGGCACTTTAGCTCCACAGACAGCTCTCCCTCCATTAGTGAGCTATTTTGGGCAATGATTTCAAATGAAAATCTGTATTTTATTAATTATGCGTCTGCTTTGCTGCTGAACTCTTTAATGTGTTTCCCAGCTGTATCAATCTACAGCCGTGAAGGAAGCCATTAAATCTAAATGCCTCGAGCGTGTAACGTTTCTGCTGGGACGCATCCGTCACCGGGGTCAGCCCAGAGGTGCGAGGCCCCGGCCAGAGCCACCGTCTCCCCTCACAGAATCACAGATTTGCCTAGGCTGGAAGGCACCTTTCAGATCCTTGAGTCCAACCATCACAAAACCCACCACTAAACCACACCGCTAAGCACTACGTCTACCTGTCTCTTAAATACCTCACCCCCGGGAACGTCTCCCATCCCACCCAGCCGGAGCAATGCAAAGGGACACGGTGGGACTGGAGCGAAGGATGTGCCCTGACAAACCCATCAGGATTGTAAATGATTGCAAAGCAAAGTCCATCTGGTGACGCTGCCGGGTTTCTCCATCTTTCACACTGGCTGGCAAGAAAAGCAAGGAGCCAGCTCCGGCACTGCTGGGCTTTGGCTTCGCGTGCTGCCAGCGGCTGTCAGAGAGGAGACGAGGATGGAGCGAGAATCATTTGCATTGCTGCAAACTCTTCCTCCAGCCTCATTTGCTAATGTCCGGGCCAGCTCTGCGCGGACTGCTCCCTTGGATTTCTCTGCTCGTCTCCTGTTGCACGTACACACCTCTGCAGCAGCTGGGAAAAAGATTTCCCCAAATCATGCCTTCTCCTACCACACAGGGAGATCGGAAGGAGCGGCGTCTGCAGGCAGGCAGATTTATTCACCTGTCCGAACTGGCAAAACCGATAGGGTTTGACGGACACGCAGGGATGTGCAGCTGCATTAATGCCCAGTTCAGCATGGAAACCGGCAAAGCAACGCACCTCCCAGATGTTATTAGGAGAAGTTCATTTAAAGCAAATTTTACGGCCGCAGAGAACGTGTTAGATCAGCAACCTCAAGAAAAATCTCTCCAGGCTCCTTCCCTGGCAAATACATACCAAAATTATAGAATGAAATAAAACAAAACACCCCCAAGAAAAAGTGCCATGCTGATAGTTTTACAAAGCCAATTCTTTGCCGCAGACACGACTTGCATCCCTTGCGTGGACGCTACAGGGGTCAGTGGCACTCGGAAGCAGAAAGGGATGAAACCCATCGGCCGTTCCCAGTGCAGCCCCGTCCCGTCCGTGCAGATCCGCCGCCGGCAAATCGTCCGTTCCCGTGACCTGCCCCCCCCCAGCCAGCCAGTTCAGTCGCGTTATTTCAGAGCGTCCTTGAGACAGAGCAGCATTAATGGGCTCTACTGTTTGAAAACTGCTCTTGCTTAGACACCCGCAAAGCTGAGCAAGAGAGGCACAAGGCTAAAAAAACGTTCCCTCTGGAGCAAAACAGACTTGCACTTGGATTGCACAGAAATTAAAGCAACAAAAGGTCTCTGAAGCCAATTGCAATATAACGGAGAAACAGGCTCGTCACTTTGTACATCCGTCTGGCAAGGACATACTTTCCATTTCAGCAAGTGCGAGAATGGGTGGACAGCAAAGGGAAATGCAAAAACAGCAAAGAAACAAGAAGAATGAAAACCTGCGGGACAACACTGCTACCCTGTCATGAATACTGTACGTCTATTCATATGAAAATCCATACGGCTGCTACTGTTGCATGCACTCTTCTTACACAGCATGAAATTAAAATTCCTCTTCAGTATCATATTGCCAGCGCTACAGAACAACTTTAGAGTGAGCTTGCAGACAATTTATCCTTTGGCTTCCTCAGACGGGCTTGTGCTGGGATTGAAAGCCAGTGGGGTGAGGGAGACGAGTCTATTGCCCACGGTAAAAAATTCTGCTTCCAAAACAAATCCCAGAGAAATATTGCTGGCCTAGAGTCTGACTGTTGGTGCTAATTTCACAGTGCAGTTTCACATGCATAATTCCCCCCAGGCCCCCCTGCCACTTTCCTTCTTATCTTCCCCGAACAAACTCAACATGCAGGCTAATTTCAAGGAGTGTTTCACCCAGAGTCCAGCCAAATGTCAGTGGATCTGCTGGAAATGCAAATTGAGACAATCATGCAAAAGAGGAGGGCTTATAGATTGCGCACAAGGGCAAGAGAAGGCAAATAAAAGCTGACAGAAAGAGGTAGCAAGGAACAAATCTCCCGTCTCAAGTTGTTGATCATTTCCACGTGTGCTCAGCCAGCAAAGATAGATTTCCAAAAACATACAAGTCCCATTGATTTTCACTGTTAAATTGTCTAGATGCCTCTAAAAACCCACATATCTCCAAGCTCCTAAATCAGCGCCTGGCATTCGCTCCCAGCATTCGCATCCACTTCGCAGGGCTGTAAACGACAGAGGAGGCGCCAAGCGGCAGAGATCGGCTGCTGAACTGGGGAGACCAGGAGGGTTTTCCTGGTTTCCAGATTGCAAAGAGCCACCGAGCTGTCAAAAGCAACTGCAACTTCCACAGAAAAGTATTTTGTTTTGCGCTTTTGAGAAAGCTGGGATAACTGCGGCTCCCTGAGATCGTCTGGGGACAAACTGAGGAAAAGGTACCAGAGACGGGAACCTGATTAGCTCAAACCCAGCCACAAAACTTTTCAGACACAGGCAAATTCATAAGCAGGTTTGCTCATTATGTATGCAAAGAAACAGCGAGAGGAGAGAATCTATACTATGTGCCGTAACATGATATAGAATTAATCCCCCTAGGTTACAAAATTCCTCATAAATCGCAAATGGGACGATATCTACTGTATTATATTTTATCACACTGTCAAAACATCCCCTGCAGGGAGCCTTTTTGACGATGCTATCACAAGCAAAGCCTTATTTGGGGAGGAAGATTTGAACAGCAGCAAACTATCAATATGTTCCTTGTGAGACGGCGAGATAGAAAACCCCTTACAGCAGCGTTAGCGGTGTCTAATTTAATGCAGCTCTTTCTTAAATAACGCCGGCGTCTGGTTCTGCTCAGGCCCATACGGAGCATATACGCTATTTAGTTTTATTAATAGCAATACTGATAGAAGCTGGCTGCCATGCTTCAACACGCCCCTGAGTCCCCGAGGGACTGCAAAACACTTTGGAAAAGCATCCGATGAGGAAAACTTTGCCACCTCCCGGGCAATACGAGGCAAGATACTCGCAGCCCGCCATCGCCATGCAGGCCCCAGCACCAGCGCCGAGCGGAGCGAGGGCAGAGCCGGCTCGGCCATGGCTCGCCAGGCCACGGCAGCTGGGCTCCTCCATCCCCGCCATCGCCAGTCCCCCATGGCCACGGCCAGACCTCCGCGTGGCCGGCTGAGTGCTTCCGCTCCGCTGGGCTCTGCACTTTTGTAAGGCGCTCCGGCGTTTTTGGCAGCCACTGAACTGGAAGGAAAAGGTTCTGATTATCTCCTCCACCACCTCAGTGGTGACCCAGACCAGTGACCCCTTTCCTGTCACTCTACATTTGCTCTGGATGTTTTACAGAGGGAAGGGGCAAAGCCTTCACAATTGATCCAGGCTGCCTCCACGGGCTCCATCTCCCGCACAGGACACAGAAGGCAGATGCTTTGTTTGTCGCGTGGTTTTGGCTCCGTCTCTTGCTCAGGGGCTCACGATCCACGTGCCCGCAATAGAGGTGCGATATGGGAGGCAACGCCGAGGCGGCAGCGCAGGGGTTGGTGGAGCAGGACCTGCCGCTGGCCCACATCCAGCGCGGGCTCGGCAGTTTTCATCCCGAAAAAAGCTTCTTCACTTCCACTGCCTGCCTAAAAGCCAGCCAGACAATGGAGCCTCCACTTTGCTTTCGCTATCTGAAACGCTGCCATCTGCAAATATCTTTAAGTGCACCCGGAGTTTTTGAGCTACACAGCAAGAGTGAAAACCAGGCAGGTGAGACCGGAGACCCGCCAGAGGAGCAGCGCAGCGGGACCTCCTCCTCCCCCCACAGCAACCACCTGAAATCTTTAATGCCAGCACACGACTATCCCCAGCTTCACGGTTTCACTGTAGACAACAACATGCAGCCTTTGTCTACGGACTTGTCTTGACCCACTGACAGCAGCTTTGTCACTTTAACACGAGCGTCCCTGAGTTAGGGACATCGATCAAGGCAACTGCCTATCAATCAGCTGGCACTAACTGACTCCGACAAGACACTTGGGAGGATGCTCCCCGTACACCACAACAAGCCTTAATTATTTACGTCTCCGCGACTTTTTCAATTACCTCTTTGGCAAGGAGGCAACGCGCCCCGTTCTGCGGAGGGCACTGATTGCACGGGGGAGCAGCAGGGACGAGGGGGAGGTGGAAGGTGTCATTAGCCCAGAGCACGGGGCACTCTTTTATTGGAAAAATAAAAGCGGCTGGATTTTTTAGAGGGGCAGACATTGGAGAGCCCTGTCGTGTCCCATGCATTGTGCTGCGTCCCTGGGCAGCATCAGGGGGACCCATAACATGAGGGCAGCCGTGGATGGCACCCATCCTGCACATCCCTCGCAGGGCAATGCCTGTTCCTAGGGCAAAGGCATCGGGAGCAGGTCAGAAGACGCCTCCCAGGACATCCTCTCAGGCAGGCTGAGAGAGTTGGGGGGGTTCAGCCTGGAGAAGAGAAGGCTCCGGGGAGACCTTCCAGTCCCTAAAGGGGCTCCAGGAAAGCTGGGGAGGGACTCTGGAGCAGGGAGGGGAGCCATGGGACGAGGGGGAAGGGTTTTACACTGAAAGAGGGGAGATTGAGATGAGATCTGAGGAAGAAATTGTTTGCTGTGAGGGTGGTGAGCCCCTGGCCCAGGTTGCCCAGAGAAGCTGTGGCTGCCCCATCCCTGGAGGGGTTCAAGGCCAGGTTGGACGGGGCTTGGAGCAACCTGGGCTGGTGGGAGGTGTCCCTGCCCAGGGCAGGGGGTGGCACTGGGTGGGCTTTAAGGCCCGTTCCAACCCAAACCATTCAGTGATTCCTGTCTGCCTCGCTCCAGCTTTGCCCACCCAGCCAGCGGCTCCAGCCATTTTCAGTAGCACATTTAAGCCAAAGTCTTTGCTGGCATTGCTTCCCAGTGAAAACACCTGCACCAGGTTTATGTTACTTCAACACCAAAAACTGGCCTGAACCGACTGGCTGCTGTTACGTGACATTAGCCCTGACTCACGGCCTGGCCTGCAGCTTTAGGGTAAAGCTCTCCCCAGCATCCAGGAGGCATCCAAATCCCCCGAAGTTCCTCAGTCCTGCCTGATGTGAGCCGAGGTTTGCCAGCCCTTCCAGGCAGAGAAGCGCTCACCTCTAGCTGAGCCTGGCGTGACCAGATTGTGTGAAAAATGAAAAATAGCCATCTGGATTCCTGCGGTGAAGACAGCCAGGGAAGTTTCTGGAGAAGGCACCATTCTGTGGGAATCTGCAGAAACGTCCCCGCAGCAGCAGCCGCCGGTGCCAGAGGAGCGCGGGGGGTGCGCAGCGCGGTGGATTGTGATACAAAGCCTTTGCCCATGAAGCCACTGGCTCCGGTCCAGTCCAGGCTGGAAGATGCTGCTGCTCTGACAGCGGTTTGGCAGCCTGTGCCGTTTCGGGATGGGTTCACATTTCAGCCACGAGTCAAGGACAGAGGTCTCGTCAGGGATGGAAGGGGACCTCTGGGCCACGACAGCTTCCCCCTGCAGCAGGAGAGGAGTTGGGGAGCTACGACCTTGTAACCCAGCTCCAGCAATCCTCTCTGCATGGCCCTGGGCACGTCACTGTCCTCCTTTTCCAGTTGTAAAATGGACATGAAGTTTATCCTCGTTTCCATCCCAGTATACGCTCTTTGGGGCTGTGTACAGGGACCAGCCAGCACAGGAGTGGTGGAGGGATTTGCTCAGTATTACTGCAGTATAAATAAATAATGCACAGGTCCCTGCTGATATCTGAGCAAAAAGCTTGAGCAGAAGAAGGCAAAAGGAGGCGTGAAAGAGGAGCTTGTGCAGGTGCTCTTTATGCTCTAGTAAAACTGCAGTTCCTTGTACTGAATGCATTTTAAAAGTAAGTAGCTCTGGTCAGGCCCTGATCCTTCTTCCAAGAAGTTGTAGAGCAGTTGGGAGATGCAGGGAGAAACCTGCACCTTTAAAGGCAGGAAAGCCAATAAAAGCAAAGTGAACAAGAAACAAAGGAGCCGGAGAGCAGCGCAGCTCCCAGGTTATTACCCAGATGCTGTTTCAGCAGGTCAGCAGAGCTCTGCCTGCTCTCCCCAGCCTAAATAGTTGCAGTGTTATCATCACTCTATCCTGTTGTTGATGCTGCTGGGAAACCATTTCGGGGACCTCACGTCGAGTGCTGTGTTCAATTCTGGGTCCCTCTGTACAAGAGGGACATTGAGGCGCTGGAGCGTGTCCAGAGGAGAGCGACCAGGCTGGTGAGGGGTCTGGAGACCAGGGCACATGAGGAGAGGCCGAGGGAGCTGGGCATGTTTAGCTTGGAGAAGAGGAGGCTGAGGGGAGACCTCATTGCCCTCTACAGCTCCCTGAAAGGAGGGTGTAGAGAGGTGGGGGTTGGCCTCTTCTCCCAGGGGAATAATGACAGGACCAGAGGAAATGGGCTGAAGCTGCGGCAGGGGAGGTTTAGGTTAGATATCAGGAAGAATTACTTTACTGAAAGAGTGGCCAGGCACTGGAACAGCCTGCCCAGGGAGGGGGTTGAGTCACCATCCCTAGAGGTGTTTAAGAAACGTGTAGATGTGGCACTTCAGGGCACGCTCTAGTGGCAGAGATTGTAGGGGGGTTTTTTGTGTATGTATGGTTGGACTCGATGATCTCAAAGGTCCTTCCAACCATGAAGATTCTATGATTCTATGATACTGGAGGCTGGAAGCAGAGCCAAGCCAGTCAGGCTGTCCCAGCTAAAGCCTGTCCCGTCCCAGCTGCGGGATGCCACCGCCAAGGGACACTGGGCAGTCCCTGCAGTGCAGAGCGAGTCCTTGGGGCTCAGCCCCCGCTTTCCGCTCCAGCTCATGTCCCAGCTGCTGCCTGTCCCTGAGCCAGAACGCAGCACCCACCTCCACGGCGAGCCCACGCCGTGCTTGGGGACGAGAACAGCAACACCACGTCTCAAACAGGCCAACTTCGGCATCAGCGGTGACAGCAGAGCTCCCAGCATGGTCTGGGCAGGGGGACGGGGACGGGTTGGCCAGGACAGTGCTGTACGTGGTGGTGGCATGGGCTCCCCGCGGGCACAGGGGACCGGGACCCACCTGCTGCCTCACGTGGTGCTGACAGAGAGAGGACCCAATACCTCTTTAATAAATTCATCAAAGTATTTTTAAATTAACTCGGGCACACTTTGTATCGCCTGTGCTCCCACTCCCCAGAGCGGCTGTAACAGACCTGGGGTTTGGTATATAATTAAATATCAACACATGTGTCCTGTGCTCAGCACAGTTTCCATGTTTGCTTGTGTTAATTGGGATGTGAGGTAAAGCGTCTCACAGCAGAATTCTACGTGCTTCCAGACTTATTTTCCTTAAAGATTTAGACAGTCAAATCCCATCTGTCCATGCTCCACCTTCCTGATTCCTTTCTCCCAAAAAAAGATGCTGCCTGGCATTTCGTTTCACCACCTCCTGCTCAAATTAACTCCCCTTTGATGGAGCACTCTCATCTCCAGCATCCCCATATCACACACGCCCTTCTCTTGGGCACATCTTTTCTGCAGAAGCCCACCCCCGTGTCTCTCCTCGCCCGCTCCGAGCCATCTCCCCTCCCGCCGGCGGGGAGCGCCGGGGACCGCGCACGCCCGTATCCGCGCACATATGCGCCGACTTGGTATGATAGGTGCAATTTTGAGCAATTTCCCTGCCAGTCTCTCTGCAGTCTCATGTAATCTCCCCCCCAAAGGGGATCAGGGATCCCACGGTGCCTTTGCTTGGCCATAAAGAATGCAAATCACATCCCCGGTGGTTTTGAATAATGCAGGCGAGAGCAGCCAGCAAAACCCAGGAAGGTGGGGTGTCTGCTCGCTGCTTGTTATCTCACGTTTGTGGTTACTCCGGCTCCGAGATAGATCAGAGATGCACAAAGAGCTTCGGCAGCGGCTGGGCAAGGGAAATAATTTGTTTAGCCCATCCAAACTGCCAGCTTCCTGCAGGTCCCATATTTAAAGCTGCTGGGGACCTGTCAAAAGGTGCCCTGTGGGATTTTGTATTCAAATGGTCTCACCAGAGCCATGGATGACGGCTCCGTGTACGATCTGCGCTGGCACAGGAAAACAGCACTCAGCAGGTCCGGGGCTGTCCCCTCAGGGGCTGGCCACCGAGGCTCCGAGGGAGATGCACGAAGGATGGCAACACGCAGCGAGGGCTCCCCGGGCTGCATCCCACCCGCAGAATGCTCCCCTGCTCCCACCAGTACATCAGGCCAACTTGCCGCTTCCACGTACATTTATCTGCATATGTCGGAGCCGGCAGCTTAACGTACAGCTCTTGGGGGTGGAGGTACATGAAGGTAAAACACAGGCTGCTTTTCTCCTGGTGCTACCAAACACCAACTAGAATTCAGCACAGCAAGTCCATGCATTAAAAATATCTCCTCCTCGTAACACAAACCGCAGCTATTTAACAGTCCAGTTGGCAATTTCACAAGAGCATTATAGCTCAAACGCTTTCCAGCCCTTGATTTAAGGTGGAGTTGAAATTCACGGCTATCGCGGACCCACCTGAATGCTCCTATGGCTCCGGTCCTCACCTCGGACCTGCCCTCTGGGACCTGGAGCTGAACCGACCACTGAACTTCTCCTTTCAAACCTCGTCTCTAATGAGCAGCACTGTCTCTGGCACCGAGCAATGCCGCTGGGAAAAGCAAGCAATGGAAAAGGCAAATGCAGGGAGGCAAAGAAAATAGGGAGGGAGCAACCATCAATATATTTCACTTTATTATTACAAATGGGACCTGAACTGTGAGAAAGTTCCCAAGGGCATACAAAACTTCTGTAAAATCATTTGTCCTTTTGGAAATCACACTCAGGCTGACAGAGCACATTGGATTAAACAGAGATTTGCTCTTTCTGGGATTTTCCTGTAATCCAAACCGCAATTCCCTGATAAACTGTTACCACATTTGTGAATTGATGCATCCCAGATGCTCAGGCTGCCAGAAGAACCTACAAACCAGTTCCTCCTGGGAGTGGTGGCCAATTCCCAGCACTGTCAATCTCCCTTTCATGGCCAAAACCAGTAGAAACGGCATAGCCAGGTAAGAACATGACAGCCCTGGGGTAACTGTCACCTACCGGACCAAGTATGCAATATTTATCTGCCTGGGCACGTGGGACCCGCGTGTGTTGGCACAGCCATGAGCACACACAGGTGGAGGTGATGGCGAGACGGCTGATGCGAGCAGAGGAGCTGCGAGCTTCAGGAATCTGAGCTATTTCTCCTAATTTAACTAGCAAGCTCTTCTTTCCTAAAAGTTATATTTGGAAAACTATTCCTTTAAAGCACACGCGTTCAATCTCCTTTAAACTCCTCCTTCACCTCCTTCAGATAAAAAGCCCTCATCTTTTTGAAAACACCTACCCAGGAGGCATTTCCATCTGCTCCCAGACCGGAGCAGCACGGGGCAGCCCCTGCAAACACCGACCCTCGGCCTTGGCCCCGCGCTGCTGCCGGCTGCCGCGGAGGGGACCCGAGTGGCACAGACGAGATGTTGCTCTGGGCTCAGACCCATCACGCACCACGTACACAGGCAGATGTGAAAAACACGGCTGGCCGAGTGTGCCGGCAGGGACAGGCAAACGGCACCAGAGGAGCCTTCTGGGAAACGACACACAGACCTACCTGTAGGAAACACAGTGAAGGGAGCCAAGGGGTAGACTAATATTTAATCAAAATACATCAAAATAGCGGAAGGGCTTATTTTCCAGGGGTGACTGGAAATAGACCTTGTTGCGTATGAAGCAGGAGCAGAAAGCAGGTCCCTCTCCTCTCCCCGAGGCATCACCCACGGTTTGGCTGCTCGGACGTGGCGGTGTGTAACCGTCCCGGCTGTCCCGTGCCAACAGGTAAATTGTCCTCGGCACCACAGGGCTGCCAGAGGCCGAGCCAAACCATCTCTTTAACAGCAAGCACATCCCCTTATCTTCTCTCCCTACCCACAGCTCCCCGCAGGGAATACTTTTTCAGTACCTCTTTTCTTTCCCTTAAAGGAACAAACCACAGCCTTTACTTTCTACATGAGCCTCCAGAAAGCACAAAACGAACCTTAAACAAATGCTGACATGTCTTGAAACAATTATTGCCCATCTAGGGGGAGAGGGAGGGCTGGCAAGAGATTATTTTTAGAGATTAGGCCTAGAGTGACTGACAAACTGATATGCAACAGCGTTTGTTTTTAATCTGAAACAGGTTTGGGATAGAATTAAAAAAAAAAAAAGAAAAAGGAAAAAAAACCACACAGCCACCCACCGACAAGAGCTCCTCGGAGGCAGGGAAGCTGCAGCCAGCAATACTAATGCGTTCCTCGGTTTCCAGCCACCCTCTCCATCAGAGGCACCCTCAAACACCCTGCCATTTCCAGCGTCAGTGTGGGAATGTGCCCCCCCTCCCCAGGGCAGGGACAGACCCCCCCCACATCCCCGCGGGAGAAGCCGTGCCGAGGTGGACCTGGTCAGGGGGGATCAGCTGGGGGCACCCCCAGCCCCCCGGTCACGGGCTTGTGCTCGGGTGGTGCAGCGAGACGCGGCGGCTCAGCCCCGGGAGCACTGCGGGGAAGGGATGCGGGGTCTGGGGAGCCCAAACAGCTCTAATTTTGCAATTCTGTCCAAAATCCACTGCTGAGCCGTACCGCACCCACCCTCGGCACTATGCACAGAAACAACCAAAAGCACCCCGTGCTGAGGCTGCGCGTCGCACCCCGCACCCTCACCCAGGCTGGGGGCCGTGGACAGTCTGGACCTTCTGCCACACGGACACCATCACACCAATCTGGAGGAATCCATGGTCCAGCCTGGGCTCCTGCCCCATCCAGACCATCCTGCGACTCCGTCCCGGCCCCCCAGACCTGGCTTCACATTTGGGCTTCCCTATTTTCAGCTGCACTCAGAACAGCCCCAGCTGATGCCAGCGGTGACGGGATTACAGCCCAGCAGGGCCCTTCTCAAAGGGGTCATGGCACCCCGCACCAGGGGCTGTGTGGCACGTTGGCAGCTCTATCACAGGCCACTAAGTCCCTTTGAACGGCACCGCGGCAATACCAGAGGAGACCAGTCTTATGCAAAGTCCCCGCTGCTGGAAAAACAGAAATAAAAATGTACATTGCCAGGCAGCGCAGAGGAGAAGGGCAGCTTTTGAACTGCTCCACTCCATCACAGCCAAAATGTTTTCAGTTATTATTAGGATTTGCAAATATTTTTTTTTCCTTCCCATCCCGGCTGCCAGGGACGGGCAGCGGGGGGTGCCGGGGATGCCGGGGAGCCCAGTGCGGCTGCACCCCGCGGCAGCCGGTCCACTGGGAGAACCACAACCCAATGACTTCACGAGCTCTGGCACTAGCCAGAGACTGAATTATGCCAATAAAAACACTAACAGATGAACAGGCACACACCAGCTGCGTGAGAAGCTTGGGGTGAAGGCGGAGGGAATTAAATTAATCCCTTCATTATCAACCTGACCCCTGGAAAAATCTGAAGGAATGGCTGTGAAGGTTCACAGCGGAGCACTAAAGCCAGAAGATCAGCTAACACAGCATCTGCCAGCCCAGACGGGCTCTGCTCTAATCTCCACCGCTCCAGCTGGGGCCACGGGTGCTCCAGGCTGCTGGGAGCCAGGCGCTGCCACCGGCGAGAGCCCCTGCCCATGCCCGTGCCACGCTGGTGGCTGCTGGAGGAAGACAGGGCTGCAGGGAAAAAGCACACGGAATGGCAGAGTGAGCAACGCAGCCTCGTGGCAGCATTTTCTCCAGGACTTTGGAAATTACTTTTGTTACCTCCTAGGTAGAATATAGCCCAAAGCCCCCCAGCAGCAGGGCACACTGCAGGATGGCTGCCTTCCCGTGGTCCTGGGGTGGGTTTTGCTTGCTGATTTCCCACCCCTTTAGGAGGAAATTCAGTGTCTTTTCTATCACTGCCCCTGGCACCTGCATTATTAAGAAGGGACTGGATTGGTACGTATCAATGCATTGTGCCCTACTACTAACTAAGTTAATGCCACAAGCCTACAAACAGATTTAAATATTAGGTGAGCTTTGGATAAGCAGAGACAGGAGGCAGATGTGGCCCATCGGGAAGGGGAAAGGAGGTGAGGATGAGCCACTTGAGGGCTTTAGGGAGGAAAGATCGGCCATCAAATGTAACTCCAGTGGAAACCCAAAAACCTTCTTGTGTTACCGTATCTCTGGTCTTACAGCCATGCTTGTTGCTGTCTTCACAGCCAGTTCCCACAGACAGCTCCACAAACACCCCCAGATGCTGATCCCCCACCACTACAGCGCTGCGGACTGGGGCAGGGGAAGATCCGACTGGCACCCATGCTCCGAACCTGCCCAGACTTTCACCCCGAACCTGCCGAGTCCCAGGTCCGACACAGCTGTGCCTGCCGCAGCCTGGCGCTCTCTAAGCTGAAGATGGCTCAGTATTAAGAGCAGCTGCCTTAGCTCATCCTTCAACAGATTTTGAATAAAGATCTTGAGAGGTTAAAAACAAAACAAAACAAAAAAAAAAACAAACCCAAAACGAACCAAAAACCACCCCAGAGAAACCCGAACAGCCACAGCACGCATGCACAGGGTCGTCGGTGCTTTCTCACACCGAGGGAAGAGCGCGGAGCAGAGGCGGCTGCAGGCAGCGAGAGGCACCATCCCTGGTCGGGGCAGGGAAGAGGCAGAACTCCCAGGGCAGATGCCACATGGCAGAATAAAACCAAGCGCACAGTGTGGAGGGATTTCTGCTCCTGCAACCCAATCCTCTCCGCTGGACCGCCTGCCAAGCGCCCTCCCGGCCCCGCTGCTGCAGCGCGGCTCCTGCCAACACATATTTCGGTCAAGTTTGGGAGGGGCGGAAGAAAAAAAAAAAAAAAGAAAAAAAAACCCCTCTCCTTCTTGGGATTAATATCTGAAAATAATTTTATTATGAAGAATAACGACTGGGGAGCTAAAGGCAGAGAGCAGCAGCCCCCAGCTCATCTCCGCACCCCCGGGCAGACGGGGGCAGCGGTGCCGGACGGCAGAGAAGCGGCACCACACCTGTGGGGGGATTAACACAGCGGGCTCTGCACGCCACCCCCCTTCCCGGCACAGAAAGGCAGCTGAAAGCAGATTTATCTGCTGGATAATAAAGGCAAAAGATTCTCAAAGGGGACAAGTTTCAAGCCAAATTGCTAGGCTCCCCCACTCTCTCTTAATCCCTCTCAAAACCGTCAGCGTTATACGTGGGGAGGGAAAGGCAGGGGGCGGGGGGGGATCTTCACCCAAAAAGCGAAAGAGCAGAAGCGGCTGAAAGGCAGCACCCCAGCCAAGTGCTGCAGAGGTGTCTCAGAGGCACAAAGAGGAGATTAAAGCTGAAAGGCTCCAGCGTTGAGCCAGGCAAGGAGTCTGCTGGAAAGGATGGGAAGAGCACATGGGAAATATTTTTGGATGCCTGACAAGGAGACGCTGAGACCATCTGGGTGAGGGGAGGAAGGGCAGGGTGCCAAGGGGAGCCATGGGAAGGATCAGCCCAGCCAGGGGAAGGCAGGTCTTCCCAGCTGCCTGCGTGGGACCCGCTCCCACCCTCCTCCTCCTCTCCTAAAGAAAATGAAGCAACAGGTTGAAGCTCAGAGAGAGAGACAGGCACGTTGGTTTGGTGTGGAGGACCCGGCTGGTTGCACAGCAATTCTTCCAGCCGTGAGAGGTCTCTGCAGGTTTGCTTCCTCTGACATGTTTTTGTGAAGCCAGGAAGATCCAGGGCCAGTTAAAGCACAGCGTTCCCCACATGTGGGCACCCAGGGAAGTCCCACTTGGTGGCCAACACGACTTGTGAGCAGCCCCGTACCTCGCCCTTTGGTCTGTCCAAGGCAGCGCTGGGGTCAGGGCTGGGTCCTACTGCTCAAGAGATGAGACCTCAGCTCCCCGCGGCAGTCCATAACACTGACACCTGGTCTGCCTTCCCGCCTGCTCTAAAGGCACCTCTCAGGACGTAGCCACTACTAAAGGATGGTAAGAGGAGAAAAGTTGCATTATTCTGATATAGAATCATAGAATCTTCATGGTTGGAAGGACCTTTGAGATCATCGAGTCCAACCATACATACACAAAAAACCCCCCTACAATCTCTGCCACTAGAGCGTGCCCTGAAGTGCCACATCTACACGTTTCTTAAACACCTCTAGGGATGGTGACTCAACCCCCTCCCTGGGCAGGCTGTTCCAGTGCCTGGCCACTCTTTCAGTAAAGTAATTCTTCCTAATATCTAACCTAAACCTCCCCTGCCGCAGCTTCAGACCATTTCCTCTGGTCCTGTCATTATTCCCCTGGGAGAAGAGGCCAACAGCCACCTCTCTGCACCCTCCTTTCAGGGAGCTGTAGAGGGCAATGAGGTCTCCCCTCAGCCTCCTCTTCTCCAAGCTAAACATGCCCAGCTCCCTCGGCCTCTCCTCGTATGCCCTGGTCTCCAGAGCCCTCACCAGCCTGGTCGCTCTCCTCTGATATGGTTTTATTCCTCCCTCACTCTTTCATCCTGGAGGCACAGCAGAGAGCGCATCTGTTCTCCGCTGATACACCACGACCTCCATCAACTCAACGGCCTCCTGCAAGCTCAGCCCCCTCGTCCCTCGCAGGGGCACGGCAAGGCTCCACCTCTTCAGAAACAATTCGGGATGTGCCGATAGGAAAAGCTGCACAAGCCTGGAGTATGGTTAACTGGTATTGTTTGATGACAGGGTCCAGCTGGTCTTTCACTCACCTACTCAAGGCCATCAGAGATAGCGGTGACAGCAGGTTTTTGGGATATGGATGCCTGCTCATGTTGGGAACGGGACCAGGACCCGGTGACTCATATTTCACAGGGCACTGAGCAGCCATTAGATGTTAACGACTTTTGGCAACTACTGACCTGGGTCAGATTCAAGCCAATGACCCAAAAGGGAGAGGTTTTGCTCTCCCCGTCAGCAGCCCCCGGGAGCCATCCTCCGCTGCACTGCCGCTGAAAAAAGGAGCTTAGAAAGGAAAGCCGGAGAGGTCCCCAGCTCTGGCACAGGGTAACCCTATCAACATGCACTGCAGATAGAGGCGGCTTTTTCCCCGGGAGGAATCAAAGCCTCATTGATACGTGAATTATGAATGAAACCTTAAGCTTTTAAACTTTTAACCTGCGCATTTCTAAGAAAGTCTTAATTTAGCCAGAGACAGGGCAGAAAAAGAACAATGGTTCAGTGGAAGGTACTGGATTTTCTGGGCTTTTAAAATATGCCCTTGTTTAAGATGAATATTTCATTTACTGAGCCATTCCCAGCAGAAAAAGGAAATCCCGATCCACACTGACCGAAGACGTGGACTGAAATCTGTGTTACAACGAGACTCGTGGATGAGACTGACTCACAGTGACGTTGTCCCCCCCCTCCAATTCCGGCTCCGGTCGCTTCCCTGGCAGCGCCCGGGGCTTCTGCTTCTCGCTCCTCCTCTCACCCAAGTTTCCCATGTCAAGGCACGCTGTGAAAGGCTTTAGTGACAAACAAACCACCAAATATCTTCCACTGCCCGATGCCAGGGTGGACGCAGCACCCTGGGGCCTGGCTGCCACCCTCCACCACACACCTTCAAACAGTTTTAGGCCGAGCCTGGCACCGTCCCGCTCAGCGCAGCGGCCGAGACGAGCTCAGGGATGGGCTTTATCCGGCTCCTGTTTGTGAATTTATCCCCAGCCAAAGGCATTGAAAGCCGGGAGCAGAAGGAAGCTCTGGGGAAAGCAGCAAAGCAACAACAGTGATTCAGCACGACAGAGGTCAGGCCACCTCACACCAAAGAAAATCAGGGTGGGTCAGTTTGGGGGAAGTAACACTCATTAGAAGAATAAACTATATAACGAAGAGGGCGGGAGGGGTGCTTTGCTTGGGTCTGGTGAGGCACTGTTAGACCTTATACCATCGATTCAAATCCTTTCCAGCTTCCACTCCACTGGAATTCACCCAAAAAATCGCCTTGCTGACCAGAGCTGAATGAGATTTTGTTTATTTTCTAGACAACTGCGGGCACATTGCTTCCATCAGCAGCAGAGCTGGCACAGGTCCGGCATGCGAGCAAAGCCAGGAACAGAACGAGCCAGAGACTCGAGTCTTCTGCTGCCCCACAACTGAGCCATCTCCAGCACAAGGGTGCAGCCGCTTGCCTGGGTAGAAATGCTGTGCAAAACCCAACCCCAGGCCAGAAAGGACAGGGAGAAGAGACGTAGGAGACATCACCTCCAAAGAAAACAGCTGTATCATGTCCCCCCATCAGTACATACCGGCTGACAATGTTATCTGGACATAGATAAATAGGTGTGTTTGTATTTGAAGCCTTTCACGCTTCGGAGCTTCATTCGCCCGCAGCTTCCCCTAAATTTTAGGAGATCTTCAAAAACATCAAATTCTTTCTGGTTGCCCAACACCTGCCGGCGATCTGACTATTTCACCACCTCAAATGAAAGGCAGCTTTGAAAACACAGATCCAATTATGACATTTTGCAACAGAATTAGCCGTTAGATCTCAGGAGCCTGCTGGGTCTACGGATCAGGACTTGAACAAATTCAGCTGATGTGTTCCAAGAAGTTACAATCCCCGGCTCCGAGCCCAGAGACGTTAGCGGCAGGGACATATATCTGTTTCAGCAGCCCAGGACAAAGCCCGTTACATCAATTTAAATCACCGGTGGAGGTGTGAAGCAAAGCAGACAACTGGGTGACACGGCCCTAAATCATCACAAGAGGGTCCTCCAGAGCGTGGAGGTCCAAGTCCTGAGGGATGGACCTGTTATAGATTGGGATGGAGAAGCACCAAGTACAAAAACACAGCTAAAACAGGACAGAGAAGGAGACATGGCGGGAAAGCCTTGGGCGCGTGTCCCAGGCACGGACCCAAGGCTTTCCCACCGCGTCTCCTTCTGGATGGCAGAAGATGTTGGTGCTCAGGGGGAAGAACCGGGTAGAATCGGGGCAGGAAAGGTAAAGGGGAGGCAAACGCCGCCCTCGGGTTTGCAGGGGTGAGACTTGGCCACATCGCAAGCCAGCAAAGCTCCTCATTTTCAGAGGAGGGAAGAAGAAGAAAAAAAAAAAAAAAAAAGGATGTTAAAAAAAAAAAAATGATGTTAAAAAAAAAAATCAATCAGCCACAAATTATAAATAAAAGAGATGAAAGTTAAGAGTGAAACTAAACAGAGCCCCAGGTGGCCCTCTGCCTGGGGCAATTCTGCTAATTTTAGCTTCTCTGTTCTTCCCTCAGCCGTTTGGTTCGATGACTGTAGGGTTTTAGAGCGTTTACTTTGCTGCAACTGCCTAAAAATGTTACGCACTGGGATGGTCCGACCAGGGGGAAAGGGGAAGGCAGGGAAGAGCCACTCGGGTCCCATCCCCACCATGACAAAGCCAGCAGGGCCGGGTCCTTGAGCCGGTCTGGGGTGGCCAAAGGGCCAGTTACCGACCATGCACAAGTCAATATGTCTGCAGATGGCGCGTCCATGACACCGTGGATGTGCACAAACCCTCAGTCCCTTCCAGCACCCAGAGCCCATGGGGGCACACAGCCCCTCCCCTGGGGTGTCCTTGCATGAAGCCCCCACATCCTCACCAGGCGCGGAGCGATGCTCCCACAGCCCCGCTCCCATCCCATCCCTCCTCCCACCGCATCCCTCTCGCAGCCCCACTCCCATCCCATCCCTGCTCCCATTGCACCCCTCCCACAGCCCCACTCCCATCCCATCCCTGCTCCCATCCCATCCCTCCCACAGCCCCCTCCCATCACACCCCTGCTCCCATCGCATCCCTCCTGCAGCCCCACTCCCATCGCATCCCTGTTCCCACTGCATCCCTCCCGCCGCCCCGCTCCCATCCCTCCGCTCCCTGCCAAAAACGCCGCAGCTCTGCTCGGCACCAGGCAGAGCCGTTCCGCAGCCACCACATTTATTCCACAGAGAGCAAAGGCAGCAGCCTCACAGAAGCATCCTATACAGCAGAATGTATTTAAATACCTAATGAAGGAATAAATCTGGGCGAGGGAGACATTTACTGCATACTTATTCACACAGAGCCTTTGTGCAGGCGGGGGCGGCGGGGGGGCGCGGGGCTGCGCACTGCACCTGCGCTCCTGGCCGACAGCCGCTTCGCCAGGGTAATGAATATGGCAGGATCCTATTAAATGAGACTCTACCTGTCAGGGAGGATATTGAGCGCTCCCAGCCTCCACATCCATTCCGGAGGACTCGTCTCCACTACAACAAGATGCAGCACCTTATCGACAGGGGCCTTCCCCAGGGTCTCGGAGAGCAAACAACATGCTGGGGGGGGACAGAGACAGATTGGGCCACTTTACAGCATCAGTTTGCCTCTGCACAAGGCAGCAGGGCTTTTTCTTTCTTTCTTTTTTTTTTTTTAATCCCCCCCCCAGCAGTATGTCAGAGGGTAGAAGTCATGAACTGCAGCTCACCCCATAGCGCAGGCAGGGCTGAAGGCCAAGGGCTGCGCTGGAGCCCCAGACCAAAGGGTGTGGGTGAAGGTCCCGGGAGGACAATTAAGTCCTATTTGTGCACTGGAAATGTGCTTCCTTCAGCCGGGGCAGAGCCGGGTCCTCTGCCATTTTACTGCAGGGGAAAAGGCACGTTTTGCTTTTTCTAAAGCATCTAAAGGGGTGAGAACAAGCCGCTGCTGCGGCAGAGCGGGGCAGGAGCAGCACAGGGATGCGCAGAAGCAAGCTGAGATGGGACGACTGCACCAAGCACATCGCGTTTGCCTGGGTTTGGACGCAGAAACATCACAGCCCATCGAGGCTGAGCCATGCCCCATTGTATTGTCCCCAGCACTTGCTGCCCAAGAAGACACGGAGCAGGACCTGCCACCAACCTGCACATTAAAAACCAAACACCAGGAGCATCACACACAGCTCGCCCTGCCTTGTGCTATCAGAGCCATCGCCCCACACCAACAGCCACCTGCAGTGATTTTGCCACTTCTCCGCAGGGCAGGGCTGCTTGGCAGGGTGGTAAGAGTAAGCACAGGGTGGTGATGAAATACCTCAGCCGTTCGCTTCAGTTTTGCATTTCAGGAAACGAAATGCACTGGCAAGCATTCGCGATGGACGCTGTGTGATGGAGCCCCAGCACCCCACAGCATCCTGACGCCTCAGGCATCACTTGCGTTTCAGTTTTAGTCCCAAATCCATCCAAATTCATCTCGCCCTTTCCTCGCCCTCCTGCCTGCCCTCCCTCCCGCATGATACAAAAGGTCGGGTTTGAAATTCAGGGGTCAGAAGGAAGAAATGTAGCAGGGTCAGGGGTGAGAGCAGCGGAGAGGGGAGGAATTTCACCTCTCCAACCATTCGCTTCCATGAATCAGCAGCCAGAGAGCTCCTGCCAGGCACACAGGAGTGCTGGGCTGCCCCCAGGGCGTGTGGGGCAGGGGGGGGCTCCCATCCCACAGCCCCTCCTCTCCTGTGGGCTCTGCTCCTTTTTGCTGTTACCCCAAGCTTATCAACGTGCCAGGAAAAACACACCCAAATGCCAACCCCCCAAAGCAAAGCTTACAGCAGAAACAGAGCAAGAGGAAATTAAAGATGTGCTTTAACACATCTGGAGTTTACATTTTCCACGTGCAGAGCTGAGGGAGGCACCCGGGGAAGCAAAGGTCCTCCAGGTCCCTCTCCAGGTGCCTGCTAAGGGGAAAGAGTTTGGCTCACGCTGCCTCTTCGCAAGCAGGGTCTGGGGTGAATAAATATATCATCCCACATTGCTTATGTCATCACGCCCTAACTGCTAGCTTTTGGGTTTTTTTTTCTTTAGTCTACATTACCACCTATACTCACTATCTGCTAGACATCCCCCTTAGCTCGTCCTTTCAAAGCTGCTTCTCCGGCTGCCCAAAGCCCCGCAGCCAGAGGCAGTCGCTCGGGGACACCCTGCGAGGATCCCTCCCTGCCGGGGGTTTACACCGGCCTCTTTCTCCTGAAAAGGTACAAACAGTTCCTGCACACGGGACAAAATTAATGCTCTGAGCATCCCAACCACCTCACAAGGTCCCTTAAAGACAGCAAGGGATGAACCTGGAGCCGTGACATCCCTTGGTGGCTGCCTCACTTGAAGGTGAAGCATCCCCAGCAAGTGTCCCCGCGCCGGCGCAGTCCCACCAGGAGAGAGGGCAACCCCATCCAAGGGAAGGTGGAGATCTCCGGCTGAGGAAGCACAGCTGCAATTGGGGAATGTGCTGCGAGAGCAAAAAAATGCTGTTTTCATGTAAATGTCCCTACTAATAAAAGAGGGAATGAAGAAAGCAACACACACAAACAAGAAATAGTACATTTGTGCTAGAGAAGCAGAAATTACTCTAAAAAGAGAGCTTTATCAACATTTTCCAGAAGGCATCGGCTGTTCTTTAACGCTCCTCAAGGAATAACACGTTGGTCCTGCTGAACCTGGGCTGCCTGGTGCCTCTGATCACGGGCTTCTTACCAATCACAGCCCCGCTGCGGCACACTTGAAAAACATTAGGCTTGTTTGTTTTCTCAAGCAAATATTGAGCCGCTGTTCTCGCACCCCATAACTGGCATTTTGTGCTGTTTGCCCTGTATCTGCACACAGCTTCTGCAGCCGTCGCTGCTGCATTTCCATGGCAATCCGGGCTCCGAAGCTGCCGGTATCAGCCTAACCCCAGGAACGGCAATAGGGCTTCCCCTGTACGCAGAGGAGTTGGTCGCTCCCTCAGCTGCCAACATCGAACACTCTGCTTTGATTAGTGATGTGGATACCTTCCTCTCCGACCATGCTGCCATCATTTAAGCCCCACGGCTTTTCTAAAGGTCAGTGCTTCCCTCTCACAGGGAGGGGTAAGTCCAGTCCAAACTGCTGGAAATAAGTCCAAAGTTAAGTCTTTGGCGTTTACAGCTGGTAAGTCCCCAGTCGTGCTCCTAAACAGCTTCCTGGAGGGAGGAAAGGAGCTCAGGGCCCCCAGTCCCTTCCCCACACAGCAGCATCCCATGCGCCGAGCTTAACGAGCAGCAGGAAAACGGGAGAGGACGCCTGTTGTCCCTTGATGAAGCGTCCCACTAGTTCAATGGGAAAAGTGCTGGAAACACGGGGTCGGCTCTCACAGCAGCTGGGCTGAATCACGCCGAGGGAATTCCCACTTTAGCTTTTAATTAGTAAGTGCAAGCTGCAGGACACATCTCCAGCTGCAAGAAACTCTCCAATGGCTCCTCAGAGGAACAGCATCACCAGCGCCAACACCGGTGTGGGAAAAGCGCGGCACAGAGACTGTCTGGGCGTTAGCCCACACCTGCACCCCACACGGCAGCGCCCCGTCACAGTGGGCAGCCTTGTAAAAACCAAGGGCAAATATTAGCTGTGCCCTATGCAATGAGCACTCTGTGTTTTGTTCTGAAATACAGGACATTTAAACATATTTATCAGTTGATTACTAAGTGTGAAGATCAGTATTTATCTTGTTTTCTTTGCACTTTGGATTACAAAGTAGTTTTCAGACAAACTCACTGGGAAGCGATGAAGTGATGTTATCCCCTTTGCTGGTGGGAAAACCGCCGGCAGAAAGCCTGCTCGTCTTTCAAAATGCTCGGTCTCTCTTCCGATACGCCTGTCCCTCAACCTGTACCTTCCAGATTATTCCAATTACTTATCTCTCAATAACAAGACCAAGTTCCCAATGTGAAAGGCTCTACACAAAAAAAGTATAAAAGAAAACCGGAGTGGGTCAGCCTGCTGGCCTTTGGCTGCAAAGCGCTGCACAATGATTTAGCCCAAATATACACAAGAAGAGCCATTGGTCTGAGAGTCAACAGCAAGGAGAAGGTGGGAGGGGTGGATTCTTGTTTTATTCCAACTCTGCCACTCACTAATTTAAGCATATAAGACCAGGATCACCCCTTCGCTTCTGCATGCTCACTTGCCTTTGGTCTCTCCGAGCGGGAAGCTTTAGGAGTGTCAGGCAAAAAGCATCAAAGAATCTCAGAACCGAGCGCAGGCGAAAGGATGCTCTGTTTTCCCGCTAATAAGCCACTGGCTGCAGGATGACTAGCGAAAGCAAACATCGCATTAGTCAGCCAAATGTTAACTCAGAGCTGCGAGGTTGCAGGCTGCGAATGCTCCCAGCCACTGGGGAAGGTAAGTGCTCCCAGCTGGAGGCACAGCGATGTTTGTTTGAAAGACCTTGTTTTACCCCAGTGTCTCTCCCTCACCCGTTTTTCTTTACTTTGAGGAGCTCAAGGGACCGACTCGTGCTCATTCCCACTAACACGGATCTCCGGATTGGCATCCTCTCCAAGCAGCAAATGCAAATCGCTCTCCAAGTTAGTGGCAATGACCAACTTAACAGGCCCCACTGCTTTTAATGAGCTGACGACGGGGAGGAAGAGGCCGAAGCAAGACGAACAATTACCACCTACAGTCACGGCAGCGCTTTGTGTTGCCTGGCGTGCGCGCTTTACGGGATGCTCAGGCTGGTTTGCGTAAGGCCTGCAGGCAGGTTTAGGAGATTAAAGCCCAGCACACAATAAATAATTTAGCAGCTTACCACAAAAAAAAGAAAAATCCCACGCTGTATAATAGTGAGGCTGTATGATGTGTACATTCATTTTAAGCGCACATCACTTTCATCTACATGTATCTGTTTGATGCAGAGACATGTAACCAAGCGAGAAGAAACAACCGGGAGAGGTGGCAGGGTCCCCGGCTGCGGAGAAGGCAGGGGATGACGGGACAGATGCTGCCACAACCACTTATTAATTACTCCAGACCTGCCCGTGCTGCTGCCTGCGCTCTCCTCTTCGCGTGTGTCTGGGAGGAATCCTATACCCTCGCTCAGACAATTGTTCCCCCACCGTCCTCCCCTGGTCCCCTCAGGCTGCCCAGCACGGACTGGTGGTGCTGGTGGGAGCTGCCCTCAGCTCAGCCCTGGCCGGGAACGCGACAAAGCCCTGCGTAAGCCCCACGACAGCTTTCGGTCACCACGGGGCAGCTTCGGCCCCTGCCAGCCATCGTCCCCTCGCGGTGGGACTGCACGGCTGGCAGCAGGCCCTGGCGCACTGGGCTGGGAAAAGGTTCATCATTTTATAGACAGGGAATGGATGCAGAGGGAAACCTGCATGGGAGGGAGAGCCGCCTGAGAGACGGGGTCACTGCTACGTACCCTCGGTCCTGGACCGCCGATCCCTTCCAGCATCCCCAGGACTCACCGAGCCCCAGGCGGGATACGGCCGTGTACTGGGGTGTAAATTACAACATGCAAATTCAAATTACAGAGCAGAAAATTGCAAGCTTGAGTAACATATTCAATGTCAGCTCAACAAAACATGTGACCAACATGAGAAGAATAATCCAAGCACCCTGCACCTCACAGGACCGCCACATCTCTGTCCCCCAGCCGCTGGATGTGGCTCCCTCCCTCCTTGATTAGCATCATCCCAGATTTCTGTGAGAAATGAATGACCATAATTTTCCAACCTACACTTAAGGTGGCAACAAGAAAAAACCCCACAACCAAAACTTAAGTGCATGGAAAGACTGCATGTGCCTCGGACAGTGTGCGCGCAGGGCGGGTGGCTGGGAGAAGAGACAGGAGTTGCTGCCACTGCTGGTAATAAGCGGTCACATTTAGACTTAGCATTTTGTTATTTTTGTTTAAGTCACAGCCAGGAAAGCCTGTGGCCCCACTACAGGCCCTGGGGAACATTTATGGTGCAGAATTCCCCTGGGTGCCACACTCCCCATCCCATGGGAGCTCCTTGACGCGGGCAGAGGGTTCTCTCCCTCCATCGCTTGGGCTCGGCTCCTGGAAAGAGCTCCCCAAAGGCCACAGAAATGTAGGCATCTGCCTGTCCATGCATCTCCGCAGAAATGAAAAGAGGGTAATAAAAAGGCAGGGGGAGGTGGGGAGACTATGCATCATAACAGGCGTAATGGACTAATGCTAATATAGAGACTGGCCGCATCCAATCCACGCCTGCCTGGCACATCCATAAATATCGGGCAGACGTTCAAGTGATGGATTTGCCTTTGCAAACCATGCAGTATTTTACAGCCCTGCTAACGCTGTCGTTGTCCTGGCCGGCAGCAAAAAGCAACCGTAACAACAACGGGTAGTAAACTTGATTGTGGGATTGAGGAAATATTAAAGGCGGCATCAGTCAGATGCGCAAGGGAAAGCCTAACGGCGAGTCCCATCCCAAGCCATGGTGGTACTGCTTTTGCACGGCTTTTTCCCCAAATCCCATCCTTTTTGCAGCAGCAGCGCAGGGGCCGTGCCAGCACACAGGACTCTCCCTGTGGATTCCCCTGTCCCTCCCAGCACGTTTGTGTTTGCCACATTTGGTTTTTTGCCTCAAGAAGGCATTTATGAAAGCAACATAGCATGGTCTTCTCACAGTATTTCTTACCACCCAGGGATTTAAGATCTTACAAATGGACCAAAACTCATGTTATTTTGACCTCTGAGGATTTTAAAAGCCTGCAGAAAAAAAAAATATATATAGTAAAGAAAGCATGAACTTCTTGACTCATAAATAGAAAGGCAGGAGCCTAACACCACCCTCCCCCCAAACCAA
This sequence comes from Rissa tridactyla, assembly GCF_028500815.1. Taxonomy (NCBI): domain Eukaryota; kingdom Metazoa; phylum Chordata; class Aves; order Charadriiformes; family Laridae; genus Rissa; species Rissa tridactyla. The sequence goes on from NC_071486.1 coordinate 5,753,768, forward strand.
CGGCATCCAGAACACAGCAACTGCTTCAGACCCAGAGGAGAGCAGGGGACAAGCAGAAAAGCCAGCACGAATTCACAAAATACTTTGGTATTTCCTGATATTTTTCACCAAGATTACTTCAAGAAGAAATGCGTTACTGAACTAGATGAAAGTGTAGCTCTGCTTCTAGCACGGAACGGAGGAGGAATAACTTCTGCCTCACTTCATGCTCATAAAGGAGATAATACCTTTTCTTGTAAAAGGTGTGGGGATTAATTATCTTCTAAATGTGTTGAAGAAAAAAAACCATATGTGCACAAGGGGGAAAAACAGCCTTTTTGGTAACTATTTCCCAATAGTTACTTTGGTAACTAGTCCCAAAGTGCACGGATTGATGCACCTCATATCTCCCTTTACCCTCATGTGTGCCCTCCGAGCTTTGATCCTGCCTGCAGAAAAACCTGCAGAAAAACCCAAGAGCACTGGGGAAGGTGAGACACGAGACATTTTTCTGGTTTGAGGCTGTGTACACCTAAGGGAGGTGCCAAGGGGGACTTCGTGTCACCCCTCCCAGGCCCTCACGGTGTCGGGGGCGGATGCTGCGGGGGAGCCCAGCAGCGCGGGAGCCACAGCATCCTCCTCCCCCGCCTTCCCAGGAGAGGAATCCTCCTGCAGGCATCGCCAGCAGAACCCGGCCCAGCCTTCCCATGGGTAAGACAATCGATAAGAGCATTTGACTGGGAGCGCCAGGCCCAAATCCCAGAGACTGATCTCTCCAAGAGAAACCCCATTCGGCACACGGAGCGCCTTGCCTTGGGGGTGCTGGTTGCTGCTGGTGCGGCTGGTGAGATCTCCGAGGCTGTTTGTCACACAGGAGGCTCTCCGGCCACTTGCAGCCTTTACTAGCTCCACTTCGTTTGGAAACAAATAAAACGTAATTGTCGCCCTCCAGAATTTCAAGCTGCCTGAACCTGAGTAAGAACCGGAGTCATCGCCGTCTCATGAGCCAAGAAACAGATTAAGGCAGACTCCGAGCCCACCTGGCTCCATTTCATGTACATGGCATTTCCTGAACACCTGCCCCCCTCAGCTCTCCAGCAGCTAGAAAAATACATCCCCGCTTCTCTTTTTTTTTCCCCCCTCTTATTTCACTTGCTCTGCCAGGCAACAGATAACAGAACCGGAGAAGTAATGTTGGGAGAAGAGGAGGCCAATTTCATGCCATTAAGAGGTGGTGAGGACACTCCTGAACCGCTCAAAACCAGAGTCTAGAGGGACTTGGCAGCTCTGCCCCTTCTCCAGCCCTGAAACGTGCACATTAGTGCTCTCCTTTGGCTTCCATCACTTTTCATAGCCCTTTGCACAAATTCCAATTAATAAGTAAGACTCCAACTTCTGGCTACTAACAATAACAAATGGAAGGGACCACTGGGCATTTTGGGGAGACATTTCTGAGGTCACAGTTTGACAGCAGCCTTTATACACAGACGGAAGCAAAGGGGAATTACTGTCTGAGGCTGGAAATTGCTTGTTTAGGGAAAAAAAAAAAAAAATAATCTCAGCTTCTCCGACCACACCAGAGCAAAAGACCAGCAAGACAGTACCAAATAAATACGCCCTTATTTCACATCCTAGGGCAAGAAGCAGAGGCTTGTTTCTCAGACCTTTCAATTAAACAAGTTCTCCTGCCAAGCAAGAATCATCTGCCATCTTACACCTCTGCTGGGACACAGAGGGCCACGCTCGGAGGGTGACGGATCGATCACCGCGTCAGCAAAGCACCTGACCTTACAACCTACAGCCAGAGCCGGGCATCTCCTTCGGAAGGCGTCTGCAAACGGATGATTTTCATCTGTTCAACAACAGCCTGATGTCCTCTTGGCTTCTCCACACACTGATGCAACTGACTTTTTCCTAAAGTGCTACGGAATGTGTGCGGGGGCGATAATTAAGGATAAATTAAAAGGATGAGATAACCATCCATAGAATGAAGTCAGATAAGGACAGGTCCGGACGTATATTTCATTGTGAAAGACCTATTTTATTCCCACTAATGGAACAAATTAAATCAGCCAAGCTGAGTAAAACTATCACATATCAAGACACAACAACACACTTAAAGTTCGCCTTTCCCCTGACTGCGTAATCCAGTCAGTTATCACTGTCCCTTGCAAAAGCGGAGGTTCGTTGCTGGAAGCAAGGCCAGACATTACGCACCACGCATTCAGGCATTCAAGAGGTAAACAGGACAGCGTTTCCAATCCTGAAAACTACTTATTCTAGCACTTCTCCTCCAGACTGACCCCAGGCAGCTCTTCAGGGGTGAGCCTGTGTGCCAGGATCCATTCAAGCTGCAACTGGGACAGGGTGTTACGGGAGCTCAGAACAACGTCTGACGCCCATTTATCCAGGAGGATCGGGTATGAATTGAGATGCACACGCTATGCTTCACCTCGGGGCATCTGAAATCACCAAACCTGGGTTCTTGCCTACAGCACCAAAGTTGACTGACACTGGAGACAGACAAGGCATTTTCAGTTTCCTTCATAGAAGCAACTCCTGGACGCAGAGCCCGGCCGCCAGAGCTGGCCCAGAGAGCTCTAATACAGCAGCTCTGAGCAGCCTGGCCCCCGAGCATCTCCAAGCACACAGATCAAAGCCCTGTTACCACTGGAGCAACTCAGTGCTGGGTGAAAACCAGGTACAATGTCACCGTTACTGCCTTCCCCTGGGAGCCATCGCATGTGTCACCCAGGAGCGCACCCAGCTCCCGCAAAGGTGGGCAAGGGGTGGCCAGGCCGCAGGAACCGCATTTCTCCCGCAGCAGGCACAACCAGCCCGATGGCAAAACAACACATAGTCGGTGCGCTGCCAGACACAGAAGAGACATTTATTTATTCTAGATCACAAACAATGTCCTCCATTGACAAGCTGAATGAAGGGCACTTCACTGATTTATTAGATCTAATAAGAAACACACCTCTCGGGATGAAATACAAGATTGATTTTTAGTGGTGAGCCATGCTGCTATCCCAGCCACCGCGCTCAGCCTGATGAGACGAAACAGGGACAGAGTGGAAGCAGCACTGGGTGGGAGAAATAAAGGGAAAGATTGGCACGAGGAAGGGGAGCTGAAGTGGAAACAAGGCTTGTGATAGCAGCCTTTCAAACTGAGGGATCCTCGTTTCTTCCTGCAATCCTTTTCTCCCACTGAGTCTATGTGTCTGAAGAGAAGAGCAGCAAACTATTAGGAAGTTTAAGGGCAACGCTGGTGCAGTTCTTGGGAAATCTCCGTGTCAGACCCTTCCCATGAATCTGCCTTTCAGAGGAGCCCCTCTAAATATAGCAAGTATAATTTTCACATCAGTCTCAGCATCTAACAGGCAAACCACATTAGCTGAGTTCCGTGGATGCCGTTTTCCATCAGGAAAAAGACAACTAGCACAGCAGTGCTTAGCTTGAGGCCCTATTAATAGCAGTCCTAATTATATGGCTGCAAATTTAATTCCTAGCAATGATTAGTGTCAAAATCAAAGGCATCACACATCAATATTGATGGAATTGTGCGAAGCCCATAAACAGAACAAGCAAGCCGACACATCCCCCCCCAGCAGTTAGTTGCTCTTAACTGTTGCATTAATGTCTCTTCTAATTTTGTGCGATGAAAATTGTTTTATTGCAGGAATCCACAATTCTGAACCATTATGTCTCTAATGTGACCCCCCTTCCCCTTGTTCCCCCAGCCAGGAAGCTGAGATGCTCTGGAAGCAGAGCTGGACCACCAAGTGCAGGGAGAACTACATCCCGTGGACCTGTGCTTTATCCGAAAGGTCACGACATCGTCAGCACGTTTGCTTTTCACCCGCTTAGAGAAAACTGCTGAGGAACCGTCGTTCTCAAGAAGAATGGGCTGCCAGGGGGCAGGCGGGGGCAAAGCCATTTCGTACGGGACACACACTGAGCGCACAGCGAGTCCCCTGCCCGAGCCATGCCCCACGTGCAGGCAGATCGACACGAGAGAAAGCAGAGCGGGCTGGCCGAGCCAGTGCTGTGTGAGAAAATTCCTCCTCCAGCACTGAGTTTTAATGGAGAATAGATCCATCGATTCATCCTTCTCCCCCTTCAATAGTAACCAGGGACAGACGATGCTCTTGCGTGTGCCACCAGCTGCGCGAGGAGCAGCCAACCCATCCGGGGCAGCCCCAGCAGGTACAAACACACCCTCAACCCCGAACTCAAACCCTGACCCCAGCGAAGGCTCTGGTTCCCCGCAGGAAAGACGCCAAGTTCGCTGTCAGCTGATTTACCTGATATTATTGACTTATTTGTCAGCGGCTCCAGCACCAACACCCCTCCGGCGCGGCATAGCTATGCCGAACTCACCGCCAGCGCTGGCCGCTGAAAGGAGCAAAAAGGGGCTTCAAATGTGCCCAGGATATAGAGAAGGGGAAGAACGAGCAAACACAGGCCTGTACCCAAGAGCGCAGGCAGGGATGTGCAGGCAGGCAGGCAGGGGCATGGGGACCGTTCAGCTCCTTCAGAGGAGGGAGGCTGAAGCAGCAGCAGCCGCCGCGCTCCCAGGGACCGTGGCACGAGGCAGTTAGGTGAACAGCTAATGGGAAGAAGGACATCAGTGAGATAACGCTGCGTTTTCAGTAATGAATTCTCACCAGGGAAGCACAGGCAAATTCGAAAGCTTTCAGAGCTGGCTCCCTGACTTCTTTCCTCCAGCTACACAAAAGTGCCTTCTTTGAAACCCCAGACTGAGCCACCAGCTTGTTTCCAAAGTAAATCAGCGGCTGCGGGAGAGGGAATAGGTGTGATGTAGCTTTTAGACATTAATTGTGTAGGTAGGTGGCAAGCGGGAGAAGACAAGGCGTCTATCTGTAAATCTCTGGCACTTACAGAGGTGTGTACATTTTTACCACCCTCATTTCACATATGGGGAAGAAGAGCTATGGAAACAGTCCTGGGCATCCTGAGCACTCACTGTCTTCAAGACATGCCTGGTCTTGGAACACACACAAAAACCGGAGACAACCTGTTAACTTCCCGCAGGGTCGGCAGCGCCTGCTCTGCAGTGAGTCTCCCAAGAGCCCCACGGGTCAATGCCAAGCTGCTGCCTACGCTTCACGCGGCCTCTCTTAGGCCATGTAAAAGATAATCCCACACGTCAAATGGGAAAAGGTTTACTAAAGTTGTGTACAGAACCGCTGATAGAGAAGAACAACGTTCCCCCCACACCACGCAGCGGAGGACGGGACCGGTATCGCTCCAGCGAATGGTAACAGGAGGCAAAAGTCTCATGGGCTGCGGACAACTCTGACACGTGTGAAATGAGGGTGCCTGGCAGATGAGAGGCTGACTGCAGTGAATGCCTGGATTGAATTTCCTTGAGAGACGAACCAGTTTTCTCATGCCCAGATACCACTGGCTCAAGGACAGGTAAAAAGCGAAGGATTCCTGCCGCCCCCCTTCCCCATCTCCCCAGTCCTGCCCAGCTGCCCGCCTCCGGACTGAGCGAAGTGGATAGGCACGAACAGACCAACTCCGCCTCAAAAAGGTGGGTGCTCCATGTAGAACAGCACGAGGAGGAATTAAACCATGCCGGAGAGACCGCTTCTTCTGTAATCCTGCATAATTCATGGGAGGCGACAGTAAACACCTCATGTGCCGGCAGGAGCTCCTCGCTGTAACTGCCTCTAAATGAGGCACCTCCCCGGCCCCCCCAAAGCACTGCCAACAGCGGGTACCGGCCTGCGCGCCTGTGTGAGCCCCGACAGCATTAGGCATTGCGATGTGCTGAGGGTGCCTCTTCCATGCATTTAGCTGGAAAAATCCCGGCGCTCCCCGCGTGCCATGGCGGGGGCGGGCAGGGAGGAGAGGACTCTGCTCACACCCCACTCCCCCCATGTCCAAAACCGCCCCACTGGCACGGAGAGGCACCAGGGAGGCACCTCATTTACTACTGCTCAGCACTTGTAAAGTGCTGAATGAATATTAATGAACTGATGTAATTAAAATGATGCAGACATTCAAGTGTAGTATCTGCCTGTCCTTGTACCTTCCTGGATAGATGAGGAAGAAATTCCCTGCTGCTTAAGGACACAAAAAAATTAACAGCCTGCTGTTGATTACATTTGTTAACTCTTTCCCTGGTACGAAGAAGCAGGATCTGCATTTAGCGGGTTCACCTAAAGCTATCGTTTATCTTTTAGGTTAATTTGAAGGATCTCATCTTTCCAGGGCAGCATCTCTAAGGCTGGTTTTGCGGGAGCTGGTTCAGACTTCTGCACACACTGATGAGCTGGCTTCCCGCTGCAGCTCCGTCTCTACAGACCAACCCTGGCAGGGGGGTTCCCCTCCACCTACACACCCCGAGGCCATTTCCACACTGTTTTCCATATGGAACTCCTGAGGGAGGACTGGCCAGGACCACACTCAAGAGACGTACGACTGGGCCCGACCAGCCTTTGCACGCTGCTAAATGAAGAGTGGTTCAGAAGATATGGGGGGGTGGGGAATAAATAAAATCACAGTTTGACTTCAAAATCACAAAACCCACCGGAGCCCCCCACCCCCTGCACTGGGGGAGGAAACCAGCGGGAGCATCTCTTTGCCCTGGGCAACTAGCCCCAGCTTTGTGATGAGAAGGGGAGGAATGTTATCTTCCAGGACTGATCAATCACCCAACTGTCAGAGGGAAGAGCAGGAGGGAAGAGGCAGAGAGAAGCTGTAGGACTCTGCCCTGAGGCTTGGTTTCCAAAAGCAGCCAAGTTAACCCATTCCTATCTCTCCGGGACCAAACGTCCACCATCAGCAATTCTGCCATCACCGAAGGCTTTCTAACTTGTGGTATTCTACACAAGTTGCAGGAAGAATCGCTGGGAAACAACTCAAAACTCTGCAAGATTTTCATCGGTGTGTCAAAAAGAAGGAAAGATCCGAGACCTTGGATACAGCTTGCTGAGGTTCGCTCAAACTCAGAAACCGAAAACCAGCTCCTCACTCTAATCAGAGTAGCCCATTATTGCCCCGCTAATTTCCACATCAGCCCCACAAACACACAGACAATAGTTTACTGAATAATAAAACACAAAAAACCCCAAACAACAGGGTAACGCTGTAACGTACAGGCAGTGCAAGAGCCGGCAGGGTGCTGAGCCCTGTATCACCCTGCTGCTGAAGGCTTTGCTGGCTGGAAGCACGGGAAGGTGCCCTCAGCCCGTGCAAGGGGATGCTCCAGAGCTGTGACAGCGCAGAGCGATGGGAACGGTGTGGCCTCATTTGGTCCCTTTCCCAGGACCAGGCTGCAGCAGTTTCCGCTGCACCTTTCCCAAGGCTTGGCACTTCTCCGCTTCAAAAGAAACCGCAGCAACACCACTCTGTACTAACAGTGCTGATGGATGAACTGTGCCTCACCAACACAAGGCTCGCTGTGACCCAAACCCTGTGATTTTTGCTCCTGACTGGCCCCCAGTTTCACGCTGGGAAATAACTGTAAGACGCGGCAGCAGCTACGCGCATCTGAGACTCCCGAGAGAGATGAAAAATGGATCCTCTGAAGCCGTGGAAATGGGCTTACCTTCTTCAGCTTGCCAGTCTTAGTCCCCACGAACACCACGCTGTAGCCGTTGTAGACGTAGGAAGCAACAGAAGTCATCCGGTCCCGGCTCGAGGTGAAAAGCGTCACCCCGTCCACCGGCGTCGAGCCTCCCAGGGGCTGGTTGATGTCTAGCCCGCAGAAATTGTCATCGATGGGGACTGGCTGGAAAGACAAAGGTTTGGGGCAGCCGTGAGTGAAACAGAGCGCGGGGCAGCCCCACACACCCGGGCTCATGTGGAGGGGAACCAGCAATACTGGGAGCAGGGTGGGAGCCACCACCAGGCCCGGCTTCAGCCACCTTCTGCAATGGCTTGTTCCCTTCACTGCCCGAGGCCAAGACACTGCGGCCATGCAGGAACTCTCTCCTCCACTCATTTCACCTCTCCCCTCTGCAAGCCAGAGCTCAAGCTTCTCTTTGCCTGCCTTCTTTCATTTCATTTTACCCACGTTTATCTCTTCCCACCAGCCAAACTTAATATGCCTGGCAAAAGAAGGCCACAGGGATTCTCAAGTCAGCCCAGAACAATCTGCATGTGAATCAAGATTAAAGAAATCAGCTGAATAAAAATACAAAAGATGCAACTGTCATTTGTATTTATCTTGTTAGCTTGTTGATACCACCCTCCTGCTCAGGGAAGGGCGAGAGCCTTCCTCCGGCTTCCAGAGCCCCAGGTTGGGAAGCGCAAACACTTCCAGCAAGCTGCACACCTTTGTTCATCTGCCTTAACGCTACCTCTTCCTTCCATTGTCATCACCAACTGCCTGATAACAACAGGGATTAAAGAGGAAAAGGACTACTATGTCTGTTCTGTGTTCAGGGAAGCTGAGGCACAGAAAGACTGATCCTATTCCACAAGCTCACGTGCCCTAGGGCTAGGCGTTGATGATGGTGCTTGAGGGCTACCATGGCCGACAGCTGGAGCATCCTTACCGCTTTAGTGCACTGGACGTCTTTCCCCAGCAGCCAGTTGAGCTCCAGGTTGCCTTCCCCCTGGTAGCAGGACTGCAGGCGGTCCTTGATCTGAGCGTTGATGGTGCGAATGGGGAAGACGCAGAGCGCAGAGTCATCGGGTGGCTGGTGGTACTGCTTCTGTCCCTTGGAGAAAATGGCAAAGAGGACATCCTCTTGGGCCGTGATATTGAGGGACTTTGCCAGCACATCTCCTGGCTTGGAGAGGTATGCTGCTTGCAGGAGGCGGTACTCCGTGTCCCCCTTGACACAGCCAAAGGGCAGAGAGACATAGGAGTGGAATTTGGGGTCGTCTTTGCAGAGACGGACGATGCGAGATGTGTAAAAGAGATCGCTGGCGGAGTTGATGGAGACACCCTCTGGGGTCTCTGGCTGGACAGTCAAAAAATAGACAAAGTTGCCGCTGGCAAACCCATAGATGTAGAAGATGTCAAAGTGGGAAACAAGGGCCAAGGTATCTGAGGGGATTTTGATGAGGGATGAGACAAAGTCACTGTGGAGCTCATAATCCAACATTGCTGATGACTCTGGGTCCCGGGGAAGTTTGCGGCTGGAGAGGGTGGGGAAATAATCCTGCTTCCCATCCACCGCTGTGCCAATGAAGAGCTTCCCATCTTCACCTTCCGAGCGCACGATCACACCGTACATCGTGCCGGTCTTGTTGACGCTGGAGAGGTAGTGCTCCTTTTTGTGCGAGGGCTCTACCAAGATGAAGAGGTCATCCAGGCGCAGCAGCTTGCAGACCCCCTGGTAGAGGCTGCCACAAGCCAGCAGCCGGTTCTCAGAGTAGTCAATGATCAGCAGCTTGTTGACATTGTTGGTGAGGGTGAGGATTTCGCTGCACGGCTGGACGATGAGGGGTGGGTAGCAGGATTTATTGTCCTCCTCAGGACCAGTTTTATGAGCCACCAAAATGGTGAGGTTACCTGAAAGCTTGTAAACCCTGTTGATAGCTCCAACGTAGACTGCTCCGGTGCCTTGGTGGACAGTCAGGTGGTTGAACGTCCAGTCCCGGTTTTCAGAGTGGAAAGTGCTGAACAAGGCGTTGCTGGACACATTTCGGGAGAGCAATGCCAGGAAGAGACAGAGCAAAGCCACCGACCAGCCATCGGAGTCCGGTACCCGAGGCCAGTTCTTCCTCTGATCCATCCTGGGAAAGGCAAACTTAGTGTTCCCCGTGCGTGTCCTGTGTCCCAGCAACGTCCCTCACATGGTTCTGGGGAAAGAAAAGAAACACACAGAGCAAAGGATTAGATCCAGTGTGCCCTGCAGATAAAATTCAAAGGACGCTTTCTAATTACACAGTCCTTGAGATAAAGTGAGGACGTCTCTAAGCCCAGCAAGAATTAAAGAGGTCTCCTAACTTATTGGTAAACAGTTCAGGCTTGATGTTTTGCCACTTGGTTCAGCCTCTGCCTGTTAATTCGTTATGTGGTTTAGCTGTTTATAATGTACTCTGCTCAGCCATGGGAGGGGATAATCAGCTTCAGCCCAAGACAAAGCCCGCAGCTCGCACACCCAACCATCAATCTGCAGTCTTGGCTAAAAGGATGTCTCCTGCAGGGTATGTTGTTGGAAGCAACAGAGGAAATAAGAGGGGTTTTCTACCTTTAAATCCTTTATGATTTAATTTGGAAACCCGAGGAAGAGGTCTCATGCAGGCAAGTTCATTGAGCATATACACACCAAAGCCACCAGCGTCTCCCCTCCACCCCTCCCCAGAGCCACAAGTGCCTCTGCAGGTGCTTTTCAGGCAGAAACTTCTCACTGCCTTCACAAGGTACTTTACTGCTGAAAAGCAGCTGCCTCCGGGGTGGGGGCACAAGGTTAGATCAGCAACCAAACACTGCCAGCAGCACCCCGTGCAGGGGAGAACCTCCAATCTGGGAGTCTCAGACAAATTTCCCGCCCTAACAAAACTTGCAGCTGATGATCAAAACCTACACAAAGTGACAGCTTGGACGCTGGGTCCAGAAGACACGATGCCAACCAAATTGCCCGTACGCCCTTCCTGATAGCTCTATGGATACCAGTCAGCAGTAGAGTCTCCTTTGAGCGACGTGTTTTCACCCATACGGACAAGGTGAGGTAACCTCTGGCCAAAATCTATGTGGAAGTGAGGCACGAAAGACAGGCAGGTTGGTTTGCTGTTTGTTTTGGTTTTGTGGGTGCCCCCAAAGCACCTAGACCTCATTCAGGGATGGCTGAAGCCCCGCTGGTCCCCATCCCCGTTCCCATCCCCATCCTCCCGGCTGGCGCGGGCGGCTGTCAGGCTGAGTTAGGAATCGCCGAGCTGGAATTTCCTTAGGAAGCGGGTGCTTGCCTCAGAGAGGCTCTGGCTGCCCGAGGCATGTTTACATCAGAGCTTTCCATCCTCCCTTCCGGACAGCACACACACAAGAGCTGCTGGAGAGGACACTTATGACCCTCTGCCTGCTCCCCCTCATCACCTGGCACCTCTGCTAAGAGAGCAGACTCCCCTAGCAAAAATATGAACATTAAAGACAATCCAAATCCATGCATTTCCACGTCTGTCTCATCTAAGGGAGTGGTCTGGCTTGGACCATCCCATGCAGGAGGTATTGGCTCCGTTCCCAGCTCAGCTCCACACTTCCAGCACCTCCTCGGGCTCCCACCGAGCACCTGGAAGCGATGCCAGCCGAGCACCCTGCCAGACAGCAAGGACCCAGCTCAGCAGAGCCGTGGGGCCAGCAGAACACCACCCTGAAGCGGGCACCGTGTCAGGACCCTGAGAACAGCCCCACACCAGGGCTCTGCACCTCCCTTGTCACCACAGACATCGCTGGAGGTCACTGGATTGTGTCTCATCTTCGTTATCATCTCCAAACCTGACCGTGACTTGGGCTCCTGGCTCGACCCTCTGCCTTGCTCATCATCACAGGTGTGTCTGATGCTGGAACTCATAAAACCACCAGAGTTCTCCTTTATCCCAAATTATGCATCCCTTACACTCTCCAGGCTGGACGATCAAAGGAACCGTTTCAGCCTGCCTTGTGGAGAGATGCTCTCCACCACCTCACGGCACCGCAGGGTCACACCAGCCCTGGGAAGAGGCTGAGGACGAGGTACCATCCCACCTGCCCCCTCTGCACCGAAGTCCCATCACCTCCTGCCACAGCCAGGCGAGCCCCCAGCACACACTGGGGAAGAATCCGCACCCTTGGCAGACCTGACTCTCCTCCCTTGCCCTGGGCACAAATGCAGGAGGCTGTTCCTCGCACAGCCCACGCTCAGCTGTCCCCACCTGCGGGCAGCCACCGCTTTGATTGATGCTGATCTCCGTTTTGGTATTTAAAATAATTCACGCTGCTGAAAACCTACACTGAGCTCATAAGCGAGTGTCACCGAATGGCCGCTCTTTAGGCTTGTTAACGCCGGGAGCCGGAGACGGGTGTTTCTGAAAGGTGACAAAGGAGCTCTGTCCCTGGGCTGCACGTCTCAGTGTCACTGACAAGACAGGAGAAAGAGAGCGGTAATGGGTTTCTCATTCTGCTCAGGGATACATTTCCCCAGCTGCTTGCTTCTTATTTCCAGTCTCTTAATTTCCACCTTTGGCTGAAGCAGTTTCTCTCTCTCCCAGCTTGGACGCAGCGGCTGCCGCATTCTTATTATTGTTTGGATGATGGTGGCAGAGAGCAGCTGCCCGCACTGCGGACCCCAACGTGCCACAACACCACCGGGGTGACCCGCCCGGCTCCTCTCATTAAATTTCCGAGTTAACATCCCAAAACTGTTCTCTGAATACAGAATCTTTCCAAAGGGCACAAATCAAACTGTTCCTGAGGACCTGCTCATGCCGCCCACCCACGGGAGGGCTGCTGGTGACCCACGGTGGGCACCGACCAGCGGATCATGGGCACCGGGATCTTGGAGCAGCTTTGCTCTTGGATAACACAGCAGTGCAGCCGGACACAGAGAACTCCGTGTGTGTCACTGGCAGGGAGGTGCCACACAGGGCACCACAGAAGAGCTCGAGAGGAGCCCAGGGAAGCTGGCAGGAGAGCTGCATGTACAGGAGTCCCCGCAGAGCGGCCGAATCGGTGGCAGAGCACCTCCAGGTCAAGACACAAGAGACCTCGAGCACCACGGTGCCCCAAAGAAGCACTTGGACGCGGCCACCCAGCTCCCCTTGCCTCGGGGAGGGCACAGGGGTGGTGGCCACAGCACCGAAGGGCACAGAAAAGGCTCTGCCCCGGGCAGCACACACGGGCTCCCCTCCGAGGCCAGAGCATCCCTCGCTAGCAGGAGCCCAAAAATAAAGCCTACCTCGGTCTCTCATTCTCTGAGAAGCTTCTGGGGCTCTGGCTCAAGGGCAGTCCAGAAAAGGAAAGAAATTCTGCAGAGAACAGGGAGGCTCCGCTGTAAAGCTCAGCACACAACAGTTTTCCTACTCGGCACCTTTCCAATTTTTTTTTAAAAAGTTGTTCAATTGCGAAGTGAGAACAGAACAGTGCAAGCTAGACATTAATAAATTTAAATAATTAAATGTTATATACATGTGAGACAACAGAAACTCTTCCCTTAGACCACAGCAGTTTTAGATCTTTTCCGGCACGGTTTTCATGCAGAGACGGTCCAAAAGGCAGGGCCGGTCTGGAGCCGCCGTGCAGAGCCGCCAGCTGAAACCCAGCTTCTCTGCAGCCAAGGGAAGGGTTTGCAGAGTATTTGCGAACAGCCACTGCCAAAGGCAAGAGAGATCATCCAGGAAGAAGGATCTGTGCTTCCAAACATGATCTGAAGACGGCAGAGCATGGCCGCAAACTGACCTCCTACCTGAACGCGCCAGGGGATGACAATCCATCCCCGGCTCCATGTCACCCGCGGGAGCAGCTCCCGGGGCCGGGGGCAACGCATGGGTGCAGGACACGGACCACGCAGCGTTCGGCGGTACAGATCTCAAACATCAGAGACCCACTGCGTGCCCTACGGAGGGTCCGGAATGGCTCGGTGCAGCTGGGGGTTAAACACCAGGGAAACAGGAGAGCGGGCAATTTTAACTGATCCTTAATATTATCTGACCATTGATTTTTCCTCCTTTTTTTTTTTTTTTTTTTTTTGAAATTGAGTTTAAAACACGGCCTCAAAAGCAATCTGAAGCTATTAGTAACGCAAGGTGAAAGAGAGAGTAAATTCAGGGACACAATATAAACCCAAGCAGCTGAAAGGCCTCAATTAGGCTGAAAGGAGTTATCTGGTATTTAAATAATTATTAGATTGAAGGAATAATCACAGGTCTGAGCCGATTTTTTTCCCCCACTGTCATCCTAATGGAGACTATAATATTATTATTCAAATGCCCATGATTCTCATTGAGGGGGGAAGAAAAAAGGGCTCATTTAATCTCCATGCGACAGGGCTTCAGGAGGCCCGATTAGTCATTTCTCTTATTTCAGCTGTCACTCACTCACGGGCACCACAGTTTGTCATTAGTGGTATTTTATGCGCATGAGAAAAAAAAAAAAAGCGCAAAAAAGGAAAATTAAAGCAAAAACCAAAAAGAGACTCTCCTGTGGAAAATGACGGATCAAAGGACCAATTTTGATATCACCAGTGCGGCAGCTGCGTGTGCTTCGCGGTGCCGCTATCTTTTCTTTTGGGGTCGGGTTGGTCTTTGAGCAGCGGTTTATCCACCGCCCCGCGCCAGCACCGCTGTGTCCTCCCCGATCTGCTCTGTGGGGTCCTGTGCTCCCCGGACCCCCCATCCCCTCCGGAGGCGGTGGCTCCCACAGCCCCAGCACCTCCGAGACCCAGCGAATGCATCTGCGCTGGCCCCAGCACCCTCCCGGCCCCAGCTCTCAGCATCCCAGTGCCACCCGCTCTTCCCGGACTGTCCCTGCATCGCTCCCAACCCGGAGGCCACCAGGGTCCCCAGCCACCCGGCAAAGGGGGAGCGGAGCAGGGTGATAAAACCCACTATGGCTTTTCTCCTAAGGTCGCATGAGTTTGGGGAGCTGCCGCACAGAATGAAGCCTCCGGAGAAACAACTGAGCTTGCAGGGAGAGGGACGCCAGGCCCAGGATGGCTTTCTGTGCTCGAGGTGGATTCTGCCCTTTTTGCTTTTTATAGTCAAATAAGATTCATTGCTGCGAAGCCGGGAGCAGGGAGATGGGCTGGCTCGCGCTGCTGACCTCCCCGGCAGGTCACCGGGCTGTCAGAAATCCCCCAGAATTATCGAAAGGGTCACCCAAAGGGCAGGCTACACTATATAAACTAAACTACAAGAACAAACCGTTTGGACCAACCTCACCCTCGCGCCAGCCTGACCCTTTCTCTTTGCATTGGCTCCACATCGTATCTGCCAACCGGAACGAGGGGAAAAAAGCCCAGAGTTTGGCCATTTCTTCACAGCGAGTGAGAACACACGTGCTGGGTCTGCATCCCTCCTGGAGCCCACTGGGATTTTTCCTGTGAAACCTTTCCAACCATTAAAGCTGCCGCAGTGATTTATCCCCTTTGAAGAAGTGATATTCAGGACACATTTGTCAGCTATGGAGGAAGACCTTACAATAATTAACAGGGTTTGGTTTTGTTTTAATTAGACAAAAGCTCTGAGCCAAACTGTCTGATCTAAGCGCCCCTGAGCTCTGGGATGTCCCCAGCCCGGATCGGAGGTCCGGCTCTCAGTCCTGCCTCCTCGGCCAAGCCACCACAGCCAGATGCGCCCCATGCTGCCGAATCCCCCCTTTCCCAGCAGAAACTCGCACGCCCGCTCACTCCCTTCCCTCCTCCTGTGTCCTCGCCTCTTTCTCCAGCCAGAGAGGCCCTGGCACATCCCAGGGGATTTGCCCGGCTGTCCCGGAGCAGGGTTGTGGGAGCCTCAGCGCCCATCGCACACCGCAGCAGCGCCGCATTTCGAACCCCGCTCAGTCATTTGCTTCAGAGTTTCACACCAATTGAAGTTACCGGCAGCCTGATGCGAAGTAATTACAGTTTTGTAATACAAAGCAATAAGGAGGGCTCCTAGCGCCTTTTCTTTGGGGTTTTTTAAAGTATATTTTGACTCTAACAACAATAAGAGCAAGTTGTGAATCACCAGCGAAGTGCCTGGCATCAGGTCTGAGGTTTCCGCAGAGGTTACTGAACCACAGGGAGGAGGAATACGGAGCCTTTCCTCCAGCATAACCCACAGCACCGAACCCTTTGGGTTTTGGGCTGGAAACCAGCTTTACCCCTCGCCCTCCTGCTCCGCTGCCCCTCGGCGGTGCCTGTCCCCGCTCCGCAGGGCTGTGCTGGCAGCCGCAGGCAGGAACCGCGCCGGTTCCACTTCCCCGGCGCTGCTTATTCACGGGGATGGTATTTCACAGGCTCGACAGCTTTCTGAGAAAGAGTTAAGAGGGCAAAATACAGCATTGTGATTATTGCTTCCTCCAGCCCTGGGACAAGGAAGAGGAGGGGAAGAATGAAACCCAGCCATGAAAAGGCATTTCCCTGATAACAAACACGATCGCATGAATTATGCACAAAATTTGTTCATATTGTCCAGACTTCAGATATTGTTTATACAATGCATACCGGATAAGCCACCTCTCCCCCACATCTCCCTCTTGAGCACACACATCCCAACAGGTCTGGGGTAAAGAGAAACAGAAAATCCCAGGGGGAGACCTGCTGTAAGCACCATCTGTGCAACGGCATTTCGGAGAGCACGGCGCAGCACCCTGACCCGACGTTACTCCTGCCTTTGTCCCAGGCTTGCCGAATAGACCTGGACAAGTTGTGTTACTTGGCCTCAGTTGTTCCACCTGTGAAATGGGCATAATGATTTCATACATGATGCAGTCGGATGTTCGATTGATGGAAAACTCAAAAGGGAGTTTCCAGGCATAAACCACTGTAGTAAAGTATGTGTGAGGGACTGGTTTAGCCGTTCTTGGTGCGCTCCTGTTCATAAACCCTTTGGTCAGAGATTGTTCACCAGAGCAGGGCTGCTCTCCCCCGAGAATGACAAGCAAACACAGGCACAGGTACCTCTGATCCCTGAGGATGCTGAAACATCCCTGAGACAGAGCGAGGAGGCATCCCTTTAACACTGACAAAATCATCACCGTCTCCAAGGGAGCACTGGCTCCTCCGGCAAATCTAAAGCAGAACCGCAGCTGTGGCTCCGGCGTGGCTTACACCCAGCTGTGCGCTGCAGCTGGGGACATTTAACCCACCAACCCCAAAAGACGTCCAGGAAAATTCATAATCAACCTAGGACACCCAGGTGGCAGAAATCAGACACCTTTTTCTTTCCCTGTGCTGATACTTGACACTTGCTATCTGAGAAACCACAGCTGGCAGCTATTGAGCTTCAAGTACACTGCTGCGAAATAGCTTATAAATTACCTTGCATCAGGAGAGGTGCTGGGAAAAGCGGACTTTATTCCCTGTGTGGTCCCTGAGGACAGACCCAAGGCTGGCGACAACACCATGCACTGGAGCACGGAGCAGAACAGACCCTTATTTTCCCAGTTGCCTTGAAGTATGACACAAAGGGAAAATTTAGCACTTCTTAAGTTTCATAGACGGTTTATTCAAGTTTTGGGAACTCTCAGTTTCATCCAAACCTGTATAAACAGGTCAATGGCTTTGGATAACATTAAATCATACAAATTTGTAGCCAGAAAGTTGTGATTCCCTAATCCAGTCTCCTGCTGCAAGGACCAGCTATAATCATAATTCAGGAGATGTCTCTCTAAACTGTCCTTAAGGACCTCCAGAAACAGAGTCCCCAACCCCTCCAGGCAATCTAGGTCAGTCCATCCCTCAGAAAGTGCTTTTCTGAGTTTCTTACCCGAGCCCTGATGGCTTGAGGTTTATCCACCCCTGTTCACCGGTACACCTGAACATCGTTTGATCATTCATGGACTTTATTCCCAACAAAATGGAGTTTAATAGATGGTGACCTTAAGTGCAAGCAGATTAAACGATTAAATGCTTTGCCCAAGGCTAGTCAAAAGGTCCCAGTGGCAAAGCTAGGAGTTTTATCTCCTGAGCCCCAGCCCGGCACTCTCTCCCCAGGTGACATCCAGCTGCAGTTTATTACAAGAGAATATTACAGTGCAGCACAAGGGAAGATCACAGAGCGGCCATCGAACTGGAGGAGAAAAATAAGCAGCAGCTTCTCCTGGCCTCACTCCAAGTGCACCACAGGCAAGTGAAGAACCCCAGCTTCAAATTAAATGGGTCCCCAGCCACTCCATTAAACAGAAATCCTGAAACAGAAATCCTTTGGCTGTGCCAGCCCCGTACAGCGAGTGGTGTTCGTTATCCCCAACACTCCCTACGGCAGCCAGATGTATTTACACAGTAGCCACAGTGCTGTTACCTAAGTAAACCAGGAAATTGTACATTTGTTAAAATTAGGTTCTGAGATGCTGAATCCCCAACTGTGCAGCTATAGATTTCACTCAGCCAGCAGCGCTGAAATTATTAAGAGCACGCCACTGCCTGTGCGCGCATTCAGGCACGATTCCCCATTCGAGAGGTGTTTACTGGTTACGATGCTCCACGCCACCCCAGAACGGGATTATCTTTTCAGATTATGAGCAAGAACCACCAAGTCGAGCCTACACAACCGCAGGCCATTGTGCTGTCCATCACTCCGCCGCACCGGGAGGGGAGGGATGGTCTGGCACCAAACTGGGGCAGGAGCCGGCGGGATGAGAGGTGGAGGGACACGCAAGGGGAGAGATTCATCCCTGGTGCGTGACCAGCACCATCGTCTCACTGCTTTGCTCCAGATTTCAGCTGTCAGTCACAATGCCAGTATTCCCACCGCAGAAGTGGAAGAATTATCATCCAGGTCCCACCGTGGGATCACAAGGATTTGGAAAGGCAGAACACAACTGCAAAAGCCCTCAAATTAACAACAAAACCAAAGCAGACAGGTTGATGCAGGAGAGAGCCACACAGCACTGAAGAACCCTTCAGGGACCATTAACCAGCCCCCGTCAGGCCTGTCTTAGTGGAGGTATGTGCTATGAACTGCAATCAACACCAGCTTTATCAGTGACACGAAGGAAGTGACTTTACCTCTCGGAGCCCCTTCGCCCAGGGCTGCCTGCCCTTTGAAGTGCATCGCTGGGGTGCTCGATGCCGTTGTTTAAAGTGTTTCGAGGTGCCTGAACCCTGGGAAACGTAAAGCATCTTCATTCCCTGCCCCATCTGCTTCACCGAGCATGGCAAGCAGCGACTCTCGCAGAGCCCATGGCCACGGGGACAGGGGCTGGTTGCTGGCAGGATCCCCGGGGGTCTCGTGCATCAGTGCCTGGGGGGGGTCCCAGTGCCAGCCAGATGCCCCCAGCCTCATGCTCTGAGCTCCAGCCAAGGACCCCACAGCCTGGAGCCATTTCAGCTCCATCCCACCATCAGCTGAACATCAGCGTCTACCCGACAAAGTGGCTCCTTCCCACTCATCTGCTCCATGCTCCTCTGCCCTGCTTTTCAATTTCAGAGCTCTGGCAGATCACTGATTAATTCAAGCCTGTTTAATAACCCTTCTGTTTAGATGAAACAAGCTGTCTTGTTTTCTTTATTTTTAACACTAACTCTTGTTTCTTTGCTAAGGATCTTTCTGTCATTTAAAAACTTCTCTCTGCAACAACACTTGACAGTATGATGGAGAAAGCATCTGCTTACGGCCACATCTGACACCAGCCAGAAGTTACCGCGTGAGGCTAAAGAAGGACTGGACACCTTGATGGGTAAGAGGGCCCAAAAGCCTGAGCTTATCTTGAAAAATCATTAGCGTTTCTCCACTTGGCAAATCCCTGCATAGCTCAGACCAGAGACCAAACACGGGGACCGCGCGGCCAGCGCCAGGCAACGTGGGCAAGAGGGAAGGAGAGACACGGGAGCCGGAGCTCCCAAACTCCTCACGCGGCCCATCCATGGGGAAGGTCACTGCGCTTCCGCGCTTCTCTACCCTGTCGTGGGTGGGAAACACGCCTCGGAAAACCAGAGAGCCCTTACACTGCTGCGAGCTCTGCCCCGCGCCATGCCCCCACCGCAGCAATCCGTTGGCAATGGCCAGGCGCGTGCGGAGCCCGGCAGCTGCTCCCCCCACCACAGCCCTCTCCCCCCACCGACCCCGGGCATCACTTGCTGTCACCTGCTCCCCCGCGGTGTCCTCACGCTGAGGGGTTTCGAGGCCCCAGCTGGTTGGCAGCGTGACCGCTACCCAGTGCAGCCTCCTCCCTCCCCACCCGCTGCCACCCCCGAGCGCGGCGCACAAAGAGTGACAGACACACCAGGACCCAACTCCCGATGGGAATGAGTTGGAGCCTCTCAGCTGTCTCCTGCCTCTTTGAATTTCAAAGCTGCACTTGTCTGTAGAGCAACTGAGTCATTTCCTTCCTATATCCAGCCTATCGGACTGGATCCAGCAGTGCCCGGAAAACAATAAATCCTTCAAGGACTTGTAAGGCCATATTTCACGGGAATGCAGCAAGCCTGCCTGCTTGGAGAGCTCCTCGCACACCCTTTAATTCAACATTCCTCCGTGGAAGCTGTCTTGCCCTGGCCCCCGTCCCATCCCAGCACAGCAGCCGTCCCCATCCCACCTCCCGGGGCAGCACCAGGACACCGCAGATGTCCAAGCACGGACCAGCACCCACGGTCCACGCGGAGTGACGCCTCCTCACCAGCCCTGGCCAGATGCATCACCAAAGCGCTGGTGGATTCCGAACCGATAATGAAATTTCCTTCATTCCATAAAACATATGGGAAATCTAGGGGGGAGAGAAGCTGCAGCTGAATTTGTTGCAGGACTGCCCCAATACTTTGGCAGACCGAAGGAAGGCTGCGGCACCAAAGGAGTTTGCTCTACAAAATACAGTGGAGCACAGCGACATGTGGAAACCAGCGGAGGTCGCAGGAATACTTTCAGCTGGTTCTATTTTACAAGTATCTCCTTTACAACCACAAATTGGTTTTCCAGATCCACGATACATTTATATCGAATTCATCAGGATCGTTGAGGACAAAACCAAGGCAAAACTCAATGATTTGAGCCATATACAGCCCGAGAGCTACAGAACTTCCACTGAAACAACAGGGTCGAGATGCTCGGACAAAAACAGACTCTCTCCGCACCCAAATTTGAGTTTCCATGCAGTTTGAGGAAAATTGGTGCATTTTCAAGGATCACATCAGTGCTGCTTCCATCGTCTTTTTAGAGGTCCAAAGCAAAGCCCGACTGATTTACACTAACATTCAGGACACTGTTAAACAAATGATCCCACATACATCAGAAAAACTAAGTGACAAGGAAATTAATATTGTATCCTCTTCAGTAACAAGATGGCTAAAGCAGATAGTCTGGCAAAGTGTCATGTTTATAATGGAAATTTGCAGAGAATGTAACAGGAAATGTCAGGGATGAACAAATGAGTTAATATTTTGCTTTTTCTCAAGTTAGAATTTGCACCATTTGTAGGAAAAAAACACTGGTTTGGGCTTGGTTCGTTGTTTTTTGTTGGGTTGTTTGGGGTTTTTTTTTTTTTTGTTTTAAATCTTGGAAGGAGAAGGAAATTAAGCCAAAATTGTTTGGTTTTCAAGAGGTCTTTGCAGCGTGCGAGCAGATGCCGGCAGGGGTGGTGAGCTGCCCAAAGCCCTGTGCCGGCAGGATTCGGGCTTTCCTCTCACCATCCACCGCCTTCAACCTGCTCCCCAACTTAAAGCTTTGAAACTTTGAGAGCATTCACCGTGTTTTCTAAACCACGACTGATATCGGCTCTTCAAGGTACCGAATTTCGGGCTGGAAAATTGGAAAATTTTGGCCCAGAAAATTTTAAAAGCAGCTAGCCCTTCAATTGGCCTACTGAAGATCACTCGTCCTCTTCAAAGCAAACGAGAGCTCCTCTCAAGAACGGGACTGACACACGGCTCACGTCACACACGTCTGCAAGGAAGTGAATGGTTAAAAACCCCCACATGTTGCTGAATTCACACTCAGAAGTGAAGAACTTCATCTGCAAAGTCGGTCTGATCCCAGCCAACTTGTCACTCCTGAGGTTAAGCCTCCCAGTGACCCAGGACCCTGGGCAGGGTTTATTTTTTTAAAACAAGTTATACAGCAGCCTTGGAAGTCCTTAGAAGAGCCTCTGCTTTTGTTTCTTTCTGAGAATTTGTTCTAGCACTTCTCAGCTCAGCCCGAGACAAGTTGTGACCACCTCCAAGTCAGAAAATTTATTTGGTGGAACCGATGGAACAGATTTGCCCCTGTCACACAATTTATGCCGTGAAAAGCCAAGTTACGCAAGCGCTTGTACCAGCACCTTATTATATCCCATCGGACAAGCAAAGGGGCTCCTGCCTCTTTCTCCCAGTGAACTCCAGAGTGCTTGCCCACGCTCCTTGGTTGCTATGAGATTTTAAAGACGGTCTAAACCTGTTGCCACCAAATGGGCCTTTAACGCAATTCCAGCTCCATAAGGCTCCTCATCTGCCAGTCCAGCCAAACACACCACAGGCCACTGATCAGAGAAGGGCTCGTCACTCCCGCTGCAATTAACTCCTTGTGAACCGCAGAGAAAACTTTATAACGAGGGGAGAAGTAGCCTGCAGTGAACCTTTTGCTGCTGCACCATCTCTCAGCCAAATGGATTGCTTACTGGGGATGCTGTTCATCTGGCCCCTCCTTTTTTCTGTAACACCACAGATGACGCCTCCGTAATGTTAAATTGATTTGGGAAAACAGAGGGGCAGACATCAAAGGTGAGAATTTTTAGAAGGTTTAGGGCAAACACAGAAGCATTTCTCATTCCAAGGTGGATTTTGAGAAGCTCTTACTCCCAATTTGCTCACTCACAATTTTGAGAAGAGCTTTTCCCTCCTGCAAGTGCATAAGCAGCATTTTTGGAAAGCACTCAGTGCACGACAAACTGACTCAGAAAACCCGAAGAACGCCCAGCCCTCCCCTCACAGTCTGCCCGTGACAAGTGCTCGTGCCTTCCTGGCTCCCCTGCATCTCCCAGAGTCAATGGCTGAACCGAGGATGGGATTTAGGAACCTTCATTCTTACTCGTGCCCTCAGCATCAACACCAAATAAAATGAAAACAGCAGAAGAAACGTTTAGGAGCCTGCAGTAGTACTGGTGAAGTTTGCATCCACGTCCATTGACAAACCAGGGCTCCCCGGTGCCCCTGTGGATTTTGGTAAAGCAGGTGCCTACCGCATCCACAAAATCCCTTCTCATCAAAGCCCAGGATAACGGGATGCTGGGAGCGCGCAGTCACACCCCGCTGTCCCCCACGTCCCACAGAACAACCAGCCGCAGCCCGGCAGCAGGAGAGAAACTCGGGGCTGGGGGTTTGCTGCCGGGAACCCCCCGCGCTCCCACACCACTGTCAGCGCTGCAGCCCCCCAGCGCTCCCTGCTCTCGACACCCGGGAGGAGCGGGAGCTCCCGTGTTTTACCTTCAGTGCAGATTTAAAACCTGCGAGATGGCAAACCTTCAGCCTGAGATTAATTTAGCCGGTTAGGAAACCTACAGGCATGCTCCCTTTTCCTCCCCACCCTGGCTCTTCGCACTTCCATTAAAAACGAAAAGGAAATTCACAGGCTTTTTTGTTGCTGTTTAAATAACATTACAGGCTGTGACATAAACTAGCAAAGGCAGGAAATATGCTCATGAGGGCAGTGCTCCATCCTCTGCTCCTGTCGCTGCGACTTTTTGGGGACTTGGCAAATGAATGAGTAAAGGAGACAGCCTGCGTGTTTTATGGAGTTGAACTGTAACATCCCTGTTAAGCAGCCAACTCACCGTTTCTCTGCTCTGACATCCATAAATCTACCCAGCCACGGGCAACAAAGCTCTTCACATGAGCTGGCTACATGTGAATCCCTCCTATTTGGCTACCTGGGCAAGCAACCAGCCCACTGTGGTCTGCAGCGCTCGCTGCTGCTTTCGTAACATTCTCAGAGAAGTGGGAAATCATCCGGTTTGGTAACACGACTTGGAACGTTTTAGTCCAGCTACCGACACACTCCTGTTCATTCCAGCACCTGCCTTTCCAACAGCCAATTCCCAGAACCTCAGCCTCCCACTCCTGGGGGGAAAAGCAGCCACTTTAGGCTATAAAAAGAAAACCCGACAAGGTAAACTCTGAAAGTCCAGCAATCGGGAAACAAATAAAAAGAATTCAAAGCCTCTCACAGACTTTTGCTGCTGTAACTGTTCCCACAGAGATAATTAATCTCAGAATCTTGGAGCTCAAACTCACTTTTTGGAAGCTCATTCCCAGGTTAACAAACCCGAGCGGTGCTAAGCACCGACACGGAGGAGAGCCCCTGGACACCCCCAGATGTTTGCCCTTCTCTCGCTGGACGCCCCGTTCCCTCCAGCACACCGCGCCGCGCACCAGGGATCGCTCCGAGCTCTCTTGCCACTGACATTAAACCTCCACAGAGGAAAAACTACACATAAATCTCTCCAGGAGGCATTTGTTCCCAGGCTCACCGAGCCTGGAAATAACACAAGGAACTCGTTCCACGCTGAGTCAGGGGCTGTCGGCGGCTGCCGGCCCCGCCGCGGTGGATCCGCTTCCTTCCCGGCGCGCGTCATGGGCAGCAGAACCGGCGAGCAACAGCCCCACGCTGCCCCACAGCTTTCCTGTTTTCCCCAGCGCCGCTTCCCGAGACACCGTGCAGGGAAACGGGGCTCCGGAGCCTGACACCGAGCTGCTGCGGGAGTTAAACCCGCTGTTCTTCAAACGCTGTTAAAAGCCAGCCAGGAGCTGAAAGCAAAATAAGCTGTTTCCTTTAACCTTCCCTGATATACACAGGGAATGGCCTCTCCATGGACCATCACTCCCCCATCCAACCATCCGCTGACTGGGAAAACTGAGTAATATTTGCCTGTGCATCCCGAGGGCTTCCCCCCCACATCCCAGCACTCCCGTTGCCGAGCCCCACGCCCCAGTCGAGGTCAGGGCAGCGGGAGCTGCTGGTCCAGCCCTGGGGGAGTCCTCCCAGCCCCTCCAAGTCACTGTGGAGAGGCCGTGGCCGCGTCCGTGCCCAGCTCCTCCCAACAGCCTCCCGCTCACACATGTTTTCTGCTGTAACTGTTCCCACAGAGGCTTCTGCTGGAGCAGAGCCACCATAAAACAGCACCTCCCCTTGCTCCCACCACCATCAGCGCCCACGGCTGGGCTGCGAGCCCAGCTCCGGCGTTACGTGGCACCGGCACCCACCAGGAGAGCCCACGCCGAGACCCAGCAAAGGCTGATCCAACCCCCACTTACCGGGTTGGGCAGGAGGTTTGGCAGGACGGAGCCTGCCCTTCCCGTCCAGCTCCCAGCCACGAGATGCTGGGCTGGGGCTCCAACGCCGAGCCCCCGCCGTGCTCCGAGCCCCCTCCTCAGCCACGCAGCCCCGGCTCAGCCGGCGGCTCCGTTAACAAGCCCCGAGAAAGGAGCGGCGGCAGCAGGAGGCGGCGAGGTGAGAGGTCAGTGTAATATTTACTCAGACGTCACCTTTCACTTTTATGAAGCAGGGAAGCGGTGCCGGAGCAGGAAAAGGGCTGTGAGGGACGTTCCTGCCTGGGAAGCCACTGTCACACCAAGCACAACACGCAGTGGCTCCAGAGTGGCTCCGCAGAGCCGGGGCCTGGCTGGGGCAGGAGCTCTCCATCAGCCCCTTACACCCCAAAAACCGCACGGGGCTGGGGACGGGCTCTGGGCTCTTCCTGCCATCGCTGCCATCCGCCTCAACAGAGGGAATGGCTGGGGTAGGCAGCACCTCCGTGGAGCAGGGCCTCGCCAGGTCCCCTGTGCTTCAGGAGTCCCCCAGTCAGCCAGGAGCCCATCACACAACCCTCCAGATCATGATTCTAAGGAGCCCACAGGAGACAAGACACGCAGGGCGCTAAGACAGGAATGCATCGGCTGGATAACAAAAATTTCCCCAGTGGATCTGTTTCTTGGAGGAACTATCTCCTCTACCAAGAGGGGAGATGGTACCGAGCGTGCATCCCGGCACGGGGCTTTGTCCCCGCAGCCCCAGGCAGCGCGGGGCTGGCCCTCCCTGCTGCCCTGGCTGGCAGGGCTCTCCCAGGCTCGCTATCGCTCTGCCTTTTAAGATGATCTGGACTTTTTTATAACATGTTTCTGATGCCTTTTATCTCCTGCTCTGAATGTAATTTTAGCCCAGGCAAAGCAGGATTAAATTTTCATAATGTGATACATTTATCTCGCTTTTCATTCCCCCCCTCGTCACCACCTCCCAGTTCAATTTCACCCAAACAGAAGCAGCGATTATGGTGAGAAACATGAGATGGGCTCTATCCGATAACAGAGGGGAGGGCACCTCTTTCCCAGCACCCCGGCCCTGGCAGCCCCCCACCACACAGCAGCCAGCATCCCGGAACCCAGCCTCGGGCTGACAGCATCGCTCGGGCCCCCGAACTGCACAGATGGATCGTAACGCAGGCTCAAAACCCAGCAGAGAACACGCAGCAGATTAGGTACATCACTGACATATGTTGCACTCGTGTGTTTGCTAAACTTGTGTTTTCCTGGTGAAGTGCTGCTAGAGCATCCTCACCCCCACTCCAGCAGCTCCCAGCGCTTGGGCTCGGACCACGTTGGGCAGAGGAGCCACAAGCCACGCTGTGGAGTCACTCTCTCCTGGGCAAGGAGCAGGGGGAGGCAGCAGCCAGCCTGCCTCGGCTGGGAATGGCTGAAAAGCACCAAAATCCTCCTGCCCCCCCACCCCCAAGTGCTGCGTTCAGCAAAGCGCCGGGTCAGACCGGCAGCCCCTGTAACCCATCCTCATCCTCCGCGGATGCAGAGCCTGCATCTCGGGGCAGCTTTGCCAGTTACTGGTTTTATGTTCGTTTTTCAGTTGGGCTCCGCCAGCCTGATCCGGAGGATCCCCTCTAGTGGGATGAGGAGGAATTTCAAGCCCACATCCCATTCTCACCTCCTCCCCAGCTCCCTCCGCGGCTGGCCCCGCTGCCCAGGGTGGGCTGCAGTGGGGAGCCGGCTCACAAATTACTCGCCGGACTTTGCCACAGCCATTTGGAGCAAAACCAGGCTGGAAAGGCAGATGCCGAGGATGCGGCGCAGATGGGAAGGACTGAAGGAAGAAGATAGCAGACATGAAGATAGCGGATAAATCCGCTTCATGGCAGCAAAGGGGGGATGATGACTTCCATCAGCAAAACATCTGCTTTTGACAATAACGTGCCACCTGGACCACGTGCTCCACTAGCAAGCCTGACCAGAAGGTGGGCTGGAGGCATCGTGGCCACCCCACAGCCAAGTTGGTGCAGCGGCACGTGGGGGCCCAGCCAGAGGCACCCAGTGGGTGCACTCGCAGGCCGTCTCCCTCACTGGCACTAAACCACACAGCAAATACATATATTTTCACTGCAGAGAAAGAATCTGAACACAAGCCCCGGGCAGCCGCCTCTGCTGCCCAAGGACAGCACGCTGCCCTCAATTCTGCTTTTGTTCCCGCTTTGCTTTTCATCCCGGAGGCTCCCTCTGCACCACTTTTGCAGACAAAGAGCTCGTGGCCTCCTCAGACCAAAACGCCTTCCAGCCTCGCAGAGCCGAGCCGTGCCCTCGCCCTGCGCCGGGAGGGAAGGTGGGCACCCCATCAGCAGAGCTAAGGAGGTCGCGCACAGGATGCTCTTGGCGATAAAGACGCATCGGATCCGGCCATCGGCGTTTGTGGCTCGGACCAGGGCAGAACTTGGTAGCACCTTTTCCCCCCTTGGCTCCCCCTTGCCCTCCCCTTTGCTGTTGTGGCGGTGGCCTCCTAGCCAAGCTGGTTAAGAGATTAACACTCTAAAAACCACATTTACTCTAATTAGCCATGAAATCTTTGTAACTAAGTGAAAAAATGTTTCCCTTGAGGGATTTTTGTCCATTCATCACTGTTTGAATTGCCAGGGAGAGAGAGGGGGGAAAAAGAAAAAGAGAGAAAAGAGGGGGGAAGAGAGGAAAAAACCCTCAGATCTAATGAATTAATAGCAGAATGCCCTGGGGGAGCAGCGGGCTCCTACAAAACACGGGCACCTCAAAGGGGGCTTTTCACAGGCTCGCCGAGGGGACGCTTCTGAATTATTTCGAGTTAACAGACTGTAACACAATGCTCCGCTCCCCGAACGCGCTGGGCAGCGTGGCCAGCACACTGCCCGCCTGCCTCCCCTCCGCAGGGACGGACAGACGGAGGCTGTGCCCGGGCAGCTGGGTGCCCCTGCCCTGCAGACTGCCGGGGAGGGGGGGACACGCAGGGCTCTGCCCCCCGTTAGTATTTTACTGGGAAAAACATCTCAGAAGGAGTTTGGTGGGAGGGGGGGTCAGAGAATCTTGCCACAACTTAGGCCCATAAATATTTCATATCGCTGGAATAAGAACGATTATATTCCTGCCAGCACTTTTCTTGTGTATTTTAAATGTGTCACCGCCTTCTACTTTCTCCCCCGTTTGTGTTTCTTGTAACAGGCCCATGAAATAAAGATTAGCTGAATAATCAAGAGTGTTTAGAAATGTGAAGGGGCCTGTCTCAGGAGCACTGCATGCTCAGGTTCATCTTTTTTTTTTTTTTTTTCTTTTTAAGGATGCCAAACACAGTTGGGGGAGCGCGATTTTCACACGCTGCAGGAGACAGGCGGGAGGGAGCGCGGCGCCCGAGCGCGCAGGGACGAGGCGAGCCGAGAGCGCACGCTTCCCCGTCAAAAATGACAGCCTCAACGCCACGCCGAAGAGGGGGGGCACTCTCCCCCATTACATATTTATTGTTCAAGCTGCAGAGGGGCCAATTAAAACAGCTTGATCGCTGCCACGTTCAGACGGACGCGTGTACGCTCAGGGAAGGGGATGAGGCAGGTGTGAGCGTTCCTGCTGCGACACGGCGCCGTCCGCTCCTCCGAGAGCCACCCAGACCCCCTCAGCTCAACAAAGGTGCGTCCGAGACACAACCCAGCTCCCGCAGGAAAGCATCATCTTGGCACCCAACAGCAAGCACAGCTTTCCACCTTAAGCCTTCCTGCCACATGCCCCGTGCAATTTCTCTTGTATTAGCTTTTCCTTTCTTTCCCAGTTCATTTCTTCATATGAGCTCCCTACGGCATGAGACAGTCTGCACCTGCATCTGCCCTAGCTCTTGGGCAGCAATTCCAAGACGCGCTCCAGACTCCCACATTTAGCTGCAACAGGAGTTCCCAAAGTAAGTTCTGGAAAGCCTTGTAGTGGAAGTTAAATTAGGGATCTCAGGAAGATACTGCAAATCACATGTTTCCCCGAGACACCACAGGGTCTGCTCAGCAAACTGCTCCAAATGTCATTTCCATTTAGCTGCTTTGCAAGCCAATTTGTCACATACTAATGCAATTTGCTGGAGAGAGTTAAAGAGCACGGGGCAGTAGCAGCCAGCTCCTCTCCAGGCGCCCGCAGCCAGCCTGGATCTGCGTTTTCCCTCTTGCGCCCAGCTGAGGTTCCCTTCTGCCGAGGGGCAGGGGAAGCTCAGGGTTAACGCGGAGAGCAAGACCGAGCGCAGTAAGAGCACCAGAAAAAGCTGTTTCTATCATATTGGTGGATTGTGTGCAGATCTTGTGCAGCATCTGTTACCTGTTTCCACCGCACAAACTTGTTATAAGCCGGGGGGAAACTCCGCGATTAATTACATCAAACAACACTATAAAGACAATGAAGAGTAAATTGAGTTACTTTATCTTCTTGCAACAAGCGCTGTGGTTAGAAGAGTTGAGAAAGATGACTGCTTTGCTAGATAAGCCATTTCACAACAGCGGTTGTACATTCGTGTTTCTCATTGCTTGCACCAAGTTTCTTAAATCAAAGCTATTTTGTCTGGTTCCTTGCACCACCCCAAAATATCACATTTAAGCTTTGAGGGTCCTCAAAGCAACAACAAATGGCAAAAGGACAGCAATAAAGAAAAAAAAAAACACTGCATTTTAAAGGATCTAACACCTCCGTGTTAAAGGAAAAAAGCTAAACATCTGTTCTGAAGATAGCACAGATTTCTTCTGAGGCATCTGTCTTTCAGCTGTAAAGTAGGTCATTTGATTTAACTTTTAGACACCGTATCAATGAAGCCATCCAGAGAAGGAGAGACAGGACCATCTCCCCCAGTCAGCTGAGATCTATTAAACACATTCGAGCCACCAGTGAAGCATCAAGTGCTCAGCAAATAACAGGGAAACCCTGTCAGCAGTAGGTTTTACACCATGGCACTCTGCTAACTTCACATTCTCTCACCTCCAAGCCAGTATCTTGAACCGTAGGTCACAGACTTACAGTTTTTTTCCTCTACCACTTACTATTCACCTCACTTAATATTAACCTATTGACTTTCTGATACCCCTTAGAACACAGATTAATTGAACATCATTCACTTCACCTCCAGGAACGTGGAAGTATTGGCCATAGCTTGAATGGAGACAAAGCCTGCCCGTGCCAGGTTAAACGGAGGTCACGATGAGAGGACAGCGTGGCATCTCCAGCGCTCCCACCGAGCAGCCTCCGCTGTCACCAACCCACCACCCAAAAGGCTGTGGGGCTGGGGAGGACTTGGACCATCACACAGAAGTTCAGATTTCCCTGAAGGCAGCACAAGTGCCTTTGCCTTCCCTCCCCTCATCGCCTTTCGAAAAGGGTCTTGCATGGATTTAGGGAAGTGTTAACAGGGATTTTTTTTTTCCCAAGATTCAGGGGTGTTCTGAAAAGAGTCCCTCCTTGCCTATAGTAACTTTTTATGGAAATGAGTTTATTCTGGTGCATTGACTGCTCCAGACCGTGACTGAGCGGTAACAAACGACAACAGAATTAACGAGAAAATACATACATGAATACCGTGTATACGCACGTACAGCAGCACGGGGAAGGAGTAGAGGGAGGCAGATGACCGGGAATGGGGGAGTTCAGAGGGGCTTCTTTCCGCCCCTCCGCAGGCGGCTCTGGGCAGCGCCTCCGGGAGCCGCTCCCGGGCTGAGCGGCGGCGCCGGTTCCCCGGGCACGGCGGGCACCGCCGGTGCCGCCCCCGCTCCGCAGCGCCCGCTGCCACCCGCCGGAGGCGGCCGCGGGGAAGGGGCCGCGGTCGGATCGGGGGACGAGCCCAGACCCCCCTCCCCACACCTTCCCGGCCGCGGGGATGCCCGGGGGACCCCCAGCCCCGAAGACGTCCGGTGGGGGGTAGAAGCCCATCGCCAGCCTCAAGCCACTCACCAGACCTCGCAGCTCCGGTGCCGCCCGCCTCCTCGGGGTGCCGGCTCCCCGGTTCACGGCGGGGTAATCCACACGGCCCCCGCCACCATGGAAATCCAGGGCCGGGCGCCCGCTACTCCTCCGCCTTCCCGCAGCCTCCCCCGGCTCGGCTCGGCGCGGCTCGGCTCAGCTCCGCCGGCCTCTCATGCCTCCGCAGCCCCTGCCCGAGCACGGCGGCCAGCCCCGGCTCCTCGCCGCCCTCCCCGGCATCCGCCCGCCGCCGAGCCCGGGCGCGCTCCCCGCCGAGCCCCGAGCCCGGGCGCGCTCCCCGCCCGCCGCCGCCGCCCGCCCCCGCGCCGCCCCCGCTCCCCGCCTTAACCCTTCCCCAGCCTCGGCAGCGGGGCTCAGCCCGCAGAAATAGCGGTGCGGGGAAGAGCGTCCCCCCTCTTCCCTCCGCCGTCCCCCACCCCCCCGCCCCCGGGGAAGCCGCACCGCGCCGAAACAAAGCCCCGCACACGGAGCGGGGCCGCCTCACCCCCAAAGGCTGCGGGTCCCCCGGCGCCGGCTCCAGCTGGGCTGGGGCCAAGCGGTGATGGAGGTGAAGGCTCCCTTCACCTGTGCCCTCAGCTGTCCCACATTGCCTGCCATCAGCTGTGGGAGGGAGGGGAATGGAGGCTGTTGGCTCCTGCTCCCGGCTCCGACCCCCCGTACATCCTCACACACAGTTCTGGTGGGGACGGTGGCACTTGGGGGCTCTGTTCCTCAGTTTCCCCATCTATGAAATGGAGCCGACAACTCGGTTTTCTGACAGTTGTTCACCTCCAGCAGAACAGAAGCTGTACAGGTGCCATAGAGCCCCTGAAGCCACCGACCTTCACGCCTCCTGACCTGCCAAAACCATGTGGCCCATGGCCAGCTGGGACAGGGAGCCCTGCGGGCACCCACTGCTGGGAACCAGGGATTCCCTCCTTGGGATGGAGTGGCTCACTCCTGGCCTCTCCTGCTGGACTAGCACAAATGTTTGGAAAATACCTGGAAGCTGTAGGGTACCCAAAGTGAGGAGCATCTCCAACAACCCCTGAGCCACACCGGTTACCAGAGAATCAAAGAATGGTTTGGGTTAGAAGGGACCTTAAAGATCATCTAGTTCCAACCCCCATGCCCTACAAGGGCCTGGGAATGCCTGCAAATAGGGAGGCAAAGCCAGTCCCAGTGACGCAGTAGGACAGGACCGCACAGCCACGCCGCTCCAAAAACCCACAAGCACCACGGTCCAGCCGAGCCTGCCCCAGCGAGGCGGCATGGGAGCAATTTTGAGGAGTGCAACTGGTGGAGGGAATCAATAACATGATGGATTGCTGTTTTCCATTTCTTGTCATCAAGAATTTTTTAACAATTTATTTATTACATATTGGAATATTTACGAGAGAAAATTATAGCCATCGTCCTGGGCCTCTTCCTCAATAAACCTAAGTGACTAAACCAACCCAACCTCCTTTTGGAAAGCAGCGCACAGGGCAGCTCCCCTCCGGCCCTTCTCACCTCCACTGCCGTCAGCGTGGCTGCAGAAGTGGCCTCGCCGCATCGTCCCCTGGTTCATCGCATGGAGGGACACACCTGATGCAGCGCTTGGTGCCTCTTAGCATGACCCTGGAAGAGCGGTTTGGGGAGGAAAAGACAAAATTGCTGTTAGTTTTGCTGTTTGCCCCATGTAGAGGGTTCAGGAGCCTCTCACAGGGGGGTCTGGCAGAGAATGTCTTTGCATCCCACTGTGCAGCTCTGGATCCCGCGCTTTTCCCCCCTCCTGGGAGGGCTGTAAACCAGAGCCTGCACTGGCCCCTCTCCTGGGAGCAAATGACAGGTTAGCTTGCCTTGTTCCTCCCATCCTCCCCACATTTACCGTCCTTCAGAAGAGGATTTCCTTTCCAATAGTGCCTGTATAACCATCAGTGGAGCACGGGCACGCCTCCCTGCACATCCCAGTCACAAGCCCAGCCCCACTCCCAGGAAAAGCTTCCACTGGAAGCTCTGGAGCAGGGGATTTGACATCCCGGAAAGGTACACAGGTTGCAGCTGTTTAGCTCAGAAGAGGAAACAGAAGACACTCAGTGGATGGCAGCACTGGTTCCTTAGCAAGCTTTTCTCTTTCACTATTCTCTTTCACTATGTCCCTAATACATTTAGTGTGCCATGCATTCACAGCAAACGGTACGAAATCCTATTACAAATACCAGCCTTGGTTAAATGTGCATCCCACTAATGCAATTTCTCCTTTTGCAGAAAGCCGTACAAGGCAGGTCAGAGTGTCTCAACAACCATTTTTCTCCTCTTTGCAGGACTGCCTGCATCCTGTCTTCTGTTTATTATTTATTGATGGTCAATTATGTTCCTGTATGGAGAGTCTGTCTCAAGCTAATTACAGGATTGCTCGGCTGGGGAGCAGCCCCGAGACTTGCCGAGCAGCTCACGCACGGGGCATGTGAGCAAAGGGCTGTTCCAGCATGTGGGGAGAGAAACAAAACAGGTGGAGGTTCACCTGGGTCTGCTCAGGTGATGGATGTGGTGCTGGGCTAATGAGTTGTCTGTGGGCTTTAAGTATTAGCAAGCTCTGTGCTGAAACAACTGCCGGAGAAATTCACCTTTTCCTGAAAAGGGCGGTAGGCATAAGTCTTGGAATCAAAGTCCGGAGCCGTAACGGAAGAAAGGCCCTGCCTCTAATTCAATCAAATACATATGGTGACAAATGCAGAGATGCGCATACGCATCAGTGTACAACCCTGTGTCCACAAGACTCTGCACACGGGCGTATTTACGCACACTCCCAGTATCACCGCAGAGACACAGACTAAATACCCAGGAGTGCAAATACGAGTCCACGCCTGGCACTGCCCATCGCCGTACGCATCCGGGCGCCTGGTGCTGGGGGACAGAAAGGTCCCTCAGCCGGTGCCGGGGGACAGCAGCGTGGGATCCCCTGGGTGCCAGCGGCTGCGTCCTTGGCACCAGGGTCACCCACGCGGGCACCCGCAGCTTTGACGAAGAAAGCGTGGGCAGCGCCGGCGTGGGCACAGAGCCCCTCAGCCCGTCTCCCAGAGGGCTCTGAGCTGTGCAATGGAGCAAACCAGGAGCCCAACAACCGCTGGCGGAGCAGGAGAGAGCGGCTATAAAGCCATCTTTAAACTCTTGGCACACAACTTCTCATCCCCATCATCCTCTGACACAGGGAGCTGCGCCGAGCGCTCCTTTTCTGTGGGGCAGGGTCCGTCCCGCAGATGACAAAGCCGGCTTTAAGCAGCTGGTGAAGCAAGGCATCAGTGAAAGATCGGTCTCTGTTTCTAGCCTGTGTATTCACAATTTCTCTCTGTCCTCATCTTTGATAAACTCCCCGGCTTCAGAGCACAGGGGTCATGAATCTGTCTGAGCCGTGCGAAGCGACGAGCCTTTCAATCCTCCCAGCACCCGGCTCTTCATATTCGCTAGAAGTCCTGGATAACATGGCTTTATACATTGCCTCCGGCGCTTCTCCCGGTGCCCGCAGACGCAGCAGGACCCGATGTCAGTATTTGCTCTGCATTTGCCATTCCCAGGGTAATAAAATAGCTTCTGCTCTTCCTAATTTCTAAAGCAGGAAAATATCCTTTTTTCTTTTTTTTTTCCTTCCGTGTGGGCATTTAGGACGAGCCGCCGAGTTCAGGAAAGCACAGCCCAGGCCTGTGATGCTCAGCCAGCGCCGACTGGGAGCCGCTGGAGCTGTGCGAGGGGAAGAGCACCATCTATAGGCACCGTCTATAGGTACCGTCTATAGGCACGGGGCGCCCGGCGGCTGCGGCGCAGCATCAGGCGATGGCGCAGGTGCCAGCGGCTGACAGCTTCTAGTTACGCGCATCATAGCTATCCATGCGATATTCAGCAGAGCTAATAATTATTCAGCACTAATCACTACAATAGAAGAATCATAGGCAGTTATTTAGAAATGATTGTTTCCACTCAGTTATTACCTATGACAGTGAAAGGAAATATCAAATAGTCAAACCCACATGTATATGGGAAGCTGAGTGAAAGATCAATGGGAATTTAACCAGCACTTTATGCTATTCTTCCTCTTTAGAAGAACCTTGTCAAGTGATTTTTTTTTTTCTCTCTACTGTTCACAATACCTTCTTGGAAAATGAAAAAATGAAAAGGATTTTTCTTTTCCTAACACACCTTATCCTTTCCCCTCCTCAAATTTTCTCATAAATGTGAGCTTCGGTTCCTGCCTCTGTATCCCCTGGTTTGAACTGAGCCGAAATTAACTCAGAAAGGCTTTTTTCTTTCTAAAACAAACTCTGCTTTCATTAAGTGCAAGGGCAGGAGAACAGAAAGTCTCCGAATCCTGAGTTACAGAGTGTCTTGTTACTGTCAAAAACACAATTGCTGACAACGTCTGTGCTGAGGTTGTGTCAGGAATTCAAGGTGCAGACAATATGCCATTTTTAATCGTCTTCCTACAGCTAAGAATTGCCTCAGCTGAAAAAAGGGGGATCATGCAGGGAAGAGCACAAAAGTAACCCTGCAAAGATACTAGTGATATTTAGCCATTTTAAAAAAAATACAACGTGAAATACTGGTCATATCAGCCCATACCCAGAAGGTAACTGCATGGCCTTTGCCTGGCTCTTCCTTTGGCTCCACAGTGTGACCACTCAAGGTCTACACATCACGCAGCTCCCGTCTCTTGTTTTAAGTAAATATTCTGCTGCATCTTTGTGTTGCACCCTCCTGGGGCTGCACGTCTCCCTCCCAGCACGCTGCCAGGAGCAGCTTTTCCACCTCAGTCACACACTAAGCAAACCAGCCCAAAAAACAGGTCATGTGAAAAGGTTGTCAGCTCCTTGTGGCACTCCGGTCTGTTTTCAAAAACATCCTCAACGTCATTTTTGAGCCCATCGCCATCACTCAGGACTGGGCAGAGGCAGCAGGACAGAGACTGGGACTGGTGGGTGCCCAGGAACAGGGCGCAGGGTCCTTCCCCAGCACCAGGCCACGGGGCTGGGCATCCATCCATCACTTTTGGGAGCGTTGCCCATCCCAGCTGTGGACCCACGACCCAGCTGTGCCACCTTGGCCCCCAGAGCGGCCCCTGGAGCTGCTGGAGTGACGCTGGAGGCTGGGACCCGCTTTGCTGGAGCCCGGCAGGGCTGCGCGGCTGCACCTCCACCCCCGGAGCCTGGCTGAGCCATCACAGCCCATTGAGTCAATTATCGACCCGCTAACGAAGGAGTCTCCGCACAGCCTTTGACATGAAACAGAAGACCAGTGCTACTCCAGCCTGTCACGTTGAGAATTTACAGCTTAACGATTTCCTAAGGGCCAAATCCTGTCCTGACAGGAGCGCGCCTGCTTCGCCATCGATCGCGGGGGGGCTCTCCAGCCAGGAAGGGACGTGTCCCTGCCCGTGGGGTCACTTCTGAGCTGCACACCAGCACCCACCGCACCTGGTCCTCTGCGTCGGCTGAAGCAGATGCAGCAGACAAGATCGTGGGTTTTCCTGTCACTGGTTTGTCTCCATTATTAATTATTTACTAATAACGCAATTACAAACAAGCCCACTGCACTTGAAGTGGCCTTTGAAGATATCCAGTCTGGGCTTGTTCTACTGACAGGGGAAAAAGTCTTTGTGCTCTGAACTCCAGACACGCACAGGCCAAGGCGCATTATCCACCCTTATTCCAAGATGCTGGTGGCCAATATGGTCCCGTTTCCCATCATCTTCACCCCAGGCTGTTACTGGTGAGCCCTCTGGGCAGCTTTTAAGGTTCTTAGCACCCACAGTTCGGAGAAGATTTGCAGAAATCCTCAAAAACGGCAGCAGGGCCCATTAGGACACAGATGTCCAGTGTTTAAGAGAGGGGTATCCAAGGTGGAAGGCTTTTAACAGTGAGCTGGAACTGTAGTTTCCCAAAACCTCTGCTCTAAACCCCTGCATCTGAATTTCCTCAGTTCCTGCTAAAGTGTGTTCGCAGGGTTCCCGTTTCCCCTGTCCACCGAAGGGGTGACAGGGGGCAGAAGCATCTCTACAACCCAGTTACTCGCGTTGTGAAGCCTGAAAGGTGGTCGCTGTGATTAACAAGGAGTTTTAGCAATAAATCTCCTCAGCACACTCACTGCAGCATGTTCATCGGAAATCTTTAGTTCCTTCATCATAAAGAAATGAGTATTTCAGACTCCCTGTCCTAATGAACATAAAATACGGAGCATATTGTCAAACACGCTGTGGCTCTGCCTTTAATTCTACAATAAACTTTTTAATTTTTCTGTAGGCCGTGTGTATAACTGACAATGCAAAACTAAATTAAATGCAAACCTAAATTATTTTAAACCTTAATTTCGTCTCTTTTTCCCCTCTTGTCTGAGCAGATTGAGATTTTTCGCCTACATAATGGGTGGGAGGGGAGTGGAGCTGGAAACCCTTTGATTTGTGGGTCTGTGAGCATTAATCTGCTGCTGCAAATTCTGCAAAGCATTTTGTAAGCGACTGAGGAACGAGGAGCCTGAATTCTGCTTATCGTTTCCTACTCTTCTCAGTATTTCTTAGGAGTCTTTTCAGGAAAGGGAGGGAGATGTTTGTAGCCAAATGCAAACTCAGAAGTTTATAGAAACTCCTTTCTCTTCCGGGAGTTCGGCAGAAGTCAGAGAAAGGCAGAAGAGGTACAGGTTCATTCTAAACATTCTTATATCAGTCTTGATGCAATCATGAAGAATGCAGACTGCCAAAGCAAAAAAAAAAAAAAACAACAAAAGAAGACTTCAAGAGCACCAACCTTTTAATTTACCTCCTAATTTAGCAGAACACCTTTCCATCTAAGCCGCTTCTCCGGAATCCCCTTCCATCTCCCTCGGCGCCCACGTGCGTTGGGCCGGGCTGTGCCAGGAGCCCTGGGTTCAGAGCTCTGGGGAGATGTTGGATCTGCTGGAGACGGGGGTGACCAGGGGGAACCGGGGCTCCCCTCTCCCACCTTCCACCGTCGCATCTCCTCTGCCGAGCAGTCCGCCCTGAGCCAGAAAAGATCCATCATACAGGGAGTGATTTATTTCATGTGTGTGAGTGATTATTGCAGAAAGGTCTTCGGTTTAATTGATGCATTGGATCATGTATGATAAGTGTATCCAGGGAGTTTTCACATCACGGGCAGATGTATAGAGAGGGACCTCCTCTGGTTCCTTTCTTTGCCTCAATACCCAGCAAGGGGCCCAGGAATATTGGGGGATTAATGTCACAACAGAGGGAAAAAGTCTGCCATTCAAACTATTTAAACATTTTATTTCACCAGTGCACCAATTAAACATTCCCTGTTTGAACAGACCACGGATTAAAGCAATAGCAACGCTGAAAAAAAATAATAATCTCTTTGGAGATCTGTCTATGGATGGATCTTTTCTCTCAAATGATCAAGGAAAATATATTAAATTGAAAAAAGAAAGACCTCTTAAAAGTAAACTTTAGGGCTATGTGAATAATTTCTCCCTTCCTTGCCTGCGCTCCCTTTCATGAGCTGCTTTTACTTTCACTGGCACCTTCTCCCTTGCAGCCCATTTGCATTGCCTTAATTAAGGGGAGCTGGCAGCGCCGGCAGCTCTGCCGATGGCCGCCCACTGCCCTCAGTGGGCTCTGGATTGAGCGTTCCAGACGCCGGGCCAAGCGCTCGGCTCTGGGAGACGTGGACGAGCCCATGCCCCACTCCAGTGCGGACTGTCCGAGCTCCCGCTGGGGTCCAACCTACCACCACAAGCCAAGGGACTCCACTTCAGCTTACACCAAGCCCAGGAGAAAACATCAGGATTCCTCCAGCGAGAGCCCCGAGAGCTCTCCCAGGCGGTCTCTGCTGAGCTGCTGGTGTCCCAGCAAGCTGGGCTGGTTTTAAGCAGCTTTCTTCTCATTTGAGAAGGACCAAAACCACCATTTATTCCTCCCAGAAGGCCACTCAGGGTGGTGGCGATGGCATCATCCCTGTGCCAGCCTGGTGGGCAGCATGCCCTTGCTGACTGGGATCTGTGATGGAGTTCTGGGGAATAAAAAAAGAATAAAGCGCCTGTCCAAACCCCTGTGTTACTCTTACTCCATGACTGACACCAGAAACACTGCCATGTGGTCTGCAAGCTGTGCACCTGCTGGTCAGCTAGTTAAGCAAAGCAACTCACGATTTCAAAATGATAGGAACGGACTAGATCAAAACAAGAGGAGACCAAGTGTATTATTTTTCCCAGCTCCATGGCTGTGCCAAGACCTACTTCCAGCTCCTCTCTATTTATTTGGATAAGTGGAAGGTTTAAAAGAGAAAGTTTTCCTTGGCAAGTATGTATTGGCAGCGGAATTGGACCAGTTAAATATACCCAGCCCAGACAAAAGGAAAAGGCTGTTTCTAATTACGAACGCTCGTATTTTACTATTCCATGATTTCTGATGTTGCTTGGGCCAAAGGTTTAACTCAGGGAGAGGGAAAAAGGGGAAGGGGGAAACCAAATATGCAGATCTGCCAATATCTGATTGACATCTCTGAATTCCTCAGCATCTCTGGCACCGCAGCATCCTCAGGCTCCACCTCCCACGGCATTTTCAGGGCTTGAGTCATTTCAAGTTACTCATGGTCACTCCAAAACCAAGCTTTAGAGCCCGTTTCTCTGCCTGATGGGGTAATTCCCACACGAGCAGAGCCCTCACCTTGTGTTTGGCCACCCAGGCGCCGGTCTAGGAGCCCTCGCAGTGGCACCAGCAGGTTTCCCATGAGAGTATGACCTTTCCTTCTCTCGCTCTCAGGATGCAGAGAAGAACAGAGCTCCTTTGAAGAACTCTTTAGCCTAGAAATAATTCAAACTAAATGTAAGTAAGAAGAGATTTGAGCAGATTATCCAAGATTATTTTATCATTTATTTCCTCTGCGGCGTTGGACACCAAATGTGAGAGATCCTGGGTTCCCGTTTAGCAGTTATGGCACTTGCCATGAACAAGTAAGAATTTACTTTCTGTTAAAGAGGCTTCAGAAGAATTATTCCACCATGCTGCAGCGAATGTGTCATGGAAGAATCCCAGCTGGGTCTATATTCTGCATTGAGAAGCTCTGGGCTGTACTTCATTACAAGGTATTTCTCAGTGAAAAGCAGAAGAGACACACCCCCATCCCTTGCAAGCGATAAAGACATAAGTCTTTAACAAATCTAAACAAAAATAATAAAACAGAGCCAGAAAAACTGAGGGTGCTTAACACTGAAGAACAAAGGGAAGGGGAGCCATTTGTTACCTAATAAAGGAACTGGAAAAGAAAGTCTTTGACGGTAAGGGAGGACGATTTGCTCTCATGGGCCAGTGAACATCCAAATATATACAAGCTGTTCGCAGCAGACTGATTGCAGCTAGGCCATAATGCTATTGTACATGCTCTAAAAAAAAAGAAAAGGGGAAAAAACACTACCACAGAGAGGTACTTCAGAAATAGATCATGGTCTATTCATTAAAACAGATTATTTTAGTGAAATCTATTTTCCCCCTCTCTTTATTGCCATGTTTTCTTTTATGTTAATTTTGCGTCTGTTTAAAGTTGAATTCCTTGATCTGCAACATCTTTAGCTTTAATTTTTTTTTTCTCTTCTCCTCTTACCAGTGAAATGAATTCAAATCATTTGCATTTATTGCAGAGAACATACAGCCTCATCTGTAGCCTTTACTCTGACTGAATTGCTTTTCTGCTTCACAAGGCACATAGTGTAAGCTGGAGCGTGCCCCCTCGCCACTCTGCTGCAGCCAGAAATAATCTAGTTGGCACTTCCATGTTTCTGGAATATTTATCATATCGATCATATATGAAATAAATAAGCAAAATGATATTATTGGAAGCAATGATCTGATGAACCAATGGACCAAATCAATCATTGGGCAGAGGCTTAAAAAAAAGGCAGCAGCCTGCTCTCAACCATTTCTAAAGTCAATTTTCCTTATAAATAGGTTTCTCATCAACGTAAGCACCCTAGAGAGAGAGAGTGTGTCCTTCCACCAGACCTCCTTTGAAACTAGGTGTACTACATACAGATGCTATGCCAAATCTGACTTCTTTCAAAATAGATACTTCCATTTCTTTAATTAGCTTTAAAATCTCTTTTTAAAAATACTATATTCGTTTCCTGGTTTTGGCTTAAAGAGACCCAAAATACTGCGGGAATCGCGACACACGAGAACAGACCTGGCTTCAGACTACGCCTATTTGTTTAAATAAATTTGGTTTATGGCTATAAATACAGAGAATCCGCACAGCTTGTATTACATTATCATCTCTTGTGCTACAGGAACAATATTCTTCCTGCAATCCTATATGGCAAACGGCTAACTGCTGCGGTTGGGGGAAGGAAACCGGAGACCCAGATTCAGACAATACGAAAACTGACCTCAGCAAATACATCATTACAGTGTCAGGCTTGTTCCAGGTGGTTCTCAAGCCCCAAGTGCTCCATTTCTCCACCAACTTCCAGCTCCACAGTCTCTCCCTTGGAGAAACTGGCTGTGGAGCAGAGAAGATGGAAACGCTTGGAGAGATTTAGATGGATGGTGGGAGAACCCTGAGACGGTGGTGGATCCCCAAAGAGAAAACACGCTAAAGCTGCGTTATGTTTAAGCACAGGCATTCTGTTACCTCCAGCCTCGGTAAATAGAGATGGACCTGAGCAC
Source organism: Rissa tridactyla (assembly GCF_028500815.1). Classification (NCBI taxonomy): domain Eukaryota; kingdom Metazoa; phylum Chordata; class Aves; order Charadriiformes; family Laridae; genus Rissa; species Rissa tridactyla. The sequence continues at coordinate 5,795,201 of NC_071486.1, forward strand.
ATGGCCAAGGGCATTGCAATTGGGGTGACAATGGGGCACAGCGAGGTGGGTGACGATTGCTCCGGAGCATCACCGCTCACCGGGACCCATCGGGGGCTGATGCTGCCCAGGGGCAATGCACAGGCTGGGGCCGGTCCTTTCCCAATTCTTTAGCAGCTTTAGCAGCAGCAGCAGATGCTGCTGCACTCAGACGGAAACAACACAAGGAACTTTCCACATGGCGTCTAGTCAAAGAGAAAAAAGAGGATCTGCTGGAGGGTGGCTGGGGACAGGGGGGAATCTCGCCGCGGGAAGCGGAGGCAGCAGTTCTCAGGTCAAGCTCTCCCTGCGGCGATGCCACGTACGCCGGGGTCCCAAAGCGCTTTGGGTGCAGCACGAGGTCCTGTCGTACCTCTCCAACCGAGAGCTGTTGTATCTATTTCATTGGCAGAGAAGCAAAAGATTGAGGCGGTGAAGTGACAGCAGGAGGGGATGCAGGCAGGAGAAAAATCTGAAAATCTTGGCAATAATCTCATTGCATATTCTGTACTTGTAATCTGTCTAATGCCACGGATTCACATTTCCTACAGCTTCCAAGTTGACATGTTTAGCAGTAGCATTCACAATACCTCAAGTGGCAATATCTTGGTCTTAATCCTTCGTTCCTATCTGTCCCCCTCAACCTGGAGCATCAGCCCGTGAACCACGTCAGAGCCTGTGCAGCGTCACCGAGACCCAAACCCTCTTCCCTGGTGTCAGACTCCCACTCACGACCTCGGTTCTCATCTCATACAGTCCACAGCGAAGGAGAAGAATTCCACGAGAAATCGTCATGACTGGGGAAAGACTCAAACACATTGACTCCAGTATCAGACGCGCACAATAGCTGCAATTAAGCACGAGGTAGGCTGCGTGCTGGTTGTCTGCCCTTGGGTTTCTCCCGTGAATAAACCGCAGACGGACAGACTGCTCCCCCAGTTGCGACTGCGGCCTCGTGGAGTATGAATAAATTAATCAAGCTTACCTCTGTCTGCAAGAAAGCCAATCAAGCTGGCTTTTCAAAGTCTAACTGCTATAAACCCTGCATAAAAAGGGAAAAAATACAGCTGGGACATCCACACACGCTTTTTAACAGCTGTTTGTAAATACGCCTAATAATTCATCCTGTCAACATGCTCACTTTTCCATTACAAGGAAATATTCATAAATGGTATTCCCAGTGCTGATGGATCCATTTCCTTAATGAAATACACGTAGTTTACTTTACAAAGTTTAATTGCTCGAAGAATGGGTGTCAGATTTCTTTATTCGACCTGCGGTACTGAAATCCTTCCAGCTCACATGTACAACAAGTAAAGAAGTTAATGGAGGTTTTGCAGCAGTGGCTTAGTAGCTAAGCCACCTTTAAGCAATAATCCCAGCAAATATAGATGGAGATGCTGGAATCTCCTGCCTTCTAGGAGTCTGGGTGTAAGTAATATGAAATTCACTCCTACTAATTGACTGAGCAGGGGATTTCCATAGGCAACGCCTATAGCATTGAAATCAAGACATTGATTCTATCCCTCGGATATGAATGTCTGCAGCAGGACTGCGCAGCCAGAAGTGCTGGGCTGCGGGAGGAACAAACTGGATGAGACGCCATCAGGGAGACGCAGGGACGGGGTAACAGCGTCGCAGGTGGTTACGGGGATAAATCATCACATCAACAACGCACACACCAAATTTCTGATGCTTGCCAGCTTCCACCTTTTACCTGTTAAATTTGTGATAAACAGAAGGCTGAAATTCCCAGAGTGTCTCTGCAGCCTTGACCCTGAGGCGGCAGAGGAGAACCCTGCCTCTTCCCACCAGCAAAGTGCCTGACCCTCACCGGGGATCTCAGACCGTGCAAAACATCCCCAAACGGGGCACAGCCCAGAACTGAAGGTGCTTTTTTAGGAAACGAATCACCGTGCACAGGACCCACACACTGCAAAGCCCGTTTCTGTTAGCATTTCTGGCTAACGTGGTTCTCAGCGTGTGCGTTTTCCCAGAGATGGAAGCGGTAAGCTGTGTGCACACACTACTGATGGTCTAATCTGACCCCAAACAAATGGAGAGACATTTAAATCAAAGCCTGAAATACATCGCTGAGCCAATCGTGGTGGGGTGATTTTTAGAGACATTCAGAAATGTTACTAAAAGCTAAACAAACTCGTTTAAGCATGATCTCTCGCCTTCTGTATGCTAATATGGAAAATGGAAAGTAGCCTAGAAAATATTGTGTGCTTTCGACAGCAGGCAGGAAGGTTAGCTGGGTGCCAATACTTAAACACGATCAATCATTTCTAAGAGGGCGTAAGCAAATCTCCCTGCATGCCACAGCAGCTTTACGCTACTGATGTTTCTCCAGTCGTGTAAAATTAAGCTAAAGACTTACTACTGACACTCTGAGGTGTATGAGAGGAGCGTGGGTACAAGAGATTCCTCATTAAAATGAAATATTAATGCTTTAAATCAAATCCTGACCACAGCGTTTCCTGGCCCTGTTCATGACCTCCAAGCCGGACTCCTGCTAAGTTTTTAGATCACATAGAGATTCTGCTCCATGAAGTTCCAACTACAGTCAGAGGAAAATGTGGGGTTTTTTTTTCTGAATTTTTGTAAGGTATTGTTGTTTCACAATATTTCACACTGGAGATAACTATTATCAGACTAGGTCAAAAAATGTGTGGGGATCTTGCAGGACAAAGAATGTTATAGAAATACAAGTGGGTTCTTTCCCGCAAACTGCATGTTCCCACCTTGGGGCGGGCTTGGAAAGGGCTGAAAGCCGAAGGGCACATCCATGTTCCTCTGGTCCTGTCGGGCACGGTCCCTCTCCTCTGCGCCAGCATCAGCGAGTCCGTGTCGTGGCTCCCCAGAGCCTCGCGGTACGGTGACAACCATGAAGCGCCTAAATAGCCATAGATTAGTTACAGTATTTAATCAATTTGTGTAACGTTCACAGAGCTGTGAAAAGCCTCAATGAAGCTCTTGGGCACGCGAGTGGTTACAATGCACTTTCCAGCTAAACACAAGGGCTGGGGACAGAGGCCTCCTGATGAACAAGCTTGCGGGATGCAATGGTGGAGAAGCGTTTCCTCCGGCCCTGGCTGCTGGGGAGAAGGAAGGTGTCCCACAGCACATCAGTTTGTCACCTCGGTAAGTTTAGCACAGGGACACTGATGCTGCAAGTACAGTGGGATGTTCCCATTCCCGCAAATAAATATCCGTGTGCTGGGACTGTGGTCCTGGGGCACATTCCCCGCAGACGGTGGAGAAGCAGCTCCCTCCGAGCCCTGCACAGGCCCTGCCGAGGGGTGACACTGCCCCAGCGGGGTCCGGCCACATCATCCCCCTGCTCTGGCCCTTCGGCGAGGGGAGGGAGGTGATGGAGGAGCATCCCCGCACAGCCCCACCGCTAACGGGGGCGGCACTGGGAGGGGAAGGGCTCGAAGCCTCCGCAGGGAAAAAGGCCAGAGGGCCGTGTATTACCCAGCCCAGCAGCTGCACCGGGGAATAGAGGTCTGTTTGTTTTTACTTCTGTCTGACTCCAGCAAAGCAGAAGCTGATCATATGTGAAAGAGCCAGGATTTGAACAAGATCTCAGACAATAAAAAGGGCAAGGCAGAGGACCCCGCAGGAGGAAGACTGATGCGGTGTTATTCCCAGGTGCCCGAACAGAGGCGTTCTCTGCTGCTTCAGATGTTAAGGTCAGAGGAGGACAGATAACTGAATCCCCTTTTAAATCTCCTAGGGTGAGTGACCCCCATGTAGTCCCTCTCTGAAGGGGACAGACTCTTTTTTTATGAGCCCTCACAGAAGTACATAGCAGAAGTCAGGCTCCATCCCTTTGAAAAATCAAGCCGCAGAGGCCGGCTCTGCTCAGGTTTCCCGAAAAGGGGTGAGGGATGTTCCCCGGCGCTGGCTGCCAGCCCAGCCCAGCGGCGCTGGCTGCGAAGCCCGGTGCAGCTCACAGCGCTCCTGTCCCGCAGCCCAGACGCTCCGGCTACAGCCTGAAAAAAAGGCTCCAGCTCACATATTTTTTTTGGAAAAAGAAGTGCTGTTTAACACAACCAGCACAGGAGGCAACCTTGGCTGAAAGAACCGAGCAATCCTCCACCACCGACTGCAGCGACAGATGCCAGTAGCTCTGCCTCCTTGCAATGGTTTGTAGAAGCTGGCACAGGAGCTCCTGCCTGCCAGCGCCCCCATCCCTGCATCCCCACAGCCCCCCATCCCCGCATTCCCCTGGAGAGAAACAACCTATTTCCCTCTCCCGAGACCTTACCCTTTCATCCCACTCCTCTACGCTAAAGCGACACCAACCTGCTGAAATAAAGCACATCTGGGGATTTACAGAGCAGTAGGAGCAAAAAAACCAAAAAGCCCACAAGTGCTCTCCAGTCTGAGCTCCCAGATCATACAACGCGGCCGCGAAGATAAACACACGCTAATGCTTGACTGGGTGAGAGCATCTGACAATGCGGATTTTTAAGCCAAAAAGTGTATCTGTTAACATAAATCCTGCTGCTCCGCGTGATCCTCAGAGCCCCTCCTCAAACAGCCCCCCCCCCAGGCAGGGCAGCAGGGGGTCTCCCAGCCCCACGGCACCCACATCCCTGGAGCCAGGCTCCCGGAGCCCAAGGACTCTCCATCTGCCCCTGGAGCAGAGTCACAATTTGGTTCCATGTGAAAACGGGCTTTCAGGCTCCCATCTGCTCTTCAGGCTCATTCTGAGGCAGAAGAAAGGGCTGGAATAAAAGAGACTGATCATTTTTGCCTTCGTTAGGTGGGCACCTAACACTTCGTTAGCTTTGCACAGGGAGTCAGTAAAACCCTCCGAGTGCCTGAATACTCTTGTCGATTTGTCCCCAAATACCAGACTCTGCTGTAGGCAAATGCTGCAATTTCCCAAGGAATCTTTTCATCCATTTTTTATACGGCTCACTTTCTTCAAAGGCAGACTGGGGCTGGATATGAGAAGGGAAACTAATATTTCACTTTCATTCTGTGGCATTTTAATACCGCAGTTTGGCACCTGGCTGAATCCTGCCCCAGTTTGCCAGGGAAGACATCAGGAGTCAGTGGGTAACTGAGATATGAGCCATTCGTGCAGAAGAGGACAAAATCTAGTTAACTGTATTAAAGGATATTCAATTTTTTTCCTTTTTATTTTAAAATCAAGCTTGCTGTTTGATCCTTCCCATACCATCAAGCAGTTTTCCCATCTGAACAAGGCAGGCGGTTAATTAAGAGCTATTTTGCTTTACCAAATAATACTCTTCAGGGAAGAAAGAATGAACCAAGCACTGAAATGTTTAGAATGGTGATCCCTAACATTTACATAATTTAGCTTAATTTCCCTAGGACTCTAGCAGGGCTGGCAGATGACTAGTCTCCACCAGGAGACGATTCCTCTACGGTAAAACAAGGATAACGCTGGTAGTAGGTTTTATCTTTTTGGCTCTGGCTCCGTATAAATTATTGTCAAGTCTGAGCAAATCTTGCCTTGGTGGCATCATACCCTACCGAGAGACAGACGTGGCGAGCGTGCTACCCAAACAGAGGATTATCAGAGTGGCGACTGGCAGCGCAGCTTGGCAAGCTGCAGCCACGCTATCCCGCGCAGCGCCGGCACATCAGCTGCGCCCGGGTCCTGGTTAAACACACCCTCACCTCCGCCAACACCTCTGGCACCCGGTATCGCACGCAAAACTAACAGGGAGATCCTCACTGGCCCTGGGCAACCCAGCTCTGCCGACTTCAGGGGTATCGATCCCAGTCGAGGGTCCGTCCCTGCAGGAGCAAACCCAGGAGCAGGCAGAATCCCGGCCCCAGGGATGCAGGGGCCGGGCCGCAGTGTGCTCCGCGGCTGCTGGCAGGGAAAAGGTGGATGTGATGTAAGGGATTCAAAAGTTTTCAGCGTGCTTCTGTGAGCCTTGCAGTCCGTTACAGGATTCCCACTTTCTGGTCTTGGAAAGCTGGGTGCCTCCACCAAGACAGTGTTTAATCACAGTGAAGCCTCACCATAAGAGTTCAATCACAAAGAGACACAGAAGCTAATTAGAGTTTTAGTCAATCTGCATTTTTTTTTCCCCCAATATAATTTTAGTAATTTCATGCAGACTTTCAGTTGTGGGTAGTGTGTCAATCTGGGAGGATATCTTCTAGCAGATAAGCTATTTCATCATTAAAAAAAATTGACTTTGTTTCTGGCTTGCATAATAGTTTAGATTAATGTCCTATCTCTTCAGTCCAGGAACCGCAATTTAAAGCCTTTCCTGTTAAACTTGATCAAGAAAGAACCCAGTCTGGTCCTGGCACAGAAATTAGTCTGTACAGTCTACGTTGTTAAAAATTAATTTTACCTGATGGCTCCTCAAAGCAACGTGAAACCCAGCCAGGGGCTGTGCAGAGCCCTCCCCATCCCTGCCTTCCTCTGCTCTCACCGCTCTCTTCTCATCTTCGTCACTTCTCATTTCTGTCCATTTCTTTTAAGATGTTTCGGTTTTAATTAAACCCATAAGCAGGTACAAGTAAACATGAGGAAAGGTAAGATCAGAGTCTGTTATCTAGGAAGTATAGTCTGGATGAGATATTTTAGATAAATGAACAGAGCACAGCGTATCCACGGAGCTCATCGTACTGTAATTAATTCTGCGAGAGGGTTACACCCCGTGTGGGTTTTCACATTGGGCTTTTCTTCGTGGCACAAATTTGTTACCTCCTTCCTCCCTCGCATCGACTTCAACTCCGAGCAAAATAAATCTTCCTCGCCCAGAGCGTTGTTTCCACCTTTGTGCGGAATTTATTTCTCCTGCCTCTCTGATCTGCACCACCACAGGCTTCAAGCACGGGGCTGGGAACCCGCGCTCTTGTTCTTCATTGCTGCCTCCATCCCTGACATCTGACTTATGATGGGCCGAGAGTGACTTCTCCATTCTCATCCTCAGCTTGTTCTCTTGTAAAATGAATCCTAATTAATAAATGTCAGTATGTCAGCTTGAGTTCCTCAGATGGAAGGCAGTAAAGATCTACAAGGCGTCATTAATTTAGAATTAGTTTCAGAGACATCATTTCTTTAACTTTATAACTGTCTATCCCTTCACCAATCCATCTCTACGCAATTTTACATCATGATCATTTACCAAAATATCCTACAGGCTGTTATATTTTAAGCCTTTTCCATTTTTCTTTGTGGTTGCTCTGATTTAGGGTGTGGACTCTCAGGGAAGACACATTTGCCAGGCAGCAAACGGACTCGCTGTCAGGCAAGAGGTCGGCGTCTTTAACCCCACAAAGGCCAACCAGGCGGCGTACAGAGACTGTTGTTTTCATCAAAATCCTGATCTATAATTCATCTTACAATGCTTTCCTTCCTTGTCACTCCCCTTACGCATCCCTCCAAGAACACTAGGGTATGTATATTTAATTGAGGAGCTGGAGAAGTGCTCATGTTCAAGGTGAATAACTTTAAAGAACGGAGGACAAGGAAAATCGAAGCACACAAAGTTCTCGCGCTTATTTCCCAGACTTGCCTAAACCAAAGCAACAGGACGGGAAACCATCCCACTACGGCAAATAAACCAAATCACGACGCAAGTTGCTAACGTTGGGCAGGCAAAAGGGTGGCGGTAGGAGCCTGCTGTGGTCATTCCCTTCGATGGAAGGTTACAGACTGCCTCAGAGCTGCACTGCTACTGTTTTCCCTGTGTTTGAATGCGACCTTCGGTTTTGTTTTTAACAAACAGGGTTTAGGAAAACAAATATAAGTATTTAGCAGAAAGTTTAGTATCCGGAGAAACTGCTCATGCGTGCTCCTATAACAATAATAAAAAAAAGACGATTTACCGATTGCAAATTAGCAGATCTTTTTGCAGAAAACAACCCAACTCTCTCCAACACACACCCTCTGCCCCCAGCTAACGGGAAATGCCGTTTCTCGAGTTAATGCTGACATTCAGAATACTTTTTTTCCAAATTACTATTTAAAGTGATACCCCCCTCCCTCCCCGCTTCTAGTTCCTAGACAAACTGTTTGTTGGAATTAGCAAATTTCTGCAAAATATCTAAATTATGTTTCCTCACCCCCCAAACTACTGCCCCCCCAGCAAGGTGCTGCCCACGCCAGCTCCAGGGGGGGTGTTTTCAAAAACCCACACGAGAGAATAAGTCTGCGAGCAAGACCAGGGAGAAGCCAGGGGACCTGGAGAAGAGGGAAAGCTGTCCTGCCCTGGGCTTCCGTCATTTGGAAGGGTAAAATTCCAACACAAACCCCTTCACAGAGCACCCCGACGTGCAGGCGTGGCACCGAGGGTTCCCACAGGGCTCCCGAAGTTCCCCAAGGTCCATCGCTGGCCGGGGGGGTCTGCAGCCAAGTGCAGGACACGCGCAGGACCCAGAGCACGCGGACTTTGCCAGGAGCTGATCTCACAGGAGAGCTCAGCAAAACCCAGCAGTCTCGGGATGTTTTGCCAATTCGCTTTTTGGTTTTTTTGCATGTTTATTTCTCTTTGGCAAAGCGGTTTTGGGGACAGCTGCAGGCTGTGGAACATGTCACACATGGCCGTGCGCCATCCTGCCACGCGGAGGACGACCTTCGGGAAACGGTGCGGCACAAGCCTCCGAGCGTTCTGTTTAATGAGAGAAAAATTGATGCTCTCGTGTCTCTTCAGTTGAGAGCTCTCCTCAGGGGGTTTCATCTCCGCTCCTCCAGGAAGAAAATCAGAAGAGTGGGAGGGCTGGTGGGGATACACGTGCTCCTGCCAATATTCAGAGGTTACAAAAATCTTTACAAGAGGAAATACCCAAAGCACTTGTGCTCACGCTGTGTAGTGGGGACAACACCACCTCCTTCACGCTACCCCTCCTCTTCATCTTTTTTCCCAGTCTTTTTCTATCTCGCATTCCCCTCTATCCTTTCTCCCGCCTCCTACAGTCTGAGTCCTCACAAACACTAAATTTTTCTCCTTGCCAATTTTGGAGATTAAGTTTCTCAGCCAACTCCCAGGGAGCGAGGGAAATGGGAAACGCACCCAACAGGGATGTGACAATGTTAATAGGAAGACAAGTCACTCACGCAGCCTGCCACCGGCGCTCTGCCACACTGCCCTTTCCTGCTTGACCCTATCTCATCTTCAGAATTTAAAACAACTTAAGACCATGTAGCATAAATGTATGCCTAATCTCATTACGCTAATAATTCATAGGTCTTGATCCGCAGGAGTTTTGCGGATAAATGGGGAGAGTTTTACAGAAGTGCCCGTCATCTTTAAGAAGTCGCATTTGGAACGTGTCTGCCAGATCACCCTTCCGGCAACGACGGCTCTTAACCTGTGCCACGGCGCTTCATCCTTTGAAATGGCACATTTTAAAGCCCCCTTGAACTCGAGCAGCAATCAAACAGCACCTGGGTTTGTGCGCTGGCGAGAGTCGCACGCAGCTGCGCGGGGCGAGACCCGCAGCTCCCAGGGATGCTCCCAGGAGTTCTGCTCACACTTTGTAGCACATTTTATTCCCCTCTTCTCTATTCTCGAACTTTCTACTTTTTTTTTTTCTTCAGGAAACAGATTATTACCACATCCAAAATTACCTGTGTAGGGAAAACAGAGATCTTTATTGTACATTTCTCATGATTTCTGTGCTGAAGACCAAGCAAAAATTCTCCAGCGTGCAGTGAAAGCCTGGGTTTGGGAGGAGGCACTTGGGACCCCTGGTTTGGTACCTGGCTAATTGTTGCCGGCCAGAGGCTTTTCTGTTACTGCAATTATACAAAAACCACCTTAAGCCATTCAGGAAATGCGAGCCTATAAATTTAAAAGGTTGAAACAGAACTGAAGGACACTCAACATGTACCAGAAATACCCAGAGAGGCTTTTTTTTGGAAAGCTGATGTGCCCACTGGGGCTTTTCCTCTACTGCGGCCCCCAGCTCAGACCCATTCATACCGGTGGGGGCCCATTTGCTGTGGTTGCACACAAACACCTTCACGAGACACAAGCGCTCTGCTTAGTTGAGCAATTTGAAGCTTTCCTTGCTGTTCACGCGTGTTCCTGCTGCATTTACCCCCGGACCGGGAGGAGGGTTTCCAGGTTTCCCTCTGGAGAGCTGCCGCACGGTTTGCTCAACACATCAGTCACTTACTTGTTGGCTTTACAAAAGCAGGAGCTAAATCCTGTTCTAACACTCAGACACACGTTGTAGTACAACTGGTGTCACGTAACTGCTGCAGAGATAAGGCAAAAATCTCAGCGATTATCCTGGCCTGAGCCGAGACCAGTCACCAACCGCGGAGCTACGGGATCCATGGTAATTTTTGTTGCCTGGAGATCTGGGAGTTTTGTCTGACTCAGAACCAGGCAAATATTGAACAAACAGCTCAGGAATTGTCCCAGTAGGTGGGAATTATATTACAACCAAGCTCATAAAAATGTAGATATTAGTAATGGGAAAGCTGCTAGATTTTTTCCATTTTAGCCTCCCAGTCCTGGCCCTGGATGGTTTTCCAACACTTTTGGCTAGCGCGATGTGTATGTCTGTGCATGTACGGCCACTTCCCACACAAGCCATACAAATCCCAACTTGTGGAAACACACAAATACAAAAGCAGTCAATCTACCCAAAGAAACAATTAAAAACTAATGTTATTAGCCTACATGAAAACCCGGTAAGGCTCAGAAATGAAGGAGAAATTGCTTTGCTTTAGTTTCTCTGCATGTCATCCTATTCCTAGCAGGGTTTTAATAATAAGGATACTTATTTGAATGGTTTGCTGATCACACTCATCAATCCTAAAATGCAGACTCCTGCTGGAAGAATTTATAACCCTATTAATACCATCTGACATTGGAAGGCACTCAGACTCGCGTGAGGGGCGCCAGGCGCAGTGCCCTGGGCAGAGGCGGTGGCTGCCGCCGCCACCAGCAGCCCCTGGGACACACAACCCTCTTCCAATGGGAGAGGGGACGGGAGCCAGGGAAGCTCATGAGGAAAACAGCGATGGTTACACCCATGGTTACCTTCCAGGGGGCACCAGCAGAGGAACAGAATTAAGTTGTGGAAAAAAACCCCAAACCCAACCAAAAACCAACAAACCAAACCTAAATTTTTGTTGCTGATTTTGAGAGCATCCCTGTTTTCTCGGTGAAGACTTCAGAGGCAGCAGAACATTTCCAGGCTCTTTATTACACAAAACACTTCTGGGAAATAGATAAAAAAAAAAAAATCATATCTTTGCTCTTAAACTTTAGTTCCTTCTTAAATGATGCCAGTATAGCACAAAAATATAGGAGAATGGCTGCAGATTTAAAAAGAAAAAAAAGAAGAGGTTGTGTATAGACCTGGAAGCAGCCCCTGGCTCCAGTGACAGCATAAGCATTATATCACCCCATCACATAGAGCCAGAATTACTTGTCCCCGTTGGCTTTTTTTCCCCCTCTTAATCCTTTTCTGCAGCTTTACTGTGTTCTTTACTTTCTTTTTTATTATTTCCGGGGGCTTAAGTCAAGTTTTCAGTCAGGCTTTAAAGGCCGTTATACTTTTTGTGCCTGTAATATCTGGAAACCAACAAATGCCTGAATAAAGTTACTCAGGCTCTGGAGGAGCCATTTGCAGGGGTAATTAGACATTCACAGCTGCAGCTGATCCCAATCATGCTTCCAAGTAGTTGCAAGGAAAAATATTAATCCCCCGACGATTTGTAAGTGCTGAGGTTCTACACCAAATCGGGATATTCACACCTAGAGATACTGCCGTCAGAGAAGGCTCTCACCTCCAAGCTGATGAAGTCAGTAGGATCATTTTAACGAGCTCTCAGTCGCCCCGTCTGCGCCGTGGGCTCAGAGAGGTGCCTGCTTCCATGGCTGGGCCAGATGCCATTGAATAACCCTGTCTTTAAATCCTTTCGGAAGGTGCAGTAGGATCTTCCCTACCCCAGCACGGCAGCAAATGCCTATTTATAAATCCTCGCGGCCGGGTGGCCGGTGCAGGAGCGGGCACGGCCGGCAGCCCCTTCCTCCACAGCTGGCGGAGGTCAAACAGCGACAACACCAACAAGCAGTGATATAGAGCAAGGCACTCGTGTCAATAAACATACTTAGTTATTCCTCAGGTGTTGCTTATTTTTTAATTATTAATGAAGATGCTCCATACAACGCCAGTAGGTACCCAGGAGTCTATTTTGCAGCATGGCTGGCGGCCAGGTCTCTCAAGGACAGCGCGGCCTCCTCTTGTGTTTCTGCTCGGGAGTGGGAATAGACTATTGTTCTCCCTCTGATAACTTATGAGCTCAGTGAAATTTGTTTTTCATGTGTAATAAAGTTGCTGGTGGTGTGCAATTTGCATTTAAGCTGGCTGTAGGCACGCTGACTGGGACTGTTAAGCGTTGTTCACCGAGCTAAAATAACACAACAGTGATCTGTCATTTCAACGCCTTCTAGAGAAAGGAATCCGTGAGAAAATAATCTAAAATATAATATCACCAACAGATCTTCTATCTCATATTAAGTCCCTTTGATAGGGTTTAGAGCAACTCAGAAATTGTTAATAACAGGCAATCCCCATTTTGGGGCTTGTGGAGAAGCACAGAAATGGGCTGTAGCAGCAGGAGAATGAAGGAGCTGCTGCTTTTTTGTGCTGCGGGATGATCTGGGACAGGGCTGAACCAAACCCACAACACACAAACTGTGCCTGAGACTGAGCGCAGCCACCCCAGAGCATCTCGGGTTTGCAGAATCAGGAGCAGTAACACCACGTGGAGCCCCACAACAGACCACCAGGGCCAAGAGCACCATTTTGCTCGGAAGAATCACGTGCTCTTATCACAAGACAGACCCCGCAGTGCGGGTCTGATGCCAAAGACTGTTTGAGTTAGTGTTCCTGGGAGAAGTCATCACCCCTGCTGCTGCTGGAGAACATCACCTTGTCCTTCAGCCCAATGCACAGACAGCTGCCCCCATCTGAACACAAATGGAAGAGGGGAGAAGAGCTCCCATCAAACCGGGCTGACAACCCAGAGCTTTCCTTTAACAAGGACCGGACCCCGACCCGCACACGGTGCTGCTGGCCGGAGCCCTCTGCCCAGCGCTGCCTCCCCAAGCCCTGCCCTCTGAAACCGTCTCCATTTCATTTGCAAGCTGATTTCATGATGGAGCAGAACCGCCAATCAACTGTACAGCCATCAGCACGAGAGCATCCCCAATCTGCATTAGCCAGCCGGGCAGCTTTCCAGAGCATCATCTACAACACATGAATTATTGCCCAAACATTACTGCTGTCAGCACATTCCTCTCTATACAACTTCCTATTATTATTTTTTTGGCGGACAACCCTGAAATTTTAAACAGCTCAATCTTGCTAAAGTAATGCAACTGCCGACTGCCTCCAGGATGAACTTTTCATAAAAATCAACAATAATCCTTCTTCTGAGAATAGCAACAAAACCCCCCAAACAATCCTTTTATTTTTTCCTTGTTTGTTTTGGTTGCGGTGTCTTTAGCAGCTCTGACTTTCATTCTAATTTGCAATAACAGCCTTTTATTTCTCTTGCAGCGGAAAAAAGAGACTTAAGGGATCCTTAAGCTTCAGTGACAGAGTCTGAAGCAGCGTCTCAATCCGGGTGCAGACGGCAGGGTCAGCGCCTGCCGCCTGCATCGCCGCTCATTAAGAAAAACGAGCGCTGAGGACCATTTGCTTTGAAACCATTTATGCTGCTGTGATTCATTCAGACAACGCAAGAGTCCAAGAAGCACTAGAAATAGTCTTAAAACCCCTGAAAACAGGGTTGGTAAAATAGTTACTTAGTCATTACTACTCCTTTCCGTGACAGCTGCGGAACAGTAATGGCTGGAGCGAGACGCGAAGCTTTGCGCGGTGCCGCGAGCGCTTCCCCGGGCCGTGCTTGGACAGACGTCAGCACCTGCAGCGTCCCAGCCTCGGACTTGAGAGTGGAGTTCAACGTTTCAGTTGATATAACATATATAAACAAAATAGAGCTTTTCAACACTACCCCCAGCTCTGCCAGCCATTCCCAATCCCCTGTGAAGGGCCATCCCTTCCTTTCAAATAAATAAGACGTGGGGAGGAAGAACTACGAAAAAAACCCTCAAAGTTGTATTTACATAGAGATGAAAGTAGAGATCTTGCCATAATTACACAAATCAAAGCTTTCATTGAGTTTCAATAAGCAAATTACCTTGATAACTCTTCTGGTTATGGAAAACAGATATATGTACTTCTTCCAGGTCCTGAGCAGCGTATGTGCTATTACATAATTAATAGATTGCACATTTCTTCTTTGAATCAATCAGGGTTGAATTTACAATGCAAACTTTTAGCACAACAAAAAAAGCAACTGATTATCCAAAAATATTTATTCAAGATTAAAAAACACGTAGCATATGAATATTTTAATAAAGATTAAATATTTATGTCTCCTTTCCAAAGCTTCCATAACTGGGCTCTTAATTAATTTGTCATAAAAAATTTATAGAGCCAGGTAGACTTTTAAATATAATTATTAAATTATATCATTGAGCTTCAGGTACTCACTTCTTTCTTGTGCCAGCATGGAGCAGGACGAGCTCCAGCAGCGCCAGGGAGGCTGCACCAGCACGCACGGACTCTGCTGCAGGCTGGGAGAGGCTGAAAACGTGTTCGCAGCCTCTTTCGGAGCAGTTTGTGAATTGTAGGGATACACCAGAGTAATTAGCACTTGCATTTCCCTACAGCATGGAATCGCCAGCTGAAAGCAGGAGATGAAGCTGGGAGATGCTCATGCCTGGGAAGAGGAGGAGGCTGAAGGGCGAATGCTGGGAGGGCACGGGGGGGAGCAGCAGGGACACGTTTCTCCCCCCTTTTCCTCCTCTCCCCATACAGCGGGGGCTTTAGTGCTTCCTTCACTCCTACCTAACTGTCTCCCACCTCATGGAAAAGGTGAGCTCGAGGGACAGATGCGGGATCTGGGATGCATTCCCAAATTAACGTTTTAAGGAGCAAGGGGCTCGCAGTGGCCATGCTCTCTGGGGCTGCTGTCTATAACATCGCTGTCTGCAGTGACTCTGTGGCAGTGCCCGGGCTCCCACCAGGAACCAGAGCCACCAGTGCTGGGGCCATCCAGGTGCCCAACACAGAGAGGAGAAACTCTGGAGAGGTGCAGCCCCACCAGCACAGCCACGCCGGCCATTCCCAGGACAGGTCGGAGCAATCAATTCCCTGCACATCCCCAGCTTCTTGCATCTCTCCACTGTTACAGCCACAGATTGCATTTGCCGGGACAGCGATGCCCCGACTTGGGCGGATGACAAGAAGCCCAAGCTGTCTACGTCTGCTTCATCGCACCGCGAGCTGGCGCAGCCCAACCCTTCCCGCTGCCCAGCTACAACGCCGTGCTGGCTGCCCAGGTTCAGTGGGGCACGTCCCCCCTGCCCAGTGAGGCACGTCGGTCCGATGCCAGCACCCACCCCGCTCCCCACACCTCCCTGGCACCGCAAGCTCGGACATCGGGCTTCGCAAGGATGCATTTCCCTTTTTGTAGCCCCCACAACAGCTCCCGGCAGGAGCAGCTCGTTGCCAAAGGAAGGCTGGCCAGAGCCCGGCTCTGTGCCCAGGGATCCGAGGAGACAACGCCACATCCAGGCTCGGCCTGGCAGCACCCTGTCTCCATACAGCCTTTTGCCGCTTGCCACAAACCTGCCTAAATTTCTCCAGCAAGCTGCTGCAAGGAAAACAGAAGTCACCTTCCCTCAAATCACAAAGGAGCACACTCTGCTCACTCCGTACTCGTGTGACCCGCTGGCAGCAGCGGATTTGAAGGAGAAAGAGATGGAGTCATGAACTGAATTGCTGAAGCCCATTATTTTCAGGAAATGGTGCTCCTGGAAGCCCTTGTAGCTCTTGTAATCACTTCCCTGTGCCACCCAGCGAACTCAATTGAGCAGCAAAAGGTGGTCACAGCGGCGCGAGCAGACCCCGAACTTTTCTGGGGGGATGCTGAGTAAGAGAGAGCAGCAGCTGGTCATCCTGAAAGAGGCGGAGAGTGGGGTTTTTGGTAAATTATTAGGAGGAGACCTGCAGCCGTGTTTTCAGCATCTTCTATTAACTTTAGCTGATGTTCACATGACATTTTGGACAAAGACAACATCCCTCATTTCTTTCCATTTTAAAATTCCTGTCATCTGTTACAGGAATTATGTCATGTAGCATCCGAGTGCCAATGATGGACCCCCAGAAAATCCTTGAGACTCCAAATGAATATGTTGGCCCCAGTAAGAGACTTTGAGTTAACCCCCAGGGCTAAGTACCACATAACTGAGATCTTTTTGCCAAAGGAGCTCTGAGATAAATCCCTAGTTGTCCTGCCCGGCACAGAGCTTGGCCACCTGGAAATACCACTGCCCTCAGAGGAGAGGAACAGATGCACAGAGCCCAGATCCAGCTATGTGACCTCCCGACAGCTCCACTGGTTTCCTCCCATGGGATTGCAGCTAAACATTACATCAGCCTTCCACAAACTGGAAAAAAACAGGACTTGGGATTTTTGGCTAGTTGCAGAGACACTGGGAAGTTTTTGAGCAAGCAATCCAAGTCCGTGTCTGTCTCCACCGATTTCCCTGCATGGAAGCATTCCTCTTCCTACACCAGCATTCCTTGCCCTGTGGGGGTTCGGATATTCCCTTCTGTATGTACAGTCAGTGTATTTATGGACCAGGACGTGCACATCCAGAGAGGCGGCACCGCGTGGTCCAGCCCCGGCGGGCTGCTCTCCCCTCTCCCGGCCCTGCTGCACGCCCACAGTTGGGACACGCAGCCAGGCTGCCAGGAGGCAGCTCAGAAAGATGCCGTGAAGGAAGTCAAGTCTGAAGCCCCGCCAGTTACAAGGAAGGGCTGGGAATGGTTGCAGGAATCCCTGTTCATAGTGCTGCTCTTCTTCCCCTGCTCCTGCTTGCCCAGCAGCAGATAACGCTCAGTTAATCGTTCCTGGGTTAATTCCCAGAATAAAAGAAAGCTCACTTTACCAGCAACTATTGGAAGCTTCAGGGAGGGGAACGTTACTGCCTTACATACTGCGTACTCCTCGCTTTCCGTAAGGCACCTTGCCTTGTGCACACCCTGCTGCCGCCCCACGGGGGATCTGCGGTCAGCGGGGGCTGGCTGAGGTTCCCAACAGGTTTTGTGAGGGCTGTCAGAGCAAACCCTTCGACCCTGGAGCACCGAGCGCGTCCCTACACCCGGGGTGCCGCGGGCCAGCCCCAGGGATCCAGCCCGTCAGTGCCCTCCCTCGCCCCTGCCGATGGCTGCGGTCCCTCAGCTGCTGTCAGCCGGCTCGGTACAGGCCCTCAAAACACTTCAAATGCATCTTCTTGAATGTGGCCAACACTGATTTTATGATATACTTAACACCCCATCCAATAGCTATTAGTTTTACTGTCAGGCACACAATGTACGCGATCCATCTTTCCTCTCAGGCGCACCACGTGTCCCCTCTCAAATGACATTACACTACAGCAGTCTTTATTTGTTACCGTGGGGTTTTTAAGCACTAACATTAAAGCTCTTATCTTTTGGGTTGGTTTGTTATTAACGGCACATTTTATTTAATCGGGATCAGCCTGCGGTTCCTGTTCAGACACGGCGGAGGATGGCTACGGTTTCCCCTTTGGCAGACGAGGCTCCGCAACACCGAGCGTCTGCCAGGGCAGAGCCCTCACGCCGTCTGCTTAGAGGGGACCGCGCAGGGAACAGCCAAACCCTCCCAAATCCCATGTGCAGGCTGGAACAGCCTTATTTCTTTTGCCTGTCAACCCTCTTTCTTTGTGGCACCGCTGCAGCGGAGGGGCAGCTCACCCCCGATGCCCTTCCCCACGGCGCCGGCTGCAGCAGCCCCGGACACCCCTCGCTGCCGGGGAGGTGACAAACGGCTCCAGCGCAGAGGAGAGCTGCAGCCTTCCATCATCCTGCACGGTGCCATTAGTAAAAACCACCTGTAGCGACAGCAAGTACCCCCCGATTTCAGGCTTCGCCTGCATCGCTCTGTGCCACAATTCCCCGAGGAAGAGGCGCCAGGAAAGCAGGGTCTGGCAGACCCGCAGGGAAAGCTCTCCCTGCCCCAGGCCGAAATGGAGCTATTTGCAGCAGGATTCACGCTGGTTCTGTTTACATGCAGAAGCATTCAAAGTTGTACAAATGTCTATCAAAGCTCGGTCTCTGACTCCATTAAACACTGGGGCTGTCAGCCAGAACGTGACCACATCAAAAGCCTCCATGAATTATTTCAGAAGCATTAACGGAACACAGTTCTCTTGCAAAAGTGTTTGGGCTCTCTGAAAACAGTCTGAAGAGGCGTGAAATCTTACCCTTGCAAAAACAACACTTAACGCTCGAGCTATCGGTCTCTCAATCCTATCTCCACTTAGTACAAGTCAACCAACAGCGTGAACAGAGTGAAGAAAGCTGCCATCATAGGAGGAAGTGTTTCTTATCCTAATTTATTTTGTTGTCCCACCTGAGTTTGTCTCCACTGAAGAGCTGCCCTACCATTGCCTGTATCCGAGCGCTCTGAGTGACCACCGATGCGCCAGGGAATAAACACCCGCACACCTGTATCGCTATTGCATAGTCCCTCCTCTGCGCTACACCCTTCTGTACCGCAGCCAAAACGCGCTGCTTCCAAAGCTTTTTACACGGAGGATGGCAGAGCAAGCTTTGTATGGACAAAGCACTCTGATAGAATATTAAACTAAATAATAGCAATTAATTAGGCTTGTGTAAAGCTATTAACCTTCAAATCCCTATAGAAATAATACGTAATGCTCAAATCCTCTGGGATGCAGATGATATTACCCCATTCCACAGAAGAGGAAGCGGAGATCCAGAGCAGTGAAATGATTTTTGCCCAGGGCAATGCTGTAGCGGGGCGGGGGAAAAGGCGAATCATTTTCAGCTCCACAGACCAGGCTGCTGCTTCCAGACCACACGTGGGCGGGTGGGTACAAGCGATACCTACAGCTACGTGTGTATTGAGCACCATTGAGCACCTAACTGTTTGTTACAGCCTGACACACGATGGTGGCAGACTAGCATCTGCATCACCTGACAGTGGTATTTTCCAGAACAGGTGATGCCTGCAATATTTGTGTTCTCTAATCCCCCCTGCGATCCCGTGCAGGTGATCACAGCAGTCTTCCTCCCCACCTCCTCCTCAGTGTTCGCATTGCACCCATATGGAAAAAAGAGAGATCTTAGTTTTCTCCTAAACACGCTTCCCAAATGCCTTCCACAGCTTCTATAGGGAACATATCATACAAAAAAAAAGCTGAGCATCAGCTTAAACTCAGAAGTCTCTCCAGGACGTTACATCCACAGCACCATAAATCTTGCAGGTTTTTTGCATAGTATCTCTTAGATTCAGCCTTCCCTGGGGCACGCAGCTAACCTTCTCCAGGTTTTCATCATCTTGTGGCCTAATTATTGCAACAACCACATCATTTCCATCTTTGTTCGGAACACCAGGAGGTTTTGCTTGCATCACCCCTTTCCCTGCATCTCTCCCCTGGCTCATCCCTCCTGACTGCATCACACACAGGTCGCCTCAGTTTTCAGAGCCCTTCACAGCTTGTCCTCCCTTTCCCACCTTTTGTTCCGCTTGGCCCAGGGCGCCAGGCTCTATCGCACATTGATTATGGTAAAAGCTGCCTAGAAACACCCCCAAAGCCACGCCAGCGCTCTGCTTCAAGTCTTGTCTCAAACCTCACTTGCTGCAATGTGTGAAAAAGGCTTGAAAACAGTTAGATTGCCCGTGTCCTGAAACCGTTAATTTTACTGTTCTCCCATAGTGCCGTTATTTCTAGACTAGTTCTGTACTTATCTTCTCATGGATTATGAGCATGCTCATAATTAAATTATGCCATTGCCCGTTCTCTAGCTTGGATGCGGCACAGCACTTACCAACACAACGGCACTCCAGCCTGCGACTGGGTTCCCCACGCGCTATTACATTAAATGGAAAATTAATAACAACGCTCCCAAAAGCTTACAGTTTCCTGGGGTGGCCTTGTCCCTCCAATAACACTAGTGAATCCTGGAGAGGGCCCTCAGGCTGCCGTTTACATGGAAATTACAGCTCCCAGCCGCCCTCCTCCCGTTACGGGGCAGGAGCAGCTCTTTGCTGGGGTACCTGATTCGCCTTTTTGTGGTGGCTCAATTCCCACCAGAAACAATGGTTCTTCTGTCAAAAAGTCTGTTCAAGCCCACCACAAAGACCCTATAATTAGTTGGCATGATGGTTTCCAGAAGAAAGGGGAGATACAAAACGCAGCTCAGGGCATCTTAACCAGGGGAAGACTCTGCTCTGAAAATCCTTGCTCTTCAGGGGTGCAAGATATCCCGCTTTACCGTAATGGAAGTCCTCTTGTCCAACGTCCTCCAACAATCTGCCTTTAATGGGGTTACTATTGCAGAGGTAAAGCATTTTATATGGAACCAGGTTTACATTATCCTGCTATTCGGAGATCTAGCTTGCAATGCTGTTCAAATCCTTTAATCCATAAATAGGATTCCAGCCAGAGCTGGGCTGCCTTCCAAAACTGTAATCTCCAGTATATGAATTATTACAAAAAGATTAGGGTGTTTCGAGTAATAACATTTCAAATAAATCAGCTTTCATGGAGGAACAACAAACTAATATCGGAAATAACAATATAAAGACATTTATATAGCCACTTGCTGGAATAACTTCACTAACCAGAGGGATTCTTTTCTCATTTGCATCATTTTCTTTGAGAAACGTACCTTTGCCTCCGTCCCTTCGCTACTGGGCTCTGCTGCGGAGCAAGCAAGGTGCTCCTGTCTCCTACCTCAGCCCCTCAAATCCCCAGCTTTCTGTTATTCGGAGAGGTATGTTGTTGTTACTGCAGATGATGCTGGTCTCTCCAAGCCTTCGGCTTTAAATAATGCTGCGATGAGGATGGGCAGATAATCCTGAAGGCCAGAAACATTCCCCTAACTCCATTTTAATAATGATGAGCTTTGAGTTTAATTATCATTCCTAGTGCATTTGCAAAAGCCCTCCCTTCCACATACAGAACATGTACGCACATGCAGGGAGAGCTAAAGAACCATCTCTTCTTAATTATTTCCTGCTTCTTTTAGCAATACCGTTATATCACAGATTTTTGGGGCTTTTCTTCCCTGCAAACTGTATTGGCGCAGTAGGAACCACGTCTGCAGAGCTCAAAACTGTAAGGTGGAGAGAAATGAAGAGTCTCGGGGTCTGGGCAGGTGAGATGGCAGAAAATGAGAGGTGGAAACAAACAGAGCGAAGAGCACACGGTCCCTTGAGCTACCCGGGGACTGGGCATGGGCTGGGTGGTGGGCAGCGAAGTGCAGGTCCCCTTTGGTCTGAAGGCTGGGAGAGCGGAGGGACGTGTGCCCAGCACCACCACCAGCCGCGATGCTCCAGTTCGCCCAGCACCGACGCCAGCCGCGATGCTCCAGGTTGCCTAGTGACAGCTCTGAAGTCCAAGGTGCCCATGGATTTATGGCGTTCCTCCCTGCCTTCCAAGGGCTATGAATAAATGACACATCTCAGTTCCTTATTTATCCATTTGTGAAGCTTAATGGGCAGTTGTAGAGAAGAGTACTGAGCCTTTTATGGGGTAGGGCAGGCTAGTTCCCTGATTTACACTTGCTTCAATGGATGGAATATGGACTCTGCAAATCTTATTTAGCTCTTTAAAGAAAACAAAGAAATCCGGAGAAACACAGCCAAACTGTGCATCCTAAAAAATAAACTAAACCCATTGCCAGCTAGGCTTGAATTCAGACCTGATAATGCTATGAAAAAGGCAAGAAAGCTGCTGCCAGATGTGGCCAGTGAATGGGCTCGTTCCCTTCGCAGACCCCTCTGTGCCATCGGGCTCCGGGGCTGCAGGGACCCTGGTACAGACCGCAGAGGTACATCCAAGCACACGCTCGGCTTTAACACACTCCGTTTGCCCACTGGAGTCAATGGGCACATTTTAATAGGTGAAGTTAAATAACATACAGAGAACCATAGAATGGTTCGGGTTGGAAGGGACCTTAAAGATCATCAAGTTCCAACCCCCTGCCCTGGGCGGGGACACCTCCCACCAGCCCAGGTTGCTCCAAGCCCCGTCCAACCTGGCCTTGAACCCCTCCAGGGATGGGGCAGCCACAGCTTCTCTGGGCAACCTGGGCCAGGGGCTCACCGCCCTCACAGCAAACAATTTCTGCCTGAGATCTCATCTCAGTCTCCCCTCTTGGAGTGTAAAACCGTTACCTCTTGCCCTATTGTTACACTCCCTGATAAAGATACATCAATGTTTTAAAGAATCTGGGACTAAAAGTTACAGGCGGTCCTTGCACAGTATATGGGCCACGTTATTGCTGCGCAGTGTAACGGCCAGTGGTGCGTGCGGGGATCGCTGCCCACCGCCGCCCGGGACAGCACAACAGACGGCAGCCCATTTTCATCAATTGTTCTTATTCTCATAAGCTAACCCCCCGAGACCTTCAAAATCCAACCACACCTAAAGCTCCTGGAATTAGATCTTTAATAAAAGATATCCAGTGTACTATCAGAAACAGCTCTCAGACATTTTATCATAAAAAAAAAAAAAAAAGGAAATTTGATGGTCCCTATCATATATACTTCTTCAGGTATTCAGCTGTGATTTACACAGGACATTTTGCTCTCGTATGATAAATTACACCAGGACATGAAGGAGAGTGAACAGCAAGTGAATCAGGACACCCGATTTTTAAAGGTCCTATGACAAGGCAAATAAGAGCCAGAATTAATTAATTTTTTTAAAGTGCTATGGACTTAGGAAAAACATTAAATCATGCATATGATTTTCAGAGCAGCACTACTATAAAGTTATAGTGCTACATTCTTCTAGCGCAGACATTTCCCCCCACAAAGTGGTCACATCACCATCAAAACTACTATTTTTGCGTGTATCTCAGTTATTCCAGACTGAAACACTTTCAGTGCAAGCCTAAAAATACTAACAAAACCCCACAACGCTTTTTCTCCTTTTTACTTCCTAATGGACAGCAACACAAACAATCCATAATCACATGAAATACAGCCCTTTTTTGCCAGCCTATAATTTTTTCTGCGGTGCATTAAGGTGGAGAGCAACACCGTGGTTAGAGACTGTCAGCACGTCCACTACACAACTGGCATTATTTTTCCCCTGGAATTCATCTTTCAACCATTTCAAATTGAGCTGAAACTTTGACGTGCAGACTGTCAGTTCAGGGAAGAATTATTACCATTCCCAGAAAATTAAATAAATCAGGTCAAACTTTATGACCAGCTTTCCCACCCACTGTGCATAAAACTCCCACATCCTTCCCTCCCCCCGGTCGGCCTCTTCTGAGCACCTTCAATTTTAGATAAAGCACAAATGCTGTTTAGCACCCATCGGGGAAGGGGCCTCCACGCGAAGGAGGGCATCGCTCAGAGCTCGCGGGAAGGCGCGGGGCAGCACAGGCTTTACCCAGAGCCCGTACAGTCACTTTTCTGAAGGCAAACCGCAACAGGAGCGTTTCACAGAGAACGGGGTAATTCAAGCGAAGGAACTCGACGGAAAAAAAAAAAACCAACCAAACTCCACCAAACCCCAGAAATAAGGAAGCACAAGCATCTGTTGTTGCAAAAGCTGCAGCAGAGCAGCGCCAGCACAAGAGGTGAAGTTATCACCATGGAATACATACTGCCACCCCAGCTGCCTCCAGCCAGAGCAATTAACGCATGGAAGTCACCTCACAACTTTTCAGGTTAAACAAAGACCAAATCTTTGCTTTAATCCACTCCAGGCTACACACAGCCATTGCTTGCACTTCCCTATCCCATGCGATGAACTCCTGTCCCCATACAGTGATTCACAGCATAATTTTTTCCCCCCCCCACTATTATTTCTCATACCTTATTTTGGCTGAAGGAGATGTGCTGTTACAACCTGTTCTTGAGCAAACCTCAAGTGAATCTCCATTTCTTCTTTCAAAGACATCATCTCATCAAAAAATTCAGCAAGAGCCTCTAAAGAGAGCTACGGCGCGTTACCTGCCCTGTAAAGCCTTTAGAACCCTGGCCATTGCCAGCACCTGCCTGCAGAAGGGTGATTCTTTCCAGCTGTGAGGACACCCAGCTGGGCAGCCCTCCTTAACTCCAGTTCATTAACTCCTTCCTTGCCAAGCTGAGGGTGCTCCCTCCCCCTTGGGGTGCTCAGGCGGGTGATGCCATGGCGAGGGTATCTGTTATTCCGTGGACAAGGTGTGCTGTGGCATTCGGAGCCCCTGCCCTGCCCAGAGCATCCCACCGCCGCTCCCCACTCCGCACAGCAAACAGCCAGAGTCCTTGCTGAATGCAAATAATGTTGTTTGACTGGATTCGCCAGCGTTTTTAATGCCTATCATTATGTACTGATTGAACCAGATTAAATAAAAGCCACCTTGCTTGATTTCTCCTTACGACCGCAGCCTGTTTCCACCTGACTTCGGCTGCTCAAGGAGTCAATGAGACTTTTATGCATATATTACACTCGAATACACCATTCAGCAAAAATAACAACAACATCTGACAAAGTTTATTGTATTAAATAGAAGGTTGAGAATTCTTTTAGCCTACCGTACGTGAAGGAGCTAGCCGCACAGAAACTACAGGAAAATAGCACTGATCGCTGTGAAATAATTTGCTATTCATTTAGCTGTCAGGTGTACTTTTGAACAGAAGTTCTAGCGCAATTCAGCTTTAATAAACAGATGCTTAAATTACACTTCGTACTACGCAACCGTCTCCTTGCATTAAACTGAAAAACTCAATCAATAATCCAGAAAAATGCAACCCAACAGCAGGTTGTTTTCCCATTACTGAATCTTTTTGTCCAATAACCCAGACAACTAGATTAACTGTACAGTACGTGCAAGGCAATAATTCTCCACTATGAATATTGCATTGCTGGGATCCATTAGCATTTTGGACAGGCTGTAATTAGGCGCTATGGAACCCTGTGGATTCTGGAGTTTAGGCTCATATCCAAAAAATCCCGGGGTGAATTTTTTACCTGCTTCCAGAATTTTGATGTTGAGTGACAAAAGGTCCCGCGCAAAGGCTGTTCCCCAAAGGTGAGCCCTGCCTTGCCCCGAGTACGGAGCCCCTCAAAAGCTTCAGCAGATGGTGTGTCCTGGGGGGATGAGCTGGAGGTGAAAGACGTGTCTGTGGGTGAACCTGCAAAATAATTAAGGGACAGGCTACAGCCTAAAAATGACCCGTGGAATTGCTGCCAGATAACTGTTTGATCCCTGCCAGGGATCGATGCCCAATCTGGTTCTCAGTCCAAGATGGGCGAGGAAAAGGTTTTTTTTTCTTTATTAAACTTTCAGACACACTTCCAGGAAAATGAAGGAGTTTTGAAACGTTTTCTTTCCAAACTCCACAACTGTGGTTTGAGCTGTGTGCCATCAGCTGGAAGGTTTGGAGATGCGGCCGGTGTCTGTTCAGACCGCAGAGCCCTTTATCCATCATTAACGCCTGGCTCCAGCGCGTCAGCTCATCCCACCACGCGTAAAATGAGAAACATGCCCGCTACTGCTAACGCTTCGTAGCTATGTGGTTGCTTTGAAACCTCTTCCAGCTTTTTGCTGCTGGGATTAAGATCTTGATTTCTTTTGAACCTTTTTTCCTCCTCTCCCGCTCCCGCTCTCTCTCTGATCTAATCTCTCCACGTTGGTGCTTCAGCTCAGCACTAACCGCGGGCACTTGGATTTATGTGGCCGTACCCACAGAAGACATCAAGGTGAGATCAGCTGTTCTGTGAATTTTTCATGGCAAACTTAAGCTTTGCTCGGTCTGGCAGGGCTTTTTTCTTCTCCTAATAACTGGGGACGCAGCACAGAGCCTAGAGAGAGATAAATGTACTCCATGATGATTTGGTTCTCCACTTTTTTGAAGGGGACACTATTCCAAGGACACAGCTTTCAAAATATTGTCCTGCTTGCCACCAAGCTTTCTGACTGATGTGTCGTATATTATCCTGTGCTGCAAAACCTAAGTGACGTGGATGAGTTAAAGTTATGATTATAGAATTTCTTATGACCCTAAGTCGGTATTGAAAATGTCTCCCTTTGTATTATCTAAACTCTCTTTTTATATTCTTTCACTTTTGTTGTGCAGATCAATCAATACGACACATCATAACTCTGCTGTCCCCCTGTCGGGCCGATTTTTCCCGTTTTTGGTTAACACGGGCGCAAGGCGCAGCGCCAGCGAGAGGGTGATTTACGGCTCTGCTCAGCCCCCTCCCCGGAGCGATGTGACATGGCGCGGCTCGGCTCTGGGGGCTGAGGGCACAAGCCCAGACTTCACTTTCCATATTACACGATAACCTCGTAGAAGAATATCGTGTGCTTAAGAACCGTGCTCCGAATGCCATCAAGGAAAGCAATGTCCAGTCCCCAAAATGAGCTGGAAAGGTTCAAACAGATGATAAAGCACATGAACTATTTTCTGTAACAATAAACGGAGCTCAGGGTCCCCCTCGCTTAACATCACTTCTGGTTGGAGTGATGGCCAAAAAAAAATTACCCACCGACTTTGATGTCAAGTTTGCAAGAATCCTTTCCCTGAGTCAATGACAGGCTGTTACCACAGTACCGTCTGTGTGTCCGTTTTGTGTATGTGTGGGGCCGGGGTGTTTGCTGGGGGGTGTGTGTGTGTTTCTGCACAAACAGCGGGAGCGCAGCCCAGGCCCACGCCGCAGAGATGCACGGCACGGGGGGGTGACACGCAGCGGATCCCAGCCCGGGCGGCTCTGCCGGAGCGGGAAGCAGAGGCTGATGGATGATGAGTCAGGCAGTAATGTACGCACGGGGCCAGTTCTGCTCTGCCTTACCCTGGTGTAAATCTGGAAGAAACACTCTTCAGTGGAATCGATCTTTCTCTGAAGTCTCCTCTTCCGAACGTTAATACTGGTAATGTATTGTTGTTTACCGTCCAAGATCACTGAATTCCCTTCTCTGAATATTTCTTCCTGCAGTTGCTGTGAATTACCTTTTTCTCTTATAAGCTGTGGTGAGGAGAAGCTCTGGCGCGGGGCAGGGGCAGCCGAGGGTTCGCGGGGGTCCAGGGTCCAGCCTCCTCCTCCTCCTCCTCCTCCCAGTGCTCAGAGACACCCCGAGCCCTTTCGTGGGACAGGGGGATTCTGCCAGACGGGCTGTGGCACGATGCTCCCGTGGGGCTCACGTCGTGGATGCTCCACGGAGGGGATGTGTGATGGACCAGCAGAGACGGGGCCGCTGTTCCCGCCTTCCTTTGTGTGAGCTGCGTCTCCCCAAGCCTGCGTTTCCCCACAATTTGGTGCATCTGATTTCGCTTTGTGCCTTGCGTTGCCCAGCACGGGAGAAGAGGCCAGCGATCCCTTTTCTTTTAACAGATGAGTCTGTTCCGACGTGCTTGCGGCCTTAAAACTGACTGTAGCAACCTGCTGTCAACCTCCAACCTGCTAATTGAATACTCGCCAGTTTTTTTCAGATGGTATCTTACGAACATCTGAAGTTCTTTTTGCCACTTTCATGCATTTCTTCAGTAACTTTTTTCATCACTTAGTCTTTTTTAGTAGAGTTCATTTTCTTTGATCCTCACAAATTTTTCTCCCAGTTCCTCTGATAATTTTTTAAAAGAAACCATGGTAACTTTG
Source organism: Rissa tridactyla (assembly GCF_028500815.1). Lineage (NCBI taxonomy): Eukaryota > Metazoa > Chordata > Aves > Charadriiformes > Laridae > Rissa > Rissa tridactyla. The sequence goes on from NC_071486.1 coordinate 5,822,926, forward strand.
AAACGCCTTTCCCCACGTCCACGCTACACAGCATGGCTAAGTGAGATTCCTTCCAAACCTTTAAGAATTGTAAATGTGACCCTGCTAAGAAAATGCAGAAAGTGTCATCTCTTATAACATAGAAGACAGTAAAAGACTGTAATTTATAAGGCTAAGTACAAAGGGCTGTTTTTCTTTGAGCTAATTAACTGGAAGAAGAGCATAACTAATTAACTGGAGAGACACAGAAGGAAATAGGAGGTTGTAGCAAAGCCCTGTGACTTTGGATGCTCCTTTTCATCTGGCGGCTGGATTACCGGGGCTCGGGCTCTGCCGGGGGCCGGCGCGGGGCCCTTCCCTCTCCTCCACTCTTCCCTGCAAACTGCTGGCTTCTACGTTTGCTTCCCGAAACCCACAGCCTGGGATGCTGTGCTCACCCTCCGGAGGGCGTCAGCTTTGAAACCCACCGCGTTTTATCGAGTCAGGCAAGCGCCATCGCAAGGGAGGTTTGTTCTTCCCACGATGAGGCTGTAGTTAATTCCTACTCGAGCGTCCAGATCATCCCAGCGATTTCTTGGTACCTCCAAAATTCAAGCTGCTGTTTTTTTAATAGCTCAGTACAGCACATGGCTGTAGACTTTGGGGCATCATCTCTAGTGACAGAGCTAATTTGTGGAGTTGTTACAAGGGAAACTGAGGAATCTCAAGTGGTCAATCTCTTCCCCTCCCTCCAGCCCCTGGAAATCCATTAAAACACATGTTTAGGGGAACAGGCTTCAAAAACAAGTAGCCGGTGTGCATGCACATGATAAGGCCTACAAAATTAATCACAATAAATGCTTTAATGCAGAAAATTGTACCTGGTATGGCTGTTACCTAGAAAGGAAGCCATTCAATTAAAGCTGGGGAGATATTTAGGAATTTTCTAAGCAGATATAGTTTCTTGCTGGATTCTTCAATCTGGCTAGAGTTGCTAAGCAGAAATATCGATGCAGGAAAAACCTCTTGTCCTAAAGAAAGACTCATTTTCTGCGTTGCTGACGACATGTATTTGCTTGGCATTACTGCAGCGGGCCCCGTGGCGCGGCCCCGTGGCACTTGCACGTTTTCTCAGGCTGGTTTTGGACGATTCGGAGTGACTCTGAGTCTCCGAGTAATGTGCTCCCAGTGCAGTGCCAGGCCTCCAACCACCACCTTTCCTACGAAAAGTTCCAAATCTCATCAAACCCACCGAAGTTCTGGGCTTCCATTTGTTTTCCACGCCGGCTTGGCCGGGCAGCCCCTTAGTGAAATCCCCTCACCCTCAGAAGAGCTGTCGGTGCGAGGTGCCAGCGCGGCACTGCGGCACAGGCAAGAGGATTGCACCGTCCTATTCCGAGTTGAGCTCAGCTCTAACCAGGATTTCCCCCACACACTGTGTAACGAATGACTCTCTCAATAACGTTGTGCTGTCCGGCACAGGCACTGCATGTCAGGTGCCATAAAAGTAAGAGAAAACAATACGCAGCACAAACACATCTCATTATTTTATGCTAGCTGCTGCAATTATTTTTTCGGTAACACGGGCAAGGAGTTCCATAAATTACACAGTTATCACCCATCTGATCTGCTTCCGAGTCTGCTCTGGACCCGCTTCCAGTACCAAACTGTCAGACAGCAGAGCGCTGAAATTTAATGTTTGCAGACATATCCTGAGATGCCTGGGAGCAACGCTGAGGCAGAAAGGTTGATGGTTTACAGCCTGCTCTTTAGTTCCTCCAAGGATGCAGCTACAGTAATATTTTTACCACGACTAGGAAGGTGGTGGTAATCATTAAATTCATTAAATTGCATAATTGCATTTGCTACTCAAGTCATCTTCCAAGGGAGTCCCAGCCCAAGCTGTCTGTGGGGCAGCAGGGACTCGAATCCTGTCCCAGGATGGGTGGGTTTTGCGGTGTCTGTGAGGAAGCTCTGGGGAGGGATACGGAACACAAACCTGGACGGAGAGATGCTTGGGAATTCCTGATTTTCCCGTTTCTTGGCGAGAAGGAAAAACAACCCATGATCTCTCGGGGGGGAGGGAGGTTTTCTCCTCTGCTGAGCGTATCTCAGCTTGTTGCGAGTGATGCCGCTTGGTCTCCCCCATCATCCCAGGGCTTCTCCCGCTGCTAATGAGAGGCCAGGCCGGGCTGACGGCTGCGCTCTGATCTCACCAGCCGCCCTCCTTTGGCAGGAACCACCTCATTTTCATCTACTCTGACATTTTTCTTTCCATCAGTATCCAGGGCCAGAAACAATTTGTCCAGGTGCTTTGCCTTTTCCTTTTTATTCCCACAGCAGAGCAAAGCAAATCAGGAAAATCACCAAAATTAGAGCAGGGAAAAGACCTTTTAGGCTGTTCCAGTCTTCCCTCGGGGGTAAATGCAGACAGGATTCCCACAGTACGTTTTCTAGTGCTTTAATCAGTTCAATTTTCATACTGTGGGTCACAAAGGATTAGACAAGATGAAGGTCTAGGGAATCAGTTCATCCTTTGTTTTTATCAGCAAAATTCTGTTCTGGGCTAAATCAGTGGGAAACTGAAAGCATTTTGCTGAATGCTTGATAATTCAGAGTTCACATGCCAGGGAGAGAGCAAAGAGGCGTCCTGAATCTGAAACACTTGTTTTAGTCTGATATTATAGCTCCTGGTAACAAGGACCGATCATTACCCGCGTTTCCTGCAAGGTTCAATGTGACTGTCATCGCCCGGTCCCCCAGCTATGCTGGCAGCTCTCCTGTCCCAGAAAAGTCATTAAAATCACTACAAGATAGACTATGGGTAACTTTGCAAAAGATAACTAAAGGATTTAGAACCTAATTCCCTCTGTCTGTCAAAATGGTGTAATACCTGTCAGGGGATCCATCCCCTGGATGTGCTGTGTATTGACATTTTTACCAGTATTGGGTTAAAAATCCCACTCACGTCAGTGGGAGCAGATTTGCGTCCAGGCCGGACTGCATCTCCCACAGCTCCTGGGGTTTCCAAAGCCACCCGGGATGCACAGCCCTGGACTCACGTGGGTTGTATCAGAGCAGGTTATCAAAACACTCTTCCCAAAGCCCGGCCTAACCTGCATGTTAAAGAAAATGTGTTATTGGAAATACCTAAATAAGAAAAAGGAGAGCAACACGGACGCACCAGTGAAAAAGAGCACCAAAGGGCTGGATGCAATGTTCACTGAGGAAATAAGAAAAAGCAAAACAATACGGACACACCAATGAAAAAGTGCACCAAAGGGCTGGACGCAAAGTTCACTGACGACCGTGCACCTCACCTCTTGATCTGAGTGAGCGCTGGTTTGACCCCCAGCCTTCAGGACCGCATGTGTGCTGCTGGTAGGAACCGTGTGGCTGCATAAGCCAGAGGAAGACAAGTTTCCTACCTAAAATGCCGAAAGAGGTGGCGGTGGGGGCCTGTGCGGCAGCCGCGGGAAGGCAGCAGCGTGGGGCGGATCAGCCCGTAAAGCAGGGCTGAGTTGGGATTTGACAAGTATCAACACACACTAACAAGGGTTTATGAGTCCAGATGATAAACAATAATGAGAACAGCTGCATCCCAAATGAATCCTTCTTCTGAGAGAGAATGTAGGAGATTTCAGCTTATTCAAGTAACATTAGCTTGGGGCAGGGTGAGATTGTTCTGCATTTTGACCTGATTTTGTAATTATCACTCCTTCATAGAAAGATGTGTTGTTTAAATATCCGCTAATTTGCTTTCAGAGATCATAAACCCCTCTTTATTATCTGCGGCGATGTATTACAGACAGATAATGACTGACTTTTGCCTTCTTTACTTGGAAAAGTGCATTTAATTTTGTGAAATAATGGAGGCGTTTGTTCATCTTTAATACTATTTTCTGTGCTTCATTCCCTTTTACCTAATAAAACAGCCTCCTTTGGAGGTCCACTCTGGGTGATTACTCCTAATGCAGATACTGTATACAGCTGAGGGCACTGATGTGTCAGATATTCATCAAAAACATTGTACAAAACCGCTGCCAGAGTATCACACAGAAATGCCCAGTCTCAGGTTTAATCTGTTCCATTTAATGCACGCATAGCCATCACGACTTTTTCCAAATTACTTGTAATTAAGGCACTTGTCATTACAGAATGAGGGTGTCTCAGGCCAGCACCGAGTCCATATTTAGCAGGGTGGGTGACGGCCAGGAGCGCGCTCTCGAGCATCTCTGCCGATGGAGGGGAAAGCCTCTCCCCAGCCCAGGAAAAAGAGCTCAAGGTCTGAAACCCAGGGATCCCTCCCGGTTCTCAGTTACAGCAGAAACCCTCCATCTACCGGTTCGTCACACGCAGACACCGTTATTCCCATAAAAGAGGCCTTCATTGCATCACTCTGAGCAGATTTTAGCAGTCGTATTATGCATGCACAGCACTTTTTCCTGGATATTTGCAAAGCTTTTAAAAATATGAAATAGTTACTGCTTGTGCTTTCTCAAATGTATCAATTATTTTTAATTTCTCAAAACTGCTACAGTAGCATACAAATAGAGTAGGAATGAGAAGGGCTTTTTTTCTCAGGAGTAGGGTTTAAGCATCCCCAGACATACTCAGATGGGGGAGAGAACTGTAACAATAGCTTGTTCCCTACATATTTTTATCTGGTTTTAATGCAGTTTCTGTTTATATATTCTACTATATGGCTAATTATTCATTCTCTTTCAGGCACTTTGAGATGCATTGTGTATTTTATTATTATTTGTATTGTAGCGTGATTGTTTAATCATTCTGCAGACACACAGCAACAGCCAGATTTGCAGCCAGAGCAAGCGCCGGGCAGCAGCGACTTTGGACTCGGAGCGGCTCTGAAGTGAATATTCACATGCAAACTTTTACTTTTGGTAAAGGCAAGTTAACGGGAGGCAGTTTACCCCCAGGGAAAGAGGATCAAGGTCCCTGAAATCTCACAGGCTAAGGCCGCGCGCCTGTGCAGCTGCAGCGGGGCAGGCTGGCTCCCCGCAGTCCTGCCGTGCCTTCCCTCGCTCCCGTGGCTGCACAACCTGCAGAGCTGGTGCCCCAGGGCCCAGAACCGGCCCCAAAACTGCCCCGGCTGGGGCAGGAGCCCGGGGAGACACCCCTGGCCCATGGCCGGTGGGGAGGAAGAGAGTGGGAAACGTGCACCCAGGCTCCCACAGCGGATCACCCACTGGGTCACAGCACCCGCTTCAGGGAATCAGAATCCTTTCGGTTGGAAAAGACCTTTAAGATCATCGAGTCCAACCGTCACCCGGACACTGCCGAGTTACTGCTAAACCGTGTCCCTCAGCACCATGTCTACTCTGCCTCTGCTCCTAATTTTTTATTTATTTTGATGGCATCACACAGCAAGGCAAGAGACAGCATCAGCCAAAAGACCACCACGCTACTGCCCACCAGCTCCATTTCATTTGCTGACTGTCCCTCCCAGTGGTTTATTCACCAGTGACGACACACGGCACAGTTGTCTAAAGGGCAAACGAGACAGAACCGCTGCGTATGGGACCTAATTCCTCTGCAGATGGGGGACAGGTCTCTACCTGTCTGCAATCTCCATTACGGGTAACAAAGACCTACCAACACCACCGTGGGTAACAGAGACCTACAAACCACCAGCACCCAGGGGCAGAGGGGAGAGGAACCCTCTGGGTGCTTTTAAGAAAGAGAACGTCTTACCTGTGTAGAACAGAAATAATTCCCAACCCTTCTGGCTAAGTGACCCAGCCATACAGCTCAGAACAGAGATAATATGCGATGTTCAAACACAAGGATGGCATTTCCCATAACTGCACAGAAATATGGGACACTTTCCCTCATTTTACTGTATGTAATTGATATGAGGCCAGGAGCTGCTGGCAGATTAAATTTTACAACCCATGACACACCAAGGCCTTGACTCAAAAAATTACTTGCACTCGACTCTAATTATTCACATTCTACCAGTTCAGATGTTAGGGATATATGCCATTTATTCTGAAGGAGAATGATTTGCAAGCCCACGTCAGAAAGACACGGGAAAGCAGGGGCTGAAGCACCGCGGAGCTGCAGAGCCAGCAACGCCAGGGGTGGGGGGCGAGAAAAGAGCAAATGAGCAAGAACTTGATGGGGGGAAAATAATCTGGGCAACGTGTCTGCTACAGTCTGCTACAGCGTGTACCAATGGCTGTGCATTGCGTGTTGTCCCCGCTGCTCTGGAGGGGAAGCTCGGGAAAAGCTTTAGGACACAAAAGCGAGGACCGATGGACAGAGAACAAAATATATTAATAACGAAGAGGCTTCTTGGTGCTTGCAGAGTCTCCCTCAGGAGTGAACAGAGGTTTGAGCAAAGATGGGTCATGCCAGAACACCCATATGCTCAAAGATTTCCCAGACAAGCACCCCATGACATTTTGAACAACTGCACGTAGAAGCCGACTCAGCAGAATATGGCTTTCTATAGAAAATGGTTCAGAAAGCACCAAGCTCCTACACACGCGGGTTTGCCGTGTTTTCCCTGAGCACGATGAAGGTTGCCTCCCCAGGAGCCCTGTCAGACTCATGTTTTAAACCACGCTACAGGCCATAGAGGAGATAACTCACAGCACGGCTCAGCTGGCTGGGTTCCTTGTTGTGTAGAAACACAGGACGGATGAGGCTGGCTTTTTTCTAAATGAAACTCAAAAAAAGAAACTATAATTATGCTAGGAGAACATTCATTTGCTTGTTAAGTGAAATTTGAAGGGGAAACTTTAATGATGTTAGGAAGAAAATCAGATTCTCTTGTTAAACTAAATTCCAAGAGAACTCCGTGCATATGCTGGACAGCACATTAAGCATCAAAGACTCATCAGTGATTCATAGAAGACTTTTTTCTCAGTGACATGAATTATTTTCATGGGAAAAGATATGAAGACATCTTAGATGAAGACGAGGAGAGAATACTTTTTTATTTCTGTCCTTGGGAAACAGATAGCGTATAAATAAACCTTAAGCCTAAAGGCCATTTGAAAAAAAACCTACAACTTTCTGATTATTTTTCATTACGTTAACACAGAAAAATAGGTTCTAATCCCTCGAATTCAACTTGGAATTGAAAAGAGGGTGGTCTGTTTTAAACTAAGCTGAAGGGAAATGAATATATAGTGCAAGTCTGTTGGATGTTTCCTCACTAACTCCTTTGCCCGTTTGCCCACAGGACCGAGCTCCTGCCTCCTCGGGTGGGTGCAATCTGCTGCCAGCGCCCGGAGCCCGGTCAGGTCACCCTCGGGCGCTGCTAATCGCCTCTCGACTTACAGGTACTAACCAGCTATTCATCTCAGTTCAGCTAAAATCAACACCAGGGGAATAATAATATTATTGTTCCTAATAATCCTCTTTCTGAGGAAGGATCTTGAAATGTTAATGAGGCGTGACATTAATAAATTAAACCTGACTTCACACCAGCCTTAAAGTATTTACTTAACATTATATCACAAATAGGTACACTGAGGCAAGGAGAGCTAATCTACTTTCATTTACACACTCCTAATGCCAGAATAATTCCTTTGCAGTTACTAATACGCTTTGGAAGGGTACGTAGCAGGCGTACATCAGAGTTTGAAACTGTTAACCTGATTTTGAAGTTAAGTGAACGCAAGCAAATTGCATTTCCATGGGACTTGGCACATAAGGAAGGCGCAGAGCAGCGTGCGGATGCCGAGATTCAAGTCTTGCCTTTTCCTTTGACCCACCGGCTATTCCCAGGCAATTTTCCCTGCCTCCCAGTACCTTGTTTCCACCTCCCACCCTTGTCTCCCACCTGCGGATGCTCGTGAGCTGCTCTGCTCTCTGTTTGCCCGTTCCTCAGCAAAGTGGAGCTTTGATCTCAGAGGTGGATACTAACAATTACTATAATACAAATAATAACTCTAGGATGCTAATGAAGGATACAATTAAAGGCAGTCAAGCATTTATTCCTGGAAACATACTCATAAATCCCATCGCCCAGCTCAGCCGAGTGAAGGGCCGTGCGGGCGGTACCCAGGTCCGGCTCTGCGGCAGCGGATGCTCAGGAACGGCTCCTCCTGCCCGGCAAACTAATACCAAATATCCCATTTAATTCATTAACTGACATTTAGAGGACAGTATAGCAGAAACCTGATAAGCGAGCATCAAATACAAAGGTATTTAGCGTTATCATATATCAGAGGTGCCTCGTACCATTAATTGTGGATACTGCGGTTGCGTTGCTATCGATCAATCACCAAGTGTCCCCCTCTCCCTTTCTCTGCCATCCATCACCGGAGGTTTCCAACTATATATCCATCACCTCGCATTCCTCAGGAATGTCCATCATGCTGCTATCTGAGGACTGAACCATATGGGAGGAGGCGCAGCGTGAACTCAGAGTGGGCAGATAAACCCTCCGGTATCTCGCCATCCCTCCTCCTTTTTTTAGGAAGTGCAGGGTAATCTTTAGAGGGCGATTTCTCTCTAACAGTCCTATTCTTCCCTTCCCCAGCCACCATCCCTCCTCCCACCCATGAGTTATTAGATGACATAACATTCACTTTGGCAAAACATATTATTCAAACTGAGTGGCTTAAAATTGAAATGCTTACATGGTCATGAACCCGGGCTGCAGTTAAAAATAAATCCCTTTATCTGTGCTGCATTCTCAGGCCTGCCTTTTCCACGAAAAGTCCTTTAAAATACTCCGGACTCTGAGCCTGAGCAAGATCAAATGTGACTTTTTTAAAAATAGGATGCCTGGTCCTCTTCGCTTCCCTCCTTGGGTCGACAATGGGAGATAAATTTGCTCCGCAGGAACCTTTTGTGGGCCGTGCTGCTGAGGCAATTTGCAGTTTGCTGTGGAAAAGGCATCTTACGCTACATTTATCACCCCCTGCCGCTGGCTACAATTCAACCCACTTGGAGCCACTGAGCAGAGGTGCCGAGCAGAGCTCCTGCATTATTATTCTACATAATAATGGGTGTTCAGGGACGCAGGAGACAAATATAGAGTATATTCCAGAAAGGCTCAGCTGGGGAACGGAGGTAAAAGGGCCAGAGGGTGGTCTGCAGGGAGGAAAGGCAGAAGGGAGAAAGGTTAGGAAAAAAGACCTGAATAAACTTGTTCATCAAACGAGGCCCTTCTCTCGCAGCGTTGGAGAAATACTCCTGCCTCATCTTGTGACGTTGGATGTCATTGTCCTACAGCGGGCGCTGGAGCTGCCCCTGCGGACAGGAGCATCCTCAGCCGCGGCGGCGTAGTCTATGGGCAGAGCATTCCCCGTTCTCCCCAGGACCCAGGGTGCCCCCTCGGCCAATTCCCACCTCATGCAGGGCAGGAGGAGACAGAGCGCAGCCAGATGCCACGGTGAGGGGCTCAAAATAAGGACTTGGACAGGAGATAACAGAAGGACTTGTTACATCAGAGGTCAAGGCACTGAGAAGTTAATTAAGCGGCCTACAGGCATATGGTAAGTCAGGAAGGAATCCAAAGTTTCTGTGCTTTAACTCTTGAAAAAATTCAGCCTTCTACCATATACAGATGGATCTACTTCCTCTACCATAAAACTAAAAGCCCTCTAACCTGTCCTATAAAGACAGCAGAAAAAGCTACACAGTGTTGTAAGCACATATAGATGATCACAGAACAGTTCTATAATTTTATACAGTTATTTTTTAAGGTCCAAAATCAAAAAAGGGATAATGTTTTACTAAATAGAGCTTAGAGGCAGATATGCCTTTATCTTGCCATCCTATACACTTGCAACCCAGAGCTTTGTTGAAAACCTTTGGTGAGTATTTTGGGTAGCAACTGTCTGGTGAGGAGACGTTCTCAGCATGTCAATTGTAGGAATTTTTCTCATATGCCTAAAAAAAAATTATATTCTTCTCATGTTTCAGAGTTTCACATCTGTGAGGATTTTATTTTTTGAATTCAAGAATGAAACACAACCTCCTGTCTGAAGACGTAGAGTTTGATCCTTCAAGTGCTTCATCTTTGGTCCTTGTCAGTGTCCCCATCTGACACTTGTCATTACCCTTTCTCTGCATAGGTACCCCCTTCCCCCGCTGTCGGCTGTTACAGCTATGCCGATACTAATTTTTCTTTTCGAGAATAAGTTGTTTAATCAGATCTTTGAAAGGAAACTTTCAGCTGGATATTTGTATGCAGCCCCTCGACAGAAATGCAGATTTAAGGAGACAGCCATATGCAAGCATGAAGGGAGCAGATGTTGTACAATCAAGGGTAATTTAAAAGAGAGGGGGAAGGTGATAGAAGGACAAAATGAATCCGAAGTCAAGACATTTTTTGTTGCTGCTACAAACACAAAAATGATGTTCTACTTTGCACCTTCAAGTCCCATGCTGAAAACACTGGTTGTCTTCTGGGTTGCTGCCACCAGACGCCACCTCTCTCTTTACAGATGTTGTCATTTCAGAGCTGTGCTACTGTTTCTCGCCCTGAACGGAGAATTCATCTTATGCATCTTTCCTTTCATCTTTCCAGCCTCTTTGGAAGATGGAGAATTCCCCGCTTTTGAGCCACGAAGACTCCTGACAAATGCAGTGTGAAGGGAGCACATCAGCACGTCTCGCAGTGGAGGCAAATAGGAGCCGACCTCGCTGTAATCTATCATCCACTCAATTTATTCCCCCTATTTGTTTTCTCCTCCCTCTAGAAAGTATGAGCACAATCAGTCATGTCCTGTGAAAGACGATCTCGTGGAGGAGCCCGCAGTGATGCCGGTGTGCTCCACAGCTCGCTGCAGGGACCAGCCTCCTCCCAGCAGCACCCAGTAAGGCCGAGCTCCAGCAGACGCAATGTCGGATGGGGTTAAGCCACAAACACCCCCCCAGCCACGCCGGGGCAAGGGGAAAGGCAGAACGCACTGAGAAGCGCTGTGCCTTGCTTGCCTTGGCCAGAGAAAAGCAGAAATAGGACCATCTCCTGTGAAATCCAGAAAGGATGAACTCGTCAGATCAGGATGAGGGGAGTTTCGTGTTGGCTCCAGATCCAAAAAGTCTCAGCAGCAGTTAGGACTTTGTCTCTCCACTCTACTTTTACTGCTGTCAGCCTTTCCCATCTGTGGAGACCAAATTTTGCCTTCCTTCCATGAAAAGAGATTGAAAAAGGAAAATAAAAGTAATTTTTTTGTAATTCAATGCAGTACTAATCAATTGTGACAGGATCTAGAGAATATTTTCACGGTGCCAATTACTTAAAGGGCAAAGATGCCATAGTGCCATTAAAGTAATAGCGCAGACAGCTCTCTAGGACATTGTGGAACAATGTACTAAATGTTGTTCAACTTGTTCAATGAAATAAAGTATTGGGTCATTAACCTTACCAATGTCAATGTGTTGTCACTATCAAATTCAACTAAATGAGTGTCCAAGGTAATAGTTAGGAGCACACTTCCCACCGAGGAATGCATTAATACATTACTGGCTGCTAATAAAGAGAAACTGTAATGCAGTGTGAGGAACTCGGAGAAGAGCTATAAATGTGCATTAAAGAGAGAGGGTCAGCCTGGCTGGGACGGCCAGAGACCTGCGGGTGTGGGTGGGCACGCACAAGCAGAGTTACGCGCTCACACAGGCACGTTTACAATCCATGAAGTGACTACATAGAAGATTTATGAAAGCCAACTCCAAAGCTGTAAACAGGCATTACAGGAGCAAACGTTTGCTAACTTCCTCTGGAACAGGATTTCATATCCGTATATAAATACCTCCGACAAGTTGCTTGTGAAACTTCTCAGTAAGAGTCACTTTTTTTGAATCTCTCCATCGGCAGAGCTGGTGGGGGAGCTCCGTTTGGGGACATTTCTCCAGAGAAGGAGAAGCTCCGTCGTTCCTGGGGGCCCAGGTGAGGTGTACCTACGCTCGGGGAGCTGCTACATCGCAGCGCAAAGAAATCAATTCGGGTATGGCTGCAGCTCAATAACCTCTTGCAGTGACATGTGTGAAGAGGAAAAAAACATTACTGATTAAAGTGAATATTGCTCCAAAGGAAAACATTGGGACTCAAAAGAAACCACACTCAAAATACTTGCCCACTGTAACATTTCAGTATGAACTGAATTTTCAGGGGAAGGGGGTGAAAAAGGAAATTTTCCTTCCTGATCGTTCATGGGAGCAGGGATAACAGTGTGAGGAGCCGGTGCTTGCCAGAGCAGATGTCCTTTGATATTTGCAATCCTATTTCAATTTTATTATGAAATGGAAGACAGAAAATATATAGATTTAAGATATGCAGAGGTGGAAAAACCACCAGGATACCGGGCAGCACTGCCATTATTTCTGTGCCCATTTGTATTTCATAATTAATAACTTAAATGGGGTAATTTGAAATTGTTAATTCTTTTCACAGAGTCTGCACGAGCTCAGGTGATGTCAGACGCGCTGTCACCAGGAAGGTTAAATACTCTTGGTAGTTGCTAATTACCTAATCACCATTACTATCTCATATTAATTCTACCCTAAGAACAGATTTCATTATGACTAACCCGAGTTATTAAAGAATGAGCTGTAAAGAAAACCCCTGTTGTTTGCCTTCACTTAAAGGAGAGAGAAAAAAGCCCCAAATGAGGTTCCTCCGTCGCATTGGGCAATGCCGAAAAGCGGCCGGCAGGTTGTCCTCCTGGAGGTGTCCCGGCACTGCAGCACTGCTCCGGCATTGGCTCCGCTTTCCCGCAGCGATCTGGGCAGGTTTCCATGCCCGGTACACTCCAGCACAGCACATCAACGGCACCGTGTCACCCTGCGCACTCCCAGCAGAAACGTGGGTGGCTTTAGCCTTCATCGGGCGTCGCTTCTCTCTTCTAAACACGTATCGTATTGATTAGTTTGTGAATACCCTTGAAGATAAACCCTCGAATCCCTGGCTAGTGCAGAACTGAGTGGATCTCGTTTGCCACGTTAGCCTCTTGTTCTCCTCCGCACACGGAGAATTCCCATTGTTCGGATCGCCTCTTAAGTATCCCCTTGACAACGTCAGCGATGGTTGATAAAACACCTGGCACTGACACCTCTGTTTTCAACATGGCCAAAACAGACGTTATCCCTGACTGCAGCGGGCCCAGAGTCGCAGAAATGACAGATTTTGCTGAAAACCCCGTGGCTGCGGTCCCTCCCGGGCTACTTCAGCCTCTGCCTGCAGCACGTGCACGGGAGGGAGACAGAGCTGCGGGTTCCCATCTACACCCAGGAGTGCCCAAAGTCGTCTTGCAATGGGAAACTTCTCAATGCTTTTCTCGTGCAAATAAGTCCACGTGTCGCAGCACTTATCTGGGGCAGAAAGCAGCTCCAGCAGCCAGGTCTGGTCCATGCAGGGCGGCGAACGTCCCCTTCCTCCCGCCCCATGCTGAGGACGGGCGACGCCAGCTCTGCGCCATTGATACGTGACGCGGGATCTTCGTCTGTTAGAGAGTTAGCAGGAACACTTCCAAGGCAGGTAGATTTTATGGCTGTTTTTAGTGCTGTGCTATTAATCCTTACATTTGACTCAAACTGTGCATTAGGCGATGGCAGCTACATAGTTGCAACCTTTTGAAATGCTAATTGTCAAACCAAAGTTTAGAAAGACTATTTCAAAGCAAAGTTGCCATTATTTGTAGGCTGTGCTCTAAATGCAAGAGCTCAATTATCTAGAGTGTCAAACTTCTGACACCTTTGCTGATCCATAAAAACAAGGGAGATTAAAGAGTTTTCTGGAGTAGAATCTCATTTTTATGCTCAAGGTTATTTACTGAATTATACATTGTGGCCAATCCCAAAGCCAGCTGAGTGATCAGGTCAAGATATTGATGGTTGGTTACCTATAGCCCCCTAACAGGGGGATCGCATCCAGTTTGTAGCGACACTTCTATCGTTTTAATGGATTTTTCTGAGTGAGGAGTGTCTGTTTTTAAGACCTAGAGAAGAGGAGCACTGGTGACTCTTTCAGGCTTTCGACTGTCTTTTTAGAGACAACAAAGGATTTCCTTTATTCTTCCCTCGACTTTCTCTGCTATTAGTGTGTGGTAGAGAGCATTAGTTTCTTAGAGAGATAGACACCGAGAGTTACGCCAAAGATGAAAGATACAGCATGAAAATGCAGTTTTGGTAGGAATTTGCATTTGCAATTCTACGTTCCTCTGGGAAGCCGTGTCTGCCCTGTCTCCTAAGAGCAGAGGAAGATACCCTCATTCCAGCGTGCAGTGAGTTTTCCTGGTCTTGCGCTAGAAACCGATGCTCCCTGCTCGCTGGCACTGGGCACGAACAGGGACACAGCTCTGCCCTCCAGCAACAACTCTCCTTACCTTCCAGTACTTCGTCTGGGAAAGTCATGGCATGACGGTTTAAAAAAAACCCCAGCACCTTATCAGAGAATGTGAAGTGGAAAAGATCTATCTAAAAAAATGCTGCACAAGGCCTCAGCGCTGCTTAAAACCCACTTGTATCAAGTGTGTGATATCGAATATTAACTGACAGCATGCTCCTCTGTTAAGTAAAAACTTACTCATGAGTAACCTTACTGCTTTTGGTCCATCCGCTCTGAGATACTAATGCGAGCTTCAGCCTGGCGCTGAGCTGGACTCAACGCTCTGCAGCCTCTTCGCAGGGCGCCTCCAGCCTTCCTGCACATTTCTACACATCACTCAAAACTACAATATTCTTATTCTGCTTTTAACTCTTACCCTAAAATTTCAGCTGAGCAGCAGCCAGCTGAATTATAAGCTTTGGCTCAACTTAATTTTACTTATTTCGAAGAAGAACATAGCATGATGTCCTAATGCAAACGAATGTGGCAGGCTGTATTCTGGATCATTTGCAAGATGAAACACTACATTTTTGTCACATTCAGGGTATCACGTTACACTCTACAGCATCTAAAAATTCAAAAGCAATTAAAGGTCATGAGCCACATCAATGATCACATTGCTCACGCTTCAGTTCATCTAGAATTTGTATATGGTATTTTTGCTGGACGGCGCATAGGACATAATTCTTCAGAATGGGCTGTTTCATTCTTTGGTGTCCCCTTAGTGATGAGAGGGTTCCACTTATCACAGTGACCCCTTCTGAACATATGGCCTTCTGCCATTCCCCTTGCAGAGATTTTATCTGGATGGTAGAACTTCTCCTTTCACTCTCAGGAATCCCAGACCACTGATAAAATGGAGATTCCTTCTCCGTGACTTGCCACCGATCTGGGGACTGAGGCAGACTTGGCAGCTATCTGCAAGGGCATGGAGAAGCCAGTGCGGGTATAACCACTGTTTGACAGTCCATATCCGCAGGACTCAGGCAACAGACCCTGCAGAAGAACTACAGAATAAATCTGACTTCCAGGGAGATCGCTAAAGGAGGCGAACACCCCAGAAAGCACATCTGCTGCATACCAGCACTACCCAGGCACCATTCACCAGCTCCACTGAACGTACCACATACAACGTGTCCTGGTACTCCATCAATGTCAGCAGAAGCTTAATGGGTAACAGCAAAGTAGTTATGTGTCAGGATTATTAATTAAGGGGTTAATATGCCTGGCTGAACTTTTGTCTCCGTTGTTAAGAGGGTTGTAGATGCCAGGATTTGGTTATCTGATTAAATGGACGTGCTGGGATACAGTTAGAGTCCTTGCTCATCAGCTGGGTTACTCCATGTTACAACAAATCTTATCCCTTTCCCAAAGCGGCAACGCGGGACCCAGCTCTCCAGCCAAAGCCAACACAAATCCAGCCCTTGCAGATGAAACAGAAAAGTTCAAATACAAACCCAACTTTGTTGGTTCTCTAGGCTCAGTAGTTCTCCAGCTGAATAAAGATTCAGCTACATCTTTATTGGCCTTTATCATCAATAGCTCTTTTCTTAATGGTGTCTTTAAGACGGTTTTATCCTACTTGAAAAAAGACTGAAGGCGTCTTTCTCCATCTCTTTTCAGCATGCCTCCTCTGAAGCTCCTAAACAAGGCCAAATGTCAACACCAGCTTTCAGCTCTAACTAACTCTGTGCTGCAGCCCCTTTCCTTTGCTTTCCCCGTTCCTGACGGCCTGACAGCCAGGCGGGAGAGCCCCACGCAGGAGCCAGGTCTGCCGGAGAGCAAGCGGCGATTTCAGCCCGCTGCGAGGAAAAGCTGCGTTCCTCCAGCCCAGCAAGCCCCGCTCAAAGTCACCTCTGCTGCCGTCACGTGCCAAAGCGAGGAGGAAGCAAAGCCAGGCGTAAGGTACGCTTGGAATTTAAAGCTCTTCAGCTTTCAAAAGAAATCATAATAATTTCATGGGAAGCTTGTGAGCTCCAAGTGCAGCAGAAAGCTGCCATTTCCAAAGAAAGCTTAAAGTTTTTACTAAGCTGCACACCAGATTAGTAAATTGTCTCCCTTTCTGTTTTAAAATGCATACACAGAGCTGGTGGGTAACACTGAACAGCCTCAAGATTGCCAAGTAATACTATAAATCAGTTCCATACAAGTTAAGGATTTGAGCCTTTGGCATATATAATTTTATAAAAAAAAAAACTACGCTAATGCTCTTCTGGAGCCAAGGCAGCAGAAGGACGTCAAATGGGGATGTACAGCAGGGTTTGGACTGCCAAGTTTAATGCATCTAAAATGAATAACCCGCTTCAAAGATCCAATCGAGTCTCTGAATGCCCCTCTGGAGCCCCATGGAGATGCTCCTTGTTCAGAGGAAGGTGGTCCAAACCAAGCGGGACTTGGCAGTGTCAGAGCACAGGAGGCTGGGACCGCTTTGTGGTTTGGAGTGGTTCCACATTGGATACCTCTAGCAAGAAGCATTAGTTTCAAATTAAAGCGTAACCCTTCGCCTGATTAAACCACCCCCATCCCATGGGCACGACCCACAGACAGGAGCTGGAGTCCCTGGTTTTAGCACCTATTGCCTTAACGAGTTCAGGCTGGGATACAGCTGCAGTCTGTAGTTATTGCTGTGTTCCAGTACATTTAACACCTCCTAAACGTGGATAAATGGAAAACCACATATACTACTGCGGTTTGCAAGTGAAATGTTTTTATGATTTTTTTAAAAAAAACCTGCAGTAGATAAACTGTGCAGCCCAAAAGAAAACTGATCAGTGCAAAACCACTCTCACCATTCACACATTCATTTGCCCCATTTATTACATCCCCTGGCATCTAACCTGCCCAGGAGCCGGGATGAATTGCAGCTGCACCTCTTGGATGTGATTATTATTTGGGATGCCATGATAACGTGACCTTTGCTGGTGAAAAGAATATCTTAAAAAAAAAAAACAATCTTGGGGGGAAAATAAACCACATGATCACAGTCTGAGATTTTTGTTCCAAACCATTGCCTCTCTGCTGGCGATCCCGCATGTGAAATACGACTGGACAGCTGAGCCGCTGCTTCTGTGCATCGCTACAAAACTCAGTGTTACTTCTTCCATTTCTAAAGGACCCACTAGGCTACCCCACCACTGTTGTTTCAAAGGGATATTTGTTTTCGTTTGTAACTTATCAAAGCTCGTTGTCTGGGGATGTAGAGTAAATCCTAAGGTGCCATGGGGAAACTCAATAGCGCAGATTTCTCTCCCGCTGGCCCAGCACCACCAGGGCTGCGAGATGTCGCTGGCAAACTCCAATTAGCAAAACTAAGCGAGAGGGCGGAGGGCTGGCTCAGAAACCCCTCCAGCGCCTCCCCACCAGCCTTGTGGAGTTACCCAGTTCCTCACCAGCTCCTCTGCAAAGTGCACTTCAAGAGCCTCGCACTTACTATCGCGTTAGGTGCATGCTATACCAAAGGCGATAATAAAACAGACCACAGAAAATCGGGGGACAAAGGAACAAAACATTTTCAAATGAAGCTAGTGGCAGAAAGCAGTATAAGGAGCTGTTCCGATGCTTTAAGGTCTAATCCATCACCTTTTTTTCTTGCTGGCCTTTTATTTTTTTTTTATTTTATTTTTTACAGGGCAATTTCATAAAAATAGATTTGGTGCATTGATGTTACAGTAAGTGCCCTGGGGAAAAGCAGATAAAAAGCAATAATACAACTAATGGAAATAAACTTTATGGCATTAACTGGTCAGGAGGAACACAGAAGAAACCACCAACTGGTGGGTAAGAGATGCAATCTTTTTATTTTTACTTAATTTTTTTCCTGACATACTGCATCAGAGCATAAAACTCATATGTAAGGACACAGGTTTCCAGGGTACAGATAAGAAAGTCAAAATGACTCATTTCAGAACAGCGATATGATAGCAAAGATGTATGCTGCAACCCTACTGATTTACTCCTCATGCTAAACAAAGTGCCAGATGTTGCTCTAGTTTAGATCGCTATCTGTTACTTTTGCCAGATTATGCCAACTTACAACATGGAAGTGCGAAGACGCTCAGACCTGAAGAACAAAAGCAACTTGTTCAGTACAGGGAAAAAACAGAAAATGACACTTTGGATTTATGGGGTCACATCTAGAGATTTATATGGGGCATCTTTATCAACTTCGGTGCATTTTCACCTACTGCCTCCAGAGAGGATTTTCTCTCTTGGCTTTCCCGCAGCAGCAATAGCCTATTCAGCAGAAGCAGAGCCGAGAGGTTAATCTCGGGAAGTCCGACAGGAAAAGAGAAAGCCGGGGGGGGTTCAGACACCTGAGGTCACTTCAAGAGACAGGAATTTGTGTTCCCTGCCCCTTTTCCCATAACACAGCCATCCTTTTCTTGCCCATGGTGTCAAACACACCCTGGGAAATAAAATATACATTAATTTTCAATGGTCCAAACATGGTTACTGTTAATTAGCAGGTGTGTAGTGCTTTGGCTATCAAAGTGCTGTTCTAATATTAAATGATTAATCTGTGCAGTGCTTTCCCTGGGATGAATTAGGTCGTTATCCTACAGAGAATCAGAGGGAAACGGGACACGGAGGAGTGCGATTTCCAAGACTGCCACGCTTCTGGCTTGCCTTAGGGAACAGAAACCCCTCAGCCCGAATTGTGACCGAGCGCTGGGCTCCTGCATGCCCCTGCCAGTCTGTCACCTGCGTGTCCGTCCATCTGCCTGTCCTCCTGTCCGTCCTCCCCCAAGCGGAGGTTACAACACCCAACCAGGAAAGGAATTCAGAGGGTGGGAGGAAAGGAACAAACGTCCGCTTTGTCAAAGTGATAGATTTGATATAAAACTCTATGACTTAAACATTCAACTTGCTCTGCTTTAATAGGGCTGTCAGCAGTGGACAGTTAGCTTAACTTATGAAAATCAAGAAAATGCCTTCTTGTTGCTTCATATATTATGATGAACAATAACCTGACAGGAAAAACAAGCCCTGATTAAGAAAAGATTGCTTTTTGGGCCACACCAGTAATGAAGTATGAAGGAAATCGAAGACAGATATTAGCACAAATCCAGATGTCTTGGAATTATTTTTTCAACCACAATAGATAATTTTTGAATGATGTACCTAACAGGGACAAATCCCGCAACCAAAGGAAGCCATCTATTAAATTAACAAGTGCATTTTCAATTCCTTCAAAACAGAACATAGCTTAATCAGATCTTCAAAGCCAGAACGCAATTGTTAAACGTCTTTCAGAAGTGATTTCTGCAGAAGTGATCTTGGCGAAGGTGATCTGACAAAAGCATGTGCTGCAGCTCAGAACCCCTGCTACAGACTGAAGATTCTGACATTCACGTTCACTTTTGTTCTCACCTACTCAAGCAGGCTGCAAAGATTAAACCCGCCCCTGTGCGGAGGTACGAGCGCGAGGCTGACGCAGCGCACGCAGTCCAGAGAACTTAAAAAAGTTCAGCCCAGAGCACGTGCCTTCCCTGGGGATGCTCAGATTTAGGCACAGTTCCCTGCATCCGCGCTTCTCCTGCAAGCTCTACCCTGAACGTCCTGGTCGGTTTTTTCTTAGTCGGGCAGAACCACCTTTGAGCGTGTGTCAGACTCCAACACCGCTCTCAGTCTTTTTTTACTGCATTAAGTTGCTGACCCCAGGCTGGGGTAAGGGGAGTGACAGGGATGCAGCGGCAGCGCCACGGGCAGAGCACCCGTCTCTTCCCCGGGCGCTGCCGCACACCCGCAGTGCCGAGGGCGATGCTCAGCCCGTGTCCCTGCCCCAACAGTCTGGCACCGCTCGCCCGGGCAGCCCCCCCCGGCAGCCCCCATGGACACGGGTATTGTGGAGCTTTGCTGGGTCAGATCTCAAACAGCGAGCGAGGTTCCAACCGCAACCCGACATCCACGGACGGGAACAGGGACCGGAGACACCCCTGGGTTGTTGGCATGAGGACTAACCTCTACTGGAGGGTGTCTCTCTCGCCCGTTGAACCCAAATCCTAATTTTCCCTAGAAGAAATTTGTTCCTCATTTGACCTCTTGCAGAGCTGTCCCCCCTCCCAGGCAAATGATGCTGCCAGAGTGGAAACTGGCTTAATCAGCACCAAGTCCTTTACACAGGAGTGATGAGAACTGTTGGGTTTTTTCCCCCATGTATGATAGTTTCCAGCAAAGGGGCCCAGGGATGTTTGAGGGACCATCTGACTCTACCTCAGGCCTTGAGGTGGGCTGCCCCTGTGAAGAGCAGCCTGTCTGCTAAAGGACAGCCTGGGACATGCCCACATGTAAAACACGTAGACAGGGAGGAGACCTGGCACAGGGAGCCACAGAGTCGGGGGCTCCATCAGTGGTGGTTCCTCCTCTCCAGGCAGGACAGAGCCCCACACACCCAGCTCGGACCCCGCCGGCATCACGGAACTTGGGGAGCTGCGATGCACCTTGTGCAGCATCATCTGGACCCCAACGGAGCATGTCGTAGCCAGTCCTCAAAAGTAATTATTCGAGGACGCCCGAGGCTATAACAATGGATTTAAATACAGAACAGCAAGCCAGGTTAGAGTCTGTGTAACGTAGTTTGTCATTTCCTTCAGGTCTTCTCTTTAAAAATGGATTTTTGTGCTCACAAGAGCTCCCAGGCTGCTTGCTCAGGAAGCTGATGCTTGGCTACACTTGGATTAAGGTCAGTGGAGGCTCCAGCAGAGCCTGCCCTTCCCCAGGCCTTCGGAAATCCACACGTGGGCAATCCCACTGTGCTGGGATGGATGGGAAATCCCTTCCCACGTTGCTGTCACGTCCAGCGGCATCCCCAGTCCGTAGCACAGCGGGCACAGAAAGGCTGGAGCCCAAAGACAGCCAGGGGTCCCCCCTCCACTTGCTGCCAGACCCCCCTGGACTCGAGCTCAGCAGAGCTGAGCCCCAGATCTTTGCTTCTTGCCATTTCCGTGCTCTCTCCTTCCCTCCCGAAGGCTGTCTGTGGGACAGGGAGGATGAGAAAGCCAAAGCCTTGGAGGTACTAAAAGCTCCAAAGAGACTAATTGCTCTTCCACGACGGACGGCTACCCCCAGTCAGGCTGCCCTCACAGAGAGGGAGGGCAGGCTGGGGAGATCTGTGCTGGATGATTGCATGAAACTATGTGGAACTGAAAAAAAAGTAATAAGAAATCACTTCCTGATAAACAGGATAATCATGCCATTCTGCAGCTAATTCCTTGGCTTCGCAAGAGGACGGCCTGGAATCCCTTTCCAGGAAAAACAGCAACACCACTACAAAATCCTCCCCAGCCATGAAGCTTGTCCCTCCTCCCTCTTCCCCCTCTCCTCTCTCGTCCCTTGACTGCAGCTTCAGTCATTAGCTAGCGAATTAGTCCTGGATGCAATCCGCAGCAATGCTTATTTAGGCCTGCAGGCAATTCCCTCACCTTTTAAATGTTACTGGGGAGTGCTTAGAATTCTTTTTTTTTTTTTCCTTAAAAAACAATTTCAGTTAATTTAATTATAGCTGGGATTTAATGTTTAAAAGCCATCAGCTTAATAAGTACCAGGGATCTGTATCATTCTTATCAGCATCTTTGAAAACTGCTGAACAATGCCTGTGCCATTTAGAGGATGCAGAGATGGAGCTGAGAGATAGCTCCATGCATCTCCCTTCCCTCCCGGCCCCAGAGGCTCTCCCGGATGCTCCGGTCCACGTTCCCCATCTCTCAGGCTGGTTCCTGCGTCCCTGGCGGTGGCTCTGCCCTGTGGTACACACACGTTTGCACCCACCTGCCTGCTCAATGCTGGGACTAACATCACGACTCTAAAGGTCAGCCAAACCCAGTGACATTTTAATTTATTTTGAGTCAAAGGTGTCTTGAACTACCGTGTTTGACTGTGGCTGAACTGAAACTTGCGACTGGGAGCAAAGGGAGCGTGTGTCCGGTGAGTACACTGTGTGTGCCCACAGCAACCGGCACCACCCCGCGCAAAAATCCCCCCAAATCCTTCACCCGGATTTAAGATGGGTGTGGTACGTACTGTCCTTCGCATCCGTATCACCTCTCCCACCAGCTGTTACAGGTGTTTGGTTCTCACATCTCCCCTTGCCTTGCCAAGTCATTTTTCCTAGGGAAAAGTGGGTCTGATCCTCATTTGCGCTGAAGTCACAGACACACAACTCCTCACCGGCCCAAGCAGTTTGGAAACGACCTTCAAGCCCTTTCTGGGATAAATTTAACCTCTGCCAGAAATAGGTTGCCTCCCTGCAAAACATACACACACACGCACAGGTAGCCACACAAATACTCTTACTCACTGGTGGGAGGGTTTGCCTCCCGCTTTGCCAAGGTGTAAATCACCGCACAAAGCGCAAGGCAGAGCCAAGCTTGGCTTTTGAGTCTAGAAAGGGCCCTGGTGCACAAATGGCTCTGCTGAGAAGAACAAATTATCATCTTATCTCCACTGATGCTGCATTTTATTGCTTCTTAATATTTTTTCTAGGCTGTCCGTGGCATTTTATCATCTCTCCTGCACTTGGTCACAGCTTTATGGCCTGCTGCTCCCTCCCCATTTTCTTTTCCTCTGTCTTACTGGTCTCTATTTCTCTCTTCCAAACAATGGCTTTTTGCAGCCACCTCATCCAGCCTAGCTGCTGATATTCCTCAAGGTTCAGTGGCTTTCTGCGTTGTTATTTGCAATTTATCCGATTCCAAAACCTGACATTATTCTGTGCTGTGATATACAGTTGCCTGGCTATTGCTAACCATGTGCAAGCGCATTATTCTGCATTGACAAATTTTATTTATTTATTTAGCCGCCCTCCCAAGTTTAGAGCAGCATTCACTGAATTACGGATTTTGATGTCTGCAAATCATAACCCCATCACGCAGATAAGACAGAATTCATTACTGCAAGCCCCGCCATTACATGGAAGAATTTAGGTCAAACCGCTTTGTCCTTGGACAGCATCCCTGGATATCAAATTCAGTGTATCTGCCTCTTCTACAAGTGCTCTCTGGACCCCAAAGCAGCAGTGACACCACTAACTTCATACTGGAAACCTTTAGACCCACAGAACATGAACGCAGAGGTTTTCTCTGCGGCCGCACAGCTGCTCAGGAGGTCACTGAAGGCCACCGTGGTGGGGGACAGGCAGCGAGGACAAGGGAGCAAGAGGCCAGAAAGGGACTGACGATACTAGCCAAGCCTTTGGGCACCTTCTTCTCAGAGTTAACAGTGGAGAAAAACCTCAGCAGCAAACCCAGGGGCTGAAGAATTGAGCAGATAACCAAACGGGATAAAATTCCTTCCTGCCTTCTGCACTGGGAAACATCTTACAGCCTGGTCAGGTGGAGCTTTTTGCACCAGCCTTTACAAATTACCAGCTAACAAAAGTATTTTCTCTCTGTAGTTTTCACCCATGTTTTTCTTTAAAATGGCCATTAAGTTAAACAGCAAGGATATACACTGGAGAAACTACCAGAGCTTTCCTCTCCTGATGTGCAGATAGGAGGGCTGCAGCACAGAGGCGGGCAGTGAACGCCGGTCACAGCCACGGAGGCCGCAGCGGCACAGCGTTATCACTGAACAGAAATGCTGTAGCTTCACTTCCCTGGGCCTTCAGTCCCTGCCAGCAAGATCCCGGATTCATAAAAGGATTAAAAACAGTGAAAAATGGAAACATAAGGGTTTGGAGTCATTCTACCCCACCTTGAGCACTTAACTGAGGTTTCCAAGTTAGAAATCCAATGGCTAATGGCTACGGAGCAGTGACCAGAAAGACACCTCTGGAAGCTCTTGGGCTGCAGATGGGCTGAATTACCTTCTGGAGGTGTCTGGTATTTCTCTTATGGGCAACTCTGCTCCCAGTTCAACTCCTGCAGGTAAGCGCCTCTGACACAGGAGGAAAACCCCCAGCAGGATGCTTACGGGGACCCATCCCACAGCTCCGTATCCTTCCTCACACGGAGTCACGGGAACGGTGCAGGCTCCAGGTTGCCACACACTCAGCGAGTGCCCAGCGCTGCTCCCAGGGACCTGGGGCCACCTGCTTATCTCGCCCCTCCAAGTTCCCTACCACAAGGCACAGACAAGGCTCTCCTCCTGCCGCCCGTGCCCTGCCTCCCTGCCTGCTCCACGCCGTGGGCCAGGGCCCTGCCCAGGGCTGCCATGCACCGATGCCCTCATCACAGACCGACTTGATGGAGAGCAGGACAGGACTCGGGGGATTTCCTTTTATGCAGAGCCCTGAGATACCAATCGGCAACAATAGGTTTTATATAGAAAAAAGCAACAGAGAGGAATATCTGTAAGTGTAATGTCTCCTGATCAGTGGCAAAGCAATATCCCTGCTCTTGGCATTCTCCAGACACACAGCTAAGGCACGTTCGGACAAAACCAGCTCCCGTTGATCGCCTGTATGATAGGTTTGCTGGATTATTGACAAAGTGCTCCATAATCATTCTGCTGTAACAAGAAAGGCAACGAGACAGGCCTGAGGAATGGGGAACAGATCAGATGTTTGTCACATATTAAAGACCCAATCACCAGAGTTGCACGCCTGATTAAAAGCAATAAAGGGAAGCCGGCAGGTTCCGTGCTCGCCTGCCGCCAGCTTGCGCTCGCACGAGGGCCATGTCCATTCTCGTCATGGAGATGTGATGGTGGCTGCACTCTGCTGCTGGCTCCAGGAGCTCATGGGGAAGAGAGATTTGGTTTCCTGAGGAGCACTGGTGTCCCGGTAGAAGGAATTCTATTCCCACTGTGATGGGACAATCCGTTAGCAGATGAAAGCCATCTGCATTTCAAGACAACCAGAAGCTGAGCATCAGCCCGTCGCGGAGCGCTACGTCTCGGCAGAATTATTAGTTTAGGTTAACTGTGACGACACAGCCTCCAGATGAAAATACTTGGAGAAAAGGCAGAGCAAGCTTGCGTTTCCCTATAAAATACTGTGTCAATATATCCATGATAACCTGCTCGCAGCTATGTAAGCCACGGAGAAGACAGCAAAACAGAGATAGCATTACACCTCTGAAAATAGCAAACAATTGACATCAGTTCTGCAGCACCAGCAAAGAGTAAAGTGTTTGCCCACCGGTAAAGGATCGTCATTCTGCACATCCCATAGTTCTCCAAGCACACAACATCGAGACATGTCCTGGAAAAAGTCCATTAACGTGCAGGATGGGCAATCTTAATTTTACACAGACTAACAAAAAGCCATCAAACGGTAATAACTTCAGCTTCCAGCTTATGTTATATTTGAACTGGTGACCTTAGGAGAAAGACATTATCGAACCCTTGGGCTACTTAGTCACATATTAATAACAGATTTGTTGCTTCACGTCCAGAGCTGTTGTGCGCAGGTACTGCTACACAGCCAGGGAAGTCTGTCCCAGAGAACCCCACGTTGCAGCAATGAAGCAACTCCCTTCATGGAGATGTAAAGCCTTCTTTAGTTAGAATTCAACGAATGACACAAATTAATATTATCACCAAGTACTATCGAGCACAAAGCAAGGAAAATAAAGCGTAAGATGGCTGCTTAGTAAAGAAAGTGGAAAGAGAATTTGGTGGTAGTGCTGTAGTTTCCTTGGGCTATATCACAGCTTTCACTTGTTATGACCTTCCAGAGGGAAATCTGAAGACTAAAGGCTCTATTTGCAAGAACAACTTCAAGCAGTGAGGTCACGCTCTTTCTGTACTCGTTTCAAGTGAAAGCTGAAGTGAAAATCCCATTCTGGATTCTCTAAGACGAGCCCACCTCACACTAGAAGAGCCGTTAGCAGGTTACCGTAAGCACGGCAGGAAACGCAGGGAAAGAATATCTCTAATTTATACCAGCTAAAGATCTGGCTGAAAGATTAAGTAATATGATTAGCAATTAGAAATCCTCTCTATCTTTCTATAGTCATTATAATAGGACATGCTTTTAATTTTTCACAAAGATAAGTTGAGGTAGCTCCAAAAGCGCCAGGTAAGGCCATTCTGCGACCCACATACAACCCACTGATGAATTTTTTGGTGAAAGATGCAAAACATAAGAGTAAGCAGATACGTGAACTTGAGCAACTCCTTATATACCCACTTAGAATACATACTTTTTTTTGTTATAATCCACAGAATTGGAATATCTTTCCTAAAGGACAGTATATATTTTTTATACAGCATTCTGCATCCGAGTCTCCAGAGACAACGCAATGACCTTCACTGTTGAAACAGGTGAGTTTCTGGGTGAGCCTGGGTCAGCCGCTGGGACTGGGATGGCAACAGGGCACGAACGGCTGCACGAGGGACAGGGAATGAGCCTGTGACCGGGACGGAGTGACACAGGGACAGCCGGGAGGCTGCACAACAGTGATGACTCCCAAGAACCACGCAACCATTTTATGTACTCCGGTTTACAGGAGCAAGCGCCTCGTCGCTAATTTGCATTTCTTATGACAGCCATCTTGCAGAAAATGTACTTAAAGCAAAGCCAAGCCGAGAGATACAGTTACTTCCCTTGGTTATGAACAATTTCACTTTACTGCTTCGCGCGTCTAAGTTCAGAGCAGAGCAAGACCTGGATGAGAAGGGGAAAACCAGTTCTTTCAAGAGTCTCAGAAGCAAGCTAATTGGTCTCTAACCTAAATCATAAAAAGACCTGTAATTATACTGCTCAGAATTAACACAGAGGGCTTCTAAAAAAGTCCATTTTTTAAGTGAATTTATACTATTATAAGACCTGTCGCTTCTGAGTAATAAAACCAGCGATGTTACGTTAAGCTTCGTGTTATCCTGTTTGCTCAGATGGTGCTTATGCCAGCTGTATCCAGCAGAAAAGCAGTTTTCAATTTATTTTTATGGCTCCTCTCTAAAAGCATTCCATTACAGGAATATTACACTGTATGAAGTTTCAAACCACCATCGGCAGTTTATTTGCTTGTTTTGCTGGAATGGAATAAACAGTTATTCGCAGTAACTGTTATTACAACTCCATGCGTGCAACACCGCGTTTAAGGGTCAACGCCTGCTTGCTGAGCGCACCCCACTTTTTCTCCCCCAGGGGCTGTAACCTGTGCTTCAACAAAACGGGTTGGAGCTTTACTTTTGGTTTTCCCAGGTTGTATACGGGGGCACTTTTGGTAAGCTGTTTTATGAAATGAGATTCCTCAGTCAGCTTGGAAAAATTGAGAGAAGGTCTAGCGTGGAGCCATTGACTTGCAAAATACTCTGACCAAAATGACTTTTTGCTGTGTTTTTAAAAAAAAATATTTTCATAAAAGCATTGAAAAACATTTCACTTTAACGGAGGCTCTGAATTTGTCGAAATCAGGTCAGAACTGGGCTGGGTTCCTCGTGCAAGAAGCATCCTGTCATCTCGGACTAGATTCCTCTCGCCTATCGCCACCCCTCAAAGCAGCCCCCGGGGCGCCACAGCGCGGAGGGACAGGAGGGACACCGGCACCCCTGCTCCTGCTGCCACCCGCCCTCCGGAGAGCTTAGAACAGTCCAGCACCGAGTGAAGCCCTCACTGGATCTCACCGGGTTGGCTCTTTTAATTCTTCAGCTTGTGAAGTGCTGAACAACGTGGTCGGATAATTAGATAACTGTCTTTGTGTTGCTACTCAACAAAGCAGCACCTTTCTGACCTAACCGTCCTCACGCTCTTACTTCCAAGGTAAGGGAGGTGCGGTGCAGCTTGCAAATAAAACCACGTATTTTAACTGATTATTTTATAACGTCTGAGCCTTAAATAAACCTGCAAACTTGGATAGACGGTATTACAAAACTGTATTTTTAACCCAATTTACAAGATGTCATTGAAATACCTAACCTGGTCGTATATGATACATCCAACTATTAAACTGGGAGCCAAAGAAAATATAAAAACGAATGCTTTTTTAATGCCCATACTGGGATTATTTTTCCAAGTTATTACGTGGAGCACAGAATCAGAGCTAGCACACTGTCCTGACCAAATTGGAAAGTTATACTAAGAGTAATTGCTACCCAATAAAAAAATAGAAAAACATACAGCCAGGTCCTCCTTTCCAAGTCTTTAAATTCCTCCATGAACTAATCTTTTCCCTGTGGTGCTGGACTCAACAATTTGATATTTTATTGCTTTTAGGGTCAGAAATTCACTCACTATATTATCAACTCCAGGGAAAAAATTGGAAGAAAAGATTTGTGTCTTCTTTGGGCAGTAAAGCCAACAAATCTCTTCCACTGCTCGGTTAGAAAATACAATTAAGTGGACTGTAGTGGACTCTCTTGAAAGAAAATTGTCTGGATTGAGATGTGAATAGCCTAAAAGCCGAACGTGTGAAAATCAATCCTTCCCAGTCCTTTGGGATATGACTGTTTGGGAAAAAGTTTGCTCTGATTTTCCTGAACTCTGGTGTATGTGTATATACGTGTGTGTGTGTGTGTAATTCTTAAAGCAATCAATATAAGTCCCTGAAATGAAAAATTGAAGCTATCAAAGCCTGGAACATCTCCTAGATGAGTAGGGTTTGCACAGGTTTTCTAGGCTGGCTGTCAGCTCTAATCCCCAGCGCCCTTAGCCTGACAAGTCGTGGCAGCGACACAGATTATTTCAGGTGTGCTTAGCTCGCCCCTCTGCCCCGAGCCACCCTGTCCCGCGAGCTACGGCCCCTCCCAGGGTGGGGGACCTTCACGGCGAAGCCGACGGAGCATTGCGGGAGGCAGGGGGCTGCGGGTGCCCCTCGCCCGGCGAGGGTGCTGGGAGCACCCCCAGTTTTAGCTGCTGGCAGGGTAGATACCAGGAAGCCAGAGTCACCAAAACTATCTAAAGATGGTGGGGTTGGCAAGCCCCTTTACAGAAGTTAGGAAAAAAAAATGCTCCAATGGATCCTGGGCAGCACGTAGCAGCATGCAGTGAGGGCGACGCTCCACGGGCGAAATCCCAGCCCCGACGGGCGTCCTGATGGGAACCATTCCAAACCTGCATTTCATGTCTCTGTTCTGCTGGCGAGCACCTAGCACAATCAGCATCGGGATCTAGCCTGCAGACATTGTTGTAACGCAAATAATAAATAAGAGTAATGATGATGAATTTCAAGAATCCTGTCCTCAGGATCTCACCTTCAGAAGTGGCAGACCCGGTAATCTCTTTATTATGAGCTTGGACCTTTCATATTTAGCCTGCACTTAAGGCTGTGCTGCTTCAGCCACATCACATTTTATGAATCATCAGTTAAATATACGTAAAAATCAATTACATTATATCAGTGTGCCCTGCATCTTAACTGATGCCATCTTTCATCTTCCTAATGATCCAGAAGATCTGGAAATAATTAAAAATCGCTCTTGAGGGTCCAACCTTGTCTTTCTTTTTTCTTTTACAAAAGAGGAGTCTCATCCTCCACTAAGATATCTCATCTCCACTAAGATATGACATTCTGAACCAGGGCAGCAGTGGTTTAATGAAGGGATTATTGCCAGGGGAAACAGAGTCAGCCCCGCAGCAGGACGGTCTGCCTTGATTCATCTACTCACTTCACTGAATTCTGAGGACCAGGGGTTCACTGGGAGCAGGCAGGGCATTTCAGAAAACGCAAACCAACCTGCGTTAATGGGAATTGGCGGACTGGTTGAGGGAAGTTATATCACATAGAAAGCGTAATGTAGAACAAACGTGGAGGACAATCACGTTTCAGGGGATTGCTTATTCCCAGGTTGTTCTCTGGTCTCACAGCAATAAGACGAAAGTCACAACAGCTCATCTGGGTCTCGCCCTGGTCTCCCAAGAAGCAACAGAGCCGCTCGCCCAGGCACAGCTACGTAGCAAGGACTAGCACATGGAGTACTCAGGACACCTGCATAGACAGAGCTGGTGGTAGAAACACAAGAACCCTCTCGGAGACCGCAAGCCAGCTTTAAAACCAGTACAGTACGAAGAATGAACAGGGTAAAGGAGACAAGGGTGGACCAGCCCGTTATGTGTACAAATGGATGCCCCTCCCTGTACTTCCCTGCTTGGCTAAAGATTAAATCTGACATTTTTTTCACATTATTTCACTTCACTATCAATAATATCGCATTTCTAATAAAAGCAGTGACTGAAGACAATGGTTTTACACTGTGTGACTCAAGAGAGCTGCTCTCACAAGCAGACAGGTCTGTGCAGAAGAGAACACACTGCCCCAAGGACCTGTCGAGAGCCTCAGTTGAGCATCTTCCTAAACACCAGTGGCTTCAGCCACCCAGATCCCAGCAACACGTCTTCCCCACCCAGGTACAGAGACACCAGCACCACTTTCCCCATCATTTCCAGCTCCTGTGGTATCAAATGAGGCCAAAGAACCTCAGCATTTCACATTACTGCGGCGGAAGAATCAACCCTCGTTTTGCATAATACAGATTAAATCTGGAAACTCGCTCCTGAGCCTACAGAACAGCAGCAACACATTGAAGTTAACAGCTCATGGGCAATAGGGTCTGCAAATCTCGTGCCAGATTTCCTTTTATGCCTGATACACTTCCCTCTTGTGTGGTTTGGGATTGCACTGATCCAAGAGCAAAACATGCGCTATATTCAGTCCTGTGCAAGCATTCCTTCAGTTTCTGGGTTACATCATGGTGCTGTTACCAGCTAGAGAGACCTGAAGACCAAAAGACTGAACAGAATGGCTTCCCAAGCCCATTTTCCTATTGCTTGGATAATAAATATAGTCATGAAGAAGAAAAGACACATACAAATGGCTGGTATCAAAGAGCTGCTCTTTAATGCCAGCCAATAATGTCACGGTCCTCAGTCTTCCTAAATTTAAATGATTAGCAATGACCAAGCTGTGCTCTCTCTTGATGCATCACTTAACCTCGTAATCAGAAAATCTATCCTGTTCTTGGTCTTAGATTGATGATGTCACATTAAACTTGCTTTTTTCCACCCGACAGAGCAATCATACTGGAGCGAGCCAGTCCTGAGCATAGCTGCCACGTGCCTATCACAAGCGTGATGAATATCATCGATTCTATTGGTAAGCGAGCGGCGCATCCCAGAGCCTACTATATTTAGGATGCAGTAAGATGTCACAAATGGATTTTTTGCAAAGAATAATTTCATTCATCTCTAATGTCATAAATTATTGCAGATTTTTTTTTAATTTAAATAAAAGCAATAACAAAAGTTCATTGATTTTCTCTCCTGGAAGAAACTTTTTTATTATGGCAGCTGTAGCTCTGGTTCGGCTGCCCAGAGTCCTCCTCCTCCTCCTTCCACGCAGTCAGATGGCACTTGGCCCACGGGCATGGCTGTGCCATCCCAGTACGTCCTGCACTGTACCTTGTGCAGCCTCTTTGATGTTTATTCCTTTAATTTAGTACTGGGTGCTATTAGCTGTATCTGATATTTTCAACAAGATTATTTTGACTTTTCACATTTCAATTCGTAAATGCAGCTGCTGCTGCGCCAGTTTCCCTCCCTTACTACAAACTCAAGAGTGTATTTACCATATGCCTTTCTTTCCATCTAGCGATTTACACTTTCCTGCCAAAAGATGTAAATTGACTCAATTCTTTTACTTCTTTGTCTTTCTAAAGTGATGTTTGAATTGGGAGCTGCTGGAGTCCTCGTTCAATTTGCTTTTCATTTCGTAGCAGGTTATTAAGGGACTGTTTGTGGAGCCTACGAAATACCCATCCCCAGAGGTCTTTAAGTGTTGCTTAGACAAAGATTTGTCACAAACGTTTCCTGGGATTTGGTCCCGCCCGGGATGAGCAGGCAGGTCCCAGGGCTCCCTCCCGCCCTCTTTCTGCAACTGGATGAAAATCCTGCTCGTCCGCGCAGCAGGAGCCCAGCCGCCGGGCTTTACTCTATGGTGACTGACTGTCCCTTAGAAGGGACAGATTACCAGGCGGTCTAGGTCATCTGGTGTATTTCCACCAAAGGATGTGTTGCCCTTAAAAATCCTAAGATAGTACTCTGGCCTTTTCGGAGTCAGTGGAAAGCTACCATTTTCTCCAGCAGTGCCAGCATTCCACCCGCGTCATGAATCCCCTCCACCTCTGCCCAGGCCCTTGTTTGCTTTTAGAAAAGAGGCACTTGTTAAGTTACAAGTGGTCTGAATACTCATTTATTTTTCCTGCTGGCAGGCAGCAGAGCGTCTCCATTCCTGATGCTGGTGAACACCAACAGAGGGACCAGAGGGATCCCGTCTGCCCAGGCGGAGCCCAGCAGCATCCCCTCCTGCCCCACGGTGCTGGGATGCCAGGAGGGCTGCACGAGCCTCCCCCAGCAGCAAGAGTCAAAGCAAAACCCAACCGAAGCAGAGCAGCATCCTCCTCAAAACAGAGCCCAGTCTCCTGCTCAGCTGAAAGGAAAATGTCCTCCTGGAAGGTCTTCCTGTTCTTTGGCCATCAATTGTTGTTTTGGAAACACAACATAGCTTTGCTATGTTTTCCAAAGATAAATATTGAAAGTTGTTACCAGGTATAAAAGCCTTGGAACTGCTGGGAGGGACAACAGGAGGAACAGGAATTTGCACATAACCCTCCCTCCAGCGTACCTGCTTCCAGAGGATTTCAGCTCAGAGCACAACGCCTCCGCTCGGAGCCGGGGCCGGTCCCTCACCCGGCAGCCACCCGAGGGGTTCCTTTCATGAACGTAAAACTCCATTTGGGGCAACTCTAACAGCAGACATTTGTTACCCAGTAGGGTCAGTTTAACTGCACTAAGTTCCGCTTCCTCCTTCAGCATAAGCCTGATTCTCTTTGATTTTGGCTTAAATCTGGAGAGCATTTCTAGCAGATTGGTTTCGACAGAATACATTTCCAAAGAACAGCCCACGATAGAAATCCATGGCTACAACGTGAACTAGGAGGTGAATATTAGAAGGGAGAAAGGTTGTTGTTCTTACAGTATTTGTCCATAAATCTCCGTGATTTATAGACCAATGCCACTCTGACTTATCGGGAAGGTTGTGCTGCCAAATGCGATACAAGTTCATTGGTGCGGTTCTACCCCGACTTTGTCAACAGCGTGACTTTTTCTGCAGAGCTGTTGCAGTGACGTAGCATAGTGATACGTAAATTTATACATTTGTTTATTTTATCTTTTTATTCACCCTCTGATAAAAGAAAAGCCAAAGAAATGGCTTTTTTTTTTTTTTGGAAGCTATCTGGGTTATAAAGCCTGACTTCAAATCAGTAGTGACCTTTTGTTCAACAGCTAGCAATGTAAAAACACATAAAAATGTCTATTTAGATATTGGTGGGGAAAAAGAAGTCCATTGATTTTCTTAGTTTGCTAAGCTCCCAGGGTTTTTAAGAGGCATTTGTTTCTGCAGAAGGAGACAGCAGTGAGGGTGTGGAACGGCATTCTTTATTTCCAGAAAAAAAATAAAAATTCAGTTTCAAGACGGATGAGATGCCTGCTCGACACAGCACATGGGTTTCTCCTAGAATTTCACTGGCTCAGTCATTTTTTGCACACAAAAGATTTGTTAAATCAAATGTTCCTTGTCCCATCTACCCAGAAAAAGGCTTCTTTTTGGAGGATGTTTGTGTTTTTAACCCTTTGTAGTTGGAGAGAAAGCCCCCTAGCAACAGATTTGTTGATGATTCGCATGAGTATTGCTGTCAGGAAGAGGCAGATTCTTAAACATTTGCCAAGAGACTACACAAAAGAGGATGAGAAAATTAGTACTTATTTCCAAATAAGTTTTGGTTGAGTTCGGACACTATTGTACATCTAGAACAGCAAGTTCTCACACTTGCTCTTCTAGAGGTAACTCTTATTATTGTGTCACAGCAGCTCTCGGGCAGACACCCCGCTGCCCCAGGTCCTGCGTACACAGGAGAAAGGGAGGTAAGAGGTGAAATGCCCTAAAGTCAAGGCCCCACGACAGACTGAGTCAGCGAGCAGAAGAAATACCCTCCTCTTAGAAGGGGAGCTGAAGCACCACGGGGTAAGGCAGTGTGTAGCTTCGCTGCCTGTCCGCAGTTGGCTTTCACTTCTCCATCCCACACAAAGCAGCTTCCCATCCACCCTGGGAAAATCTGATCTTCAGGTACAAACCTGCTTTAGGGGCTCCATTGCCCCCCCGTCACCATAAGGAAAGCCTAACAGAAGCTAACAATTAGCAACCATATTTAGACAGACATAAATCATCCAGGGATTTGACAGTTTATGTAGAGGCATAAATTTCTCATTGCCTATTTGTTTATTTCCCCGAGTGTTGTTCTCAGTTCAGCTGGTTTGTCAACACCGGGATAATTTATTGAGAGCTCAGCAAATAAATCTAGATTTGAATCTGTCAGAGGCAACCTGTGAAACAGAGGAGCTGCAGGATGCCAAGTGCTGCTCCGGTCACATCCGCACCGGCACTGCCAGGATGGACCGACCCTGGGACCCACAGAGCAGGGGGGTGGTGAAGGCACCTCTGCCGCCTTCTAGATGTCCCGGGGCTTCGGAGAACCGAGGTAAACAAGGTAAATACTGAAGACTCGCACACATTGGTTAAGGGGCCCCTTACTGGAGAGGGAAATGTGTATCTCCAGCTTCTGCAGGAGGAGAGTTTGGAAGAGCTGAGCTGTAGCTAAGCTGGAAATACTGCTCCGGGGGAATCAGCCCAGCAGTGCTGTGTTTGAACACAGTGCTTGGTGGCCACTGAACAGCCATGCTGTACACACACTAGCAAAATACTGAGCTTTCTAGTTGTTGAAAGAAGGTGTGAATTCAGAACAGGCAGAAAGAGACTTGGTTTCAGCAGGTAACTCAAGTTTCAAGGAGATGTGTCTGTAGCGCCGCAAGTTCTCATTGCTGTACAGATGAAAGCAGCCACCGCAGCAGAATTTTTTTTCTTGTTAAATGCATTAACTAAAAGCTCAGCTAAGAACAGCCTCAGTTTAGCATGGATTGAGAATTTGAATCAAATCCAAACTTTGCATTTGATCCCCATCACTCTAATGCACTTCAGATTTAGGCCAGGCAGAGTATATTAGGATGCAGGTATTTAATGGATGATGGCTCAAAGAGGGATACACCACTGGAGCAAGCACAGGCTGCATCAGAAACACCTGCCTGTGCCACATAAGTGACATTCGTGGGGGTAAGATGAGGGAGTCTTAAAGGAATGAAAATACAGAGCACAGGAAAAATAGGAAAAGAAATAAAAGAGACCAAGAAAATATTTTATAATTTGTTCTGCTTTTGTACCTTCTATTGCTTTTGAAAAAATATATCGTATCCAAGATATTGCAAGCAAATGCCCCGCAGGGGAGCAGAGAGCGCTTTAGAAGGGTTAGCATGATGAAGCCTTTTTTAGGATGAGTGGACCGGGGCTCCTGCGTGACTTTGAATCAGGAGGCAGCGTCTATATTCAGCAAAAGACCTCCTGCATTGCCAAACCGCATAACCCCAGCTCACCTCCAGTTTGAACTCCTCCATCCTCTCATCTGAACTGATGCATTGAATGGCCATTAATGCCAGACACGGGGGGAAAATCCCAGCGGAGTGACCTGAACTGCATTACAAAGGTGGGAGGATAAGAACCTCTTTGAGGAAGAAGATTAATTAAATATGATAGCTACACCATTGCCCATCTGAGGAAATTTTACATTCCATGGGAACATGCTGCAAAATATTCTCAAAGGTTTTATCTTTCTATGCAGAAATCCAATTTATTAGAAGCATTCTTCTTTAGGAAAATATCTCTGGGCAGGATTTCTGTGTGAGTTTGGTACGTAGTCAGGGAGCTAATGCTCTGGATCAAATCCTACCCGGTGTGAATCAACACATCTCTGTGCATTTTCATGTATGAACCCTGGGCCAGTTCTTTGTCTTTTCTCCAGCTGGGCTGGAGCTCAGGTTTGTGCCTCCATACGGAACGCAGTATTCCCCTCTTTTTACATCTTGTCAGAGCTGATGTCATTTAGCTCTATCTTTCTTTTGGAGCTATTAGATCTGGCTGTTGTGAAGGCTGGCTATGACAACTGCAAATATTTTATCTCAAATAAGTGTAAGACAACAAAAAAAATAAATATCACACAACCCACGTTGGAAGGGCTTCCTGATGGCAGGATTTCTTTCCCTGGCATTCGACTCGTGTTAAACCCATGCCCACAGAGCACTTCCCTTACCGGGGTCAGGGTTGTGGAAAGACGATATATTAGAAACCTCAGTGCTTAACTCAAACACACTCAGGACAACTGGGATCTCTCTCAGCTTCACTCATGAAGGGTGAATTCATAAAGCTGTAGTTTAGGAGCCCAAATTTCACTCTCATTTTCACTAAGTGGCTTCCAGAAAAACTTAACCCATAGGCTTGAACACCCTCAGCTACTGATTAGGCATCAGTGGTAACATAACCCAATTTGCCCCTTCTCAGAAGGGTAAAACAACTAATTGCTTTTCAGGTGAACTAGCAAATCCTTCTGGTTTTAGTTACCCACACACATTTTCTTCGGTGGCATAAGAAAAGACAAGCACCTCTGAGAAAGCAGTTGCTTGAAATGATCCAGTGTTACTTCTAACTTGGATTTAAACCGTTCTTGCTTTCTCTAAACTCATAGAAAGAACATGGCACCGAAATGATAGCAGATCTATCCCTCACGTTTTCTAACAAACAAAAGAGTAAGTGAATTTTACCCCAGACATTTCTTGAAAACCAGCATTTCCTAGATAAGCTCAGTCAAAAAAATATAAAAATCAATACATATTAGATTAGCTCTATTTCAATTTTGACTCAGTATTTCAGACTTGGCCAGTTTTAGGCAGATTAAACTCACAGTATTGGATCCCTCCCAAGTTTAAGGGTCACGCAGTTGACCCACTGAAAGACCATGGATTATGAAATCAAAACAGCTGGAACGCATCGCAGTTTCAAGGAGGAACGGCAATTGCAATGCCAGTTCACAGCACAGCCTGCTCGTTTTCTGCTTCTGAAAGCCTCAATTTATTTTTCCCAGTGCAGAAGGAAGGCGCGCCTTTAAGCGGTGAATACTTTGGTGAATCTGAACACATTCCAGGCTTATAAAGACAGCTAGAAGGAGTTATCTGAAGTGATTTTAGAAACAATAGGAATTTGAAGTGTTCCACATTATTGCAAGCAAAATGAATTTTCAGGTTAGTAGGTAAAGCTTAAAATTCTCAACAAAGGCTGAGTGCTGCGTTCAAGATATTTCAAGGTACTTAGGTTCTATCACCAGGTAAAACCAGTGGGAGCTGAAACTTGTCCTGCTGCCATTCGAGGCTTTAGGAAAGAACTTGTTTCCTCCTCTGCACTCACAAAGCCCCCTGGGCTGGGCAATCTCTGACCAGCACCTTCAGACCAGGTCCGTAGCCCGACCCACAAGAACCACAGACAAAACACCGTTGTCCATGAACAGCCACCATCTTTTTCACCTTTGGAAAAGTAGAGCAAAGGCAAGGCTTTATAGGAAGTGGCAGGTTCTTAATTATTGTTATAACTTATTTAGTGTTTACTGACAAGAGTTCAAACCTCTTTTACAGAAGGCGCTGAACACACAAGGCATTTTAAGAGAGCCGCTGCCTCTAAGTGCATCTCCAAAGAGCATGGACACTAGTGAGCTCAGCAAATTATTTGCTAAAAGTTAACCAATCAAATTGCTTTTCATTTCAAGTTTCTTTCTTCTCTCAAACTCTCCAAGATCAAGTCTTGATTTTCTTACATGGATCTACTCTCACACACTTTACCTGTATTTGTTTGGGTTTTTTTAAAACAGTGGTTCAGTCATACAGGATTCTCCACAAATATAAGCTATTTTGACTATATAGCTAATTTATGATGTTATTCTTGCCCTATGATTGGGTGTAACTACTGCTTGTATGAGTAATTTCTGTGACAACATTTAAAATTTATTTTCCTTGAAAGTATATAAATGCAGCTTTGGAAATGAAATGCCAGTCTCGCAAGTCTGATTCCATGATGGGCTGATCAAGAATCTCTGAACTTCACCTCAGCCTGGATGATGTTTCATTAATTTGTAGATTTTTTTGAGGCCAAAATAGTCTGAAATTACTGCATCTAACCTACAACGTTGGCTGTAGACTTTCATCCTCTCTCACCCTTTCTTTGAGGTTATCATCTATAGCCAGAAAATTAGATGAACATGAGAACCAGAACTCTAGCAGAAACCCTGGGGATCACAGGCAGCAACTCACCTCTTGTATGACCTTCACCGAGTCATTTCTGTTCCCCATGTCTCAATTTTCCAGTCTGTAAAATGGTCCTTTCTCTCCTCTGTAAGGCGCATTGAAATCTTTAAATGAAAACTAAAAATACTCCTCCGCCAAACCTCAATTGTCCTGCTACAGCCTGGTCTTCAAACGCTCTGCTCCCAGCTACTCAGCAAGCTCTCATCCCATGACACTCAAAACAAAATTAGGCCAAGGTTTTGTTCTCCAGTGGACATGCTGTAATTACTAAATTACTCAGTGGAAGAGAATCTGGGGAGGAAAGGGGCATTATGGCCTTTCTTTCTGTCGGGCTGACCCAGGGCAGGAGCTCTGGCCAGGCTGTCACCGCCAGCAGGGCAATTCCCACTGCAACGCTGGTTGTGCAGCACGGCTTGAAACGAACAACAAACAAAAAAATCCTCTCCACAACACTCAAACACTTTAATTACTTTCCTTTAAAAAAAAAAAGACAAGAAAGAGAGAGGCAGAACTATCCTAATTGCATTTCACAGCACACACCATTATGCAAAAGTGTATTTAACCTGGGTGCTACAGGGGTCACTCCCTTCTGTAAGTATTTGCATGGAAAGGAGTTCGGTTCATCCTAAGTCAAAGGCTAACTTGGCCTCACCATGCAAATGTATTTAAATGAAATTTATCCAAAGCCGCTAAATTACATTCACAGGAAATAAAGTCCATCAGCTGCGAGTGGGTGCTTTGTGCTCTTGATTGAAAATTGTTTTTGTGTGACAGAGAAGGTGCTTAAGAGAGTAAAAAAAGATCATTCAGTGAGTTAGAAAATTACTCCAACCTCTAGACCATGTCAAACTAAATATAAAACAAACAAACTATGGCAAACGAATGAATAATTTAAAGCAACAGCTTATATATCACATCAGAAAACACAGTTGTGGAGCTGCTCTGTACTCACGGGCTCTCTCCATGGGCACGGCCAGTGCTCCAGAGCTGCTCTCCCCACACTCGCAGACAGCTGCGGGCACGACAGCACCGCAGGCTTCTTTTCTCCCGCTGGTTTTAGCGGTGGCGAAAGGCAGCAGCCCCAGGGCTGCAGGGTGAGCCCGGCTACACGCTTGTTCCTCACCACAGACCCAGCCGCATCACCTGCATTTTGTCCCTTCCTCACTCCCCATGGTCTGTTTTTATCTTTCCTACTGCAGGAGCACAGCCAGCCTCCAGAGTCACTGCAGAGAGCCTGCTGCTTCCCAAAACCAAGGCAGCCCTGGAAGGACGGCATCTCCTGCTGGACCTCCTGCCCCAAGAGCCCTGGCCAGGGGGGCTGCTCCTGCCCAACACCCCTGCAGGGAGCCCACAGCCCTCAACCCACTGGGGAAAGACAAGCCATGCCCCTGGGCGGGGGTATTTCAGGGCAGAGCCAGCTGATGGTCATCGGAGCTTGGGGCGGGGAGGAACAGGGGCTCCAGCTGGGAGCAATGATGTCCTGAGGAGGACCCCGTCCTTGCCCCCAGCGCTGTGCGCACCCCCTGCCATAGGGGCGATGCCGGCGCTGACTATGTGATAACACTGGCTCTGTCTCCTGAGAAAAAAAGCCCACAGTGATGAATGAGACAACTGCCTTCCTCCCGGCCTTTTGGGTCACACAGGGGGACTGAAGGGTCCATGCGCATTAAGGGTTCGGTCACCCTGATGCCACCGTGCTCTGGTTACTCCTATGGCAGTGTCCAGGGAGCCAAAAAACACCAGCCCACTGGTCCCTGCACTTGATAGGACCTGCTGGGGCTCAGCGAGGTGGCTGCAGGAGCCCAGGGTGGAGGGGAGGAGGAGAGGACCTGCCCCAGGCTCTGTGCCTGGGGACAGTGACGTTTGCAGAGCCCAAATCCCACCGTGCTCCTCTCCGCCTTCCAACCCGAACCATCTGCTCTGGGGCAACGCGGAGTCCAGAGCCCTGGTCCACAGCGCCCCGAAAGCTCGGGTTTTTATAAGTTTTACTCACTACTGAACTAGGTTAACTGAAGTGCTGACCTAGCTGTGACATGCCCCACATCTCTTAAATTACCAGCCACCCCATAATATGAGAAATGCTGAGGATAAGGAATATCTAAGATAAACAGCTAGAAATAAATAATCAGTAAAATGAACTTATAGAATTGATGGAGTAAAGATACAGAGTAAACATAGAGAGGGGGGTAATTTTTGTTCCCTTACACACAGGAACATCAAAAATAAACAGAAAGAGGACATATCTAAGGAAAGAAAAGCATGATCCAAAGCTTGTTGAATTCCACATAAAGATCCCTCTCTGCTTCAGCAGCTCTGAGCCAGACACGACGATAAAGGAAAGGCACCAGAACCTGGGCTGGGATAAAAACATGCGCCAGATGCCAGATTTCTTCTGGTAGCTGCCGGGTGACGGGTCACTGGTGATGGATTGCAGAGGAGGAGCCAAGAGCGATGACAGAGGTCTTCTGGCTCGGGGCCAGGGGATCTCAAGAATTTGGCTGAGTTTAACAGCAAACATTCATGCAGTGACTGGGGTAACCTGTCTATGCCAGTCTGTTTATCAGGACAAAAATCCCTGAATGAAAAAACACCATCTCTATTACATGCTTGTGTGTGGCGTTAATAATCTGTCAAAGAAGATGACAACATTCCTGATTAG
The DNA here is from genome assembly GCF_028500815.1 of Rissa tridactyla. Taxonomy (NCBI): domain Eukaryota; kingdom Metazoa; phylum Chordata; class Aves; order Charadriiformes; family Laridae; genus Rissa; species Rissa tridactyla. Next base: position 5,863,969 of record NC_071486.1, read on the forward strand.
AAAAATGGAAAGAAGGAAGGTCTTTGGGTAGATTTATTCAGCGCTGTTAATCCAGACTTCCCATGGTTTGCTCAACATGTACCTCATGTGAACTAAACGTTCCCTAACAGGTGGTGCCTGTGAACTAAAACAACCCCCAAAAGGGAGAGTGTAGGGGAACTGGCTGAAGATTCATGTCCCTGTTGGTTAGATGCTGGAAACAATATTAATGCACATAAATATTGATTCGAGCAGACACAGAAATCAATTTGTAGATCGCTCGCTAACCGAGATGGGCACAAGGGGCTCCCTCGGTCCAACAGGGCTCCGCAAACCCAACAGACCTGGGGGACGATGGCAGCCGGCGCTGACCAGAACGTGCTATAACAGGTGTTAGGAATTGCCCAAGCCTGGCACCAAGAGCCAAGATGCTGCTGTAAATGATGTGTGGGGTGAAGACAAATATAAAAACCCAAGAAAACGGCCAGCTAAAATGAAATGTACACCTCTAATACACTCTTCATTAGCACAAAGCCATAACGCCATCAGTTTCTGTCAACAAAACATTAAGACAAACGGATCTCCGTTCTTATATTTATGTTCTGAAGGAAAAGAAAGCTGTCTAAAAAGCTTTTAACTTCTCAAATAAAACAGCTACCAATTTCTGACCAGCTAATATAAATAATTCTAGGTCTGAATTTCCCCACAGAAAAACCCTCATATTTTGGTTTAAGCATTTCATTTTGCAAATAGATTGTTTACTTCAATAAAAGCTAGGGAGGAAGTAAAGAGTAAAGATTAGAATGGACATTTAAATTAAGCTATAACTATTTGGCGTCCAATCTGTCCATAATAATAAGATGAGAATCTGCAGCTTCAGGAACTGTAGCATATACAGTTGCTGAGATTATGAGTCCTCATGCTTCAGGTTATGAAATGACGGAGGTCAGGAAGCAATTTTCTTGCATATAATGCTGACAGGCTGGAGACATTGCAGGAATTTTTGCATATTTTTTGAAACATCAGTTATAAGTCACTGTCAAGAAGAAGATCCCAGACAAGGTAGATATTACTTTTTATATAAATGAATTTCAAAAGAAGAGCCTGCTTCTCCAGCTCGCACTGTGACAAAAGTCCTACGGCAGGACAAAACCCTACAAACTACACCAAACCAGGTCACTGAACCAAGGAGATGCTTTTCGAGCAGCAGCAGCCGCTGACCTGTTTTCCATCTAGCAGAGCTCAGAAACGGGAGGCACACGAACAACTTCAGCTTTATAAGTTCAAGGCTACATATGCTGCTGTCTCCTCCAGGGAATTACATCACTCAGACGGCTTCACGATATGAAGCTTTAAAAATCAGCCGAGCCCATGGCCCTCCCCGGGCTGCGGTAAAGCCGCAGAACAACCGAAGATGGTGTAAATGAGGAGCAGGGTCCTGCAGCCCGGTGTGCCTGGCAGACAACACGTCCCCGCCGAGGCCCTGCACAGCCTCTCCGGTGGCTTCAGCCTCGGGGAACAGCATTCCCACATCCCTGCATCCCCGCATCCTTCCATCCCTGCATTCCCGTCCCGCTCCACAGCGTCGGCAGCACTCACCCCTCCCGACACAGCTTTCCTTGCCGTGGTTCGAGGTTGTCCACACGTGGCTGTGACCCTTCAGCGGTTCTGCCATGAGCATCTGCCGGGCTTCAGTGGAACCCACCACAGGCAGCCCCCGGGGAGGGCTGGAAGTGACCCACGGCCAGCTGGGAAGGAAAACACCGGGGTTTATACCTGTGAGCATGGCTGTTCCTTTTTGAACAAAATAAACTGTATCACTAGAGTGGAAAAAACATTATATTCTTACTTTATACCAGTATCTCATTTGGGAATAATTTGTACCAGCGCTTCCAGTGATGTGCCAGGACAGCATGGGCCTGTGTGCCCGCAGCCAAAAGTCCTGGCAGCAGAGAAACCCCGGTCCAGGCAGCACCAGGAGCCTCCAGGATGGTGGGGAGGAGGGAAGGGCACCCCGGGATCGCACCCCTCGAAGTCCTCATGGAAACAGGCATTTAAATTATACCACCAAGATGGGGAGGGGGGGGGATATGTTTTTGCAAGAAAAGGAAGAATGGTTTATAAAAATAAATCTCTCTTCAAAGTGAAGTGAGTCATTCACAGCAGCCTCTTCAACATGACAAACAGCTCATAGAGCAAAACAAAGAGTAGATCATTCAGGCTCATTACCGAGACTGAACGTACTCGCCGAGCACTAAAAGGCCCTTATGATTTATGCCTGTAAAAATCAATTGGATTTTATTGATTACCAAGATTAAGAAAAGAAAAAAAAAAGTTTGGTTAAACTTGGGGAACGGCTATATCTTCAGGTCTGAAGTGAAACCTATCCGGACTACTGACAGCTTCCAGGCTGCCAGGCAAATTGATCAGGAGAAGTGTGGGGACGTGTTTTATACGCAGAGCTGAGCACTTCATATGGCAATATCAAAGCAGATAACTTGATTTTTGCACCCACCAAATTTATGTCAAATAAATCACAAAGTCAAAACCAAGGTCATTTATGATAACAAGATGGCAGAGATTCACCCAGCTGTGTAGAGAGAGAGAAAAAAAAGAGTTTTTGGCAGTTTTGGTTTGCATTTATAGTATTTAAGCACTTAGAAGCCTGATTCATAATTGGTGCCAGATGCTCTCAATGCACATAGGAAAAGACAGTCTTTGTTCCGATAAATTTGTCTTCTAAAAAAAGCTAGACAGTCAAAGGCTGCGGAAGCGAGAAGGGTGGTTTCCCCGGTTGATGAAGGTGAGGGCACAAGACTGACTCGCTGCAAAGGGCAGGACGCCAGCGGGCGGTGGGACGGAGCCCCCGGTCCCTGCCCTGTGCTGGGTGTGCGGGCAGGGCGGCTCCCGAGACCACAGAACCGGGGACCGTCCCCTCGGGCTGAGGAACACGCGTGGCGCCAGTGGGAAGAGCGAGGCAGTGGCCACTGCGGCCGCCAGAGCAGCTTTCTTTGTGCCACACATTCATTTTGCTCCCAGGCTGCTGCTTGCTTGTTAGTTGTTAACGTGGGAAGTTTAGTATCGTACAAAAGACGTCTCAATGATCAGCTCCTGCTATCTAAATTAAATCTCGCTGCTATAAAATTCCGGGTTTCTCACACCATTTCTGCTCCTGAAAATGGCTTCTAATGTGGAGCAGAGTCCCACGAACGGTATGAACTACAAGGTCACTGCATTCAGCGAGTGAAAAAAATCAGCAAACCAAGAGATTAAGTATTAATTTCAGGGCAGAGTTCCATTTATTTGAGATTACTCTATGCTGTATGTATGTAATACCACGTTTCAGTAATTAAAGGCAGAATGATTTATACAGCTGCAAGATGTAGAGGGGATGTTGTTACTGGGCTGGGTACAGTTGGCTACAACAGACCAGACTAAATTGGAACCGTTTGTCCCAGGGAGATGCTGTTTTGGCTCGTCCCAGTGTCCTGGCCAAACTCCAGCGCAGGCAATCTCCTGCCCATCTAACTCCCAGCCGACGCGTCCCCGGGGCTGGGGACGGCTCGGTCTCTGTCCTGACCGGAGTGTGGCATTGCTGTGCGCTGCCAAGGATGGCTACTGATCCAGGTGGCTGTGACCCCGGCGGCAGAGAGGGTGCTGGGTTGGTCAGTGGGTTGCGGGACAGTAAACTTCATACTAAATACACACCACACTGGCCTCTGCAAGGCCAGAACTGTCCGCCGCTGGCCACCTCTGTAATATCTTCCCCTTTTTATCACTACAGTTTTGTCTTTTGCAAATAATATTTTCATGTTTGCACGTTTTGCAAGTTCAGAAACAGTCCATTCGATTTGCATAAGATATTGGACATTTTTCACATTATGTTTTGCATATAAAGTGCTTCTTAGTGCAGAATTTGATAATTTCACGGACATATTGGCCATTCAAGTAGGTATAGTTAGTGCTGATCCTTATGGAAGGCTCACTGAAAACCAAACAGGCACACTGCCTGATGAACTGAGCACAGCCTCCTCGGCAGTGGGTAAATTATCCAAAGGAAAAATGAATCATTCATTTAGAACCAAAATGATAACACATCACTTATTTAATCAAATGTGCCATCTACTGAACCAGGTACATCGACTAATGAACCCAGTGGATCCCCCAATGAGCGAGACGAATCACCTGCTGAAGCGTTTGCTCTACTAGACCAAGGTGTTTGGCTCTTCGTCTTGATATAGGAATCACAACCTCTTTTATTATCAAAGCTAAAAGTTTAGCAGGACTGCAAATGCTGACGGCTAGGAGGAACACACAAAGGTACGATAACGGAATTAAGGAAGATTGCCAGGACATAAGGCAACCTCGAAGTATTAAACCATATTTCCCGTGAGTGCATGTTATTCCAAGGCTGTGGGGAAACTTGGATTTTCTTTTTAAGCACTTTTGATGGTGATTATAAAGTTAAGACACTGGCTGCTGAGGACATCAGCCTGATTCTCCTTTCCCCGTTAGCTGTTGACCCCAGAAATACTAAATTTTGGTACACAAGGCTCACGTGTGAGTTTACACACCACCTTATGGAGACACAAGCCCGCACTGAATCCCCTGTAGTTTGGACGCTTTCTTTGAAGCATCACTATTTTAAATAGCACTTCTTTTCAGTGTTTCTCATAACTCGACAAAACTACTGTACAGCCTGAACATCTCTTTTAACTTAAACAAAGCAACCTGATATCAAATGTCCCATGTACAGGTTTTGGTTCAAAACATGAGCTTCTAAATGCGTCAGGCTTGGGAGTAGGAGCTATACACAAGGGTAGATAATGTACGGAGATATTTTTCCATCTCCCTTTCATTTACTTAGCTGCTCCACATCTCAGCATTCAAGTTGATTAACATCACCCGCTGAAGTTAATTAAAGTATATAGGATGTAATAAGACTAATATGTTTGAGTTCTATCAATCACAGAATCTGGTGAGTCAATATTTGAAATGAATATATCACAGAGGGGAAAATCCTCAACATGGATCTGAAATTAAAGGAGGAGAGAGGGATGGCATAGTACAGGGTACTTTGACAAGCACATTTCAGCGATAACACGAGAGCATCGCTGCGTATTCCAACACACTGACAAACGTGGCCTGCGCTGAGGCTCATTTGAAAGCCCCGTGGTATATCTTTAGGATATCAAGGACTAGTGACAAAGCTGCAGCTAAGCCTGTACCCCTGTGAAGCCAAGGAATTCTGGGGGATTTAAGCCTTTGAAGTTTCTTGTCGGGTGATATTTCCCAATAAATATTCACTTACTCTGCCCCTGTCAGCAGCTGGCACCTCCCCGCACGCCAGAGCTCGCACCGAAAGCCGTCTCGTGGTCCCCAAGGCAGAGAAGAGCTGAGCAGACGGTGGCCTGTGCTCCCGGGGCGGTACTCAGCTCTCCTCAGCGAAACCCAGTGTCTCTCCTCCTCTGACCAGGTTCATTCCGAATTGACTGACCCTGAAAACCTGTAAGAAAGAAGCGCAGCGAGGCTGTAGAGAAAGGAGCAGCCCTGGCGCCGGTTCCGTTTGTGCCCCACACGCATCGTCCGCGTTCAGCGCCTGCTGAAGCAGCGCGGGAAGGCGGGAGCTGGGCCGCAGCCCTGCTCAGGGACGGCAGGCCACAGGAGAGCATCCCCGGCCCTGGCCACGTCCCCCAGTTCAGGGACCCTGTTTAACCCGGTGGTGGCCGCGCGGCCAGCCTGCATCGCCGCGGCTCTTTGGAGCCCAGTGCCAGCGAGTGACCGGCTGGAGCGTTCCTGCCCCCACGGCGTTGTGTACAAGCTCTTACAGAGCTCCTTCTGCATAAAATATTTAAATACAATTTTATCAGCCATTCAAATCATTAGCTGCAAAGATCCAGGCTTAATGTACAGCGAGGACACTGTGCATTAATATTTATTATGCTTGATTTGTTTAAGGAAATACATTGAGCTTTTTGGCGTAGGCAATTTCTATGGAATCAAACTGTGAAAGACATTAATCACTGTCAATGCTGTGTGTAGGGTACACACAGCCTATGGAAATGAAAGGATAAACAAATACAGGCTGTATGAGGCTGTAAAGACTGGAGAGCGCTGTTGGTTAGGAATTGGCAATAGGTGGTGGGAAACCTGCTCTGTTGGATAATGCCGCAGGCGATGCCCGTCGGCTCCATCTCTCGGTGCTGGCGGTGGGTGCTGGCATCCAGGGCTGTCCCCCACCGCGGTGTGGCACAGGGGGACTGTTCATTAGTGACACTGACACAGGGGCAGTTGTCACCCACCGGCAGACACCAATGGAGCCCAGGTCTCCCCAGCAAAGAGTGCCAGATCCATGTGGATTCCCAAGGCCAGCGGGAGAAGAGCTGTACTCATCCCACAGAGCGCGGGGCGCGTGCACGGAGGAAGATAAATGAAGTTATGATGTCCATTTGCAAACAGAGATGAATTGAACATCAGACAATTAGGTTTGCTTCCGCTCGGGTACCCAGAACAGAGGGCGATTTGAGTGGCTTTGTGCTGTAATAACTATAATCTGCTCAGGTGTCTGCCCGGCCCGCAAAGCTGGAAACGTCACCGTCATCCAAATGCCCCATCAGCACCATGTAAATACCCTCAGGCATTTCCAGTGACCTGTCAGGAAAGAAAGTAGTGGGGGCTTGTTTGCACCGGTTAAAGGCTTGGGGCTTTAAGCACTCCAGAGGCAATTAGCTCACATCCTCTGTACCTGTGAATCAATGTGTGTCCATTATTTTTCTTTCACAGGAAATTATCGAAAGATGTGAGGCCGGTCTGTCACACCTGTGACAGTCACCGCTGCTGGGGGGGGGCTGCAAAACAGCCCATGCTCAGGGCGGGTGAGACCCAGACTCAGCATCGGGCACCCAGAGCGGCCCAGGCTGGGGGCTCCGCAGAGCAGCTTTTCCCAAGCAGCCGATCTGCAACACGGTCATCGCGCCGCATTCGCAATCGCAAATAAAGCTCCGTCCATACGAATGCAGAATGACCAGTGAAATATTATGGTTTTTGTTTCCAAAGCAATTTTTAAGGAGTTAAGGGGGAATTAGAGACACTTCCATCCTTCCCTCAACATTTATCTTTTTATTGCGGTATAAGTGAGATAGTGCTATTAAGAAATAGAAAGGTTTCAAGATGTGTTTGTTCACAGGGGAACTAAGGCTCAGAAAGAAAAAAGTGTTAATAAAGCAATTTTAAAATTTAATCTGAGAGTTTGTTTTCTCCTTTGCTGCCTTTTCTCCCCTGGGGATAGATTTCTTTCTTGACCGGCAAAGGATTTAGTGCAAAACCTTTTGTTTTTCTGGAGCCAGCAAGAGACAGCCAGAAGTGAGAAGAGTTTAGCAATTCAGAGGTCAAAGAAATGATGGCTGCTGACCTCCTTTGTTCTGAGCCAGTGGCTTAGGAGAGAATATAAACAGATGAGGGACCTCCGTACTCTGAACCCAGCATTGCTGGAAGGGTCAGGTTAATTTGGATAAAAATAATTTTCACTCTCTGTTCAGCTTCTAACACTTCCCGAGCTCATGGAATGAAAGGGAAATGAAAACCCCGAGTAAGGTGAGAAAGGCACTTTCTGCACATGTTGGGGCTGACCCCAGAAGGAAGTTCTGGAAATCCTATCAAAACCCCGGTGAAGGTGAGATTTGTAGCTTGATGGTCAGGCTCAGATGAGGTCCTGATACACAACCGAGTGTTTGGTTCAGTGTCTGAGCCTTTCGAGACCCAGCCTGCAAACGCTGAGTCTGCCGCAGCATCACCACCGCTAACATCAGGAAGTCTCTCCCGTTCCTAAGATTTAAAATGCTGATTTTTGCTCACGCTCGCCCAGCCGAGGTCAGGCACGCAAGTCACAATAATAAACACGCAGCGAGGTAGTTCCAGGGACGAAGGTAAGGCAATCTGTCGGTGCAGGGAGAGGAAGCTCTGCCCTCAGAGCATCGCCCCGTCTCGCTCCTTCCACAGGTGCCCCCCGAGACACCCCCTCCCTCCGCTGCGCCGCACTGACGCTTGGCCAGTTTTGGACCAGCTTTTTGGCGGCCTCAGCTCCCTGTGACACTGATTTCTGTGTTTTAAGGAAATGTGACCTCCTGTCAGACTGAAGCATGGTCCTGCCGGTGAGCAACCTTATTTTATGGCTTTAGGGCACTTGCTTCTGCTAACCTGCACCCTGTCTGTAAATCATATTCTGAGAAAAACTGCTACTGGTTTTATGCCATAACTCATAAATTACTAGATCCTGTATTTTAGATATATTACTCCATTTCCCTTCAAACTTTTATAGTGATGGATTAATTAATTAAATTAAATGAAGCCCGCACTGACTTTTGTGATAGTTGTGAGCACTCTGCAACTTTGGAAGTGAGACTTGGTGTGAAAGCTAATGAAAAACTACTGTAACACTTCATGGGTTTTTTCTACTGACATGTTTAGGCAGCTTTTGGGTAATGTTGACAAAAAGAAAGGAACTGGACACCACCACAGCAGCAGCCGCTTGGCAGCCCTTCGCCCAGCTGCTCCTTGCCTGCAGCCAAGCACGGAACTGGGAGCAACATCTGGAAGCCTGCGGCGAAAAGGGAGGGAGTTACGAAACATGGAACAGGCTTAATGAGGAATCAACACTGCTGGTACGGGGCGTCAGAGGATTTTAAGAAAACAGGGCGGACTTGGCCTTTGTAGGAAAAAACACAAGGCAGCAGACAGACACAAGGTTATGCAAAATTAAACTACGGAGTTGTATGTTGACCTTGACTTTAGAGTGACCAGATCCAGTGCACGATCGTTACTGTGGCTGAAGGCAGCCTGCAGTGACCTTCCCAAGGACCATGGGAAATCCGAGACAGGCGTATTTTGCACAGAGGCAAAGAAAAATGCAGGAATGCCAGGATATGGAGTGCAGCCGTTTAGCAAAGCAGCGTGGCAAACTGCTGCCTAAAACTGCGTTATAGAGCAAAGCTGTTTGGGAGACCCTGGAAATATATTTCGTATAGCAGGTAAACCATGAGTGTGTTTCAAGAGTTTAAAATGACTCTCATTAACTCCTTAGACAGGGAAGAGTGTCTGGAGTTTCAATAATGCGCCCAGAGGAGCACTAAGAAGTAAGATTTAAGAAAACTTAAATCAAATCTGACTTTCATTTCAACTCGCATATGATCAGGGAGGAAGGAATGCTTTGTGGTTAAGGTACGAGAAGGGTGGTAAAGAAATCTAAAGCACCCTAGAAATACCATTTTGAAGGCAATGCTGTCTTAGGGGGATAAAATCCATTTGGCTCCAACTGAGATTTGGACTTTGCAAGGACCCGATGCTCTTCTGAAACGTGGGGTGAAGGATACGGTCTGGGCTGCCGAACGCCCAGCGATCGGGGATGGATTAGCCTGGATGCAAAGCGATGCCAAGGGAGGCGAATGGTAGCCCGCTCTGCAGCGTGGCTCGCAGGGCTTCCCAACACGGGGCAGAGGACGCGGCGCGGTGCAGAACAGGGATGCCTGAAAGGAATTTACTTAAAGTCTTTAAATCAAGCCAGGGCAGGATTGCCTCCTCTTAAATACCTGCTTTAGTTCAAGCCGTGAGATGTAAGCTTGAATCAAAAACAAGCAGCTGAAACCCTATAGCCCGTGCTAGACGGGGGAAGGCTAATTGATCTTAATGATCCCTTAAGAGGTGGAAATCTAAGAGTGGGTAACTATCAATCTGTTTCCTAATGGAAAGGTGTGCGCGCCATTAAAATGCCCTTTGTGCTAGCCGCTCTCCTCTCCGTCTGAGTGGTTATGCTATACTAATCACTGCAGTAAATAAAAACCCTGGGTGATAATTTCCAGAACCGTGTAAAGACGTTTAGGGAAAATGAGCACTCTGCTACCCACACCAGGCTGGAGGTTTTCACAGAACTAGCTTCACTTTCTAAAATTTAAAGAAAAAGCCATATCCCTCCAGCTGTTGAGTTAAACAGAGTGTTATCCAAATTATGTCAGGTGAAAAAAATGTCATAACATAATGAGAATCAAATGCTGGCTTCAGGCGCCTTCATATTCGAGGACTTTAAAAAAGCAATAGCAACAAAACAGTTCAATCCTTTATCTGCCAGCAGAAAACGGTCATTTAAATAAACATTAACTAAGCTGGGGAACATCGATGTTGCGGTAGCAATTTGTTTCTGACAGACAAGATTGCTAAAGTCTTATTCTTTTTAATAGGCGGCATTTTTAGAGGAAGACTAGGTAGAGTAAAGCCCATAGCTGCTCCTTTCCCTGTGCTGCCTCGGCGCTGGGCTCAGAGCCCGGACCCCGGTGCCGGCACGGGGAGGGGAACGGGGCCTCGTTGGCTGCCAGAGACCGAGACAGCCGGTCAAAGCTTTCGATTATCTCATTTGGCTGGGGTTTATACGTAGGGAATCAGTCTTCCCAACCTGTTTTCGTTTCCTTTTGCAAAGTGCAATGCGGAAAAGAGGCAGATTGTCTGTTTCCCATTATGTTCCTCCCAGCCCTCTCCCACGCAGGTGCGCGGCCGAGGGAGCCCCTCCTGACGGATGGCACTGCAGAAGCCACCACCGAGCTGGCGACAAGGACAGACCACGCTGGGGCTCGGGCTCTCACCATCAGCAGGAGGGTGCCCGTGCCCCACACCAGCGTTCTGGAGCAGTGCTGGAGCCCCCGTGCTGTGGCGGGGGAGCCCCAGGTACACACAGAGGACCTGAAACCCAACCACGGAGCATCCCATTGCCAACGGAGCATCCCTCAAAGCAGGTCCAAAGGTGCGATTCAGTGTGTGACGGCCGCGTGGAAGGAGGAGCACACACACGTGTGCGCACACCAGAGGCACACACACCGCGCAGCTCCTGCCTTCAGGCCGAGTACATTTTCCACCTCTGAAATCAAGATCAGAAAGCCAAGATGTGCACCAAGTGCATGGGAGAGACAGCTGACAGGGGGACTGAAAACCAATTTCTTGAAAATAAAGAGCAGTCAAGATCTGTAAGCAGCCACACAAGGAAGGAAAGAAATTATTAATATCATTAATTTGATTTGTAGCAGCTACTTGAAGTCTAACCACCCAGGGAAGCCACTGAGTCAGCTCTGCACAGCACAGAATCAAACAGGGAACCTCAACACAAACATCTTACTCAAGTATCACAGGGAAAGGCTTTCCACGGTACTTTGTGTGTTTAAGGGAACTGCTCGGAGGCTGCCGAGGCTTGAGTCGTACTAACAAGCCTCAGTACAGAACCTCCAGCCACGGCACAGGCAGCTATCTCCAAAATCAAGTCCTGAATTTGAGGGAATATGCAATAGGGAAAGAACAAAAGGATCCTTTGATGTGTTCAACCACATGATGTTTAGCAAAAATGCAAATGTTCTCTCATGCTAGAGAACACTTATCAATATTAAGGCATACACGGAGGAGAAGAAAGAAGGAAGAACAAAATACAACACTTAACAAGAGGGTAATTTAGCCTGTTGGCAAGCGCTTTAAGTCTAGTTCATGAAAAATTACTTGCACAATTGTTTTGCAGGGTTTCTGGGCTTTTATGCATAAATCATAGTATTGATTCAACGTGAGCATCAGACTTACTCAGGTGTACAACCGCATGTGGGCACAGTTAGAGCAAGAAAGGATTTAAGTGTGGAAATCGGAGAGGAAAAAACCATCCCCCCTGTTGCTCCTACAAGCTCAGCTACAATTGTCAAACAGCTGGAACGCGTGCAGATTGTTAATTAAAACATGGTGGTGACCACCTTCTGCAGCGGTCTCAGGAGAACATCCAGGCAGGAGATAACCGCCAAGCCGAATATTTTTTTTATCCACCCATTTTTTCCCCTTTGAGATTGCACTTTCTTTTCTGATAGAGAAAAGAAAAAAAATAGAGGGCACTGGAAGCCCAAGGATGGCCAAGTGAAAGAGAAATAAAATCAATTGCATGTTACAAACTACAACAAATATTGCAGTCAGGGCGAGGAAGGGGAGGGAGGGAAGTGCCAGGAATAACGCACGAGGGCTTGTTTCATGGTATGCACATTTTCTAGCCACATTTCTGTATCTTAAAATAGAGGGAAGGGCTCCTGCGGCATTACCATATGCGCGAGAGGTAGTCGCAGAGGAGGGTCAGCGAGGATGCTGTGCCAGCCAGGAAAACCGAAAAAAAGGCAGAGCCCTGGAAATGAAAATAGACACAAAGAATCCATATCACTTGCACAGACATGCAGTAATTTAATCGCTTTCCAGCCTGATTCATCCCTCAGCATTTTCTGCATAAGCACATTATATTCGGCACGCGCAGGCGTTCAGTGGGTCAGAGCCCGCAGCCTGGCAACATCTCCTCCTGGTCCCTTGCTCCAATAGCGTGGAGACATAAAGCAAAGGCCTCAAGAAGTTCAGGGCAAACAACCCATACGCACTTACAACTTAAAGTTTCACAGAGACTTTGCTTGTAGCATGGAGAAATGTGGATACACGGCACTAATCACCCTCTCTAATTAAGACTTAGTTTCTAAATTGCATTCCACTCATCTTGCTGTTATTGCTATTATTATTTACTCGTGGTAGCAATAATATTGAAGATGATAATGTGGTCACACCAAGGAGCCGCATTTGTGACCATGACGCATCTCTCCCCAGCATGGTAACGGGTCTGCATCCCGTCTGAGGAGCCACTGTACTACCACTGAAAATCCCCCGCAGCTTTCCTGTTTGCCAGACACAAGAAATTAATCCCGTGTCCAGTTATTCCTATTCCAGCCTATTTTTTTCCCATCCTCTTCCCCTTCACCAGCCATAAAACTTGAGGAATTTTCTGCAAGCCAACCCAAGCTGGAACATTAAATGTGTTCAAACGGCCGTGCTGAAGCCCAGCCCGTCCAGCCTGGAGTCCTCCTCTCCGAACCCACTTCTGCCGCTCGCAGCTGGAGATCGCTATCGGCTGCTGGAGAACAGCCCAGTGGGAAAAGGTCAGGTTTTGTGCAAGAAGGTTTAAAGCCATAATCAAGCTTTTGTTCTAAGTATGACTCTTGCACTAAAATCTTAATAAATATTAATTAATTGTTCAGGCTGCCCTAATTTAATGTGATCAAGTTGCTTCTTTCCAATCTAAATAAGAAAAGTGGGGCAGAGCAAGGGAATTATTTGTATTATTATTATAATAAAAAATAGCTATCTCTGCCAGTGTCTTAAATCAAATTAATACTTTTCTTCTTGTTCCAAGGTTACAATGAAATTAAGTTTTATTCAAATACCCAGCCACATTTACCCTACTTTTCCAGTGGCTGAGAATTCCAGCCGTAGCGGTGCTCTACGCAGCCTTGATGGGGCAGGGTGGGACGGGAGGTTGAAACAGCACATGCTGCGGTGCTGACACCAAACTTCCATCCTCCCAGTGATAAAACTGTGCATTTCTTTAGCACTGTTGATAAAAAGCGTTAATTCATTACCATCACCCCTGGTGCAGGCGAGTATTATTGTCCTTATCTGACAAAAGGTTCAGGCGCAGAGCGCTTGACCCAGACGATGCCCGAGGTCGTTAGCAGAGCTGGGCGCACAGCGCGTGGTGCAGCACCATCCCTTGCTCTTGGCTCTTGGTCCCTCAGTCCCTTGGCCACGGCGCTTGATCCAGGATGTCCCCAGCCATGTGTGAGGCCAGGCGCGGCGGCCAGAGGATAGACAGCCTGGTGGTAAGGGCCACCATGAGGGCGTCCTTGGAGCCGTAGTGTCTGACCAAAGCTTCAACACGTGCTTGAACTTAAAACTCAACTCATGGTCCTCTCCTGAATCCAAGTATTTAGATCTTCAATCAGCAAAACACAAAACACGTGTCTTGCAGGAGGCACTCACTGACCACCTTCATGTCATTAAAACCATGCGTATGCTTGAAGTAAGGAATGCGCTTAGTCTTGCGGTTTCAAGGACGACACAGAGAAAAGTATGTTTCTGTATGCTGATTCTAAAAGTAAAAAGATGGGCAACACCTGCAGGTGCCCAGCTCTTTCCAAGCAAACACACTATCGTTCGCTCTGGTTGGTATCTGCTGCTTTGGTCGGCTCCATATTAAATTACTCAAGATTGACAGAGCTTTCACTCTTTCCCCGGGGAGGCTCCTTCACAAGCTATTGGGCTTCAGCGTGAGAATTTTCCCCTTTATACTCACCCCTTTTTTCCATTCCTATTGTATTATCCGATTACGTATGGTTATATCTCCCAGCAAAGTGCTCCTTCCCACCTGATCCTTGTGCTGGTTGGGTGCCTGAAGATGGATGGCGCGGAGCAGGACATCTTCACCCGCCGGCATCTCCGGATCAGCCTTAATCTGAACTAATCAAATGATGACAGCCCCTCTGAAAAGAGAAGTAATTACACAGTATAGATCGTATGTATCTCTTAGGAGATGAGGACTTGGATTTGATTATCTAAATTCTCCTTAATGCTTTATGATGAAGTTAAGGATGAATATTGCTTTGAAAGCAATTCAGCCAGAACTTCCCCTTAGAAAGAAAGGCCTGAAACACGATACAAATGACCAAAGTCAGCAAGAAGAAATCGTTGGCCTAAGGTTTCTGTTCAGTTGTCCGAGCTACAATCAGACAAACTGATTTTAGGGAGCTGGATGTGAAGTAATATCCCACCGAGATAAAAACAGGCTGAACTGACTAAAATCTGCCCACTCAGGTGGCAGAAAAATAAATAAATAATAATAAATCCCATATTTTCTGAAAGTATTTAGTTTTGTTTTCATTCTTGACCTTAGCCAACAAAAGGGATAAATCAAAAATTTCAGGAAGTGCCATCTTTGGTGGCCATCTCGGCTGGCACCCCCAGGAAGAACAAAATAACCCACAGCTGGCTCTGATGGCCGCTGATGAGACAGTCCCTCCGCTCTGCTCAGGCACATACACACTTCCAGGATCTTCTGGGGAAATCTAAGGTTTCGCTGAGCATTTTCTGGCCTCCAGGTGGACCGAAGGTCTCTTTCGGAGTCCCTTTCCACTGGCCTTGCCTTTGAAGCTGATCCCTACCAGCGGCTGAGCACAGCCCGAGACAGCAGCATCGTCATTCCCCTGCTCCTGCTCCAGAGGGATTTTTCCGCACATGTATTTGATCCATTTTCCACATATTTGAGGTTCCAGCCTCCCGCAGAAGAGGCTTGTGGTGCCCAGGTCCCGCTGCTGGGCAGCCCCTGGCATGGGAAGGCTGGTTCCGAAGGGAGGTCATGGCTAGTGACGCTGGAAGGAGCGATGCCCTCCCTGCTCCCGGCACAGCTCTGGCAGGCAGCTGGAAAGAAAGAGGTACATTTGGCTCCTGTTTAAATATTGATCACAGCATATTTTTGCTAAAACCAAAGTCTATCGATTCGCCTGCAGGTCTGCAGCCTCAATGCTTTGCTGAATGTTTTCCTGGAGATGGGAGAAGGCTCCGTGAGTTATGATGTTAATAAGAGTGGTGCAGGAGGAGTCCCTGATGTTCCAACCACAACTTCAGAGAGAACATTTTTCACTGGCAGGGGTCTCTGGACACTCCGAGCTTCTTAATGTTGCTCTATCAGCTGGGCTGATGAGCCTTTAATAGAAAGGCTTTGGGAAGGAGTTAAGTGCAGCTCCTGCAGCTCTCTCCGGAGCCCGTTTCGGTTGGAATTTCAGGCTCAGGGCAGACATTTCAGCCATTTCAGAGCCAGCATCGATGCTGGCGGTGGGGGTCTTCCAGGCAGCCCCCGCTCCAGTGCTCTACTTAAGCATGTAATTAACTCCAAGTGTGTGAATTTTATCTTTGCCATCCTTAGGGATGTATTTGCTGCCCCGAAGCTGGGCAAGCGCTGGAGGGCTGGGGTCATGCACGTCGCGCTGCAGCGGGGGGGACAGGCCCCAAGCCTGGGGGAATCCCGTCCTGCGCGGGGTGGGAGAGGCTGGGTGCCAGCGGGCACGCTGTCTGGGTCACCACAGAAATCACAAGAAGAGGGCAAGAAGATAAAAGCAAACCCCACAGGCTTTGTACGTATCTACATACATTTTTCCCTTAACCGCTAACAATAAAGAAAGAAAAAATCAGTTATCCTGAATCGCTCCCCAGCCTAACCTGAAAACGCAGCAAGGCTTTTCTGATAGTCAGACTAAATCAGGCAGCAGCCGGATGGGACTGGCCACCTCCCTTTCAGATGGAGAGCACTATCTTGTTATCAAGAGTGTCAAACACACAGTGCTTCAGAGAAAAACAAGCCTCCCCCGATACGTCCCTCTATTGCATTTGACAATTGTGCCGCGCTCTGCAAGGGGCAGAACAAATCCTCCCTGTCCCATGCAGCGTTTGGGCTACCATGAAGCATGAGACTTGTTTAATCTGATTATTTAAGGGACAAATCTCTCCTGCACATCTGTGGCTGCAGAAGGTTCCCAAGGGAAAAACCAAATTAAATTATGCCCTTGACAGTACTGCGCGGGGGAGAGCAACCTGCAGGTACAGCGCAAGGGTGCAAGGCTGGGGCTTCAGTCGGGTCTGACATTGATTCACTGTTCTTAGAGCAAAGCACTTAAATTCTCCATTTCTCATTTCCCAACCTGCAAAATAGGAATAAAATCACCTGCTTTTCTGGGAAATCCTGGGGAGGTACCCTGTAAAGAGCTGCGTGCCCTTGGGTGAACGATATTGTTACAGGCAAAAGCATTTCAAGAGTTCACTCTCAGAAACGTCGGTGATTTGTGGGTTTCTGTATTTGT
Organism: Rissa tridactyla; assembly: GCF_028500815.1. Lineage (NCBI taxonomy): Eukaryota > Metazoa > Chordata > Aves > Charadriiformes > Laridae > Rissa > Rissa tridactyla. The sequence continues at coordinate 5,880,675 of NC_071486.1, forward strand.
GATGCAGCATTTCCTTGCCCCATTTGCAGGAGAGAGTAAACTGCAAGGACAATCACATCCACTTCTGTTACCAATTCTAGGACAGGATATTAGTTTTTGGAGAGAAATAGAGCCAAGGCTTTGCCTTTTTCATCAAACCCTATTTGTTTTGTTTTTCTTCCTAAAATAACTTAGGGCTATTTAATAGAAGTGAAATCTGTGATAATTTTTTAGCAATCATTGTCAGTCAGCAAAGAGTATCTTCTCATGCAGAATTTTGTGTTTCACCAGCTAATGCTTTCTGAGGACAGGAAAAGTTTTTCCTTTATTTTGTTTTATTTCTAAGAGTTCACTAAAATTGACAAATCTAAATCATTCCCAACACATAGTCATTTTCTTAAAAAAAAAAAAAAGAATGACATCATTGGCCATAATCACATCCATCTTCCACTCTTTTTTCATTTATCTCAAATAAGCAAGTTTGCCAGCAAGAACTTTGGAAACAGGCTGTCTTAAATGAATTTTGAAGACTTTTCTCAAAAGCAGATCTAAAATTAATGGCAGCACATCATTTTCAGGCGTGTTTTCAGCACTCGGCTTGTGGAGCTAGACCACGCAGCCTCTGTATGTAGTACCTCAGTATTTTCCGCTGCCTGCTCTCGGACGGGCCACCCGTTCTCCTGCCTGCCGTCTCTGCTCACCCGCATCACCCTGCTCCAGCACGGCAGCAGCCCCCCCCGACCTCCTCACTGCTGCCAAGATAAAGGATTAGCTCAAAACTCGAATACTCCCTCATTCCTGCTTTGGAGTCTGTCAAGGGACTTATTTTCTAAGGGCAAATGTTACGAAGAGCTGCTGTGCCGGGTCAGACCATCGTACCACCGCCCCATCCAGCTCCCTCGCCCGGGGAAGGCTGGACCAGGCGACGGTCCGAGGTCGCTCCCTCCTGGGCTGCCCCACGGTTCCCTCTCAGGTACCAGCTTGTCCTGCCACATCCCCAACAGCGCCCAAACCCAAACGTGTGCGAGAACAGGGCTCACTCTTATCTTCCTACCACGCACATCCAGCTTCTGGTTTAGGGACTTGTTCACCCAGAAATCGCAGTTAACCTCCTCTTTTTACTAACCACCATTGACTTATTCTTCATTCATTTGCCCCATTCCTTTCTGAACTCCTTCATACCCAGCATTCTCCATCCGATGGCAGCGGCAGCCAGTCCTGCCCTGCACGTGTAATTATGGATCGTGTGACAAATGACCTCCTCCTGCTTGTTTTATATCTGCTGTCTGAGAATTTCCCTGGGCGCTCTCGTGTTCTTGCCATGAAAGAAATATAAAAGTGAGTCCAGCTCCTGCTGCTCTTCCAGAGACAGGCTGTTGTAGAAGGAGTGGTATCAAGGACATATTTACCGCTCTGTCTTACAAAGTTTGCTAGGTTTCATGCTTTTATGAAATATATTCAGCCACACTTATGATTATACTCCAATATGTTTTTAACATATCGTGAAACTGTAGATGGTGTCAGAACAGGCTGATTTTTAACATATCTTAAACACTTTTTTCCCTTCATTAAAGTAGAATAATTGTCGCAGCATAATGTAACTTAATGTCAAAATGTACCACACAAGCCTATCTCCCCTATCAAGGTAATTACATTTTAAATCTATGGTCTGTGTTAGGTTTGTTTTCTCAACGTATGCAAGGCAGCCTCAGGAGTTATTTAAAATGTTGTTTTTTTCCAGAAGCTCCTGGGAAGCGGGTACTTTGCCGGGGAGAGCTGGGCACGAGGCGGCAGCCGGGTCCAGCCGAGCGCTGGTGGGACGGGGGGGACACGGGGGACACAGCTGTCCCCTGCTCTGCCCCCGCGGGACACAGGAGTGCCGAGGTGCTGGCACAGCAGCAGGAACGCCCGGGATTAAATGCCACCGGGGGAAATACCTGTTAAAGGGTGGTTTTAGCTCCCTGTAAATGATGCCTTGCAAGGGGCCTCCTTTGAGCTGAGAGCAGGGAGGCAGCGTAAAAGCAGCCCAGACAGCCCGCTCAGAAATGAATTTTTCCATAATTAGGCCACAAAGTGGAAAGTCCTCTTAGCACTACATTACCGAGCACCTGAAAGGAGAGGATAAAACGTTTCTCAAGGGTCCACCAAACCTGGAAAAGCAAATCACTGAGGCCAAAGAAAATGAGATTAAATTGAACTTCTAAGATGCAGTGTGTCTATTGACCTCCCTCATACCAAGTGCTTTCTTCATGTTCCTGTTCTTAAAAAAGGGAAAAAAACCATCCAGGAGAATGCATGCTGTTCAGAAGATAGCTAGAGGCTGAGTTGGATTTGAATTTTGATCAAAGTTTTTCTCATTTGACATGCTTTTCTGTGTCTGCATTCCCAATCTGCCTTTTTTGCTTAAAATAATGCTTCCCATATAAGAAATCTTAGCTGCCATACATAATAAGAAACCCTGGGCTCATGAAAGCGCAGTCTCTGCTGTCTGGTGGTCCTTCTCCAGAATCCAGTTTACTGGCAAATGAGCATCAAGAGGCTTCTGCTTCCTCCCTGTACGCTGGTGCCGATCAGAGCGTGTAACCTGGGACGGGCCCCTGCGCCACAACCTCTGCCCTTCTGCACACCAAACTGCTCCACGAGCAGGAAAAAAAGCCCATTTGTAGCAAATCACGCAATTTCCTCATTTGTTTCCCTCTCTTGAGTCAGAATAACACAGCCCCAGTCCTCCTCTTCCCCTTCTGTTCGTGACACAAAGAGATGTATGAAGAGCAAACGGGCACGGTGGCAGAGAAGCCCCTGGGAAGGGCCATCTCCAATTCCCACCCCCAGGGATTAGCATCCCTGCCGTGTCAAACCTGCAAATTGTTTGTTTGCTTTGAGGAAACGCACAATATGGCCCAGATTGTTGATGGAATTGCTTCATAAGGCCGCTTCCTTGTGGCCTGTGCCTTCGTACATCCTCCTTGTTACACCAAAGACAGCAGCACAGGAACTTAACAGTTGCGTTAGCCAAGGCCAGGGGGAATATTAAACGAAGAATCCAGGAACAGAGAGAATGAAATGGAGGATGCACCCGGCTGACTTGCTTTTGGCTGCGGCGGCAGGAGGAGGCACATGATTCCCATCCCTGGGAGCTGCCGAGCGTGGCATGAGGACCCTGGTCCCCCCTCCCCATCCCTGCGGTGCCGCAGCTCCCACCTTCCAGCGCTGCTGCCAGGATCTGGGCGAAGCCCCCCCAGTGTCGACCGCTGTGTGGTCCGTCCCCTTCCCAGGACATCACCACCCGGCCACGGGCCAGAAGTGCCGGAGAGCCTTGGCACTGACCGAGGAGCGACTCCAGGGGAGCGGGATCAGTCTGGATTAGCGCACCTGCAGCCGCTTGGTTCAATGGGATAGAAGACACGTACGCTCAGGTTGCTGCGGCACGAGACATCGGCTTTCCCCCTCGGGTTGTTCACGTCTCATTGCAGAGGAGAGCTGTGAGGCCCCAAGCCTTCTGCATAAAAAACACGTAATAGTGCTCCCTCCAAACACTGCAAAGCCACCGCAATATTTTAAAATATGGATTATCTCCAGCTTCTGCTCATCTTGATGGTTCCACCTCATTTGTCTTGCTACTCTAATTTCCTTAAATGTGTGTTTTCTTTACAGGCTACTAACTACAGAAAACTTGAAGCAATCAACTGAAGTTTATGCATCGACATATCACTTCGTTAGCTGTGAATTCATTTCCAAGGGGGCGGTGACCTTTAATGAAGTTGGAAATTGAATCATGCCGCTGCATCTAGGGACACGCAGGAGTCTGAAAGAGGGCTGTCCATTGGAAAGGCTCCTTGACCAATTTAAAAATTAAAACATGATTTGATCAAGCATCCTTATTTCTTTGTGGTATCCTTCCTCTTTCTGAAACCTTTGCTCTCTATGGGTCTATTAAAAAATAAATTTTTCCAAATTTTCTGAATTTCAACTGGCTTTTGATTCCTGTCAATGACCATCTCGGTGCCATGTGAGGCACTGGAGACCCGGAGAGGGAGAGAGGCAGCAGCAGAAGCGCGCTCCACAGGCATTCCGTTGCTCCCACCTGCGGGCTCTCCCAAACCATCTCCCCTCTCCCACCTTGCCCTTTGCCGTGGCCATTTCTTGGCCATGTTCTCCTTGTCAAAAGCAGCACCAGAGCGACCCTGCTGTGCCACCTAATTGGAAACCTCCGCAGAGCACTGAGGGGGGGTGCCTGGGCACACGCGCACACTTCGTTATTTTTTTTTTGAGAGAGAACATTGCAAATGCAACTTTCATCTGGGAAACTCGGAGTGTTGCCATAGAAATTGCAGCGGGGGAGTCACCAGGTTGCGAGCTCCCGCCCGCTGGGATGACGAGTGCTCAGCAGGGGCTGGTCCCCGCGCCTGTCCCCGGCACGGGCTCCCCCCAGCCGAGCTCCTGCACCCAGAGAAGAAACCGCCTTGGTCCACGGGGTTAATTTACAAGCAAACGTGCACGTCTGCATCCACAGTCACAGACAGAAATTAAATAGCTGTTGGAACATGAAAGCCATGTGCCTGCTCAGGAAAAGCAAACCTAAATAGCTAAATGAGTGTTTATTATAATAATAATCATCATTATTATTGCAGCCTCTCCTTGGGACACCATGCAGCTGCATACTTACCAGCAATTGGCAGCGCAGCGGGGCAGGTAAGCGGCGTTACTCCCATTTCACAGATGAGCAGGGGAATGTGGGGGAGTACCCAGAAGGGCCTCGGGGAAGCAGGGAGCAAAGCCCGGCTCGGCCCCACTGCCCGACCCTCTTCCCCAAAGCTGAGGCCACATCGCAACAGTCCCAGTAGTTTTTTTCCTACTGAATATGCTGGAAACCACATCATCTCAAAAAGCACTGCTAGAAATGTGAAACAAAAGCCGCTGTGACTCTCGGGGGCGGCCGGGGCGCTGACCCTCCACCGCACCCCTCCAGCCAAGGAGCCGGTTAAGAGGCACCACAAAAATTGTGTTCGTTGAAGGAATTCGTCTCACAAGTGGCCCCCTCCTCTCCCTTCCACTCGTCTGACAGATTTTTTTTTTTTAACAACTTCGTTTCTTTCTAGATTTGTTTATTTGGAAAGGTCAGGGTACTACATTGTACTCCGTATTATCTCTTCCCCACGTCCCCTGTCCCCGCAGTAATCATGCCTCCAGCACCTTTCCTGCAAGGCTTTGACACTCCCAAATCCAGCTGAGACTTCTCGGGACTTTAATTAATGAGATAACAAAAGGGAAAACACCCAAAGAGTGAACCCCCGAGTTGAAGACTTTATCTGCTCTTTGCAGCTGCATCTTTTTTTCTCCTTCTTTTTTTTTTTTTGAGCTGCATTCCAGGTCTGTCAATACTGTTTCCCATTAAATTAAATAGCTTATTGACTGGCGTGAGACGTAGCCACAAGGCCGATAGGATCCGAGCGCGGTACTTTCTCAGTGCAAACAATCACAGGTCACTGCACAGTAAATCAGTTGGTAATGGAGTTTGAACTCTGAGAATCAGTTCTGTGTACCCTTTTTATTTGTTTTTAATTTGTATCAATGGTAATTCTGTCGGTTTCAATTTATGTGACGGTAGCAGGTTGTGGAGCAGCGGAAACACCATTTTTCTTCTCGTTAACCATTGAGCTCACGGCACCGTGGCAGCCAGGCGCTTCGGAGCTCACAAGTGTTAAGGTTTCTTGGCATCAGCAGAATCCTTTGCTGTTTTATTTCCCTCTGGCTTTCTTTTCCACCAGCGATACCATCAGAGCCGGTTCCGCCCTGGACGTGTGCACTGGCCCAGGTGCTTTCCACCGAGACGCCGCGTTACAGAGTGTCGGGGCTGCGGCGCTGGCTCCGGCTGCAGATACTCCTTCCCTGGCACGTTCCTCCTGGTTAGCGACATCCACCCGGACACGTGAACCACGTATTCATTAATGACTCTATGAATTTGTCTCATCCCCTTCTGAACCCATTTATACTGTTAGCATCTGCGATACCTGGTGGCACGGAGTAACACAACTTGATTATGAATTATATAAAAAAATTACTCCCTTCTGTTTCTTTAAACTTACTACCAGATAATTTTGGCAGGTGTCTCCTAATATTTGCTATGTGAGACTTCATGAATAATCATTCCTGACACACTTTTAAAAAAACCTCATCCGTCACCTCTGCTCCAAGGTGAGGGTTCTGCTCCAGCAGTTCTCTCCGAAGCAGCCTGGCCAGTCCTCGCGACATCCCTGTCGCTGCCCTTTGTATCCTTCCCAGTTCCGTGGGGCCGTTTTGCCGCTGGAAGACCCGAATGGTGGCCAGTGCTGTCACTGTGAGCACGCCAAGGATTTAAAAAGCTGCGTAAGGTTTCTTTTGTTTGTTTCATTTTGTATTTCCTCCTCAATAATTCATACGGTTCTGCTCCCCTTTTGGCCTTTGCTGCAGCTTCAGCTTGTGACTTCAGAGAACTACCCACAAACGCTTCACTGGAAAGTTTTTGAGCAATAATGCTTAAATCAGTGACCATGCTGCTCATTACCTGTACACAACGAGGGCTCCATTTTCCATGCAGATTATGTTGCACTTAAAATCACTGAATTTGACTTGCTGTTTTTGTCTCAGGTCCTGCAGCGCCTCGGCGTATGAGGTAACTGCTCTGGTCACCTGTCTTGGTTTAACCGGTGCTGCTCCACCTCACCTGTAAAAGCCCCGTGGCTCCTTGCCTGGATCCAGCTTTACCAGCCCAAAGTCCTGGCGCTGGGCGTCTCCTGTTCCCGCACCTCCTCCCCTGTCACCGCGGGAGGTTCCTTTTCCCGCTGCCTCTCCAGGTGCTTCAGTCCCTACGGTCACATCCAATATCAGCTCTGCCAGGCGCAGCGCTGTTCACACCTACGGAATATCCCCACTGCTTTGCTTCTGGCTTGGTGTCCAGACTGAAGGTTTTAAACAAACCCAAGTATAATCCCTCCTCAGCAGCGATGTAAGTTTGCCCCCTCATTGCCGATGCATCCAGCTCTCGAAAGCCTTTAGTGCTTAATGGATTCATTGAAGTGATAATATGAGGTGACTCGCATGTCAGGTTGTTAAAACAGTGAGAAGACATTGCACTAGGACAACGTTATCGCTACTAACTGCATTATAACGGTCAGGGAACGTCTCGTGATATTCCCGTGTACACCAAATGGGCTCGCAGTGTCTGGGACGTTTGTTAAAGCCGCTGCCGGGACGAGAGGCCCCGTTTTGCCGGGACCCGTGTTTGCCCGGCTTTACAAAGGGGATGTGCAGAACACGTCTGTTTGCAAAGTCACACGCACACACGTTTCTCCTCTACAATATTTTGTGAATCTGCACAGACGTGTTAGGAAAACTGTCACTTGCAGAAACTTCTCCGCAACCAGAGTGTGATTTTTTTTTTTTTCAGAGCTATTAATCAAAGGCTAGAGTGGAACCAGCTTGACAAAAAGAAAAAAAAACCACAACACCCACGAACTTATAAAACACACCGAGGAAATGAGGCAGAGAGGTGCAGTGAGGAATTTATAGCTATATTCAGGTGTTCACATTCCCCACATCAGCTGCAGGCTTCGGAGCCTGCCCTAGAGGACTCCTCACTCTTCTTTCCTTCTTCTTTGCCCCCCCATTGTGGGCTCAAGGACTCAGGTGACCCCCCTGGCACCAGCCTTCCCTCCGCTGCTGGACCACAGGAAGAAACGCCCTTTAATTACACGTGAGCCACAGGCCGCGTGTGATTTATTCAACTTAATCTAAATGCGAGATTTTCTGTGGCCGTACGAGCCTCTCCGAGCAGCCTAAGGAAGCTAATAGATTTTGTGATCACTTCTATCACACAGCAAACAATCATGGGTCACAAAACTACAAATCAGAGGCTAATGGATTTTCAAAGATGCGCTTTGGCCCTTTGTACATTTTTTAATTTGCTTTTAATTTGTATTGATCTTCCCCCCGTTTGCTCCAATCCCTCCTGTGTCAGCAGATCAGGAAGCACGCCAAGAGGAGAATAATCTCACAGAAATAGGGAGAAAGGTGATTGAGGCAGGCAAACATGCCGAGGTGATGATTCAGGCGGGCAAACACACGTGCAGATGCTTTTTAGCAACGGCTGAGCCGCGGTGGTGGGCTCGGCTGGCAGACCCTGCTGCTTGGGGACGTGTCACTCGGCGGAGGGTGACACGGAGCCCTCCACGCAGGTTAGGGCTTCACCTGCCGGGGAAGGACCTTGAAGAAGCAGGAGAAGAAAACGCTGCTGTTTAAATCCTCAAACCGCTCTCAGCCTGGAACTCCCCCAGAAGCGAGAAACATTTGCTTATTTATTGGTCTTGCTCCGGCTTGTCTGCGCCAATTTACTGCTTGTTCATTGTGATCACATCAGTATTTTTAATTTCTTAATGCTAATCAGCAGCAAGTTTCCAGCTTTCCATTAATTGCAGAAAGAAAAGATGCTTGATGGATAGACACAGGTTGCCTCGTGCAGCCCGAGCGGCAAGGCGGCGGGGAGAGGGCTCGGCTCTATCTCACAGCTCAGTGCTACCCATGGGATGCTCTTTCTTCTCTCCTCACCTTCCCTCCCAGAGAATAAATCCTAGATAGGAAATGACTGATTGAATATCCATGATAAACCATTTACAGCTCAGTTCTAGCCATGCAAAGTACTGTCAAACAGTCCTGAATAAGAAGTGTATTAATAAAAATCATGATCTGCACACAAACAGAAAAGGGCTAAATTCTTCAAATAAATGACTCACAACAAATAATTTGACCAGCTCTCATGATCGGCTTATGCCCTGAAGCATGAAGATTATCAGCCCCATGTAATTTTCTCCTAGCTGATGTAGCCGCAAAGACTATTCATATTCATATAAACGTCTAATGTCTAATCCTCTAATCTAATCCTTTTTTTTTCCTGATTGTGCTAAAGCTCCACAGCCTGTACTCAAAAGCCCTCTGAGCAATGGAATTATTGATAAATTACTGCAGAGAGGAGGAGCACCGCACATGCACCGAACCCACCAGGCTCTGCCTCTTCTTGAAGAGTTCTCATTTTCCTGTTAAGAAGTCAGGTGTGAATTCGCAGGGCAATTGCCGGTATTTTTCCTCCCTGACATTTTTCTCGTCCCTGCCCAGTGTTGGAGCGAGGCGATTATCCCCCTCTATGGCTTTCAGAGGGCTTCAGGAGTGGTTTCATTTCATCACTGTGTCAATTAAGCTTCATCACTGCAAATAATATAGGAGTCTGTTGGCCATATTATTCTTTTCTTCCTGAGAGTGAAAATCTCTGGACCCTGAACCTGGCACAAACATCACGTTACGAGTATCAGAAATGAAGTTTGTCCTTCATCACCGTGTCACTCACGGAAGTGCTCTGGGCCAGCCAGGGTGACGTCCCTTTGAGCTAAGCACAGTGCCACTCTGTGTCTTGTGTATGTCACAAGCTAAAAGGAGAAGAGAGACGTTCAGCACATTGATCGCATGCATTTGCCAAACTTAAATAACGCAGCAGAAACACGGCAAAGTGTCCCAGAGCAATGCCTGCCGCAGGCTGGGGCTGTGGGAGGAAGAGGCTTCGGTCAGAAACAATGAAGTACCTACTTTAATCGTCCACTTCCCATAGCAGCCGGTAAGACGTATACCTATTTCGTACCAGCACAGAGTAGAGGGTGGCTTATAAGAACTCCTAATACCATTTCCTTCTCAGCTTACCGAGATGACAACTGCCTGCTCCGTTGCTATTGTTTTTACTATATCCATGACAATCTAAAATTAACGTACTCTACACTGCCTGGAAACTCTCCTTCGCTTGGCACAATCTGCCTTTTGGAGATGGAGCGCGTGAAAGATTCGTACAGATCTATTCCGGGAGGAACAGTGGGTCCAGCGTAGGGCAACTAAGATGATTGAGGGACTGGAGCATCTCCCTTATGATGAAAGGCTGAGAGAGCTGGGACTCTTAAGCCTGGAGAAGAGAAGGCCGAGGGGAGACCTTATTATGGCATACAAGTATCTAAAGGGTTGGCTGAAGGAGGATGGTGCCAGACTCTTTTCATTGGTTCCCAGTGACAGGATGAGGGGCAACGGGCACAAGTTAGAACATAGGAAGTTCCATTCAAATACACGGAAAAACTTCTTTACGGCGAGGGTGACAGAGCACTGGAACAGGCTGCCCAGGGAGGCTGTGGAGTCCCCTTCTCTGGAGACCTTCAAGACCCGCCTGGATGCAGCCCTGAGGGATGTGCTCTGGGCAATCCTGCTTTAGCAGGGGAGTGGGACTAGGTGATCTCGAGAGGTCCCTTCCATCTCTGAAGTTTCTGTGATTCTGTGAACGGCGGGACCGCGCCATGGGTGCCGCGCAGGCTGGGAGGGCTGGGCAGGGTTTGGAGAGGAGCCCATCCCACAGAGCAAAGCTCCAGCCAAAAGGGATGGAGGCGGCAGGACGAGGGACCAGACCCGCCAGGAAGCGCTACAGCGCCCAGCGCCCGCCCTTATTTATGCAGCGGCCTCTCCGCTGCTGTGTGTGCAGCACCGCAGTTATTTATGGGTATTTACTTCACACGCTGGGGTAAAGATTTGTACCACGTACAGGAATTATAAATCCAGACACAGTTTGTGGCCTCTGAGCATTTCTCTAATAAAAATTATAATTCTGGAACTGGTTTTCACTCAGAGTCAGGCTGAAACTCATCAATCCATTATCTCACTTAGACCAACAAATAAGCATCAAACGGGAACTTCTTTCAAATCACTGTGGACTTGGACCAATTTTGAAACACTGCCCTAAAGCAGAAAGACTTAGTATCCTATTTATTAGTCCCCCGAGGCCAGCCAGCTTCTCCATTAACTTTTAGCTCAAACTAATAGCACATTCATAAGCAATTTTGTGGGTGACTGTATCTGAGACTTTAAGCTGATATATTTTTTTTCCCTTAGAAATTATCTTTTTGCTTGATGATATGGAATTATTTAGATGACAACTCACATTAAAAGAACCTGTGCTCTTATAGGCAAAGACATTTTTTCCCAGACAACACTGCTGTAAAATTGTTCTAAGTCTACTGACTTCAAGGGACAGACTTTTGCCATGATTAAAAAGGAAGACTTTTTCATTAGAATATTGCCCATGTTAATAGCTTAAACAGGCATTTCCACGTCAATAGGTTTTTAGCAATGCTGTCAGATGAAGCTGGTCTGTATTATAATTCTTCCACACGCTTTTCACAGATACTGAATGTTTTGCAAATACAAATTATTTTTAAAATGTTTCTTTCTGCCCCTGCTGTGTGTACATTTACTGCTGTTGAAGCCTGGCTACGGACAGAGAGACAACAGCTCCGCGTGCTTCTAGAGCTCTTCTTCCTCAGTCACGTCTGTTGCGCTCAGTAACACAAGAGAGGTTTTGTGTGTATTTGCGTGAGTCTTAACATACGCGCGTGTCCTTCAAAAATAGCATTGCTGACTCGATATAATGCTTCGGGAAATTAATTATGAGAAATTTCACCATTAATCAAGAGAAGAAACACAGCTAAGGGCATGGACATCCTGCAGTATTCTCAAAATTTCAGCCAAAAAATTCATTTATTTTCCTATCTGCCGTTTCTGCTCCACAAACATAGCTAACGCGGTCATTTGTATTCCACTTGTTCATTTTGGGGGAAGTTTTGTTTGAGAGACTGCACAGTTCAGAGCCATTGGTGAAGCAAAGACAGAGCCTGTCCCCGGAGGTCACCGGCTCGCAGCCCGTGGCTCTGCAGGGCAGGGGACAGTTTTTACAGCGGTGGCTGCTCAGCGCCTTGCAGGAAATCATTTGGCGTTTCTGATTTCAGGTCCAGGAGGAGAATACCTCTGCAATTGCCTTTTAGTGGACCCTCCTTATCAATTTCAGCAACAAGCCTAAAGGTTAAGTCCCAACACAGGCAAGCGGTTCGCCACAAGCTGAAATTTTCATGTGCTTATATGCTAAGCTCGTGGTAAGTTAATCATATTTTCAGCTGATCTCCTGACCCAGGGTACTCCTAGTGAATTACATCTGAACAAAGTAACGATGCTGAACCCCCGTCCTCTCCATACCGACGTGCATCCTCGCTCCGAAGGAGATGGGCAGATAACGCAGTACAGAGGGGAAACGCTGATCGTGCATCACCGAGAGGGACACGGGGGCCCGGCAGCTGCAGGTAGGAGAGGCCATGTCCAGCAGAAAAATAAGTATTTCACCATTCCCCAGAACCAAGCAATATAAATCCCTGACTATGAGCAAAGAAGCTTTTCCTAGCTGAACTAAGACCCCGGCGGTGTCTTAGCTGTGGGTTAATACGGTTTCTGTGGCTTAGCCAGTAGAAGAGGACCAGGGAGATGGGGTTATGGTGTTGTTTCCCTTTTGAGTGAAGCTTTCCTTCCACAGAGGTCACATAAAATTAAGGTCAGGTCCAAAAGTGCTCTTTCCCTGCACACCCGAGCCACGAGGCTCTCGCTGCCTCCCAGCCACAGGCTCAGGGCGATGGGGCTGCAGAGCACCCGCCGCAGGGGAGCCCCTTTTCTGCCTCCCCCCTCGGCCCTCCCAGCACTCACATATTTAAAGGTTACAGACCTGCTATATGCCCTCTGTCTAGTTAAGATGAAAATGCGTGCTGCCCTGATAACCTCTCCAGAACCGCTTTAGTGGCCACTCTGGCCCCTGCTGATAGACGACTTAGCCCATACCAATGAGGGGGAGCCTCCTCTCACGTAACCATCCCAAGCACCTTATAAACCTTGAGCCACGCTGAGGATAACAATCTGAGACCCGATTAATTACTTACTGGCTCTAAAACTGTAATAATAAATAATCATGAAAACACTGAAGCAGTTTCGGTCATGCTAGAACAGAGGCCTGTCAAGAACAGCGCTGAAATCTGCTTGGTGAAAGCCGCTCTCCCTGTTCGCTCGAGCCCACCGCAGGCTGGGCAACTCCTGGCATTTACCTGCTGCCCCCCAAATACCCCAAGCCCCGGCACAGCCTCATCCCGCAGCAGCGACTGATGGGGAGCACTCGTCAGTACGGAGGTGACCAAGAAATAGCGCAGGTATGGCAAACAGAAACCCAACGCAACGTGCCCCAGGAGGAACAGACAATTCAGGTAGTGGGGAGGAGACAGCTAAGAATAACTGCTGGCAAAAGAGTAACGCTGGGCAGAGACACCTTATAGGATGGACTGCTGGAGATGAGTTAGAAGGAAGAGCTGCTTGCACCGCAGCTGATACCGGCAGAAATGCCCGATGCACCATCTAGCATGAACGGATGGGGAGAAATTGTGTCCTGCACTCGGAGCTACAACAGCAACCCTTACAGGGAGGGCCAGCGAGGCAGTTGTATGGGCAGAGCCAGTAAATGACTTGTGAGGAGCTCCAGGTGGGGTCTAGAGCTCTTGTTCACGTTCAAAGGAAATAACTACTAGAGAAGAAAAAGCTGCCGACTCGGGACCACTAGTGGTGCCTTCAGAACAGGTCCTTTTTGCGCAGACACTGAGGGCTCATTGTCCTGCAAAGCCTGCAGGTACTCGGCACTTCTCGTATCAACCCCTTAACCCCCGTCCCCCCGCCTGCAGGCGGGAGAGGAGCATATTTATAGGCTGGAGATCTCAAAGGCACTTCAAACAGCTTAGAAGGCCAAGGCTCACTGACTGTTTCTTGGCCACTTTTAAACATCCTCCCGACTGTTTTTCAAGCACTGACCTTTGACTGTGTAAGGAAATAAATAGACACATACATAACAACGGCCTATGTGGAAAATAAAAACGCTGACATTAATAAATCATTAAAGGATTTTTATGCCCAACAGCAAGCACAGACCTTTTATCCCTTATTTCTAGCTTTGCATCTGGCAACTAATCCTGTGAAAACAAGAACAAATTATTTATATTCTTTTAGCGTTCCATAAATCAAATATTGCTGTAAGGACTGAACTAATATTTTGAGAATTGAATATGGGATTTGGTCTGGCTTGCTACATGCACTGAATCTTAGTCTGCTGTGATACAAAAAGGCAAGAGATATGAAATCCAGAAAAATAAGGAGTCTGAAATGTAGGCAGCAGGAGGAAATAATTTACTGTACCATTGCCCAGTTTGGCTTTGTATAGTGAGAGTTATGAAATGCAGTTATTGTGCTTTCTGTGTGGTACTTCACTTTTAAATGCAGGTAGTGGGAATCTATCAAAACATTATTTGTTCGCTTGTTTCGTTTTCCCCACATATGAGAAGACACTGATATAGTTTAACTGCAAAAATACATCCATCCGCCCTCTGCACCTCCTTTATTAAGCTACAGTCTAGCAGGAAAAAAAAAAGCCATATACAGCCACTTGTGTTTTAAAGAAACAGCAAAACCAGGAGCTACAGAACTTAAACACGCCAATCTGATTTACATCCCGACCGACAGCCTATAAACCAGGCTACGGCGACGGGTACTCGAGCAGCCAGGTTACAGCCACCTGAAAAGCAGGGTTTATAAAGACACCGACAGACCTTTAACTGGAGCTCTATGAGCCGCGAGTGCTTCTATAAACAATATTTTATTGATTAGAATAGGCAGAAACTCTGGTTATTTACAACAGACTTTTCCCCAGCATTTATCGATGTTCCTAACGCTCAAAGGGGAAGGAGAGCGGCCTGGCAAATACAACAAATGGACTTGATGTAATACTGAACTGCGCCGGTAAAACAGCCCCGTGGAAATTAGTTAGCGGACAAGCCTCAGCGGGGCACCTTTCCGCTCCCCTGGCGACCCACAAGCCTGTCCCCAACCAGCCCCTGGCCAACACTTCTCTGGGTAACTCCTGCCCGTGGCTCGAGACAGCAAAGGCTTTTCCTCCCACCTCTAAAATAAATGAGTGAGCAGTACAAAGGAGGGAGCGCGTTGCGTTGCACTGTGATCCCCAAGCAGCGGTGTAAAGCAAATAGAAAATTCAGAGCAGTAGGAGGAAATGGGCTCCACGGCACCGCGGGAGCCACCACCATGGACCACCACCAGCAGCCGCCTGAGGAAGAGCTGGGGCTTTTCCATGGGAAACCCATGTTACTAAAACTAGTAAAATATTTTGAGGGGATAGTGAATTTCTACCCACTAGAGAGCTGGTGGAAATCCATCATCTCTCTCACACACTCCTCTGGAGCATCTCCTCTGAACGTAGCTGGGACAAGACGTCCCACGTGTGGATGTCCTGCTCTCCTCGTGCACCTCATCTTGCATTCACACGGACAACCAGCGGGGGAAAGCCCACATTTTTGCAAGGTGTGTGCTACGTCCCTCACCACGGGGTCTGAGCATTTATTGCAAATCACTCTGGAGGGCAGCCATGGCCTGTGTGTTCCCACCCAGTGGGTTTGTAGTTTAGACTCTCCCGGGTACCTTAATGCCAGTCTGTGGATGCGTCGTCCTCCTCGGGAGCAGACAATGCAGCGAGATGAAATGCAAACCCGCCCCTCGGAGAGTCCTCATCAACGATTTTAACCTCCTGACCTGGAATGAAAGAGGTAATTTGATCACCATGGAAACCGGGTAAAGGCCTTTCCCCAGCCAAAACTGTCACTCCCGGTACACTGGGCTGAATCATCTGCCCGGGCTCCGCGAGACGGACAGGCCAGGCAGAACGCGGCCAGTGGAGGAACAAGCTAGCCTTAAGCATGATAATGACATGTGACAGCTTAAACTTTGGGTCACTCCTGGTGCACAAATTGTCAAATATTATGACAGCAGAAGCAGCTCTCCGCACCCCCGCGCGCCAGCAGAGAAGTGACAACGTTTCTGTGGATTTTTATTGTTTCTGCTCAGCAAGGACCTCAGAAATGCAAATGTTTTTGCAGCTTCCGTGAGGCTTCAGGGGAGGTAATTTGCTGGAGGCTCTTGCAGAAAACAAACCCTGGTTGTTCACAACCTTGCTGTGAAGGTTTTAACCAACCCTGTTCGCAGTGGGTCACTTTGAAGGTCGGGGATGTACTGGAGGTACTGGTCCTCATTGTAAAATGGAGTGAGACAATTTTTCAGGCGACTACAAAATCCCACCTCTAAATGAGCAACCCTATAGGTTAGTATTAACCTTAGTAATATAAGGATTAGCACTAGTAGTACTGGAGTGCCTGGAGATCCCTGGTGAGAGCAAGGCTTCTGCACGTTAGGGACTGTACGTCCACGCAACATTGACAGAAAATGGCAAATTGCCTTTTCACAACTACAAATTCAAGTTCACAAAGACTAAATCAGTGTCCCGCAGTCAACTGGGGACACCACGCCAACATCAGGCATAAGAGTTTCATCCCACGTAACAGGACCACACGAACACAACCAACCCCACCACCACGAAAACCTGCTCTTTGGCCAAGCCGTCTGCGTGGGGGTGTCACAGCCCCGACAGAGTCACCTGCACCCAGCAAAGACACCGTCCCCTCGCCCCATTGCACCGTATGGAGCCACCGAGCCACAGCCCGCAGCGGTGGCACAGGCTGCAGTCAAGTCAGCAGCACGTGAAACGGCAAGCATGAAGGTTTGTTTAATGATTTTTAATTAATTTTAATTACTCACAATTTTTTTGAGCAGTAGCTTAACCTCGCTGAATCTCAGCCCCTCTGATCACTCTGGGACTTCTGCCAGCTTCCTCATTACAGATCAGTTCCCCTAACGCCATTTGATAATGAAATGGGTTTTAAAAGAAAGGGACAGAGAAAAAATCAAATACCTTCAGCGGAACCCCAGGGAGCTGGAAGAGGATTATGATTTGGCATGGAGATAAAATAGATAGTTTGGGGGCTTGCTTTATGAATAACGTGTACCTGTGTTGAAAGTGTCCTACTTTTAAAAGACAAAAGTTACGGGCCTGTAAGGACTTTCCACCTTCACGGCTTCTCGCAGGCTCCCTTCCACAGAGGCCAGCAGTCGAGATGGCAGGGAAGCGGAGGTGAAGGCTGACACCTCGTGCAGCCGAGGAGGAGCAGGTACATCAACCCACCACGGGGACGCGCACCCAGCCCGGGCGGCAGAGATGGCGTTTCCCATCGCACCCAACCCGACCCCTCCAGGAGCACCACCTGCGGGTTTCACCCCGGGAGTCGAGGTCTTGTCCCCAGACACCCCTGCCCAGCAGAGCTCTCGCATCCTCCAGGGAATCTTCCAAGTGTATCGCATACTTCATTCTCCATCCTCGCCCCAGTCTCTCTCCCAGCTGACCACAGACCAGTCTTTCCCAAAGCCTCAGGGTTCTTTGCTAGTTTACTACAGATCTTCTCTTTACATCTTCCTTCCAGCAGTAAAAAAAAATTATTTACTTATTCGCGGCCACCGGGATCCTTTTCCACCTGTATCTCGATCGGCATCCAAAAGGCCCTTCTGCACCAAAAGGCTTTTGCGAGCTGCATCCCGTTCCCCATGGAGCTATGCAGGGCTTTAGGAGAGCGAGGGTGCAGGCGGCAGAAGGCACTGGTCGCACCAGAGTGTGCCTTTTTTCCTCTTTTCTTTTATTAACACACACGGCCCGGGTTCATGATTCAAAACTTTCTCCCTGTGGCTCTGATCTCAGCCCAGCTGCTCTCCTGCCCAGCAGCCCTGGGCAAGCTTCAAAGGACCTGATGTTTGGGCAGGGCACAGAAAGGAATCCGTAATTTTTTGGATGCTCTGCTGAGGCTTATCTGAACCTTGGTGCGGTCTCTAAATCTGGGCTCCAAGTCCCCTCAGAGCATGTTTTCATCAGAGATGGTTGGATGTCCACAGTCAGAGACGGAAATTCCTTCAAAAATAGAAGTCCTTTTGTGGCCTTGCACCTCGGTTTGTGGACAACGAGGAAGAGGAAAAGAAGAGAAGGAGGGTTTTTTTAGAGCACAGAAGATGCAGAAAATCAGCAAAATGTTGCATATAGTTATTACAATTCCTGCCTGCATCAGGCTTTACCAGCAGAGATATTGCTGTTACCACGGTCACCGCCGGCCTAAAGGGCTCATGTTTTCAACAGGCTCCCATTGGTGGAGCAGGAGCTGGAACAAGCGTCGGAGAGAAATGGGGGCTGTGAGCGAAGGGGAATCGGACTGGGGGACTGGGGCCATTCCTACCTCCCAGCCATTGGAGGGACGTGCATAATTCATAGGCCATAGATTGTATATATCTCATTCATGAAACTTTAAACAGACTGGTTATTACTATTGACCATTAAAAGGCAATTTTTCCCCCATGTGCGACAAGGACTATTGACATTCCCGTATCCTTGAAAAAAGGTAGTTGATGTCCTGGCATCTTCAGAGTCTCACGGCGCTTGTGCACACACTTGTTGAGGCATCTGGGGCTCTGAGACAAAAATGAGTTAACAAACGAGCCGCGTTAGAAAACATTTCCTATGTACTTTCATAACTATTGACAAAAGTCGTCACTAACGGACTATTAAAAATGGACAATCTGATTTTATGCATTTAGAGCCAATGTTTTATTGCTAAAGAACCACAGGGCTGGGGTGCGACGTGGTGAGCACGGGTGCAAGACAGCCGCGGGCAGAGACTTCAGGGAGTCTCTGTGCTCAGGGCTTCAGCCCCAAAACCTGCTGCCATTTGGAGCCTGGAGCCCCAGAGCGGTGATGCTTTGAGCCGTCACAGGGAGAAGCAGCTCACGCTAAGATAGGGAGCCTGATTTTTCTTCTCTCTGCAGCCTGTAAGAAAATTAAATTCATGCCCAATGGGCCTAAACACTCTTGGTGGCATTGAAGTGCAAAATTGAACTAATACCTTTCTAATGTTTAAACAAGTACTTGTGATATTTTTATGCCGATCTAGAAGAAGCTCTAAAGCTTTTGGAACTGACAACACAAACTGAAAGTGATGTAAGAAATAAAATGAAGGGAAAAATATATTTGTTGGTCATAGGGAGTTCTCTGGACAACACACAAAGACACAGCGTCATGCCAGAATGATTCTTAGAGCTCCCACCTCAGCTGCAGAAGTCACTTTTGGGACACACCTGGGTAGGACAGGAGCAGAGGCTCTGTTGGGGGACCTCGTCTTTTCCCTGCTGAAGCAAATAAACAACCTCTTTCTGCAAACGCAAGAGTCTGTTGCAGCTCTGACCTAACCTTATCGAGATCAGAGCAACTGAAAGCGTACTTTGTATTTACAGCATGGAAAAAAAAATCAGAACTATTTAATAAGCAAAGAGTGGTCATCAAAAAGGTGGACACAATTTAGAGAGAAAGGAAAGAACTTTGAAAGGTTATTAGCTTCCTTCTACCTATTGCCTGTTCAAGCACATATGGGAAAATGATTGTTTCCCTCTCTGACGTTTACACCGAGTGAATCGGGAACAGATGCGAGCTGGGCACTGCCGACTCCAGCAGATAAAAGACAATTACAAGCAGAAAACGGAGCTGCTGATAGTATGCAGCTTTCACTTGGGATGTTCGGTTTAGCTACTGGGAAAAAAAAAAAAAGAGGGTTGAAAACTAAACTCCTGACAGCAGCCGCCTCTTGCTGCAGACCTGCTGATGGAAGCATCACACAGCTCCTTGCAGACGTACGTAGAAATGTTTAAAGGCTCAATTTGAGCCATTTGTTTCTCATTTTTGAGCTCTCATTAAAATAATCTGTTCTGATTGTCTGTGGGAGCTATTTTTTGCTCCTCTAAACGCTTGTGAAAGACAGCACGGATCAGAAAAGGAGAACCAACCCTGCTGAACCTGTGACTCATCAAATCCAGGCTCCTGCTCTGCGCTGGCTCCCGCAGCCGGCAGAAGCCCCCACCATGTGGCAGAGAGGACAAAAGCCCGGGCTTGCCCTCTGTGACCAAGAGGTTTGAAAAATGTTACCTTCATCGACCCATACACAGGGGCTGTGGGCAACTCGGTAATGCCTGCTTGCACGCTACAGGCTTTCCAGAAGGCCAGGCTTCCTCCCAGCCCAGGGCATGTCCTGCCACAGACACTAACGCGGCATGGAAAGGTCTTGCCACCCCACGCAATTATTTTCTTCTTGCATATAGAACCCCAAGCTGGAGAGGTAGAGCACTGACAACAACCACCCCAGAGAACAGGTGGGTCACAGGAATTTGTTAAACAGTGTTATTTGCTATTGAGACCATACGTAACCCAGAAAAGCGCCTGGAGTTATAAAACAAAGTCTAACTTACTTCTTCCGCTCCTCCCTCTGTGACTGCCCCCTACTCCACTGCCATCGGGTATCACGGTGTGCCTACAAGCCCAACTGAAATTCCATTAGATTATAACCACCTCTGGCCTGGACACTCTGAGCTCCTAATTAAAAGCCCAGCCCGGGAGGCCTGAGCTTGCACTTGCTGCTCACCTCTTCTGCAGCCATTGAGGTCCCTCCCAGCACAGGCAGGCAGCATTCCCAAGGGATGCCAGAATCCGTCATTCCAGTCAGGATTGACAATGAGCTCAGGAACTCCAGCGCATGTGGGGCAAAATTCCGACCCTGCCCCATGGGTGCTAATCTCGGAGCATTCCCGAAATAATTCTTGCCATTGCCCTCCTGCAGGCACACCCCACGGGAGAGTCCCGCACACCGGCTCCCATCTCCCAGGCTCCCAAGCGATCACCCAAAACTGGGCAACTTGAGTGACAAGATGCAAGATGCCAAATAACCTCTCACATTAACGAATATACAGTGGTCAGCACCTTTTCACTTCTTCAGCACAAAGGATTTAAAAATCTTACTCTATTTCTTCTCATCCTTTCTCTATAAACCTGCAGAAAATGCCTTTTGTTTTCGTGCCATGCTACAGTGAATCTGTTTGTTCTTTGGGCATTTAAATGTTCCTATCATTGACATTTTTAAAGCTATGAAAAAGGATTTTAATAGGCTGAAATGCTGATTGCCATAACAACTGGCTAATGAACCATCTGTTAGCATATGTAATATTTATTTATACATTTTAAAAAACGCAGCTAAAGATCAGGACGGGCTCTTTTTCAAGGACAGGGGCAGCTTGCTCCCCGTGCAGATGGGCAGGGAAGCGCAGGGGGGAGTTTTATGGACCCCAAGGCCCGCAGGGACCCCACGAGCCTCTGGGCCACCCCTTGTTCAGCCGTGGGCGAGCTGCGAGCTTGTCCCCAGCTATGCCTGTGGCAACTTCAGTGGCTCGTGGCGGGCAACCAGGAGGGGACGAGCCCACTCAGCAGCTGCCTTGCTCCGGGACACCCTTCCCTCCTCCCACACATGGACCAGTGCTAGAATAGCTGGGAAAATCTGAATTCAGGAGCAGCACTGATTGTCATCCTCCTCCTACCCCTCTGTCGTGGTTTGGGCTGTAGTGGCCACCAAAACAAATGACAGATGCTCCCTGTTGCCTCTCTCCCCTTCAGAGAACCAGGACACCCTCTCGGGGCAGGGAGACCCGAGCCCAAGTGCTCAGCAGTGACGTGAAAGTTCACGTTACAGATGAAAAAGAGCTGGGAGTTCCCCTAGAGCGATTCAGCAAGCCGCTTCCCTTACGAGGGGATGGCATTTTTAGAAAAAAGCCTCTCCCTGGCAGCTCTGGGCTCCCATCTGCCAGCAGACGCCCAGCCCCGTGAAACGCCCTCGCGTCGGGTCCTGGCTCGGATCCTGACCCGACCCACGGCAGCGGCTGGGGGCGGCGACACCCCCTCATCAGTCCCTAAGAGAGCCCGGGCACACAATCCCCCTTCGCGAATTCGGCAGGATGATGCTGGAGGTTTAATGGGGGGAGATGGTGTATTTTTAGACCGTTGATAAAGAGGGAGAGAAGACGGGAGCAGAGAAAGCCCCGTTCCACAGAAGTCACATGCATATGCAAAAGGAGCCTAATTGCCCCTCTTTAGAAACTAATCATTCGGGATTTTAGAAGCCACATTATAGAACCTGACATGCTTATTTTTCCTTTTATTATGTTTGTAAGCAGTGATCCTATTGAAAAGAAAATCAAACCCTATTTTTACCAGTCACAACCATCTCCCTTTTTCTTTCTGCCTGCTTTATTTTATTTTATTTTCCTTTCTTTCCATCAGTTGAATAGAGCAGCATTTTCATGTGTATTAATTGCCCTGTAAAATGCCCTCAAAGTCATTAGAATTCCCCATTCAAAACTATTATCTGTGCCATTATGTCTTTGCATTATATTTATTTAAATGTGCCTCTTCTGAATTAGCTTATTTTTAACAGCTAGCCATGCCTGAAATATTGTTCCAGGCCAAGCTGTTCTCAAATCTTTATATTTTTTTTTTAATGACAACTTCACAGAAGCTCTCAATGTTTTATCCTGAGTGGAATCACAGTTTTAGGTTTTTAACCTTCTTTCCTTTTCTGCTGTTTCAGAAAGAGAGGCAATAGCCTTGTAGAAATTTTTTTGTGAACCCACAAGACTTTCTTACACCAGAACTGCAAGATTTACAGCTGTAGTTCATGGCTGTCACAGCGATTTAAATCTGTTGATTGTGAGGATGATTAAAAGAAAAAGCACACCATAATTTTCTAAATGTGATGCAAAGTTGCTCTCTCCCCTAAAAATATCCACACATGATTTCCCACCCATTCCGAGAGGTACGTTTGTCAATACTGAGAGCCCACCACAGCTTGAGTGGCTGGACGTCTGGAAGCAGCAGAAGGTGAAGAATTTGAGGGAGCATTCCCTACTCCCAGGATTGCCTTCGTGGAAATATTTCTTGCCTGGAAGGGAAGGTCTGGAGCGGGAAGCTGGTCCCCCGACCGACCTCCCTTGCTCCTTGGCCAGTGCCATCCTGACACAGCCTGCGCTTCTCCATGCCGAGAACCTTCATGTGAGGCCTGGACACCTCCGAGCTGGACCCAAGCACAGGAAAAAGCCCTTAGAAAAATTAGAGCCTGGACACCAAAGTCAGTGCTTCAGCCCACGATTTCCCTTTCCCTGCCATCCGCGCATCAGGGTTATCCCTGAAGGCAGGAGCCAGCCCGGCACCGCACCAGTATCCTCCCCCCAGCTCCAGGCAAAGCTCTCCTCCCGCTCCACACCATTTTCTTATTTTAATTAGACCAGCCGTTCTGCGTCTGCCTTCATTAACTGACACCCGCAATTATTGAACGTGTGGATGTCGAACTAGCGCATCCCCCATATCCCTACCCCACCTGAGACCCGGCTGCGGCGCTCAGTCCCCCCTTTGTGCTCCTTGTTTAAACATTCATGACGGCTCCTCTCCTATGGCAGATACATCCATGCCTCTGACCGCGCCAGCCGCCCTCCCTTTAGTCGCGCAGAAAGTCCTCCCTGTCTGCCAAATCACGCTGCCACCTCTCCTTATTTCCCCCCACCCCCAAGACCATTCCCCCTTTCTTCTCACATCACGCACCGGGATAACCGGCAGCTCCTGCTGAAGTACTGAAGCGGGTGGCGTCAACCCACGGTCTTACCACGGTGACTTCCCTGCCTGCCTCTTCTTGCCGACACTTGGTGCTTTGAGGTCAAGTTTTTCAAGGCCGTAACGCCCCCTCGGTACCCTATTCCTCGGCGTGCTGCGAGGAGACAGCCAGCGCCGTTTGAAACCATTCCCTCCCTCCGGGCTGTGGAAAACCCCTTCGTTCATGCACAGGGAAGAAAACCCGCACTTGCCGTAGCATCTAAATTTATCCTGTGTTAACGGCGAGGCTCGGCCAAACGCACACCATCAGTCGGGATCTGGGGCGGGTAATCTGCCCTAGTCCAGCGCCAAAACCAGAGGAAGACTCATAAATAGTTCATAGAACGTGGCACGGGTCCCTTTGCCACGCCACCCATCTGGAGGGACGGGGCTCAGCCCCAGATCGCGGCTGGGGGACAGAGCTCACACCAGGGTCAGCTCAGAGAAAACACAAGATCTTGCTCAAGAGGAACCTGGCAGTTTTCCACCCGGACTGTTCTCCTGCCTCCTGGCCACAGCGGCTGGGAACCAACGGGCCAGGACTGCGCCTTCCTCTGCGGCCGCCATGCGGAGCCATGCCTCCGGCAGCCACCGAGGCAGGGGGGAAACAGCGCATTGTTATTTCTTATAAACATCTTCTCCACAGAGCATCAGCAAAATCTCTCAATTTTAATCCCATCCCTCATAAAATTTCTTTTGAATATTTAAGAGCGAAACCAGTGCTCAGATCCTATCTAGTGTTATATCCTCCTTCATTTCCTCTTACAGCGTTCAGATAAGGCGGTGACCCATACGGGCCAATATAAGTCTATAAAAAGATGGACAGATACTTCTGACACCAACAGGAAGCCCCTGCTCTAGCATCTAGCGAGTATTCCCCCAAAGGCAGCTAAAGCAGGATTGCTTTATTACACCACCGCCTTCGTTATCTGGCAGAACAGCGGCACGTTGGGTTTAACCCTTCCGCGGTGACGCTTCTGCCTCCCCGCCCGGAGGGACTGGGGAGCAACTCAGGTCAGGTTTGCAGCTGACATCAGAGCAGCTCAGCTCCTCTGGGGGGGAGATCTGCTTGGGTCCAGACCCACCAGATTTCCCACCATTATAAAACAACAAGGTTTTTTGCCACTAGATGGAGTTTAAAAGCCTAAAGGCGACTTTGCCCTGTCCCAGCCCATGCCTGTTTCGCCAGGAGCTGTTGGTGTTGGGGTCCGGACTGTGGGACACGAGGCGGGGAAGGGTGGCAGAGATCTGGCAACTCAAGGCTTGGCCTCTACTCGCACATATATGAAAAGCAATAAAATAAAACACAACACAGACCTGAGTACTCGGCCCCGTCTCTGCCTTTCTCCAAGGGCCAGATGTGGTGTTCTCGGCTGCGGGGCCCAGGGACACAAACCTCCCCGCCGTGCCAGCTGCCAGGGGGGCCTCCTGTGCCCGGGAGAACAGATTTGCCACGGACAGGGCAGAGGTGGCAGGTGCAGGGAGCAGGGACGGGGACCGAGACGTGTCCCCCAGCCTGACTCGAGAGCTGGCCCTGCCCCGCGCTGCTCTGCCCGGCCACCCCGACCCCGCAGCTACCGCAGGATTTATATAAAATGATAAATATCATCTATATTGGGATGGATATTGATCTGCAGATTTCACTGACATTTACAAATAAATGATGTATTGCAGTTTTCATTTTGCTTGCTGGGCTGACCCTAATGGCCTTTACATAATTTACTTTTGATTAAAGAAGTGCTTTGACGCAGAGAACTAAGAAAAAAGAAAAATCAATACAATTATGAGATCTGCTTTAAAACAATGTGTTATGGCAGGAAAAAAAAGTCAAACCCTTTGAAGATGCTGGTATTACAGTGTGATGTCTAAAGACATTTTGGAGTTCAACAGATTCTCTACTTGCTGAGAGTTGGAAATTAGCTAAGAACGTATTACAAATTTCAGATTGATTGAATTTAAGGCCAGGCTCTGGCAGCAAGCTCAGAAACGGCCGCCCCTTCAGCCAGGTTTGTGGCAGCGTTTTATATTCATAGATAGGCACAACTCACTTGCATAAGAATGCGAAGGAGGAGCAGGCTCCACCGCTCACTTCCATACATTTAAATATTTAGCAGCGCGGTATGCAACGTACAGGGTATCTCCTGTAGCTAGTGGGAAAACAACTTATCTAGTTTAAGAAAATGGGGTTTTGCATTAGCTAATGTAGTGCCATATGTTCGTTAAAACACCACAACGTGCAAAATAATGGTGACAGTAAGTTAAAGTAATATTCTGGTTAACAATATCCAAAAATATTTTTTTTGGCAACCATACTGTGCACATCATACATAATTAATGAGTGTTCTTGCAATTAGTATGCCCTCGCATAAAGGAAATAACCACAACCTGTTTGCATTTTTGGAGCGTGACAAAAAAAACCAACCCCTTTTTTTTTTTTTTTATTCCTCCTTCTGATCAGCTATGCCACCCGCCCCCAGCCTATTTTGTCTTCTAAGAAAACTAGGGAGGAAACTGTGTTCTTTGGAAACACAACTCACCGAGATGGCGCCAGACTAATCATCGATATTCCAGAATAATGGCGTGTGCGCTGCCTGCCCTATTTTCTCTCTCGTGTACTCTGAAAGCTAATAACATTGAAAGGGGGGAAAAAAAAACAGGAACAAAAAGATGTAACTCCGAGTGACACCATGGCTGTAGCGCACTTATTCAGGGCGGCAGGCTGACGGCAAGCTGCAGGCATTTTGGTTTGCTCTTTTTTGCATTGTTTAGCAAATTCAAGGCCTGACAGAGGAAAAAAACCACTGAGTCTGGCTCCACGGCCAGGGAACAGAGGCTCCTGCAGCGCTAAAGTTAACAGAAAACTTGCTTTTGCCATCAGCGGGCACAAGATGGAGTCTTAGAAAGTACCAAACTGTGCAGAGACCGCGCAGACCCTCCGACCCTCCTCGTGTCCCCCGGGTGCCACTGCAGCAGGACACCAGGTCCCAGCGCCCCATCCTGCCCCCACCACCTGCCCCACCGCGATTGAACTCGGCCTTCAGAGCCGAGAGAATTAAGCTCAGTGTTACTTATAACGAAGGACTTCGCGTTCCCCCAGCAATAACGCTCATTCATCCTGTTATTTTCGTTATCCCAAGAATCAGTATTCTGCAAACGCCCCATTGATGCTTAGGAGAGGTAGGGCTGTTTGTAATCCTATCTCCCTCCCCAGAAGTCATGATTGCAAGAAATCCCAGACAAAACAAAAGCCCCAGAAGTACATACATAAAACCAAATAAATAAAAAGGCAATGGCACTGACTGATCTGAAGAAAAACAATCAACTGTGAGCCAGTTTATTCAATCTGCCTAATGTAAGAAGGTTGCAAACATCCCACTGTTTATTCTATGACTTTTTTTTTCCCTTTTGGCAGCAGTAAAAACAAATAATGCAGAACCACTCGCTATTCAATTTGAGCTCTGAATACAAGAGAACAGAAAGCCAGCGGTGGAGGCGCAAAAGGCATTTGGCCCAAACCCTTTTCACAGGGACTCCTGCAAAATTTACTCTTTGTAAACCGCATTTAGGAGGAGTTATTCTAACTGTGATGCTCTAAGATTTGCACAAAGCTGCTGCATTTTTTCTTGATTAACCATTTGAATAATTTTTTTAAATCTTCCAGGCATCAGCTCCTGTCATACCTTTCTCCGCTAGATTAAAAAATACTTTGTACCTAGCACTTTCTCCCTGTGAACATATTTAAACAGCACGATCAGGTTGCTTTCTAATCTTCCCTTTGATAAGCTAATCAGATTGATCTCCAGAAGCCTGTCACCGCGAGGCACATTTTTCAAACCATGGAATATGCTTCGCACCTTCTGACAAAGCGAGCGCCCATCCCGGGGGACGAGGCATCCTCCCAGTCCCAGAGACGGGGTGGGGACCCTCCAGGCACTTCACGAATATATTCATCTCGCACGCTAATCATGGAATCATAGAATTGTCAGGGTTGGAAGGGACCTTAAAGACCATCTAGTTCCAACCCCCCTGCCCTGGGCAGGGACACCTCCCACTAGATCAGGTTGCTCAGAGCCCCGTCCAGCCTGGCCTTAAAAACTTCCAGGGATGGGGCTTCCACCAGCTCTCTGGGCAACCCATTCCAGTGTCTCACCACCCTCATGGTGAAGAACTTCTTCCTAACGTCCAGTCTGAATCGACCCATCTCTAGTTTTAATCCATTCCCTCTAGTCCTACCATTACCCGATGTTCTAAAAAGTCCCTCCCCAGCTTTCTTGTAGGCCCCCTTAAGATAGTGGTAGGCCACTATAATGGGTGCCTCATCCTAATCACCCGAGAGCATCTTGCTTTGCACCCAGACGGATGACACCCACCCCGAGCAGTTTCCCTTAGAAACTGCATCTATTCTTTGAACTGGCATAAAACCAGGAGAAATACTGCACAAAACGAAGCCCCTGCACAAGACCCACTTTGGCTTTCGAAGCTGGGGTTATTTAGCACTACACAAAAAGGCTTCCTGGATGAGTTGCCCACAGGGGGGTGCGAGAATGGGACGGCGCTGCCCATCCCAGAGCCATCCCCGCTGCCCGGTCTTGGGGGACACACCAGGTGGGCAGCAGAAGGGCAGCTCTGGGGACATGGTCCGTAACGTAAGAAAGCCTACAAATCCAGAATGACCCAAGAAAGGTGTTGCGATTAAGAGATAGGTAGTGATGCTTAATACAGAAGTTACTCGATAATATTTAAGGTCCTTCTGTAAAGCAACATTTTAAACCAAACTTGGTTTCTTTGCTGTGAGGGTGATGAGCCCCTGGCCCAGGTTGCCCAGAGAAGCTGTGGCTGCCCCATCCCTGGAGGGGGTCAAGGCCAGGTTGGACAGGGCTTGGAGCAACCTGGGCTGGTGGGAGGTGTCCCTGCCCAGGGCAGGGGGTGGCACTGGCTGGGCTTTAAGGTCCCTTTCAACTCAAACCATTTCTAATATAAAAAAGTACCAAGGAATGACTTCTTTTCATATCCATTATTCAGTGGATCTGAGTCTGAAAAACAAGCAACCTCTGGATAACTCTGTACCCCTCAGCTGTCCCACTGAAATTCATCTTGAGGTGCCCCAATAAACGCTGCGCTCAGCCGATGACCCGGGAAAGCCGGGACATTTGGGGTGCAGCGCTGCCAGGGCTCACACACCGGGGCAGCACACGGGTCTGCCAGGATGCGTTTGTGGCTCCAAACGCCTCCCCAGCATCATTAAGCCACAAATTTGCTCAGAAATCCTTGCATCGTACCCCAGAGGAGATGAAACACAGTCACTCGCAAGGGAGAGGACAACAATAAAAGGAGAATGAACGCTCCCTAAGTGCTTCCTGAAACAAAAAAATTTGATATGCAGCCTGCGTACCCACGCAATTATGAAGCTTCTAGCTCTGAGCTGTAACAGATGGATTTTTTTCCCCCTGTCCCTCTTTGGTGATAAGGTGAATGGTTTCCTCAAGGGAAGAGTAGGCAGAGCTGCTGAGTTGGCAAGGCTGGTGCCAAGCAGCTGGTTGCCGATAAAATTATGGGTCTGGATAGGATGGTCTGGGAGGGAGGCACAAGGGCCTTTCCGTCAGCAGCCTTTCCAAGGAAGAATTGGAACAGGTCATGGATATATTCATTAAGGCACGTGAAACGGGGAAACAACGGAGTCATGCTACAAAGTTAGGAGAAAATGATGCAGGTTTTCTGTGTATTTATTAAAGCGGCTTATTTCCTTTGGACCTTTTTGTATTGCAGCTTATAAATTCAATTTGAGCACTTGATTCCTGGGACAACTTACAGCCTCGCCAGAGAGGCTGGTGCCAGCAAACGGGGGAAGGGAAAAAAATGATGACGTACGGTTTTGTTCTTAAACAGTTTTGTTGTAGAAGGTCTCAAAGCGCTGTTTAATATTAAATCAATCTGTAGTTACACAACCTTTACTTGAAATAAGCACCTCTTATTAAACGCATTTTACAAGGATGAAGACAGAAGTGCTGTGATAGTTCGCTATCGGTCTCTAGGAGAGAAGTTTAGGTACTCGCATCTTTCTTGCATGCGCATTGTCAGCTTCTCCCTGTGAACCCACCACAGTTCAACGTGCAACGCACACATCTGCGCTTGCAAATCGGGCTTCTGGGCAAGCACATACCAGATTAGACACGCCGTGAACACAGGTAAATCTTTGAACATCTACATATGCTCCAAAGCAGAGCACTGCAACGCACATTTATAAGCATTCACCAATGTAACTTGATTTTTACACAGTGACAGTGCCTCGACCTCACCCCTCCCCAACAGGGAAAGCAGAAGAGAAGAACACGGAAGAATTCGTGCAAGCTCCAAATTAAAACCAGTTAGTTCTGGCTTCCAGTTCTCTCCCAGCTACGATCACTAAGCCACCCTCTTCCCATCAAAGATCAGAAAGCAGATTATTCACTCCAGGTAACTCCTTTCAGATACATAAATACCAAAAAAACCCCAAAACCCAACAAACCCAGCTAAGCTTTATAGGAGGAACGATCCTTAAAGCTCTTCTTACTGTCTGCCAATGCTCCCTACAGACTTGGTCATCACCACAGAACGGTTTTCCTTTGCTGTATTGGGTAACACCAGAACTCCTTTCCTATGGCTCTGTGCATTGAGCCCGCAAACACCACGGGAGCGGGACAGGGGTGTTCGGGTTGAGGTTTCCCCACCTTGTGGGGCTGGCAGGGACCCCCCCGTGCACACAGAAGGGGGCTCTTTCTCAGCACGACGCCAGCTGGCAGCTCTGCCCCGAGCTCGGCTGCCGCGGGCCGGGGAGGACGTTTGGCAGCAAGACGGAGCTGCCCACCTCTCCCAGTCACCCAGGTTTGAATGACAGACTCACAAACTTTATAAAGCTGTTAGAAACAAAGAGAACAAGAAAACACATCTGCGCCCCATACACTCTCTGGAAAAGAAAGCCCTACATAGATTTAAAAATATTGATCAGCTCAATTGCTGAATGAGCCGAGAGTGATCTTTCCAGAAGAAACTGAATAATTAACTTTGAGAAATGTTAGCAGACTCTTTTCAATGGGCTGAAAAAGATTAAACCCACGTTAGCCACATAACAAATGACATACAGTGTCCATCTTCGAGTGGCATTTTTGTTCCCCTCTTCCCTCTCTCCTGTTCTTTTCTTTTCAGAAGCCAGAGCATCTTGTTGTCTAACTCCTATCTCCATGCAACATCCATCCCAGTTGCTGCTCCATCCATCTCTGCAGAGCAGGGTTTGGGGCAGCTGAGGGAAGTGCTCGGGGCAGAACCAGAACGCCCTGCCCTGCTGCCGGCAGAGCCCTCTCTGGCACAGGGCACCCGTGGCCGAGGCGGCAGCACCAACGCGCGGCCGAGAGGAACAGGCTCCGCCGAGAAATTGTCTGCGGTCTGTAATGTCAGGGGCTCTGCCCTCCATTCTTTTCCCAATCATAACACAACAAAGCCACTCGGATTTCTGAAATGTCACAGTGTCTACCCAGAGACCTGGCTCAGACAAGGTAATTATCCCCTCCTGTCACCTCGCCTTATTCCGAGTTGTTTAAAAATAAGTGTTTTTACTAAGTCTGTCAACCAGTGTCCTACAAAATGTTTCTGGCTCCCAGCTTCCGAGGCAGAACAGGAGAAGCCCAGGGACACCACCACGCCGGTGTGCCCTGCTTGAGGCCAGCCCAGGGATGCTGAGTGGCGTGAGCTCCTCGGGCTCTTCCCAGTTTCCCAGTGCCGCCGCTGGAGAGCACGACACCACACCAGTCCAGCCTGCAGCAGCCCAGCGCATCGGCTTTGGCTAAGTTTCTGTCTCAGTTCAAAGGAATCAAAGAGGAAGGGCGTTAATACCCGTGCAGGTAAATCCCTGCAGCAAAGACTCTCTACGGTCGATGCTCATAAACTGTTTGATGCCCAGATCCCGCGGCAGGGAGACCCGAAGAACGGCAAGGGAGGAAGATGCCCAGTTCTCATGGGTTTTAAAAGGATAAGGGAACTAAACTCTGTGGGGCTGGCCTGAAAACCATCTCACCTATAATGACGATGCAAGTTAATACTGACTTCCACTCATTTACTGCAGGGTGTTCCTCAGTTTTCTAGCAACAACCAAAGTGAGCCCCACAACTCGTTTCCTCTCGTGTAAGAGCTGCGTGGCTGCACAGGACGGGGACCGTGCTTGATTTAACCCTAACAGCAACAGGCCTTGTAATCCCAAAGAAACAAGAGCAGCAACACAGGAACAACTGAAGACCAGATACAGACTTCGGACATGACTGACGCGGGAAAATAAAGGAATCATTATCGAAAGCAAGCATTTAATGACTGTAAATGTGCTAGAGATATTCCAGTTCTGGAAGCATCTTTAGGTAGCTATCAACACATGTGAATTATGCTAATTACTAACATAAGATTATCTCTCACTTTCCTGCCTTGCACACGTGGTAACAAATTAAACTGGGGAGAGGGGAGGGGGTCAGTTAAATTCTCATCAGGCCTCAGCAGCAGCCTCCGGTGGCCGTTCACGCTGAGCACTGGGATTTGATATTAACCATGAGCATGTGGCTGCTTTTCTGCTGAAAAAAAGCACATTTTAAAGGGGAGAGATCTTATCTTTCATTTTATATAGATCAGTTCTGCAGCATCTTGATATATTTATAGTTTTAATACATAACCATAAATGCCCCCTAAACAAGGGATATTGCACCTTTAGATTACTATTATTGCTTTATTGTTCATTGTAACTATAAATTAACAGCTTCCCCCAGCAATGCTGAAAGAGCACAGAATTAGATTACAATGTACATACACAAGAGCCTATTAAGGCATTGCTATTCCATAAAAGTCTTTATAGTTTTTAAGTGTACACCTATAAGTGTTTCAATTAAAGAACTACATGCTTGCCTAGTAATTGCCCTCCCATTTGAGATAGGGCTTTGCAGCAAAAAAAGAAAGCAGCAAGACTAAAAGGTGGAAAATTGGAATATAAAATACCGAATATGACACTGCCATAAAAAGAAAACCATGGGTTTAAATTATGCTTATTAGAGCCATTTGCGTGGTTTAACTCTTGCACTCTGGCTGCAGTAAGGAATCTGTTGTTTGTTTCTCCGGACAGAAAACTCTCCCGTGTCCCTCAGCCTTGCAGGACATCAGTCATTGGGATAAAATGGCTTTCTTTTCTGGAGCACAGCCGCCACCATCAATCACTCCAGAATGACTGTAGAGGTCCTTCAAGGCTGGATGAAATGACAGAAATATGAAGTCCAGGCTTGGGATTCTCAGAGCAGAAGACAGACACTGGGACAAGAGCCACGTCCCTACCTGTTGGAAGGATGACATCTGGTGGTAGGACGGGTCAGAGGACCAAGAACTAATTAGATACAGTAAATTAGCTAAATTCAACATATTGCAAAGGAGGACGGGGCCTCTTGCAGGCATTACAGGTGGAAAGGAGAACTTCAATCAACTGCGCTTTGATTTTCATGACTTTAAACTGTAGGGAAGACATTTATCACTTAACGCTTTGCTAATTGCCTCCGAGACCAGCGGGCAGGGAGACTTCCCCCCACAGAGCCTCACGTGAGCCCTCTGTTCCCGGTGCAGCATTTCTGTGTGCATACACTCATCTGAAAACTGAGCCTGGGAAATTGTCTGAGCTGGCCTTTGGGTTGCAGTTTAGCCAGAACAGTGTTTTTTGCAGTTTTTCAGCCGCACGCTATAACCCAGGAGCTCAGAGAGGGGCACAAAGATGAAGCTGAGCTTGGAAGGTTATGGAGAGAGATTAATAAGGAAACTCGCTGTATCACCTGCAGACAGTCGCTTTCCTGCTTGTGACTACTCTTGAAAATGGCCTCATCTTCTGTAGCAAATACTGCTTTATTGCTAACCTTGGAAAAAAACAGCTATTTGTATGAGAGAAGACTGGCGGAGGGGGGTGTGCGGACAACTGGCATCAGAAACATAATTTGACTTCTTACAACCTACCAAGATTACCTGGCATCAGTGACAGTCTCTGCAGCATCTCTATGTGCAGATCTTCAAGAATTAAAGAGTGGGATGGAAGGTAGGAATGGGTAACACTCGATAAGCAGCAGACATTAATTAATGCTACGTTACAATGGAATTCGGCTGAAATAACGTATGGAGGCCACATGAATAGTAAAAGGAAATTCATCATGGTTAATGTTATTACACTGAATGTCAAAGGAAGCAGTGATGATTTGCCACTTACTGTATAATGTAATGTAATCTAAATGCAATTTTGGTTGGATAGCCTCGAACATCCATATTAAGCAGAACTGGCAGGAAAACCAGGATTCAGTCCTCCTCCATGGGTAGTACCCTCATCTTCCTCGCACGCCCAGCTTCTGAGCGAGGCATCTGTTTGCCAAGACATGACCAGGACAGATTTTTAAAGACAGGTATACTGTATTTATCCTCTCTTTTTAAGGCTGACTATTATGGGTGGGCATGCTTGGATTTAGCAGGCTAGGGTCTGATTCTGGCATTATTTTGGGGTGACTTTGAAAAAGCAAACCAACTTTTGGCGGCTGTTTTCTCCTTTCCATCAGACATTTGTATGTCATCATCCTGACTGGCAACATTCTTGATCTACAGATTCTTAAACTTTTTCCAGTGGAGGTTCAGCGACCCGTCTAGTAAAATTTAAATTTATTTGCAGACATCTGGTTGGTTCTAATTAACATTCGTGGGACCCTAGGAAGCAATCTACGGCCCGCAATAGCCAAAGCAGGGTGGCTAATCCAAAGGAATCTATTAACGTCGTTTATGCTCCACAATAAAAGTTTTTTCCCTATAAAATAACATCTATATCGGATTTTTCTTTATATTTGTTCAACACAAATAAAAAAAGCTTCTTTCAGAGTTTAATGTTTGCTTTGATTGTTTAAAGCATTCCAGAGCAAACCCCATCTACCGATGTTATGGCTACAAGGCACAGCAATCAGCAAGTCCACTTACACACCAAAAGCCTTTTGCGTGGAACTGTGCATGATTTATATTGTTCTTTCCCCAACCAATTATGTGTTGGGTTTCAGTAAAGACTCTTCGGTAGCAGCAGTCTGTTCAACATGTTTTCGTAAAATCTTATTAATTTTCCCTGCTACCTGATACTACAACTTTTAGCACAAGAAATACAATTTTGCAGAGACTGCCTAATGCAATATTATTCTAAAGCAGCGGAAGCCATCATTACCCATTCCCTTTTGAAATAAGAAAAACATACAGGGATTTTTTTTTTTAAAAAATAATCTATAAATCAGTATTCACTGCAGCACTATAGATTCTAATTCTTTAAAAGAAATCGTGTATAACACTTGCAATTTATTTCACTGTAGTCCCACACAGCTGTTCTTCTGCTGTTTTGTCATTGAAATAAAAACATTGAGTCTCCCATTAACTTTAGCTTACATTTATGAAAAGAAATACACTTATGTATCTTTTAAAAGATTCTAAATAGTTATTATTTATTTATACAACCCTGGAAGCATGCTAGGCGTTTCACAGGCAGGCAGAGAGAGCTTACAGTCTAAACAGTAAACGAATAAACCCAGCAGAGGAGGAGAAACAAACTTCGTCTTCTCGGCATTGTTTGTGCCCTCGCCACACTGCCCCACACCTCTTCCACTTCATCCACATTTTCATCCTACTTGCAACTGCTTCGCACCTTTTCTAGCATTGCTCATACCAACGCAGGGGCCACCTCAGCACGGCAGGTGGGAACGAGCGTCCACGTGATGGCTCCTGCCAGAAAAGCATCCGGTTACACTCAAGGAAGGTGAATTGTATAGAGCTCGATACACACAGCCCAGACAGGTGCCGCCCAGGCACAGCAAGGAAGACACCTGTGAAGTGGCACCGCTGGGTGATGGGCTTGATACGGGCACCATTTTACACCCCCCAGACTTACGGACCCTCAGCCTGGCTCAGCCCCCCAGAGCCAAGGGTGCCCCCGGGAGCACGACCAGCACCTCGGCCGGCCGCCCATCCTGCCGGCTAGCCATGGGGAAAGCTCTTCTTTCTGAAGCATTTCCCATTGTGTGGGGAGGGAAGGGCTTCCTTCCACCAAACGAGAGCTCTGTAAGTGCAGCAGCAAGCCTAACTTTTAGTCCGCAAGAGTTTCTAGACTCACAGCATTTTTGTTATTAACGTTTAGAATAAGCTTACAGTTAATTAGCTGCCCAAGCGGGGATGACTGGCTTTGTACACACAGGTTCCTACCTAGACAGACAGTGTGCAGCATCATTCTCCTCGGTGCTGGCACCATCTCCACATCAGACCTAAAGCTGGCTTGTTTCCCCAAAAGCTTCTCGTCTTCTCACAAGCCCCCTCCCACGGACCAAAGACCAACTAAACTGACTCCTCACATAACGAAGAAGTAATGAGCTCTTTACCTACCTTTATTTACTAAGAGTTTGAATTTACAGACAGCAATGAGAAAGAAAAATCAGGGAAAGGCTGAAGTTCCAGTGTTGGAGAAGGAATGTCCATCTCTCTCAGTTCAGAAAACTCAGGATCATCAGAATGCTTATTTGGGCCCTACTGCTAGACACTGCAGTGTACGCATACTTGTTTCTCGCACAAAATACAGTAGTTTACTTGGACAGCCCACATAGAACAGCCTGAAATAAATCTTCACACCCCGCAGCTCAAAGTGACCATCACAGAGGCGGCTGGTGACAGGCCCACGGTGCACCAGGCCCGCCGAGGCATCTCCTGGGTACAGGACTTCCCCCTCTGACACCAGTGCACACCTGCAGCACGCAGTAGGAACCGCAGCAACGCGGACCTTGGGCAGGTCGAAAATGGTTCCAAAAGCTTCACTGCAGCTCCCACGCGCAACACGGGGCTGGGGACACCAACCAGCACAGTCCGATGGCATCTGCACCACGGAGTGATGTGTGGGGACTATTTGCTGTGTCAGCTGCTTTGCTGCTGCCAGTGACAGCTATGAGCATGACAGATTCTGTAGATAAATTATGGGAGTGCAAAAATCATCTGCATGCCAGCGATTTCAAATAGCAACCGTTACGTTTAGGATCGCCTTAAAGGGGACAGGGCTTTCCCAAACCCCCTGTGAGCTGGCAACCAAACTCCACAGGAACCACCCAGTGATGGCCACAGCAGACGTGTTTGCCACATTAATGGGTGCTGATAATGAGTTTTTGTCAATGCCGCACAGAGACCCTTCTGGAAGGACCAAGTCCTCCCACCCCCAGACAGAGTCAGCTCAGGAAGCCGTGCCCCCATCCTGCTGCCATGTCCTGGGGCTCAGGTCCTTGTGGCTCACGCTGCAACGTCTGCTCTGTCCAGACCAGCAGATCTGACTCTCTTCGCTGTTTAAGACTATTTACTAACTCCTGTGCTCAAGGCAATCCACCTGTGCCATACTGCAAGTGAAGAATCTTTGTTTTTCACTCCCTTCCCCATTTAATTGTTCTAGGTCTCTTCCCCAGCCCGCCGACTGCAGCCTACATGTGCAAAGGGGAACGCCATAGAAAATGAGCTTTTTTCCCCTCCTTTTCCTTTGAAGAAGCTAACAAGAGCCAGGGTGACATTTATGGAATAATTAAAGGCAACATTGATGAGCCTAGTAGGTGCAATTTTTCTTTTCAATTGAAGAACCCTTTCTAATCTGTGTCATCTTTGGTCACCAGCTTTACAGGCGTGACAAGTAATTTTCACAGAAACACTATTAGAGGTTGTAAACTTTAATGACCTTTTTCTTTCTGGGTCCTTGTTTTTCCATACCTGTAATTAAGCAGTGCTATATATATATTTAAAGGATTAAAAAAATTCATATTACTATAAAAATCATCACTGTGCTCACCACTACAATCTTTAACAGCCCCGCAACCACAGATTCGGCTGTGGCCAACACCACAAGAGGAGTCATTACTGTAACTAAATTAGACCGTTTGTTTTCTTTCCCTCAAATCGAATTGTGTAGGAGCTGCTTTATTGCAAAACAGACATTAAAATTCCAGCTAGACCTCAGAGAGAAAGTAATTTCTATTTTATCAGCACTGTAAAGCTGTCTTTATGTTCTGAAGCAGGAAATATTGCAGGGATATTTATAGCTTCAGCACCAAAGTCAGTTTGAATAGAAATGTTACTGCGGTCGGCAGAGCTGTCACATTGCTCAGTGGAGCAGGGAATTTTAGTGAATTTGTGAATTACCGTTTCAGTCTTGACAAGTCTTTCAACGAGGCTGGTGTGAGTCTGGAGCTGCTTTGTGGTTTCAGGATAATGATTAAAGACTTGGATCACTTTAAGAGGAGATCTAAACGGTATCTCGGAGATAATCGGTTTCCATTGACGAGACCCTCTAAGGAAGGCCAAGGTTTCCAAACTTTGCCGGGCTCCAGCAGCAGCTCAGCCCCCGCCTCCCGTCTGCTCCTCCTGGGCTCTCAGCTGCTTGGACGAGTTGGGCGCACAACTGCATTTCCTGCGCTGCGTTTGTCTCGCAGCACACAGATTCAGCATTGCTGCCCAATAAGGACTAGCAACATTTTCCCTTCGGCCCCTTGGCGGTGCAGGCAGGAATTCTGCCCTATTAATCTTTGTCATTGTCCTCTACAGTGGATTTAATACTGCCATTATACGCACGAACAAACCGATGCATGGAGTGAACAGGATCGTTTGTCTTCACAAACTTTCTAACTTTGTAGCGGAGACAGGAGAGTACCTTGGATTTCTCATGTATCTGTGACCACCCTGGCCTTTGTAATTAAACAGGATTACTAATAGGCTACACTGGGAGAAAAATGTAAAATAAATACTTTCATTCCTTGATTAAACCCATCCATTATCGTATACGTGCTAATGGATTGTTTCAGCGATCCACAGCGGAATACTGCAAATGCACTGCAGAGTTTAGCCTAACAAATGTTCCTCTCACCCTGTAAACAAAATAAACTGTATTGTGGTGATAAAGCACATCCACAGCCCAATAACTGTTGGGAAGGTCAAATGGAGCCTTCCGTTGCTGTGTCAGGTGTGGATTTACGGTGTTTCTCGGAGACAGTGGCTCTCGCCAGATGCACAAAACCAGCTGGAAGGTTTGAGGAGCCGCTGCTCCTGCCTCTCCTGCCTTTAAAGCAGCCAGAGCCAGCGTCACATCTCCAAACCCCACATCGCACGCAGGTTTCTGTCCCAGCAGCACATCCACACCCAGCCCCATTCGACTTCACTGGCCAGGGCTGCCCAGGCAAGACCGAACTGTGGGGTGGCGAGCACAGAATTGTATACAAATACGAAGAATCTAGAAGTCAGGAGCACAGATTCTCAGTCTGCAACTTGTCAGAGTCTTAACAAGCTTGTAGAAAAACATTGACACTTACACTTCAGCTTTTTTAAAGTGATTGTTTTGTTGAGCAGATTTTGATGGAGCTGAATTGTGAAAACCAGCAAGTGGAGAAAACTGATGAAAAAGATCCTGTCTGTCCAAGACTGAGAGCAGGAGCAGCACAGTGTCTTCCTAATACAATTCTTTCAGCCCTTAAAATCTTAATCCAAGTCAGCTCAGGCCTCAGGCAGATCTTGCTTCACTGAAATTAAGTGATTTAATTCAAGTAGAGTCTTCATAATGCCCTGGGTCACACACCTGCACCAGGAGACAAGCAGGTGTCTTCCCCCAGTTCACAACCACCTTGTCCATGGCACACTGAAAGACTCCTCTGGTTTTGTATGAGAGGCAGCAGCAGAGAATCTAATGGTCTTCTGAAACATAAAATATCAAAAAAATACCCAAAAGAGATGCCAGCAAGGGGCTGGATTCTGTTCATATTGCCTCTGCCTGCAGAGGACTTTGTTTCTCTCTAACAACGGAGAAGTGCACCATGAAGACGGGATCAGCAAACAATATCAGTGCGTTATTTTCTAATAATCTTAGGCACCTCACCAAGAGTACGAGCATTATGGAGTTTCTGCCACTGAAAATGAAAGACAGTAGCTCTCTCTGTAAGCTGGATAGTTTATCCATAATTGAAATTTGTAGTAGTGCATTTCTCTCCCCCACATCTATAAATAAAGCTGGTGTTTTGGCAATTACTGATGTCTGCTGTCATTTTGCAAGGCTGGGTTTTTGATGAAGCATGTGGTGTTACAGGCTAATATTTCTCATTTCTATCGTTCTCCAATTCTATTTTTTATGGAAATTGAGCTACAGTTTTATGCACAATGACTCTTTCTATTTTTTTAATCCCTCCCAAGAAATGGCGGGGCACGAGCGATGGAGGGCGAGGTTTGGCTGAGTGTGCATCCTGGGGAAGGGAGGGGAAAGAGGGGCTCCACACAACTGCTTTCTGGAGGGATCTCTACAGAAAGGGGGAGTCCTCCGGCTCCCTCGGGGGGTGGCAGTGCACAGGTCGCAGCAGCAGAGAAGAGGAAAAGCCCTTCAAGAAGCTAGAGAAGTGTGTTTTGAGTCTCAGTAAGTAAAACAGATCCCTGACCCCAGACAGGGCAACAGCTACATTTGTAAACGTTATTTCTGATGGGTTTCCACTTTTCTTTGAGCTTGCTTTGTCACCCAATTTGATTTTTGTTTCAACTTATTTCCCTCCCCTTCACCTTTCATTCTTCTGCTTTTTCATCATCCCTCTCTTTCTTCCATAAATCTGTGCTCATTTTTCCCCTCTTCCCTGTGAGCTTCCCTTCAACCCCGAAACTCACCTGTGCCTTCCAAAGCCTGTTCCCACTAAATCTCATTCCCATCAAAACTATCTGTAAACCATCCTCCCTGTCCTCTTCTCCAAAACGTTTTGTTTTTGTTTTTTCCTATCCCATGCTCCTATTTCTGTATATGTATTTATGCTACCTTTAATTGCTTATTAACATCACAGACCTGATCCCGTTCTCCCCGAAGTCGGTGAAGACTCCCATTGCTATTAATAGGTGCTAAGTAAGAAACAGAAGCTTTGTATCTAGAGGTGATAAGTGTCATTTAGAGCCGAGGGTACTCCAGAAATAACAGGATCAGGCCTGATGTCTCTGCATAGCTAATGCAATCAGTCCTGGTGAAAATAAATGCAGCAGCATTGCCTTCTGCCGTATCGGGCCTTCAATGGACATATGTCTCAAGGATGCTGATAATAATCAGTTGTTTGAAAGGAATTAGCTGGCTTTTCATTCTCTCCCTCTTTCTATCTCTGCTTCATGAATTTTCTCTTGTGTTTAGGAGACCCATTTATAAAATATAGATTCCTATTGATTCCCAAGGAGAATGAACATTAATATACTCTAGTGTCCATCTGTTTTCTCCCCCACATGGCAGAGAAAGAGATTTATATGACTTTTCTGGGTATGCTGCTGACCTGCAATTGAGTCAACAATGAAGTCACACTAAATTAAACAAAGATATATTTCTTTTCCTGGCCTACACAAGAATGCTCTGCCAGTCTGTCTCTGGGGGAAGGCACGCATCTGCTCCCTTAGGTCAAGAAAAGCCAAATTCATTTGGACCAGAAATAAATTCATACACAAAGATCACCTGAGCAGCTGGATACCATTTACCAATGGCAGTTTGGGGCTGTTTCAAGGTACTTGAGATGGGACCTTATATTCCCATGTACATACAGGTACTTACACATACATAAATACACATGCACACGTGTGCATGAACACATGCACGTGGATATACGCGCTTGTTCCACCCACTTCCGTAGCCACCCTTCATAATTAGGTGAACTCTTCATCTTTAATAGTGACCGGTAAGCTGCTTTGCTTTCAGCAGGTTCAGTAAGACACTATGCCACAGCAAGAGCTTTGAAGAACAAAAAATGAAGGATGCCACAAAACATCTCAAGATCAATTGCTGTAATTATTCTTTGAATAATTTTTCAGCCATTATTCAGGCCCTGCATACTTACATGAAAGGCTGTTTTCAGGCCA
Source organism: Rissa tridactyla (assembly GCF_028500815.1). NCBI lineage: Eukaryota > Metazoa > Chordata > Aves > Charadriiformes > Laridae > Rissa > Rissa tridactyla. Next base: position 5,921,941 of record NC_071486.1, read on the forward strand.
ACCAGAAGCTCTCCAGCTTTAGGATTTACAGCTTATTGTGTACGAAAGATTTAGCAATGCACCCTTAGGAAATTCATCTGTAGATTGTTGTGAAGATAAAGAAAAATATAAGTTCCTTTAATCTTAATGTCCTTTATCTGCTACTCATTACTGTTCGATACATTTTCTAGGAAGCCTGTGACAATGACAGACTCGATGGCTTACAACTATACAGCTTCTTTTCCCTGTTTCCAATAGTGACGTTTACAAACTGCCAACGTACTACGGGACGTATGTACTAGAAAGTAGATCCTCATCCTTTTTGCATTAATTCAAGGTTCAGAGTCTCTCCGCACCGCCAAGGGAAGGGATAACAAAAGGGACAGCAAAAGGTTCATAAGCTCATAAATATGTGACAAGCCATCTTGTCTTATTGCTCCTCTTAGCACACTGTGGTACCGAAATTGATAGCGTAATAGGCTTTCTCCCAAATACAGTGAAAACCATCATGAGGTTTTTCATTTTTATCAGGCCTAATTTTTATGCTGACAAAAAAAATTATCAGTGAAAGGCAAAGTGTGAGCTGTTTGCTAGAGCATTAATTTTAAACATCTGGAATAGGATATAATGTATGCAGATGTTTTGTAATGAAGACAGGTTACAAGGAAAATAAAATATATTGTGTGTTGCTGTTGCTCGTTAATATAAATTGACATCTGCTGAGTCTGGAGGTAAACTCTATGTTCTCCTGCCATCCAGGCTGGAATAATACTCCATCTGCTATGCTAATGCAGCTGAACATCACTTGTCCCTTAAGTCATCCCTGAGAGTTATAGACCTGGAAAGACTATTTCAGATGATATGGAGGTTATATATTAGACTTACCTAAATATCTTATTAGACTACAAGAGAAACTTCTGAAAAATATCAGCTTAGGCTGTATAAGGCATACTGGAAAATCTCTCATCCACACACAGCTTTCACATTCAGAGACGCTGAACATAATTTTGAATTTATTTCCAAAGAAGCTATTTAGTAGCAAACAGTTGGAAGCTACACTCAAGTCCAACAATAAAATTCTGCTCAAACCCATTATACTCACTAGTATATAACAGGCACAATGAACCCAAATGCTGATTTTTCCACACATGGAGCCATTTAGCACTAATTTCAGAAAAAAATTGTCTTTGCAACAGGGTAAGTTTGTGGTCTTTGGCTGAAACTTGTGCCAGCCCCGACAAAGATTAGGAAATTAAAAAAAACCACACCAGCTTGGTCTGAATTCACAAAGGATGACCCTAGACACATTTAAAGGAGCTAAATTTGTAGTGTTTGAGATAGGCCCTGAACAGGGCCCTTCTCCAATTCACAATCAGGCCAGAACCCTCCAAATGCTGGAGTGCTGCTATGGAAGAACCTTCCTCCACCTGATCCCCCTTCAAACCTTTGCTTTGTATCGGTGTTTCCCTAACAAAAGCACTCTATAACTTATAAAAAATTATGAAAAACCATGTCAGATCATTTGAAATCTGACCACAAATAATGTTCTTTGGAAGGTGTTATCCTGAGCAGCACAGAAACAAAGAGACAACGTATTGTGAATTTATCAAATACTTCTACACATCCCAGTGTTCATGCAGAGTAACTAAGGAAAGCATATGATAGCAATTGTTAAAAACCTCTATACCTGGTAGACTTTTGGTGCCAGGGAGGTGCTTTTGGGCTTTCATAAGCCTAATTGATTGATAGAAGTGCTTGGGGCAGCTGTACCTGAAGTCTGCCTTCCCCCAGCCATCCCCGCGAGGGGCACGGCTCTGGGTTTACCCTGACCCCACACAACACGGTCCTCATGCCCCTCACAGGGAACTGCACTCATTTTCTGACCAAGACGTTCACCAAGAACTTCCCAGACATTCCCGTCTCCGAGATGCAAACACCAGCCCGGCATCAGGGCGGCATAAACACAGGCACCACAACAGCAAAACCAGGGGAGGAATGGGGAAGTGCAGACTTCCTCGTATCCTTGGATCCCTTTTTTTGGGAAACGTCTCCAAAGCCACACAAACCATATCCACAAACTAAAACATCACTGTGGGTTTTTCTCCTCATTTGCTTTTAAAAATTGTTCTCTGATTGAATCCACAGGGATCCTGAAGGCAAGAGGATGTGCTCTGCATGATGAAATACTTAAATAAGGTTACGGCGAGAACAGGACCGGCGCCTGCACCACTCACACATTGGAAGGATTCGGTTGCATGTCAAACATTTCAAAACACGAGGGAAAAAAAAATAAGCTCAAGGCAACTCCTGGAATAAACCTTTGGGGACCTAGTGAGAAATTGCTACCAAATGAAAGCATTACAAGAAAACAGATGGAGAATAAGAGAGGAACATCAGAAAATCAAATGACATGTTTAAAAGGGCAAAACATCAATACTACCCAGAGAATTGATAAAATGTGTCATTTTAAAGGATGCTGTAAAGCACAGAAATCATGAAATGCATTATGACTATGAAAGTGAAGGAGAGAAAAAGCCAGCACACGCATCTACCTTTATAGATAGTTCCAGCATCCAAGAAATTAGATTTTATTTTCAAGAATGAGTATGTGTATATATATATGTAAATACATAAAGGAAGATGCATTACTGTTCCCTAAAGGGTTGAAGCCATTAGGGAATGACAGAATGTGACACATGAACATTGGCAAGATTCGTTCATGTACCTTGGTACAAGTTACGGGACCCACTGTTTGTGCTTTGAAACTCCTCTGAACCACATTTCTCCCCAAACTGTGCTGCTTGCGACACTGGTGTATTTAAGCACCCTCTGCCCACTTTCTTCTGAGCCCTGTGAGTGCAGGAGGGGGGACACGCTCTGGTGTGTATCTACTGGCAAATTGAATATGAAAAACAAATTAACTAAAGCACTTTGATCATTATATTAGATACTGGTTGTTTACCTATGGGATCCTTGTCTGAAAAGGCTCTGACCGCATTATCTAGAATAACTAGTTTAAGTAATGAGACATGAGGTGTTTCAAATACGTACCAATTTACTCTTTTTCATGCTAGAGGGATTAATTCTTCCTTCATTTCTTCTACACGTAACACTCTTGGAAGACAAACTATATCCCCAACAGGAACAAATGAGGGCAGTTTAAGAATTAAGAATGGCCTGTGATGTTCACTGGACTGCTGCTATATGCTCATCATCTTAATTTATACCATCAGGACCACGGGCTATTTCATTAATCAGCCACAACAAGTACTGTAGTGCTAAGCACTAGGGGGAAAAAAGGATAAATTCATTTTTTAAAGTGAATATTTAGCCACTCCAGGTGGGAAGTGATGTTGAGACAAGCAGTATCTGTTTCAGCGAGCGGGCCCCTCGCTCTCCAGCTGCCTACAGAGATGTCCAGAGCCTGGGGAGGAGGAGACACAGAACTTGCAGATAGAAGTATAGCAGTGACAGAGTTTTAAGCTGAAGAAAAAAAAAACATATCTGAAGTTCACAGGAAGGGTTAGCATGGAGACAAAATAATATTTCAGAAAAACACCTCAAAAGTGGAATTAGATTCAAAAGCCTTAACGTTCAGTGCTGATAATGGCACTCATGACACTAAGTGATAATCAGAAGTGTAACTCCAGTGAGTCTCTCTCCCAGCCCAAAACCAGGGAAGACTCCCCAGAGGTTTTTTCAAACAGTAACCGAAGCATTTGTTTTTTCCAAAAATTGGGGTAGAAGTGGAACAAAGCCGGGCTTCTCCTGTCAGTGCATTTCAGTGTTCCAGTCTTTTGGATCATGACAGCAGGCAGAGGTACTCGAATATTTTGAAACTGTAAAGATAATGCTGCTTGGAGTTTGTCTGCACACATGAGGGAGGATAAAAGCGGATTGATGTCTGGGCTGGTTTGGGGTTTTTCCCCCCCCCCCCTTTTTTCCCCCCCCTCCTTTTTTTCCTTAATCACGTAAGATCCATAGTTTGCATGAAAGTCAGCCCACTCTCTCCTCATTTGCAGTCACTGCACAGAGCCAAGAATCAGAGCCGTGTGCTGATCACCGCACCGGCTCATCCCTTCAGGACAGTCCTGCTGGCTGGCATTACCGAGACTTTGCATAAAAACCGCGTTTGGATGCTCAGCTCATGCTTGGATTAAAAGTATAGGGTATTTGGCAAACAGAAAGGTTTAGGTGGATTGCAAACAAATCATACAAAAGTATTGAGTCTTCATGAAAAATAAGCTGGTTTTGCTGATAATGCAGAGTAGCAAACAACAAAGAGGAAAACGGCAAGACCAAACGAAGGTCTGGGAGTTCATATCAAAGGCGTGGGAAATGGTAGTGTACAAGGACTTGAATCTGCATCCTCTTGGAAAAAGACGCAATAATAGTTATCTGCAGCAGCATCACTATGGATTCCGAGGCCAAACAGCTCTCTCCACCTTTCCGAGAGCAGCATGTCCTACCTCTCCCAGGAGGGGTCCCCAGCTGTGAGAGAGCTGCGGCCCCAGCTCTGCTGCTGATGACCCCAGACATCGGGCAAGTCCCTGGGCCTCTGGTTCCTCCCCAGGCTTCGTCCATCTTCTCTATTAGCAAATCATTCAGGGCAATGACAGCTTTTTTCCAGTGCTTGACAAAACAGTCTCCGGGTGATCCCTTAAGTGCTACTGTAAATACAAGGTTAGGTTTCTTCTCTGAATCCCCTTGGAGAGAAAGCTGTCTTTCCCAAGGGAACAGGAGAGCCAAAGTTAAGTCCTTTGAGGTGTGTTTTATATCCATGCACTGTACACTTGGTATTCCTTTGAGTGACCCAAGAAGGTAAAATACAATCACTGAGTTATCTTAGTTTGGTTTTTTACAAGTACTAAGTATGTACCTCTGTAATACTCCACTTGCTCACTGAAGCCCTTGTGCTGGTGTGGCGCAGTGACGTAGCCGAGAAGGGCTGGCACCTCAAGCTGCCCATCGCGGCAGCATTTACTGCTAGCACCAAATACAAACGGGTTCCCCCCCCGCCCCCAGTATTTTCAGCTGGTTCTACTAAAATTACCCTTGTGATATAAAACCTAATCGCTAATTACATAATTTATCAATTTATACTTTAAGTGCTAAGATTTTAAAAGAATTGACTCAGTCTGCTGACTTTTCACCACAATCTTCCCGAGTTCCTCAGAACAGAACAAACACGTAATCAGGAATAAGTTGCATTTACAAGTGACACTTCCCTCCCTTCAGAGCTATTCAGTGGGCTGCCCCCCTCTTTTTTTTTTGGAGTTTCTATTTGTTTTCAAAGTAGGTGAAAACAAAGATATAATTTTGGAATAATTGCGTGTAACCCATTGGTCACAGAAGAATAAATCAGTTTTCTCTTTGAAACTCCCTAAGCGTTTCCCGCAGCTCCCGGGGGCTGCTCTGGGCATCCAGCACTGCAGGGTGGGATCAGCTCCGACGGGATCCCCCCTGGCCCGATTAAAGGGAGCGTCTGGCACTAAGGGGACCAGAGAGCAGCCGAGAAAGAGCCAGAATCAGCAATGAGACAGACTCCTGGCGAGGTGTGGGGCAATGCGAAGGTTTACTGGCCTCTCTAGAGGCCTCACAGCCCCAGCCACGCATGCCACACTGCGGGACTCTTGAGCCTGTGCTGCAGAGACACAGCAGTAACCAAAGGCAGAGCTGCCTGGGATGGCAGGTTTTGGTGCTCCTTATGCCAGGAGAAGGCAGCCTTACAGAAATAAAAACCATTATCCTGCAGAAGCACTCTTTGCTTAACGAACCCATACCAGCAAAGCTCTGCTTTACGCTAATTTAGTGCGTCCCTCCTCAACAAGCTGAAAAAGGCTTCCTGGATAAAGCCTTGCCAATATATCTGCACTGAGGACTTTTTGTACAGCTTTGCTGGGCAGACATCAGACCTGTGCTGAGGAGACAGATCTGTGGTGTACTCTATCACAAACTGGGGAGGAACCTCCCCAAAGATGGAGTGGGAAGAGCTTCCAAAGCTGTCTGCTGTTTGCAGGTGCCGCTGTGCCACCTGGCATCTTAGAAAGGATATAGAAGTCTCAAGAGGACATCCCATCCATCATGCTGCCTACGAAAGGGCAATCTACCTTCCAGTTGTCCATTACAAGAACAAATAAATGAAAAAATGAGCAAAATAATCAGTATGACATGGGTATGACGTTCATGCTCTTACTACAGCACAGATTCACTTAACTGCTAATGTTTTTATTGTGTCTCCACCTTCATTCAAACATTCCGCTCAGGTGCTGTGTACAGCAGAAAGACTCTTGTTACAAAGACCCAGTTATTCCGCATTTTCCTCACCTTGCTAGGATTCCTACCAGTAGAGCACCTGTAAATATTTGATGCAGTTTTAGCACAGTGAGCAGAGGGAAGTCTCCCCAAACAGCTCAGGTCTACCTTTGTGAAGCACCACGCTGACGTGCTGCGTTGAGCCGCCACGGCTGCTCCGTCAGGGATCCGGCACTGGCAGGCTTGAAAGCAGAAAATAAGCAACTCGCACACTCTGATTGAAAATTATGGAAAGCAGGTCTTTGTTGTTGCTCTCGCCTGCCTGCCTGGATCTCATCGGTAGCTAGAAGCACACCTTCACGTTTCATAATAGATGAGATGTAAAACTAATTTTAAAACAAACTATTACCATGAAAGTGTTTCACTTTATCTCTGTATAAAGACGGCTGTTCACATCCCTCCTCAGCTGCTGCACGGCAGAGCTGAAAGTCCCAGCAAATAATTTATAAAGAATGCATTAGAAGAGATATGTACTTATAGTGCTCGTAAACACCTGTTTCAGAGGCCTGACTCTAACTTGCAGTTATCTATCATTTATTGAATCACAGACGAGCAATCACTGGCTAACTGCTGGCGTTCTTGCGACTGAGATTGTGTCACACCAACACCCTGTTTGTCTCTGAATTATTAAAATACAGGAAGTTCCAAATTGACTTACAAATGGGACATGTCATAAATCTCCACGAGCATGCATGCATCGGCTTTTTAGGCCAAGATCACATGCCAAGGAAGTGGCAGCATTAGATATAAGATAATTAGGCACAAATTGGTACTACAAGAGCAAGTCAGGCACCCAAGCTGAAATCAGACTTCTACACAGCCAGGACAATTTAAATCCCCAATAACAGAAGCAAAAAATTGATAAGAAAAAATCCTAAGAAACAGCAAGATTAAGCATGTGCCCACAAAGTGATCCACAGCACAACTCTCTGGAGAGGAACTGGGCAGAATACATTTTCCTGTGCTGTAAACATTTTGGAAATAACAAACCAGTTTTCCCATTCTGCCTCAGAGTGGTCTGAAATGCTAGTAAATCCACCATGAAGGGAAAAATAAAATAAATAGAAACACAGATAAAGTTTCTACCACCCAACAAACAGACTCACTGAGCTACAGAACTGATTTTGAATTCCTCTTCCCAGCAAAAGAAAATTAGATATGTTTGGTTTATTTTTTTTTTAAACTAGGAATTCTAGTGTAGACCTAGGAACAAATAGGTTATAATGAAACCTAAGAAAAGCTTTGATTTTTTTTTTTTTTACAAGCAGACATTCCCCAGGAAAACACACACCCCCGAACCTTGACTTAATTCACATGATTTTTTTCTAGGACCAAACTTCCCTTCCATTTTATTTATAATGCTTGCATGTGTTTATATCCATCCTGTATCCTATAGTCTTGGGACTTCAGAAATAAGGCAGGTCAGGGATGAGCTGCACAAACACCTGGGTCTTGGCTCAAGCCAGCAGCAACCTCACACTAAACAGATTCATTTCCAGTTCCCAATCACTGCAGCGCCTCAATTCATACATGTCTGACTGATATCCTGGATTATACTGTTAAGAATTAATTTCAGAAGCACAATTCCAGCATATAAACTGCGCTGCTTGTTTTCAGATCCCATCATTTAGAGAATGTTCAAGGGAATTGTAAAACAGGATTCACTTTATGATGCGGATGAAGTCGGCACTGAATTCTAAATGAGCTGGATACCGCATGCTAAATTGTGTCAGCAACACCTCAGTGAACAGAAATATGAGCTTTTCTCTGTCTCTTTGAGACACCTCTCCTTGAGTGATCCATACAGTGGCATCCTTATCAACCTAGACAGAACAGACTAGATTTTATGACAAATCTGTCAGCTGTGCAGGGTCTGAGATACATTTCCAGCTGGGTGTAGTCAGCAGGTGTAACAAGGATGTGGTCTCTCAGATCAGTACTTTTCAGAGCTGTAGCTTAGATAATATATTAAAACTACCTGAAACATTATTCCCCATTCCCTGTAGAGATCAATATCCAGTGGAGCTCTAAGACCTGAGGCCATTTCATAGCCCAGTTTCCTCCTTACTTCATGGCAATGGAGAGGTGCAATGCTCTTCCTTGTACCCTCTCCACCTCCTCCATCAATGTCTCCTTGTATTGCCAAGTGACCCGCGGCATCCACATGAACAACACAAACTAGGAGGCAAAGTTGCAGTTCTGACCCTAAGAGTTTGTAAACCAAGGGATCTGCAAACAGTGGTCACGAGAGCGAAGAAAAGGAGCTCTGGTGAACACCCTTTAATGGCCCAGCTGTGCCTTTCCCCCAGGGCCACACGTCTCCCAAGTAGACAGGCTCACGCAACCCTGGGAATCAGGTGTACAGAAAGATGCGTGAATTACAGTATTTTCCATATCACAGTATTTGCAATATTCCATATACTTAGCATGGGAAACAGCGTAAGTGCTAAAAATAGGATTAGCCCACGAGCACCGAGACTGTGTTTACTCAAACCACTCTCCTCTCCGAGCCTCAGGATTTGTGCCCTGCTCAGCTGCGCAGAAGTAATCAAAATGGTACCTTGCATCCGTCAACAGATCTGAAAGTACAGCAAGTTTTGACTTCTGAAGTTTGTGCATCCAGCCATGGAAAGAAATAGGTGATTGCATCTGGCATGAAAGTGATAGATTTTCTTAGGAAGACTTCAACCTGAAGCACCAGGATACAAGCAATTGATAAAAGCTGCCTGCTTTCACTTTGTTTCATCTCTTCCTCTCCCCACTGCAGCTTGATAGACCAGACCCATGACTAAGATGTGAAGCACTTAAATTTCACTGCCATTGACACAGGCTTGATATGTCATTTGGGCTTTACCCGTTGCAGGGCAGGATCTTAAAAGAGCATACTTTATTATATCACAATAAAAGGCAGTGTGGTCAAAATAGCAACTGCCAATTTGCAGGACAGTGTGGGTTCCAATCTGCCTGTTATTTATGTTATAATGGAAATGGGATGGAAGAAATGACAAATACGCTTAGCAGATATGATGAGCATCCAGACGGAAAGGCATTATTAGCAAACATTCATTTAGCAGAGGCAACTACTGCTGCTACAGCCTGGGTAGTGTATTGGACAGAACATGAGCTTGGAACAGGAATACCTCAAATGAACACGCAGAGAAGAAAAATGATGAAGGAAAATATCACTGGCGCGGCTGCATATGGCAGCGAGCGCCGTGCCAGGACTGGGATTCCTTCATCCACCGAAATGAGCCGAGTTCTGCATCCAAACATCGCGATTAACTCTTTGAATGTCCCTCTGGGCCCTGAGGAGAACTAGGAAAATGGGGCTTCAGACCTTGCCTGAGGTGGTGCATCCTTGAAAGCCAAGCGTGCCAGATGCAGAGCCGTGCACTGATCCTGCAGCGCCCGGCCAGGCAGAGAGGGGAAGGAGCGGGCTCTGCCCCCAAGGCCGGGTTTCTCCCCTGGCACAGCCTCTGCCTGACACCAACGGGTTTATTTCTGATGCCTCTCCCATCTTGTTCCCATAACACACACGCTGCTCTGTAGTTTATAATGAAAACATTCAAGAAAAAAAAAACAAGCAAGCCACCAACACAGCCAGCATCTTCCCGCCTTCCCCGCAGGGGGAATTTATCACTGCCCCGCACGCGCTGTCAGCTCTCACTCCTCGATGCCGATTCCTACAAACCCTGCACTAAAGCCAAGCGATTTCCTCACCGACCAGGCAGCAGAGCTGGGCTCTGCTGGGCGATGTGCAGCTGCCATGGCTCTTTGTGACTTTGCTTTGGCCTCTTTGGAGCGTCCACAGCCCTTTGCCATCCTGCCTCTCGGTGCTCTGCTCGAGCCACATGCACCCTCGCAGCAGGTTTGCTGTTATCCACAAGAACGACAATATTACTAACAGGACTCTGAAAATCCTCGCCAGAGAAGTGTTGAATATTTTAAACTTGTCCTGTTGAAAAGCTTCATTTATGTCAGAAAATCTAATTTAATACAGGGTTTCCAGACTCTGGTGACAAGGCCCACCCCTTTCCAGGGAAAACACTGATGAAAAGGACGTCCCGAGCTCCGGCTGAGCTCACTGACTGCAGGCTCTGCCTTCAGGGAACGCCAGTCCCCAGGTGTTTGCAGAGCCGTTACCATGACAGGGTTTTGATCTCCACAGAAATCTCTGCATCTGCCTATAACACAAGTGATAACAAAATAAAGTTTAACCTTTTTCTGAGGAAAAGCCAAGTGGATGCTCCTCGGAGCACAAGCTGCTCTTGGTAGGCATTGGCTCTACCTTTCTCTTTTTTCTAAAGCTAGAAGTGAAGCTGGAACAATGGGGACCCAATGTTTAACTCTTCCACCTCCCTTCCACAACTCAGATCAATGTTTTGATGATGAAACACTAGAAGAGACCACCACCACCACCTCAGCATCCCTCCAGCCCTCCCCTGCTGCCCTCAGACCGATGGCCACCACCGGGCACACAAAGCCTGCACCCCCCAGTCCATGCTGAATCCTGGTACGACCGTCTGCCCTTCATTTATATTCCTTCTCCTGTCAAAGCGATGGTGACATTAACAAGCATACTCAGAGGGGGGCTTTGTGCCAATTAACAATTTCTCATTAGCTTAATTAGGGGACACATGTTTTTAATCACAGCTAAGAATGTGGAGTGATTGAAGAATTGATTCGGAGCTTTTGAAAGCATCACTGTCAGTGCATGGAATTTAATTCAGCAGATGTGGTTAAAGAAAGAGAGCAAGGGCCTTAAATGACTTTGGCTAAATGAGCTTAATAGCAGGCTGAAGCACAAGGGTTCAGTTGAAGGCTGCAGTTACGTGGACAATATTTCCCTGTCACCACCGATGACAGTCTACTCTATTTTCAAGACATTGAGAAATATATATAAAAACACCACCACTTTAATCCTCAGATTGGCATCTGTCATTTTGCAGTACAAATATGTCCTGTCTGCTAAGTGCTATCCTTCTCCAAGCAGGACATACTCCCTCCCAACCTTCTCCTCCACGATTACCTTCCCCAAAGATGAAGGAATTACAGCCACCTGGTGGTTTTATCTCAGACATTTCAGTTCCATTCAAAAAAATCTTCTCCTAGACTCTTAAATGCAAGTGACAAATGACTCTGGGACATCACTCAACCAGAGGCAGGTTCCTCGGTGTGATGAGGTCTCAACATCACCCAGAGCGTGCGAGAGACTCCTCCAGCGAGGCTCTGATCAGGCTTCCTGCTGACAGAGCCATCTGCAGTAAGAGACCTCTGCAAACCAGGTGAGATGACACAGCTTTAGTCACAAAGAAGTCAGTCCACATCTCCTTGGCCAGAATTCAGCCTTTCTATTACTAAACAGCTAACTGAGGTGCCTAATTTGAGTTCCTAGATACCATAGCTTACTTCTCTTCAATGGCTTCACCCCCTAAGATAAAGTCCTTGTTGCTTATCAGGGAAGACCTCTATCACTTCAGAAATGATCATCTACACACTGACCAGGCCAGTGCCATCTCCCTGGCATAAAGTTCAGGCTACCTCAGACCTCCTTTAGTGTCAGTATTATGCACTCTCTCCTCCTAAGGTAACCCCAGCAGTTCTCAAAGGAGAGCAGAGCAAGTAAAAGGGGTTTTGAAGTCATCCATGTTACAAGTCTCTGCCACTAGACACTCGAGCCAGAGTTGGTGTCAACGCAGATCAAAGCTGTGACACCCAAACCAGATGTTTTGAAACTAACTGCGGCTTCACTTGCTTTCTCATAGGGTAACGCCCTGTATCATGGTGGGAGATGGAGAAACATAGACCTATCAAAAGGGCTTTATTACAAAAAAACGAAGATGTAATACTCCTGTTGCAGGACGCAAATGCAAATACTGGCATCTCTCTGCCCATCTCTCTGCCTCTCCATCTTCCCGATCAGCAGTTGTCACTCCCCTGTTCACTGTAACTCCAGCTTTCATTTAATAGTGTTACTTAACATATCCCTTTTGTCATTTTATCCTGACCTTGCCTTTGAATTATTGGAACATAACATACTGTAGCATTTGCACAATGCAAGAAATGATGGCATTTACCAGCAATAGTATACACAGGAATAAAAGCCCCAAGGTCTTTGATAGCAGTAACAGTATTTATGCAAGTGCTAAAATGAGTGGTTTCAAGCAACAGAAACATATGAATGGAACAACTGACAGCGTGGGCCTGACAAAAAGAGGTTACCTCTAATGCAGCTGGGTCAGCAGATCTGAACCTGCTTCTACACTACCTCCACAGCCCCTGAGTCTGTAATGAGAAGCCACCTTTTCTATCCAGTCTTCTGCTTCAGAGACCACATCACCGCCTTCTCTACAGAGGAGGAGGAGATTAAATGGCTACCCAACTTTAAATACACCTGAAAACTAATTACACTGCAGACTTCCATTGCCTTGACCTTGTGTTGGCATTTACACTCACCATTGTAACTTGGTACCATTTTACACGTACGCTTGAAATGACTGCACCGAGTTTTGGGTGAGATGTTTGAGTTCTACAGTTTGATGAATACCTGTAGCACCCCACGCCTCAGCCGCTGGGAGTCAGGTCTGCTCTTCTGATGCACCCTCGCTCTGCATCCACACCCTCACTCTGCCCATTCCTCCTTTAGGGAGCTGAGCAGCTCTGTTCTAGGCATGTCCTGTCTATTGGTTTCATCCATCAACCTTTAGAGAGTCACAACTTCTCACTTCTTTCACATCGGTCACCCCCAAGGAATTTCCTCATCAGGTTGGAGGCACAGTGCGGGTACTGCAACAGCAAATCCTGGTTGATTCCAAATCATCTCAGAGCTGTTTGTCACAGGCTTACACTGACCTCATCAAAGCTTTGTTGTCTTAACAAATTTGGAATAAGTCATCAAAAATGAGAACAAGTTCACTGTTTACTAAACATGCAGGTAGATATCTTGTTTCTCCCCTGGATTCGTTTTTTAATGTATTCTCCTTTTCCCCACCCAAATATAATAAATACTGTGGAAAGGTTAAGGTCAGAACTAGATGGATTCTCTAAGCTAGTAGACTGGAAATACTCAACGAATGAAATCAGCAGAACTGAAGCCAGCTCTAATAGCTTTCATCTGTTATGTTTGCCTTCTCTCACTAATCTAATGCCCATGTTTTTGTAGGACAGGAGTTAAACATACTTTTTTTCTTCCCAGATTTATGAGTAATATGTAGCAAATCGGGCAGATCACTCATGCAAACAGTAGCTTTCCATTTCTCTGAAACATTCATCTTGAATAAAAATGGTATACGGGATTTTTTAGAAACATCACAGCCCGTATGTAAGCATAGCTATTGATTTCACCTTTAGAGTAGCAATTATAAAATATATACACAACATCAATGTTGTTGTTAATGAAACTTATCGTTCCCTACTCAGTATTCTGCTTGTTTTCTTAGATATAGAACTTAAGGGAAGTTAAACATTATGCTGCAGTATGAGTTGGTGATATATTACAAAAGATAATCGTATTTTATGGAGCCTCATTCATCCTGAGAGATCCCAAACTGCTGGTGCAATATTTGCATAGGCACGCATTTTCTAAAACAGTGGCAGAAAAGAGACGTTATAAGGATCCCTCTACCCTTTCAGTTTCTACACAAAATGCAGGAGCAGCATGTTTTGTCGGAGTCAAGTTGTCGTGTGGAGCTGTACCAGCACAGAGCTCTGCCCCGGGAGCTTGCAGCAGGAGCCCTGCTCCAGGGAGGGAACGGGCAGCCACGCTCCCTGTGCCACCAACATTGCAAAGGATAGGCTCGGATTAAATTTTTCATGGCAAGTGGAACATTAGGTAGACCTTGTATTTTCTTACCTCCAAAAATGACGAGTTAGGTTGTCCTACTGAGACTTAATCTGCATTTCCAGCAGAGTTACATTTATCACATCTGCTGATTCATCCAGCTCATTTTGGATGTCACGCTCTATTCTCCTTCCTATTTCTATTTACCTCTCTATAGCTAACTTTTCAAAGTCAAATTGATGATGTATTATGGAAGACAATTGCATTTTATACAGCATCATGATCGCTGAACATCTTTGTCACCCATGCAACAATTCCAGTGCTCTGGCAATATTAATGGACACTTCCCTGAAGCAACACTAAAACACCCAGAGAACCTTCCAACCAGGGGAGGGCAGTTTACGGGGTGATCCATCAGAGCAGCGGCCTGAGACCCCGGGTCTGACAGGCTGCAGCAGCTGGGCAGGGCCAGCAGTGTGTGGCTGGAAGGAAGACGGTCACATTCTCTGCTTCTCCTTTTTGCCAGGAGCCCACAGCACCAGGGAGCCCACTGGGAAGCACACACATGGCATTGGGCCCTTTTGTGCCACCTGGAGACACAACATCCCTCCAAGTTGTTTCACATTCTACATTATTACATTTTCATAGAGACATTCAATTTTGGCCTAGAGTAAAAGCTGTATCACTTCTCAAATCCCTTCTCCAACACCAACAAAAACACCAGGGAAGGTTAAAGAAGTAGAGTTACATACCTTCTGTAGCAATCTAGTTGAAATAAATGGAAGACCTTCATTCACAAACACAGAGCACATGTTCAGCCCTTGAAGGCTCCATCCCAGAAGGGCCATTCCTGGCTGGCACACACGCAGAACACACAAGGTTTCAAGCCACTAGCTCTTCCTCATCACTTTTCAGAGCTACCTGTTACTTTAGGGTCTGCAAGGAGAGCTCTCCCTGAGCTGGATTACAACAACAAACATTCAAACACACAGGACAACACCCCACCAGCATCATCCAGGAAGCCCCGGCTTTATAACACCACTGCAGCGATTTTGGACACACCTGCAGGCATGACTCAACAGCAATTACCACGCAGGCTCCATAAATTATAATGATTAATTGATAACAGTAACTTTAAGCACCTGTGGTTTTCAAAAATAAACAAACAGTCAATTAGAGAAGCTGACAACTCCCACCTGAGTCACCGCTCCCCTGCTTCTTCCTATTTTTTTTGGTACTAAACCCGTGATGTTAACCAGAACTGATACTCAGGCACTGCTTCGACTGATGTTGTCGTTATCAGTGTTCAATTCTGAGGCCGAGGCCGAGAAGTCAATGGCCAAACTAGTCTATAAAAGCAGGTCAAGGAGAAACAATGCACTGGGGAAAATTAGAGAAAATTATCTATAATCTTGGGGCTTGAATGTCAGCGGAGTCTTTTGGGCAATACGAGTAACAACAATGATCAGCAGCTACCAGGCTTTGGGGCTTGGAAAGGGGCTGAAACTCACTGGAAAAGGGAGAGCTTTTAAAAACACTACAATATAATAATTATAATAAAGAATAAAATTTGTTTAAATATTTCTAGAATATGAAATAATTACATCAAAGATTAAGAAAAAGAGGGAAATTGTTAAACAAATAAAATTACTATAAACAAACACATTTCTCAAAGAAATAAAAGGATTATGGCAAAGCTTGCCTGTGAAAATTGATAAAAAGCCTTATTCTTAATTTCCTCTCCATCCATTAAAAGCTAGCCATGTGGAGAAATTATTAGTAGCTGTAATATTTCAACCTGTATTTTTAATCAGTCATTCAAATTAATGCAAAGCAGATGGAATGGACCATATTTTCCTAAATCACACACATTAAAATATGTAATTGAAGTTTTTGAGCTTGGAAACTAAAATGTACTGCAGCCACGGTTCCAAGTCCCACGTTATCTACCCTGACCTTCCGAATCAAGGGCAGGTACCAGGGACTCACGACACGTCTGGAGCATCTCCTGGGCCATGCTGCGGACGAGCCCTGGTTTGGGAGTCCTCATTTGGAAGTGATTTGTAGAAACAGAACTACTAAAAGTGTGGGCCGTATTTTTTCCCCTCTAAACAAGGACTGGCCTATCTGATCTATTTTTTGGCAGATATTTGTCTAACCGGTTATTAAAAATGATGAGTGGTAGCTCAAATGCAGACTTGAGACTGGTTGGACATGGCGGGTATCTGCTGCTCTCGTGCGACCGCATGGGAGCGGAGCCATCCGTCCTTCCCAGGTCCGTGACGGGCCCCATCTCCTGTCCGTAGCTCCTATGATCCCGCGCCCTCCCATCAGCCCCGGTGAGGTGCAGTCCCGGCTCGGGCACCATCCTCGGGACAAGCCAGGGGGTCCCTGCAGTCTGACGGGTCCTGGGGTGCCCGCGAGACTGCAGCAGCACCCGGGGAAAAAGCAAGAGCAGATGCACCACCAGGACAAACACGGCTCCCTCTCGCAGAGAGGGTCTGGCAAGAGCTCGCAGAAAGGCGTGAAGAAAGTTGCTGCCAGGATGTAAGAGAGGGGAGCAGACAGCTGGCCGCAGAGCACAAAGCACCATCTTCCCCGCAAGCGGCGAGGCCAACAAAGCCTCTCCTCCCCCCGACGCCCCTTCTGCTCCTTCCCCACTTGGGGAACGGCAGCCTCGCCGAAAGACTAACGAAGGTTTATGCAAACTGCTACTGACATTTGGAGACCAATTAAGCATATGTGCATCCACCTATGCAAAATAGCAGCGTAGTAAGCTGTGTGACAAGGCTCCCTCCTCGGAAGAGGCAATTCTAGGACATCCTCCAGTGAAGCGCGACCCGATTAGGACGTGGTTGGTCGTGCAAAACCCTCTGCCGCTCCAGCGGGGTCACGCAAACGTCAGTGTCGCTCACTGAGTCCTGCCTCCGTTCCTCTACACAAAGCGGTTAGAAAAAGGTGCTGCATATTAACCTGGTGTGTAGGATCAATGTATAAAATAGAAAATTTAATGATCGTTATTGTTATGAGATCTGGGAGAGGCATGCAAACGCGCCACCAGTCATCCGGAGCAGCTGACCGAAGTATTTTATTTGTCAGCTTTGCACTAAGGGAAAGAAAAGTTATTTTTTCATGTATTTCCAAACTCTTTAATGATCAGAAACTCCAAATTTCTGCTCCACTTCAAATGTTAATGGGTTTGCTTTCTGATTTGCAGAAATTGCCATGTTTATACACTAAAATGGTAAGCATTGAGTGATGATAGCTAAGGATGTGTACTGCAAAAAAATGAACTGAGATGGGAAGGCTGGGTTAAAAAAAACAGGTTTGAAGGAAAAAATGAAGTCTCCAGTGAAAAACAGAATTAAACATGCCACAATCTTTCCTGCTGTTTCTACCAGATACCCCAGATAGAATCCCTCTGTGTAAAGGGGTCCAAAATTCACTGGAGATCACTTTGAAAGGAAAACCTTCTCAGTGAAGACAGGTATGTTTTTCACCAGTGTTGCTCTTTAAATTATAACTTAATGGTTAATTAATGTTTTCTAAATTGATGTAAATATGGCCATGTTAATCCAATGCTGGTTATTTCAGTATTCTTTTCAGAGAAGTAACTGTTGTTCTCCTGTTTCAAATCAAATACTATTGGAGTGGGTTTGATTTTACTGTTTCTAGGTCTGTTTCTGTTCACTTGGAATGAAAGGGAAGGGAACCTTTCCCCGGGCCGTTTGCTCCTTGTCGCAGCTGGCCAAACCCACAAACAGCAGCGCTGCCATCCCCGGGTCGAGAGTCGCCTTCCCTTCTGGTGGCAAACCTTGGGCTTGATTGCAAAACATTTTCCTGCTGGAAAAACCCCACTATTCTCTCCAGGTGAGGCCAGGGAGGCAGGCAGGCAGCGGCAGCGTGGCTCTCCCGACCCACGCTGAAGGCTGCGGTGGGAATGGTGTGGTCAGTTTGGAACAGACCCCGAGATAAAGCCCCCGCTAATCCTGCAGCCACAGACTCCAGCCAGCAACCACCAAGTCCCCTCTGCCAGGATAAATCCGCGGGCAGGAAGCCAGCGGAGCTGTGATAGCGTACACTGACTGAGAATCTGGTCTGCTGTTTCCAAATAAATAAAAAAAACCACCGACAGAAGGTTGGCTACGTGCGTACATGGCGAGGGAGGCTTCACACAGATAAATCTGGAGGAAAGCGCAAGGTCTGCAGGGGTTTTTGATGGATTACGTTGCATGTTTGAACATAATACACATTAAGGCTGGAGACACCGATGCTTTGAATGGTGTGAAATTCCATCTAACGTGGGTTGTTTGCCTGACACAAACATGTTTAGCACGAGATGGAACAAAGGCAAGAAAATCACAGCAGAGTTTTTGAGTGATGCTTGAAAAATTGTTTGCTCTTCCTCCCCCCACCCTTTAAAAATGCTACTTTTTTCCTCCAGCCCCACACCTCTCCCCCCTTTTCTGGTAATGGCTTAGTAAATAATTCAGAGAAAAAACAAGAACCGGGACTGAGCGTAATAAAAATGATGTCTCTATCTGCTGTTGAGGCGCATCGTGCCACTTAAGTAAGACAGATGGGAGGATATGCCGTACTTTGCTTAGTAAACTGCATTGAGAGAAACTGAATAAGCCTGAAATTAGAGCAGAGGGTGAGATGGGGGTGGATGTACTGGTACAGTGTTGCCTGACAAAGACGCAGGGAAAAGTAATTTACTCTGAAATGACAGTTTGAAGGGGGAAGAAAAATAAACACACAGGAGGGAGCTTAGACTCATTAGCGGCCCAGCCTCAGTATTTCATCATTAATAATAATAAAGAACCCAGCCGAACCAGTGACTCGCAGTAACACTCAAGACTCTGGGTCTCTGTTTTTAGTTAACACCTAACAAGGGGCAGCATGGGGCGCGGAAGGGGGCAGCGACGACGTGGGCTGCCGCGGGAGGAGCTGCGGGAAGCGCGGGCGGCGCGGCGGGAGACGCGGGTTGACGTCGGGTTCAAGCAGAGCATCCCTCCCGCTCCAGCGCGTCCCGAGCTCCGGCAGCGGGGCTGGCCAGGGCTCTGGCTCTCAGAGACGGCTTCCACTCGGTTTTGTGAATACTCCCCTTCAGGGGAAAGACATTCTCTGCCTACGGGAAAGACAGAGGAGACAAAGGGGAAGAGCGGCGGTGGCTTGTGCGCCGTGCTCAGAGGCCACGGGGGGGGCCAGCAACACGCTGGAGCTTCAGCCCAGACGCGAGCAGAGAGAGCGCCCTGATCTAACCCAAGATCAAGGACGAGGGTGGTCAAAGTGTTGTTTCTACCATTCAACATTCCCACTATTTGTCACACTTAGAAACCTTCCTGCTGAAATGCATTTCCCATTGTGCCTTCTCCACACCACGCCGGGCCGTGGCCTCCCCAGCACGGCAAAGTAAACGAGCCCTGGCCTGAAACAGGGTTTCGGTGGGAAACCAGCTGGGGAAAAGGAGGGTGCAAACGGTGTTTGTGCTTCAGTAAACGGCCTTTTTGCCACAGTCAGTAATGAGCCAGTCTCTCAGAAGGACAGCATGCTATGTTTATCATGAAGGTCCCATGCCCCTTTTCTTAAGATTATTGCCCTAATTCTGCAGACCTACAGTATCTCTATGTGATTCAGTCGTAGAAAGAGCTGGCAGTCCCAACAGCCAAAGATCACCTATAACCAAAAGCACATTTTCGGTTAAGCCTTGGACCCAATGTGCTAAGCAATTCTGACAATCTAAACACTTATTTTGGTGCCAAAATGGAAGCCGAGCTATTTAGAAGAGCGTGTCTTTGAATTTTGAGTGTTGAAAATTTGGCTTTTACTATTAACTGAGATTCAGATCTTCAGTATTTTGCTTCCACTGGAAACCAAATAAAGCGTAACACCCCCAGAAAATCCCATGCTGCTTTAAGGTTGAAGCATAATTTATAAATATTGATTGTGTGCTGGAGGCTCAATCTTGCAAGGTGCTGAGTACACACACATCTTACTGATGCCCTTTGGACAGCCTCAGGGGAAAGCCACTTGATAAATGCACAATACAGTTATTCTAGCAACAAGAAGTGCCAAGGACTGTTATAGTTACGTCCCTTCAAACACAAGTGCAGATTTGTTTTGAAAGCATACATATAGTGGAAGTTGCAAGGTAGAGGTTCAATACATTAATTATACCTCAGCAGGAGAGTTCTGACAGATTATGGGCAAACTAAAGGTCTTTAATTAAAACACACAGTCCTTGCAAAACTGAGACTGGACATGGAAGAGCTGGCTCCGAGAAGGCTGGAAATGACCCTAATGAAGGTACCCAGAACCAAACGAAGCCCAGTGTCTTCACTCCGTTCTGCATCACCAGACGGTCAGGATAGCACGTGCCTGGCGGGGTGTGAAGAGTTGACCGTCAGATCTCACACACGTGAGGAGCAGACTGAGCGCTCACCCTCAGTCTCGGTGAAAGAGACGGTGCCTCCGCCAGAAAGAAGTTGTCTTGTCATCTGGTTTGCTTCCATCTCGTTATCTGGATGGATTGAGCCCAGACCGGCTCACCCAGGGAAGGCTCCCGTCCCGTTCCTGCCATGCCAAGCATTGGCCCCGCATGGAAAGGAGAACATGTCCCTGCAGCTTATGGCACAAGCATAGAAAGGGGGCAACAGCCTGGACCTTAATGGGGCGCTTCTTCTACAGACATATAAATTGAAAAGGTCTGTTCATCATCCTGGAAAAGTGCCCCACTGAAGATCCTAAACTCAAAACTGGGAAATGCTCCACTTTTTTAAAGCGAAGCTTCTGTTTTTCCCTTCTTTGCTCTGTACCAGAAAGCACAACATTTGGGTTGTAAAGACTAAGTATCAATTTATGTTTTATCATGAAAACCTTGGCTTTCAGGCTCTTTCTATAGGTTCAACCGAATCTTTTCAACTGAGTTACGGTTTATATTTACATAAATTACCATATGAAACTTGTTAATATTTCCTGAATATCCTTTTTCATAGCACTATTAGACAAGGTTCTGTGCTTTTGTTTGGGACTCAATGTCAGCAAATCAGAATTCATGACTGTGATCAGTTAGAAACACAGCAAAATAATTTATTCCCATAACATACAGTCTGGGTGTCAAATAATCCGTCCTGAGAAATGCTATCTGAAATCAGCAGAATTTTATCATGCAAATTACAGGAAGTGTTATCGTTGGAAACAGCGGGAAGTTCCTGATTCACTGTCATTTACACATTAAATGAGCTCAAACTTGCTTCATAGAAGGCACTGTGCTGGGAACATGCTCCGGTCTCGGGCTTTTTTTAGAATCACCAATAGCAGGAAAGGGCAAAGAGAATTTCACCTCTTGAGAACAGTTCAGTGTTGGATTTCTTCATCTATAGCATAATTCCCTGCTGGTATAATGATTTGCCAATGAGTTGGGCAGCCAGTTCTATACCTCTCCATTGCAGGTCTTGGAGTCTGCCTGCACCGTGGATGAAAAGACGCTCGGTTGCTCTGTACCTGTTACCTCTGGAGCTGGGAGCGTGGGGAAGGATGGAACGGTATCCTGCCTGGCTCCCAGGGAAGTGCTGGGGACATTCTCTGCTGGAGACACCGCGTCCTGCAGGGTCCTGGCCCACAGCCTCGCACAGAAAGCAGGACCGAGCCACCATTTCCGAGCGCTAAGCACCCTGGCCTTGTCCTTCTTGCCGGGAGGTTTACCTTTTAATGTAAACTATCCCTAGGTAAAAAAAGCACAGTGAAGATAGTCATATTTGTTTTACCGTGAGTGTAGCACTATATTCTTACCAGTGTTGATCTTGGCAAGTGTGCCGGGAGATGACAGATTCACTTCAGATTATATCGGCGCAAGCTGGTACTGGCTGATAGTTGTTATCACCTCCTGAGCGATGCTGACACATGTGCAGTCGCGCATTGTCGAGCAGACACTGCTGCCCTGGCAGGACCATACAGGGGAAGTGTAACACCTAAACTGCCTGAGCCAGCCCAGGCCCCGGGCTGGGGGCTCTGCCCAAGCTCTCCAGAGCACAGCACTCCCTAAAGGGAACATTCTCCCTGCAGCAAACTGAGATACCAATGCACTCGAGATCAGCCGTACTTTCCTGCTTCTCTTGGAAAATCGAGAGGGAATTCCCCAGAATGATCAACTGTTCTTCTGCAGCATCATCCTCCCACCTGTAACAACGGGCTGGGTAGGACAGCAAATCTGGACTGCAGATGTTTAATGACAAGCGATGAAATTAGATTCCATCCACAACTGAGTCCAATTTCTCTGAGGACCATGAATCTGCCACTGGAAAGGGTGCTCACGGCAGCGGATGACAGTGCTTACTCAGGGCGATGATGGATTTGTCTTGGTCTTTCTCCTCTTCTGTAGACGAGAAACACACAGGGGTTTCTGAGGCTACCCAGTGTTTTAATGTTAATGGACCTAAGACCCTTGTGCCAGCAATAAGGACTCCTCCTCTTCCAGACCTTGCATACATGAAATTAGTTTTTCTCGCATTAGAAGCTCCCTGGGCAGAACTTCCCAGACAAGGAATTCCTGGTAAACACTGGAAAGAAAAGCTGGAGCTCAAGTACAGGTAGAAATTTTGTAATATCCAGCCATTTAACTTGCTTTTTTTGGTGGTTTGTTTTGGGGGGTTTTGTTGGTTTTTTGGTTGTTTTTTTCTTGATTAAAGTATCCTTTTCCCAATCCAGGCTCTTTGGGAGAGTTGAGAGCCTGTTGCCAATTGAACTGCTAGGTATTTTTTACTTCTCGTTAATCCCTTCCTCCCAATTTGCTGTTTCACCCTGGTTGCATTGGAACAAGGGAGAGCTGCAGATAAGCAAAATAGGCCAAACATCCTATAACGGAGAGGTGATGAGATCACCCACCATCTGGAGCCTGTGGTCTTCCAAAGAGGAAACTCAAAAACTAATTAAAAATACTGTGTCGTAAAGGCTAAACTGCCAGTGGGACTGAGAATAAATCGGAGATTATTAGACCTTCATTTCTCTGCAGTATCTTCCAGTAATTTTAGTTTTGTGAACCAAACAGTTTGTGGCAGGGAGAAAAGTCAATATAATAGGAAGAGGTTGCAGCAAGTCCTGTAGCTCTGAGAGCTCGGAGTAGGAGCTCTCGTCTCTCAAGACTGTTTTATTGACTTCCATCTGCCGCCTTTGGACAGGTGCAAACCTCCCAGTCACACGTTCTCCTCTCCTGACAACGGGGAAATACGGTTAAAATGGCAGCACTGGGAAGGAGGTGTCCAGATCCCAGGAAAACCACCAGAAATCCCTCCTCAGTTTTAGGCTCCTCCACTGTTCCTATCCCCCTCCCACCAGCCTCTCTGCAACGCTCATTCTTATTACAGACGGAACAGAATAATGTTTCAAGTTTCGTTTCAGTGACAAAATCTCTCTAAGACATCACACACAGACAGCAAAAACTACTGACCTTCAAGGCTACTAAATGGACTTATTTTTTTATCCTGGCTTAGACCAAAAGGTATCACGGCAATAATTACTCTCCCGGCTGGCCCCGTGCGGGGTGCTGCCTCGCTGCCCGGTAAGGTCAGAAGGCTCATTGTCAACAAACCTGCTAATGGCAATCACACAAAAGGCAATTTCTCTTCCAGGGCCCATCACTCCATTAATGAACCCGTAAGCTAAAGAACAGCAGTTTCCAAGATTTATGGACATTTCTTTGCCTGTTTGGGGGCTATCAGCTCTAGAGATAATTCCATCTTGGCAGACTGCATGGGATCAAGATGGGCATCTACCTCGCAGGAGGTGTTTTCTTTCCCTAAATAGACTTTCCACGGTATTACAATAACAAATTAAAATTAGACTGTGTTTTTACTGATAACTCCAGCAAGGGGACACTAACAATGTGGTCTCAATCTCTCCCTGCCATTTGATTTACCACGGCTTGTCCTGAAGGAGTTATTTTTGCACCAGAGGCCTCTGGGTTGCAATCGACGACTTCATTTTTTTCAGTCATTTAGAATCTGCTGTGTTGATTTCCTATTGATTTTTACCTATACGTAGCCTTTAAAAGCTGTTATAGTACAGCCCAAATAGTCGGCTTTCAAATCTCAGAAATACGGGTTATGGCTAACAGCGACTTTTGGCCAAATGCGAGAACTGCGGAGAAGTGGTGCAAAGCTGCCTCCTCGCACCTTACAACGGCTTTCCCTAAGATAAGGACGATGGAAAATGGAGCTGGTGCTTTCCCAGGCCGTCGCCCCGTCTGCAGGCAGCTCGGCAAGGCGCTCTCCTGGATTTCTTCATTTGCATGTCTTCCTTAAAGATCTTTTTTTAATGTAGTGTAAACCACCAGGGAGACTGGCTTCCTGATACTGAGCAGCTCGTTACAGAAGAGGTCCTGATTTTGCTGGGGTTTCTTTCATTTTCCTGGTCCTTAAACAGCAATTCTTAATGCTCCATGTGAGAAGCAATCAGTTTATCAGAGGGAGGAACACTGAATCATCGCGTGTGACAGAAACTCGCTTGTCCTCTTGGTGAAAATGGCCACAACCTCATCAAAGCTTTTCAGGAGAGATGATGAAAAGTGCTAATAGGAATTAGGTATTTAAATTGATGACTCAGTCAGGATTATTCGAAGTGATGCGCTGAAATTTGTTTTTCTCAGATGTTTGAGCCCCTCCGAGGGCCGCAGAGGACCAGAACAAACACTAGAGATGAGAGAAGTGGAAATTCTGCGTGACATTGCTTTTTCACCTTCGGAAAGATTGGTTTTATCTACGCACAAATGAATAGGACTTTCACTCCAGGGACTGTGCTATGTTTTAAGAGCTTTTCTTGTCTTGATTGTAATGCCATTGAAAACGGATCCATGCAGTTTTATTTTCTCTCCTTCCATTAGTCCCACTCTTGCCGCTGACGGAGCAGCTCCTGTCCTGGGAGCACTGGGGTGAGTCAGGGACCAGGATCTGGAGCGCCTCAGAAGACGGGGAGGGTTTTCTAGATACAGATCCCATTTCTTTATGAATTCCTACCTTTTGGGGACCATATTAATCTGGAAACCATTCCTCTGTAATTTATGTTCAGGCATAATCTTGAACATCTAAAAGGAGAGGTGTTTTATTTTCAAAGGAAAGCGGGCGATTCATAAAACATTATATGTTGACATTTTCTGGAGAATATAAAGGGGCTCATTGCTCCGATTCAGGCCCTATTTGCATAATTTTTCCTTCACTCAACACAGGTAAATCATGATTAAATATTGAAGCATTTTTCACCTGTGTATTTTCAAGCCAGACTTTATACGCGCATAAAAGAGAGGGACACACTTTCTCAAGCACATGCATCAAACTGCAAAAATATTTTGGCACTCGTCTAGCTCTGCGCTCACAAAATTAAAGCCCTGGCCAGCTCTGGGCATAAACACCTCTCTTTGGAGGAAACCCACCCGAGGATTGCTTTCGACAGGACTCCCCAGGAAGGTCCCAAAGCAGAGCTCCTGTCTGGCTGAAATGACGCATGGACTCACGCCGCCATCTGCGCAGCGGTGAACTTCCCACCGAGGATGCTCAGGGCCATAAACACCAAGTAAAACAGTGTTTGGATGCTCAGTCCCCTCCACCAGAGCCCCTGCGCTGCCAGGTGACCTGTTGCTATCCAAGTTTATTGCTCTGTAATGTTCAGACATTGCATTTGGCTTAGAATCACTGGCTGCATCCTCAGCTCATGGAGATCGAGGTGACTCTACAGCAGATGCTGACATGGGGATCGCATCTTGTTGCTCAAGTTCCTGTTCAGCAGCTCTACAAGACGTAAATGGTAGTCAATTAAAAATATACATATTTTACACAACAGAAGCTTTCAGCCTTTCACAAGTGAAAACGTGACAGAATAAAATGTGTCTGTTCTTACACTGTCCACTTTCATTTCAACCCAAACTGTGACTGAGGGACAAATAAATAAGTGAAAAGGAGAAACACCACTGTTTGTCACGGAGCGTCAAACACTCTCCCTTCTCTCGTCCCCCATTTTCCCTTCTGTTGTCCTAATAAATAAACTAATACTTTGGGGATTTAGATTTACAAACAAACCATCTCTGTATTTGGCTATATCTTCTATAGCAATGCAGCAGGAAGGTTCTGTTACTCAATAACTAACTGTACACAGAAAACGCATACAAATTATTGCAGCTGTCGCTATCACAACTTAGGAGTAAATGCAGATGGCAAGAAATAATATTCACAAACAGCTAATAGAATTTTAATGGCTTTAGAAAGAAAATAAAATGAAAGACACTGTATTTACTTGTGATATGAAGGGAATTTATAGTGTGCCAGTGCAAGTAACGAGTCACTTTGGACCTTGCATTTTCACACATTCAGAAGTGGGCAAGTCCCTGTGGGTTTTATTTATGGGAAGTTTAAATAGCAATCATAATTTGTGAAATATTCAAGGATGCATCTGCATAAAGTATGATGTTCGCATTATGCAAATGTCATGTATGATGAATGAAATGCATCAAATGTCTTGAGGACACCCAGATGTTAAGCCTACCAGGATGCCAGGAAACATGGAAGGAGGGAACATGATTTCTTCTTGAGTTAATTGATTTTCATGTTCCAGCATCACCTTCTAAATACTTCCAATCAAGAAGCAAGCTACAGTCACAGTTCACTTGTTGTGGTTGTCTTTTTCAATCATCATTCTCACTTTCCTTTTCCCAGCGCAATCCAAGAATCAAAACAGCCTTTTAAACGGTTAAACGAGACCATTTCCATACACACAGAGCATTCAAGTGAATGCCCACTAGTGAAGCGCTAGATTTGGAGCTCTGCTTTCTTTACGTATTTTTGTTCAGTGGCCAACAAAACAGGCAGAAAGGCCCCGCTAAACTCCCTGTAAGGGGCGTCACGTACGAGCACTGAGGATGGAGGAATTCCAGTCCCGGCACAAAGTGACCGCCCGAGAAGCAGAAGGCAGATGGGGATTTGCAGGGTGGCGCAACGCTGCCGGGGCTTTTCCTTGTAGATTTGGGAGCACAGATCGCAAAGATCCATCTGTGCTGAAGAGTGAAATTTAAGACTGAGTAAAAGCCTGTCCTATTAAAATGATCAGAAGCTGTGCCTTTAGCTTTATTTAGAAGTTATTTCATCCCCAATACTGAGCACGTCCAGAACCATGTTCCCTCACAACCCCGTTATTTTTTGTTCACTGTTTAGACAACGTAAAACCACACATGAAAGGCTCGTGTCGCACAGCCAGGTCTGCCGGAGCTGAGGGCTCTGACCCGATGTCCCAGCGCTGGAAGGAATCATCCCTTGGTTATCATGAAATTCTGCAGCTCACGGTGACAATTAATTCTCAGATAAAGATCGTAAAGACCGTTCAGCTGTTGTACCACACACAAGGCTGACCAACAAAACCAGGAGCTATTCAGGACAGGGCAAGGGCTTGTATCGGTTTTACTGCCATAACAGTGATGAACAAACAACTGCTAATTATCAGACTTAGTAGGAAAAATTTCTACTGTTCTTCCTTGCCTTTGGGGCAAAGCGACAACGGCCATATTTCTGTGCTGTCACTGCTGAAGAAAATAAGAAGTTTTATTTAAATGAACAGGGGCATGTCAGTGTAGCTTCTCCATATGGCAGAGGAGGACGAGGCTGCAGCAGGTGGGACACGGAGCAGATGTTCAGCACGTGGTAAGAACTGACACACAATCGGACCTGGCTTAGGCTGGACTTGCTAAAACCATCAACACGCCAGCACTGGGGGCAATCCCGCTTTGACCCTGAGGGAAAAGATCTGCGGTAAAATCTTTAGACGTATTTAAGCAACTGACAAATCAAATCTGTGATTTAGTCTATTCTGGTGCTTCGCTGGGGGGCTGCAATCACACCTGTCCCCTGGCGGGACAGGGCAGATCAGGTCCCTCTGCAGGGCATCAGACCCTTTGCTTTCCTGAGCTTTGGGGCTGGAGCCGACTACGACTCTCAGCAGCATCACTGAGATGTGCTATCCAAAGTTATTTATTTTTTAAGGAGCCTTTGAATAAAATTGAGTAAGCTCATAATTAAGTTAGAAATGTAAATCTCAGTTAACTTCAATGATGCTGATCTTATTGAAATGGCAAATCAGTAACTGTCTTGAATGACAGATTAAAACTGATAAAAATAATTTTACTATTGAGCACATCATTTGATGTTGTAAAAATGGAATTTGTGAAATCCAGTTAAAATGATGACTATTGAATCTGTTCACAGTGATAGATAGCTTTTAAATGCATGTAACTTGCCCACAATCTGAATTCATAATAGTTGTTGAAAATGTCCCTAGTAAAGGAACACTCGCACATAAATACACATTTTTGTCTGACAGGAGAAGTATTCTACTTTAAATATCAATATATATCCTCATACCTTCTACTCAGTTTAACTTCAGGAGAGTGATGTGTGTGTGCCTGTACGTAACAGCAGACGGCGGGTTGTACGTAAGCTGGTTCCCACTCAGCAGTTGTTTAGCCTGAGACTCTTGAAAAGCCCATCAGGACTCTGCAATCCATATGGAACGGTAAAGTCAAGAATATATTTTCTCTTGCACCAGACACTATCAGACAAAGTGATTAAAACTACATCAGTCATTTGGTGTAATAGGAATACTGCCTATGGAGCGGATTGCTGCTACAGGATCAATAGATTCTGTTTTATAACAAAAACCAAACGCCCCGGCTTTGCTTGCAGTTTTTCTAGCAGCGAGGGGCTATTATCCAATTGCTGCACTCAATTCCATTGACATCCTCTCTTAAATGTTATGGATTCCCAAAGAGTTCATGCAAATTCAAGCCACGTCTGTCATTAAAACACTCTGCTCGAGTCTCTTTGGGAGTCAGAGCAATCGGGGTTGTGGACGTGTAAAGTGAGCACAGGGTTTCACATCCACTTTTGGCTTCCAACAGAGCTTGTGTCGCACTCTGTGCTCTGCAGAAGGACCGGCCCCGAGGCAGGCGCGGCAGCGAGCGGGTCGCAGGGACCTGCCATGGGCTGGGCAGGTCCCGGCGTGACGGCTGGCAGACAGACCCACCGACCCAGCTCCTGTCCCCAGCCGCAGGGTGGGGGTAAGGACACTTCTCCATGGGGTCCATGGGGAGCCGGCGGGGATTAGCCGGTTAATGTGTGTTAAGTGCCCTGGAGGTGGAATATGCCAAGTAAGAGGAAAGCGCGGTTATCGGGCGATCCCTCCGCGCCCGAGCAGGATCGGTCCCCACAGCCCCTTCCACAGCGCTGTGCTGCATATGCTCCCGCCTGCTCCGATGGAGCCCGACCTCTCCCCGTGGGACGGCGAGATGCAGCCTAACAGACATCGCTGCTCAGAAGCCAGCTCTGATATTAAACCTCAATATTCTTGACTTAATTTCAGCCCGTATTTCCTGGCTCTACCCTCACGTTTAGCACTTGCATTTTATTTGTCATTAATAACACACACCAGAATACATAGTGGTAATAACATAACAGCACATGATATTGTTCTTCTTTTGACTTGGGACTTCCTCGCGCTCTGCTGATTTGTGTCGCAGCTCTCCTTAATGCATGTCATGTGTGCAAGGGTGAATTTATACCGCAGTGAAGCAAGGCACTGCCTTTAATGCATCTCTTTCCCTCGCCTCCTCCGAGTGCATGAATCCTCCACCTCCCTGATGCTGCACAGATATTAAACACATTACTCTGGTTTGATTGAATACTAGTGAAATTAAATTTCGTCAGTGACTTACTCCTTTCTGCCGAAGCTGAGCAGGGAATATGCACTCAGGAAAGTAGAGGGGAAAGAGAGGGAAAAAAAGGAGAGGATCAAGCACTGAACTAAAGCGTGACCATTTTCACCTCCATTAGCAGTTTTATGCTAGATATGATAAATTTTGGCTTCAGTGGTGCAAATTCCAACATCTGCTCCATCTCTGCGTCACAGACGTGTTGACAGGTGTAGTCTCCTGCTCAGGATTGCTCGGGAGCTGACAGATGGACTGGCAGCAGTAAATAAAGGGTAAATCCCACTGGCAGTGGCAAGGGGCTCCTGAACTTTTCCTTTGTTTTCACTCATTTGATTTCACGTCTCTAGACTCTGTACCCACTGTCTTAACAGCATTTAGCAAGGAATTTCCTTCTCTTTAATCCTTTCTCTTATCTCCCTCGAGAAGATGAAAGCTAAATGATGTTAATCTGCCAAATATTTCCAATCATTAAGAGCACAATAGAAATTACCACCCTGACTGGAAATTAATTGCAAAATAAAACGAGGTTGGAGTGGAATGTTAACACCTGAACGTTGTCTCTTCTCCCACACTGAAGGACAGCACTCTGCAGGCCTAGAATTCAGCGTACCACCAGAATTGGTGGAACGGGGCACGGACCAGCTCTCTCCGGAGCCAGCCATAGCGCTCAACTCCATTAATTACTGGGAAGTTTAGTTGCTTACGAGGTTTGGTTGTAACAAGAATAAACTCTGGTACTTTTTCTGCACCTGTCAGGAATACAAAAATTTAAATTTGCAGAAAAGATCCAGAGCTACTGAAGCCAGTGGTGAGAATCTCATTTGCTCCCGTGTACCTTCACTTGGGTCTGAATGCATGGAATAAAATAGCAGGAGGCAAATCCTGATTTTTTTATTGCACTCTTATTCAAGCAAAACTCCTGCTAATGTCAGCCCAAGCTCTAGCGGAACAAGGGCAGTGCCACGTGTGAATAAACTGATCTAACGCGTCTTTATTCAAAGCCTTCTCTCTGCTCCTATCTCCCCAGACAATGAAGGAATCTGTCCTCTCAGGGACAGAAGAAACGTCTCTGGGATTTGGTCATAACAATGCAGGAAAGTTTGTTCCTTCCTAACAGAGCCAGTTTTTCTTGGATTTCGTAATTCCTCTTCAGCTTCTGCTGATATTTATAATACTTGAGCACTACAAGTAGAAAGAAAGAGAATCCTGGACATTCTTCGACAAGAATGAGGTTACCCGCTGGGAAATAAAAAACATGCAAAAGCCACTTTGCTGTTCTGATTTTCCTGATGAAAGAAGCTAAGCTAAGATACCCAGGAATTTGCTGGCTTTCCTGTTGGCTACATCAACAGTCTTCCTGCATTATAAATCACATTTTGTTGCTATTTTTTTTTTTTTTTACATTAGTTGTACAACTCCCCTTAGCTTAAAATATTCTGTGCTTATGAAGGCTATGATAACCTGTCGATCTCCTGTGAGCAAGGCAGCACAAAGGCATTTTCTGGGTAATACAAGCTGTTCTGCACCAAGCAGTAACAGTCATTCAGGTGGCTCTGCAGAGCCAGAACCACAGGGTGGGAAGGGCCCTCTGGAGATCATCCCCTCCAACCCCCGGCCAGAGCAGGGTCACCCAGAGCAGGTGGCACAGGAACGCGTCCAGGCGGGGTTGGGATGTCTCCAGAGACGGAGACTCCCCCACCTCTCTGGGCAGCCTGTGCCAGGGCTCTGCCACCCTCACAGCAGAGTTTTTTCCTCGTGTTGAGATGGAATTTCCAGTGGAGCAGAAGTCAGTCCTGTGGCACCAAAATCAAGGAGGGGGGCAACTGAGTCCCCGAGACTCAGCAGGGAGGGACTTTGCCCACGTTGGGCGAGGGTCTGGCTGTACCCTGGCAGACACACACCACAGCTCCGGCGGCATCCCCTGTCCCAAAGGAGAACTGGCAGACGGTACCTTCAACTGCTGAGGAGTTTATGTGCCGGTGCGGAGGGCTGGGGTGGTGGTGCTGGTCAGACAGGAGCTGCGCGTCAGTCCTGAGACACTTCTGCGAGGACCCAGCAAACCCACAATCCTGACCGTGGCCACCTCCAACCTCTTCAGTACAAAAGGAGTAGGACACAGAGACGGCATCAGCTTTCATATGCGCCCGCATGTCAAAACCAAACTGATCAGGAATAAAATACTCTGATGTAACTTAGACAAACAGTCAGAACTGCTTATGATACACACGGAAATGACAGACCCAGGGAAAAACTGTACCACGTTTGAACTTCAAAGCCTTTTCTCTCGCTTAGTTCCTAGCTGCTTGCCAAGACCCGGTGAGGCCGCAGATCTGGGTTTTCTCTGTAAGAGCTGTTGATGGTTACTAGTGCTTAAAACTATTTAGGGAGCCAGTGTCTCTGCAGTCATTAGGCTCATTAGGCCGCTTTTCAGGCTGAGAAGCAGCTCTCCAGAGCAAAACTATTTGAACTCAAAACTTAGACCAGATAATACTTGGCTTAAAAATATTAATTTGGGGAGTGGGGAGGGGAGTTAATGAATTTCACACTCATGAAGTGCTATCAGATTTTGGTGCCATCTGCTTATGCTTAAGACAGTTTCCAAGGCAGCTTTCCTGCTCTGCGTCAAGCCTCTCCCGGTGAGAGACCGTGTACGAGGGAGAGGGGTAACCTCCCTGCTTGGCCTCCCAGGGGAGCCTGGATCAAGCATTACAGTCTGACGCTGAATATATGTGCAGTCAATTTATAAATAGCAACAGCTTTTAACTACTTTGTTGAAGGAAAGGGTGAAATGAAATAGAATCAGAAAAAAATGGTACATCATGTGGCGGAACAGATTCGCACTCTTCTAAAGACAATTTTGCATTTGTTCTGCACTGTATTCATTTACTCTCTATTAATCCTAAAGCATAACAAATTCATAGAGGAATTACTTCACTCACCAGAGAGAAAGCAACAGAACAAGCAAAATCCTAGCACCAACATAAGGCGGAAAGAAGCAAGCACATAAGGCAAGCTACTGCACATTTTGCAAGGAAGTAGCATAGAATTGCTCTTATTAGAGACCACTCAGGACAACAGAACCGGCTTCTGAAACAGCCACGAGCCGCTGCTTGTGTAAAGTCATGGGACACACGTCCCAGCTATTTGTCTGCATCAAAAGGCAGAGTATCTCTTTGAACGGAATAAAGCACCAACTCAGAGGGGAGTCATTTTCTGAATGGTAACAATTACGAGAGCGTACCTCCGAGGTCGTCGATGCAAACAGTCACCTCCCCTGGCACCGCAAAGCTTGTGAGATCTGAGGAGATCCCACAGCCCAACGTGGGCTGAACAGGGGTTAAAGGCCTTTGAAGAGACGCAGCTGCAAACACCAGTCCGATGTCAACAGAAAACCCAGTAACGGCATTTGTAAACTCGAATTTACTGTGATGACGCTGGAATGTAGAAGCTTTCTGTTTTGGGAGATTTTTTGCATATTTTCCTACAGTTCGAACTGAGAGCCAGCTGACATTACACTACACAGTTTCTGTCTCTGCTTTTGCTTGGGCGTTTCTTTTGCTCTGGTCGCTTCACATACACACGTTCTGGCGCTCTGCAAGAGGCCGTCTCAGCACTATATTCTGGCGTTGCACACGTGCTCCTAAAGTTACATATATTCACAGACGTAATGGCAACAAAAGACATAAACACGTCCCACTTAACTATTTATTACATCAAATGTCGCTCAAAAATCAAAGGATCCTGCCTGATCATTCACCCATCCTAAAGTCCCAAGAAATCTGACCCTTGAGGCTGTCGAGGCTGTGTAGCTGTTCCAAGTTTAACACCCAAGTGGCAATGGGGTCCAGCACTGCCCAGTTCAAGTAACTCAGCAATCCCGGCCCTAGGCAGCTTGCAGCACAAAGGATTTTGATAAAGGCACAGCCGCGGCTCATGCAAAAGGACAACACAAAGAACCTGTGGTGCCCTGCACCAGTGGGGCACGGGCGTTACATGTTACGTTGTACCCTTCGCATATTTTTGAAAGGTGGGAGTAAGAATGTCCATTTCTGGAAGAAACAGAAAAGAAGCAACAGCTCTGCAGAGATTTGCTTGGAATTTTGTGCATGATGATTCCACAGAGAGCTTTCTGCTGTTGACCCCAGGTGGTACATACATAACTCCTCCAGCGCAGAATACACACAAACCTTATCTACAGACATTAAAGAAAGCTGCTTGACATTGAAAATCAAATTGATTTCTTGCCAAGATTTCACAAGGGCATGTGTGACAGCAAATGACATGCTTAAGCCTTGCAAGAAGAAAATAAACATGTCCGATGCAAAACCCATCAGTTTCTGTGCCAGCTTGAATTATGCACATCTGTACTGATTTGACACCCAGCTTGCTTGGCAGCAGAGGCAAAGTGTGTGTTGCCACAAGCTGAAATAGATAAATAGGGTAGAACAGTCCTCGCTGCCTTATATAAGGCTGCAGAGAAAGCAGCTCACAGTTTTAAGGAAATAGCGTCCAGTCTCTTTGTTTCTCACTTTCCCATTTGATAACCGTTGCTTGGAAAGGCACCGCTGCTGCCCTTGGACGTTCCCTTTGACTCCCTTTTCCTCCTGTGCTACCTAGGGAACACTTAGCCATCAGAAAACTGATGGCCACCTTTCTTATAACGAGGATAGAATTTCAAGTCAGGCAGAAACAGCCTTTTTCCAAAAAGCCAGCAGTTCAGCGTGTAAGGCGCTTTCATGGATAAGAATACCTGAAGCTCACAGCCCCGCTCCACGTCTGGCTGAGCCGGCACTGGAACAGAAGGCTGCCGTATCCAGAGGGATTCCTGCCATTAAACTCTAGGCCGTTTGGGGGTCCCTCTCACCGAGTGCCTTCTCGTTTCCTGGAAATTTGTGTTCCTGTGTGAAATGAGGTCAGCCGTCCGAACTCCGATTTTTAAACAAAAGCAACGGAAACAGAATTGCTCGCTATCGCCCTGCTGTGTGGCACAGGGTCTGATCCCTCGGATGTCATTTCTCTTGAATTATTTGTCAACTCGGAGTCTAGACTCTTCAGGCCAAGCACCATCCTTTAACACGAGCGCATCTCATGCCCCGCACGCGGGGACCGCTGGCTGCTGGGCTGCTATAAATATCGCTGCCTATTTCACTACCTGGTGAAGAGAAACCAATGTTTCTTTAAGTCCCTGCATACCTCCATCCACCAGAGATTAATGTAACTGCCACCTCCTGCCGTGCATTTTGCCATATTAACATAAAGTTTCTATTGCATAGCAGTTTGATCCATTTGTGTTTATTTAACTCCTGTGTTCTGACAGAAGAAGATGGAGAATCTGCATAATTAATAATGACCCAAGCAATCTCACTTAATGCCTGTTCTGAAACCCCTGACTATCCTTGTTAACTAACGACATCTATAATAGTGTCAGACAGGTAAAAGACTCCTTTAGTCTGTTGAGATATTATTCACCTGGGAGTATCAATGGGTGTTTTTCAGCTCTAGCCACTAGCTGGAATTGCTCGGGTCATTCATAAAACTTCTATTACTTTTCACCAAGGGAGCACAAAGACAGGGCTGGAGCAGAAAGCCATGCATCGGGATGAATCTACTTTTATATGGATATTGCGATAGTGCTCCTTTGCCGTCACCAAGGCAGGAATAGGGATAATAAGAGTTCTCCCCATAACAAGCCATTCTCCCGAGAGCTTTGGAAACATCAGTGACTCATTAAGTGCTCCCACCAAGCTGTGCTTGCTGCAGAGGGTTACCTTCGTCCCCGGGACCTCCCTCTGCCCCTTCCAAAGACGAGGAACCCTTCTGGCTGCTGGCGGGTCCCTGCGCGGCGCTGGAGGAGCACCCACGGCATCTCCAGGCTCCCAGGTCCGCTGAGACCAGCCCCGAGTTCGAAGCCCAGTCCGTGTGATCTCAGCCCAGACTGCCCACCAAACCGCCCGCTTTGGCTCAGCTTCCCTTTGAATTAAAAATACTCCGCTGCACAGCAGACTAATCACACTGCCAGCCAGTCTCCGAGCTGTAGCCAGCACGTCAGGAGCGACGCTGCTTTAACTCTTGTCCCAGCTTATTATGCAGTGAGCCTTAGCTGCCCTTAAGCATTTAGTCTGTACCAACACTATTTTCATTTTCATTTACTAGCAGTTTTGAAGGGATTTAAAGACCATGCTCCTTGTGTGTCTCTATCACAGAGCATCAAGAAACAGGGAAACTGTGAATTTTAAGGTCAGAAAGACGAAGGAGACCAGGTTTAGCTTTCTGTTTCCTCAAAGAACTGATTCAGCCCAGTCTTTAGGAGCAAAAGCTTCCAGGTTTTTCCTTACCGAGATGCTCCGGGCCTGAGCAGACCCTTTGGGCACACGGATAGTGGGTTTGGGCTTCTTGCCCCTGTGGCAGCCGGGGCCACCAGCCCACAACTGTCCCAGGCAGGGGTGCAGGCAGGAGGGCAGGCAGGGGTGCAGGCAGCAGTGCCACCCCCGATTTTAAACAGGCAGCAGCCCCCTGGCCATAAGGTGCTCTTTAAAGAAGCTGTGGGAGATGTGAGGCTCTGAATGGGCAAAGACTTGATTTCCTCCGACGAAGTAAACTTGTAATTCCTAATATCAGAACAACCCCGTTTGCCAAATCAGATGAAATGCCTGTAACAGGGGCTAATCAGATTCTACATTAATGAGAGAAAATATGAAGCTAATCAACACCCAGGCAGGTCTCTAGGCTGCAGGCCTATTAAACTTCATAAAAAATTAATGACTGAAAGAGCAAAATCGTTTGTAAGGGGTCTCCAGTGGCAGTGGAAGCGTCTTGAGTACCGTTCACCTCTCATTACACTGAATTAGCCTCACTTCCCAGCCCCAAACACCCGCTACCGAGCAGCGGTGCCTGCTCAGCCCTGCAAAGCTCTGTTTCAAGAGAGTCCTGACATATTTACCCATCCTCCCTCCCTCCTTCCCTCACACCTTCTGCTCCACTTCCGTGATGGCTTTTTCCATTTTAATTAAGGGAATTTGTACTGCAGCAGCTCCTGGGCAATACCTTTGTTCCTGGAGGGCTGCGGGTCCCCGCGGGGTGGCTCCGGCGGTGGTACCTGCGACAGAGGGACGGGCTGGGGTCAGCACAGGGACAGCAAGAAAACCTGCCGCCGCTCCGCCGGTCACTTTGGCTTCAAGGTATTTTCCTGTTTGGAAGTGGATTTTGTTTGGAAACATGAACGGGGGAAAGCTTCAAATGTCTGCAAGCTGGCTCTGCAGACACTGGGCTCCCGTCGGAGCTACTGGAATTTAGTCTCAGCGCTGGCAGTTTCCCTGTGCCACCTCCAGCAGGTTATGAATTACTAATAAGACACAAAAACGTAGATCATAATACAATGAACTGTACAAAAGTGGAAACAAGGCAGGTTCTTCTGGCTTACATCTGCTGAACAAAATGGATACTCCACTGATTTCAGCTGTTCCAGTCAAGTATAAATAAGACAAGCGAAACCTGCCTGGTCCAGTCCTTTTTCTCACAGCATTGTTCGAGTTCTCCCGTAATTGCAAGGTTGTGCACAACAGATCACTTAAAGTGATCTTCTGTATTCAGTGTCGTGGAGGTAAAACAATCATTTCTCAGATAATTTTTGGCTGGGAAAACAAAAGACCATTAGAGCAAATGTTAAATATTTAATATGCAATGTAAATTAGATGTTTAAGTACATATCTAGTTCAGCGAAAGAAAAGTAGAGGAGGTGCATTACAAAGTGTGAGAAAGACATCTGGAGGATTCAATAATCATTGTTTCAGTACATGTGTCTCAGAAGACCCAGAGGTTTTGATCTGAAATATCTTCATGCCTGAATGGTTGTCAGGGGCGTAGTGCCGGTCCTATTTATAACCTGGTGCAGCTGAATTAAGCCCCTCTTGTTTCTTAATCAGGTTACAGGAGACTGTCATTTATGTCTTCGGTATTGAGACGTTTCATTTTCTGTCCTTATGTGGTGTTGCAGTACATTAGTGGGAACTCATTGCCGGTAATGAGCCTGCTTTGAGAATGCAGGTCCCACAGCTTATCAAGGCTTAATCTTTGCACATTGCACCAGAGACAAGGGCATGTTCTCTGCTGCCTTGGACTTTGCAAAATCATTTACCTCTGGGCAAATAAGTGTACGTTTCTGCCACGTTGGTGTCGCAGCAGCTGAGATCTGCTTTGTTCTCAGCTCGCAACGGTGCACGAAGCTGTATGAGATGCAGAGCAATGCAAAACAGGTTTTCTCCTGCCTGGCCACACTGAAATCCCATGCATTTGCTTCAGGAGCAGCACAGTAGAGCAGTGAGTACCTACAGAGCATCACGGCAGGTCGAGCTGCAGGATCCATATTGTGTTCCTGTATATTTACCTGGGCAAATAAGCTGTGGTTGCAGTGTGAGCAATGCCCGGGTGAGATACGAACCAAACTGGAATCATGGATGCACCCTCCCTCTTCCTTCCCCTGAAAGGCTTGGGACAAATTCTCGCCTGGCAGAGGAGAGCTCTCAACTACAAAGTTCAGTTGCAATTAACTCCTGCAATTAATTGTACTGCTATCTAAAGTTATTATATATCTGTGCCGTTGATGTGTTCCTCCAGCACTCATTTACTTTAAAATATTTGGGATATTATTGAGTAACAGAGGTGGGATCCACCTGTCCACTGAAATACTGAGAAACCTCTCCTTTTAAAAAAATATAGCCGTGATTTATTATCCATTGTAGCCGGACTGACTCTGAGGGTGGGAAGGTGGATGTGCTGGATACAAAAAGGATGGAACAAAGCAGGTGGGAACAGGTGGAGGGAGCTTTTGATGACCACAGAGAGAATACGACATCATTAAGAAGACAGATGCAGCTCTTCCTCTAATTTATTATCTACACTGTCTCTTCGAGGATCACATTGTCTGCAGGGCAGGGGAAGGGGCTGTGTGATCACGCATGAAGTAAGGCGGCAGAACGGGTGCAAAGAGCTCTGGAGAAAGGAAATAAATCAAGTGCTTTGGTATCTTGCATTCTTAACTTTTCCCAGGCAGAGCATATTTATTGCTGAATCTCATCTTGTTACTAATATTCAGTTAGAATGTAATAAGTGAAATCAGCTCGTTAGAAATCCAGGCAATGTATTCATGTGGGTTTTTTCTTCTCTTTTGGGAATCCTCTCCTGTGTAAATAAGATACATAATAACCCTTCTCTACATTTTACACATGTGCGCTGCTTTTCAGCCATAAATGTCACAGTGCTAGCATAATTATCCCCATTTTCCAGAAGCAAAAAAGAAGCACAGAAGGGTCTGATCCACAAATATTAGATGTGACAGCTAAATTTGGATGCCCGTGTAGAGTGCAATTTCCAGTCCTCCCACCATCTCCTCTGAAACAAGGAGGAATTGCTCAGGCAATGGCTTCAAAACACCCAATGCCTACAGCTAAGCTCAGACTTCCAAACTAACTCAGAAGATTGTTTACAGTCGGATGCTCCTGCACTTGAAAAAACTAAAACGCGGTTTTGCATCTGAAGGGGGGTCTGGGTTCTTGAGAAGATCTCATCTTCATCTTCACCTTCACCTTCATCTTGGGGAAAACCTGGCACACGCACTCTCCGAAATAAATCACTGAAAGGAGACTCAGTTCTTGGAAAACTGGATGACAAAGTATTTTCTGTGATCTGAGTACAGCAGGTTTGGGACAAGGGCTCTCAACTTGCAGAAGCCTTAGAAGGATGTTCTAAGCCGTAAGTGTTTCAGGGAGCATACGAAAGGGATTTTTTATTTGTATTTAGGCACTGACTCGTGAAGTCAGCTTCTTCTTCACCATCAGCTCCTACTTGGCATATACAAGCGCTCGCACGGCACAGACAGACAGCTTAAATGCAAAGTGTATTCTGAGGATACACCAGCCACTACAGCAAATTAAAGGCCGTTAAATGCTGCTCTAACCTGAATTGGCCGAATGCCATGACCAAGGCTGGGCTGGGGGCAGCTGCCACCGCTGGAACCTGCCTGAGCTGCCATCTCCCCTTTCCAACTGGGAAGGACCGAGCCAGAGTTGTGCAAAAGGGCCTGAGTACAGGTGAAAATTGGGCTTTGGAGATGATACAGCAGCCAAAACACTAATCCTGCACAAGGAAATTTGGCAATGTTTTTTTAAAAATCCACCCAGAGCACAGATGACAGAGAACATGAAGACAGTAAGACATAACAGAGCCCAGAAACTACTCAGCCAGATACAGTCCCTCCATGCTTCATCTCCCCCTCAAGGACCTACCAATTTTCAGCTGACAGTGCCATAGATTTAGCTCCATTTAATTTCTGAATTTACACAAAGACACTGTAAGTGATTGTGATTTTCCAGTGGAAAAATAGGGTCTCGCTGTATCTAACCCTCTGAGTATTTTAATCTTGAAATCAATAAAATCCATTAAACAAATTGCTCTCCCCCCTTTCTCCATGCATCCTATCCAAACCGAGCTGGTTTGCCATTATTTATTTATTTTGAAGCGTGTTTCACAGCTCTGATGATGGATTGAGCACTTCTGCTGGTGCAGCTCAGCTGCCGAAGGGTTGCGGCAAAATCATAGTTTCAAACTTTGAATGGAAACAAATGGCCTGTAAATGCAGTGCTCGAGAGAAAAGACACTCCACAAAAAGCCTGAAATGTTTATAGATTTTAGGCTTCATGCTCTGTATGTGCAAATCAGAAGTAATGATTAAAAACAGCTCTTCTCTTTGGAAAGGTTAAGTGTCTCATCTCATACAAAGGAACTCTGTGTACCAGCACTCTTAAATCCTGGAGTGAGATCAAGTGCGTGTAGTCTTGATAGCAGAATATTTAGTGATAAAGAATGAATATCAGGGAGGATTGAAAATATGGAGAGCAGGCAGATGTGCTGCAGTACTTGGAACTGCATTGACAAGGGTGAGTCGGAAATCCACCCAATAGAGAACACGGAAAAAAAGAAAAATAGTTGGAGATTCATGTGTGTAGGTGAGGGTGTATCTTTACCATGCTGAGGAGATAAAGGGATGAAAGCGTTTCCCACCCCTTCTCGCTAGGAATTCCTGCTCAGTCTGGGTACGGACTAAGAAACAGGCAAAATCTCTCGGGAACCCACACGTTAATGTAAGAGTGGTTAGGGACTTCATTGTCCTCGGTTTCGGGAGGCAGCAAGAGCCCCTTCACCTGTCAAGGCCAGGGTGAAGATCAGGGACAGCTTTCTCAGACGCAGCCTTCGGAGCCAGGCGTACTGGTGAACTTTGCCTGATCTTAAGAGGTTAGAAAATTATGAACTGAATATTTCATAATATACTTTAAAAGGATTGTGAGTCTAGGACATACGGCCTGATCTCACTGAAACTGCAGAAAGACACTACGCACAAGTGTCGGTCTGGAAGCAGCAGGAGATTTTTCTCTCTGTGTATCAGCCCATTTCACACTCAGCAAAGGATGAACTGGGTAGAGCCCTGTACGTCTAGTGAGAAATATTTTTCTTACTGGTCTGCTGGAGCTAATGAGATAGTTTTCTAAATTAAGTCTCTAAACATGACATTAAGCAGAATGGGGAGGAGAGTAAAGGGGCTGGCAAGACTCCATAATTAATTTTCTGACATTTGGAGAACTGTGACATTGGGTCTTATCTGTCTGTGATGAAATACTCCACAGCCCTAAGGCAACTGATAGTATTTAACCAGTCTTCTGATATCCAGACAAATAACAACTTCTTATGTCTCAGACTCAACATAAGGACACAAAAAAAAAAGTCAAGGGCTTAAAATTAAAGCATTGAAGTATTGTTATGGCTGAGCTTCTCAAGCAATGCAAATCCATTTTTGGCGTACTGGCATTATAAATGGTAGGGTTAAAATATTAAGTTCTGGCTCGTTTTGAGGCCAGCACTCTGTGTCTCCTGCTTCGGATGGTCTGGAGATGTCAGAAGAGACGCTCTGTTGGCATGAGAAGGGGGAAGGGATGGGAAGGATGGGAAGGCAGCACGAGCTGCCACGGCACGAGAATCGGCAACGGAGTCTGGAGCCTGGGGCTGTGGATCACTGGCGTCTGCTGCTGGGAGAGGAACTGCCTTCTCCTGGCCGCATTTGGGGTCCTCAGAAGGGACCCTAAAAGAACCCACGGAAGGGCACGGGCCAAGCAGGTCTCTCCGTAGTTGCTGGGCCGGCATTCACTGCAGAGATTTCACACCCGCACTACAACTTGCCAGTGGAATTGGCCATGCCACTTGATGTTTCTGTTTCCCGGTAAGAAGCGGGGAGCAAGAGCATAATGCTTTCTTTGTCAGTCTTGTCTGTACAGATTAAGATCTCTCTGAGAGCAGATCTTCTCTTAATGAGTTCAACACAAAGGCATCGTGCACCAACAGTAATGCTAAACCAGAGGAACTGTTTGGGTTCCTATTTAATAGAAAAAAAATTAACAGCAAGTGCCAAGAGTTTGTACTTGGTAGCTACGTGCAGTCAGAACGCGATGATGAGAACCAGCCACTGCAGCCACCTACGGGAAATGTCCCTCCTCTGACCACAGGACAGATGCCAGCACGCGGGAAACAAGAAGAGGTTTTGTGAAGGATCCTTCATTTTGACTTCCTGAACGTGCAAAAAGCAGAAAATCTAGGAGTACAGTGAACCCATTTAAACAGTCTTTAGCAAGATAATTGCAGCAGCTAATTGCCAAATAATAATAAAAAAACATCTTGAAGTTTGCTAATGGATGGGTTGAAATACTGTAATTCTTAACAGATAGCAATTAATACAGCTTGAGTACCCAATAAATTAAGAGACCTCATCTATTCTGTACTGGAAGCACATGATGACACATTATACGATGACAGCTCTGGCTTAGAAATCAGATATGTCTGGAATTCTTTTATTTTTATGAGGACAGACAGACATTCTCTAGTGGAAGCTAAATGAAGTTAAAGCCCTTTTGTAAACAGTTTGCAATCCCTGTATTCATTAAAGTCAAAAGAAATTGTGCTGTTAATCAAGTCTTCATTTTAAAAGGATCAGAACTGGACCTGTCCTATAGCCCTCCCTCTCTCCCCACTTTTCCAATAATCACAGATCAAGCTCATGTAAATTAAAGGCTAAATTTGGCTTTCTGTTTAATTTAGTTCTGTTCAGCTCTGGCCTTTTAGCCACAGTATCATTTGCAAAGTGTGATCAGGAGAGTCAAGAGTAAATTTTTTGCTGGTTTTCCTTTGTCCATGATGCAGGGTATAAATCTTTTCTTCTCACAAAGTTCTATTTGCATAAAATATATATATTTGCTTGTACCATCTGAGGCTGACAGCATATGAGCACCCTCCACGCTCTGAAATAATTTTACTCCAAACTGAAAATCATTAATATCTCAAGGGGCGGGGGGTGTTTGATTTTCAAGGCCATTGTTTCAAGCAGTGTCACGTAGCTTCTTCACTGGGAAGCAAAATTGAAAAGCAGGCTATTATAAGTTACATATTTCTGAAATTTCTCAGTCTCAGGGTCCTCGACATCATGATGTGTTACAGCTGACATGCTCTCAAACGGCACACCACTTAAAAACATTTGAACAAGCTTTTTTTTTCATTCTGAAGATAGAGCATAAAATTTTCTTTCTTCAAAGAAAAGAATGCAGCTACAGAAACGGTGCGTGGACAAAGCACCGAAGGTAAGTGTCAGTCCCCGAGCGACGCGAGCCGTGCCATCGGGACGGGGTTCTGTTCCACTGCAGCACACACACATCCGCCTCCCCCCAAGACACAGAACGAACCGTCAAAACCATCTGAAACCAAGGAAAGTCTATGAAGGAGTTTGGAACCGTCGCTACTATAATTTCTCTACTGTCACTTCTCTAAAAATGAATATTTTCATAACGAAGCCAAAGTGTGGTTGTAATTTGTTAATAGCTGAGAGCGGCAGCGCGGCCCCCGCTCGGTGTGGTGCTAAAAGGCGGCGTCGGTAACCTCGGCCCCTGAGCGCCGGCGCGGCA
This sequence comes from Rissa tridactyla, assembly GCF_028500815.1. Taxonomy (NCBI): domain Eukaryota; kingdom Metazoa; phylum Chordata; class Aves; order Charadriiformes; family Laridae; genus Rissa; species Rissa tridactyla. The sequence continues at coordinate 5,965,751 of NC_071486.1, forward strand.
CGACATGGTCCCCTGCTGGTTCTGGAAGGCGGTATCCCCCACTGCTCCTGCTTGGGCCCTGTTGGCTCAGGCAGTCCTTTTATTTTTTGAAAACGTTTCCATTTTAATACAAGGGCACCAGCAAAGAATGCACATTCGAGGGATGCGGCTGGGCCTCAGGTTGCAGTGACGGCCGGACCTTTGCTCTTGAAATGTCTTCTGCCTACTTTCATCCTCCCGATCGTCCACATTTTAAATGTCTCATTGGAGCTGCTCCAAGTTATAACCTCAAACATGCCTGTGTTTGACAAGAATCTAAAGCTAATCTCCAAAACACCTAAAACACTAGGCAGTATTAAGTTGCTGGGGTTTTTTAATTTAAAAAAACTGTGCAGCGTGGGAAGAGATTTTCAAAGAGATAGTCTTTCACCGATAATCTTTCACTTGAAAGTCTTTCAAGCTCAGTTAGGCTCAGTTGCTGCCACTCTCCGAAATTAAAGGTTAAATTTAGCCAAAAAAGGGAAGCGGTGTCTTCCATCAGCGAGCATTCAATTGCAGTGACATAACAATGCCACAAGAGCAATTTAATTCCTGGCATATTTAGAGGTGGCATTAGGGAGTCGACCAAGGTAGCAATTTTCTAGATAATCAACCTAATGTCTTCATTCTAAGTGCATTTATATGTGTAAGTTAATTAGGGGAGTTAATTTTCACAAATGGCAGAAAATCTGCGTTTTCCAGTAAGCTTTGTTTCATGCCAGTTCATGACTCGAGGTAGCTGCGAAAGCTAACCTGACATTCCTCTCCATTTCACTCCCCGCGTCAGGCTGACAGACGCGCGGGCGGGTTCCTGGTGCTCGCGCTGCCGAATCCAGCGACTCGCTGGGGGCAAAAGGACAACCTTCCCTACACCAGATCGCACGGTTGCGGAGAGCACTGATCGCAGCCCCTAAAACGGCAGCGTCCGTCCCCGTTACTTACCACAGTCAAAGGGCAGAGAGAAACTTTTGCCAGCAAAAATAAGAAAATGGAAACAGAAGCTAAGTGACCTTCTTTCTGTTTGTGTCATTTCAAAACAGTCAAGTGTGCCACATTTCTGCAAGACCAGTGCGAATCACTAGGGAACCGGGATGGATATGGATCAAAATTACTGGCAGTAAATACGGAATTGCAGAAATGCATCTCAAGGGGTGGCAAAATGTCTCCATTGTTTAAACATAAGTTCCCCGCTGCGACCCCATTACAGGACGCTGTGCTGCAGGGGAAAATGCTAGAAAGTAGCTCTGGATGACTTCACGATTGTCTCAGACCTTTATGCTAAAATTCTGTAAAAAGGATAAAAGCAGACAGTGATATCTGGCCTCAGTGAAGCAAAAGGGAATTTTACCACACGCTTTAAAAAGCCCAGAATTTCAAACAGAGTCTGTAAAAGTTAAATTGCTCTGAATAGCCATGCTGTATCTCTAAATTTAGCAGGGCTATCTGAGTCCACAGCAAGTGCCCATGTATTAAAATAATGACTACTTTCCACTTTTTAAAAGCGTTAATGTCTTCAGTTAAAAAAAGAAAGTATTTTTGTTGATTGCTTTTACACGTGTCCCTCTGAGCAGCTCTCAGCACCGTGCTCTCCTGTCCTCCTTTCTGCTCGGCTTCCACATATTTTCCTCCATGTGGCTCCTTCGACCCCACTTTATTCATATTCGGTTTTATCTTACTAAGTACAAGCCAACTGAGAGCAAAGGCAGAGGGCACAGGACAACAGGGCAAATACGCCTTTTAAAGCACCCGTGAAACACGAGCCATTTCCTACCACTGGTGTGGGGCCAAAACTCCACTTCCCTGCACCCGAAACCCATCCACCCAAAGAGGCTGAGCCCCGGCGCGGGGAGGAAGGCGTTTGCTCTTCCTGCGCCAGATGAAAGACGCAAAGGTGCAAACTCACACGAAGGCAGCAGGGAGCAGAGAGAAAAAACTATTTCTCAGTGGTTTGTGCGAATGGAAACTGCTGGTCTCTCCACGGCAGTACAGACACCCCATATTTTGTGTTGTGACGTGCTGATCTGCCATTATGTTTTGTGGAGGCAATAGTGGAAGAAAGGAACATATGGAAACTTTGATTTCCACATTTACACTACTCTTGCTATCACGGTTTTACATCCAACTATTCTTTTCAACATGAAATTTAATTATCTTCTAAGCATTTATAATCCACCCATCCCTACAGTACCCAGGTGCCAAACACAACAATTAAAAAGAAGGATTGCTTCCCACGAAAGGGCCAATCTCCTGGTCCTTCTCACGAAAAACAGCTCTTGCCATGCCTGCAGGAGGGCGAGGATTTACAGGAAGGGAGCTGGCGCGGGGACGTCACCAGCTCAGCGCAACGCATTTAACGCAGAGAGATGCTGGAAAAGGGTCTGCACCCGGAAAGCAAACATTTCACTGGGAAAAGAACGTGTCTGGTGCAACCTGCTAGCAAAAATGTTTTTAACTTACTTGCCCACCCGCGCTGAGCTGCCCTGCAACCACTGCGTGAGAGAAGCCAACACCACCTGTAACAGAAGGAAAGACAATAACTTTAGATTTTGCTGAATCTTACAGGGGACAATTTCATGTGCTTTGGCAACTTAAAAACACCACGCGTATTTGCCTTGTAATTAGTCAGCTACCGCCTGCGCACAATGACAGCCTTACGGATTTGGGGAGGAACAGTCCGGGTGGAAAGCAAGCGGCGCAGCAGCCAGCACCTGATTTTAGAGGAGTTATTACATCCTAAGGTGACGGATTGGCACTTGCCTGAGACGTGCTGGAGGAGAGGATCGGGAGCTGGCAGGGCGGCCAGCAGCCAGCTGTACCGCAGTCTGCACAGCCTTCCAAAGCCTCCCACTCCTCCGCTCTCTCTAACACGGTTTCCTATACAGCAAAATGGAAACCATGACAAGAGGGGAAATAAAAGCATGAGCCTGACACGTTCAGCAAGAGACTGAGCGCTACTGCTTCCTTACGGTGCTGTAAAACGGGAGGGATTGAAGTACAGCGCTAGGCTCTTTTATATACGAAATATACGTTTTTAAGCTATCTATTAACCTATGTTAGCCTTCAATTAGATCAGTAATGCTTTAAGGGAAGAACTGTTTCTGATGTACGCTTATACTGAATAATGAAAGATTGGCCTCCAGGTACTACAGCCCTATCAATAATAAACATTATTACTAAATAATAGCAATGAAGACTTGGAGTTAATATTTAAAATGGGCATGAGACCAAGAGCATGCCCAAGCACATTTCACGCTTATTTTAATTGCCACAAGACAAATAGAATGAGGATGGATGTTCACTCAAAAGGGTGTGATTCTGTTTTGCTGAAGCACTCAGATTTTAGTGCGCTATTGTCAAGCCTATTTGGAGTAAATTGTGGGTAGAATTGCAATGAAAGATGTAGTTGCCTAGCAAAGGTCTAAGATTTCCATTTAAAATTAATGTGAACTGTTTCTCTGAATCTGACATATGGGCTTTGAGAACCCCTGCCAAGATGTCAAGAGCTAGAATGCTCCCCCTCTAACTCCCAAAAAATGCTGGAGGCAACTTTCTCCTGGTATTTTGGCATTTGGCTCAAACGCAAAACAAAGAGACAGAGAAACCCTCCTGCAGTGGAGCTGCACAATTCGGTCAGTTTACGGAGTCACGAATAATGCGATGGCTCCGGTGAAACGTCAGCTCTGCTCCCCCCTGGGCCTGCGGCCAAACCCCTCCTCGGCGTGTCCACCTCGCAGAGGTGGCTTTGGGAGCCTGCCCATCCTCTACCCCACAGCGATCTCATCCGCCAGGGTAACATCCCCGTGCCAGCTCCTGCACAGGGACGCTATGAGGAAAGCTCCGTGTCCCTTCAGACCAGTGAACCGGGGGCTCAGCTGCGCTGAAAGCCCTTTGACGCTCCACGAAGGCAGGCAGTCAATGGCTTGTTTGAGCAACCCCAGCTCCTGTCTGAGGGATGGTGGCACATCAGACAGATCAGGGTGGCACAAGCACCACCAGAGCTCTTGGCTCTTCTGAAATTCAGATCACACCCACTGCCTTACTCTGTGACCAGAAAAGACAGGGGAAACAATTGCTGGGGTGGGTGACAGATGCATGGTCTGTGGGTAAAGCGTTGCCATAAAACTGGTGCCAAAAGGAGATTTGGGAAGCGCTCAGTTCTTACAGGAATGGCAGCCATTAAGTACCTCATGGGGCAGATAGATGGAGGAAAAGCATACTCCCATTTAATCCCTTCCCAAACCTCTCAGCTATTTCAAAGGCTTTTTATTACAGCCTTTTGGAGCCCCCAGGTTTTGGTCCAAACGTGGGCTTGGCTGCTGGGAGGTGCTCTCCTGACCCAGGCAAACTGGTGTGTCCCCAGTCAGGTCCCCCTGCAGCTGCCGCTCTCTGCATCACCGCTCCCACCACCCTCCTGCATCCTTCCTCCTCTCCAAATCCTCCAGCTCCCCACATCCCTGATTTACCTCCCCCTCCACCAGATCAGCTTCTGATCTAGACTTTCTGGGACACCCGAGCTGGCTCAGCACTTGGGAAAGGGAAGGACTTCCCTTTAAACAAATTCCCCTTCTACTCCACTACAAAGAATACACACTTCTTCTCTTTGGCTTGTTTCCATCTTCTTTTTTTTTTCCTTCACATTTCCCAAATTATACCCTTTCTAATAAGGGTGAAACTCTTTGCAGTGAAATATGGTGGCAAGAAGGGTGAAATCTGCCAAGGGTTATACAGAGTCAAAGATTAAACCACCTGGGAAGGCTGCGTGAGGATGGGGAACTGCAGAGGAGGGGGGAAAGGAGAAAATAACCATCAAAGTGTACGGAGGATAAACAATCCGTTCTAAAATGTGAGAAAAAAGATAAAGATACTAAAACTGGCTCCAGAAAGACAGAAATGAATGCTCCGCTTCCCACACCATCTCTAGGATGCCGAAGGAATTTCACAGACAAACGAGGAAAGATGGTCTCTGGATGAAGAACCCTCCTGTAAGAGACAGGACGGGCCGCTCCGAGCCGCTTCCCCCGTCCCTAAACACCATCATTTCCCCGGGAGCTTTGGGACGGAGTTAGGCGTGTTGCTGGCCAGAGAGGCACACGCTGGCCAGCTGTGCAAGGGACAGGCGGCTTTGTACAACCGCAGCTACAAACAGAATCCCCGGTGTAGACTCTAAACTATTTGGGAGAAAAACTTCATTACGTTCTCTACAAACGCAGCCTGACATGGCCCTAGTGTTCAGAGTAACCTCAGAACCTGTACAAGAGCAGTAAAACACTACCATAAACGTGTCTAGTTTCCAGCTATTCCTTCTTTTGAAATGCAAACACTGCCTTTCACAGCTGAATCCACTGTAGAAGTGGGAGGAGAGAGAAAACTTCAATAAACAGAAAGATGAATCATGAGAAGAAAAGCCCAGTAACGCTCCTCCCGTGCCGGCTGGATGCAGCACTGCTCCTCTCCCAGACCAACGCCGTCCCTCTCCGTCCCGGCAGCAGATGGGCAGGGCCCATGGCACAGGGCCTGGAGGAGGAACCTACGAGGAGCTTCATATCCCTGTAAAGACAGGATCACGTCTGACACAGGGCTTCTTTTGCTCCAGTTTGGCTCCTGCGGGAAGAGATGGTGCTGAGCCATCAGCTCGCGCGCCAGCGCCAGCCACGGGCTTCCCAACCCCTCCACGTTCGTTCCCTTCTCTGATGCTCAAAGCCAGCCTTGATGGCAGTAAAGCTGCCACTGATAGGTGCAATATAAATGGGCTTCTGTGCAAGGCTCGTTGTCGCTTTAAGTGTATCTTAATTACACTGCGTAGTTCTGGGACCAAATTCCCTGGCTTTCGGATAGATCGGTGCAGCTGAGTGACACAAAGGCTGCACCGGAGACAACGCTCCCCGCAGAGATGCAGCCTGTTCTGGGCACACCAGGAAAATATTTTCCGGTAATGGAAATAGTCTGGAAGAAGAAACAAAACATGCACACACACACAAAGATGTTGGCTTTTTTTGTTTAATCTGACTTGGAATATGCTGAATTGGTTCATTGTTTGCAGAGGAATCTGAGCAGAATTAATGATTCGCGCAGGCAGGAAGAGGCTCTGTTTTGCAAATGCAGTGGCCAGACATTCTCCAAGATCTGTAATCTAATTTAGCTTGGAGAGTTAATGATTTTAATGATTTGTTGTGATCTCAAAACAACTGTTAGGAGATAAATCTACATCATTAAACCTATTATGGTGTTTTGCTTCATTTAGCAAATGGTGTTTTTTTGTTCAGAAGACGCCCACATTTTAAACAAGCAGAGAGGTCAGCTGCTGATGGTGAGGAACAATTTATTCCCAGCTCCCTGAGAGACTGAAATGAAAGGTGTCCTTGGGAAAAAAATAATTCTTCACAAATGTTATTGACTATTTTATAAACAGAGAGCTTTGCTTGCGCTGTGATGTGTGTCATTGCGCGAGTGTCTGTTACAAACCAGACAAGGTTTCTGAAAACAGCCATGGAGCTGATGGTTCAGGATCACTTGCTTTAAGATCCAGCTCCGTCGCAAGGAGCCCCGCGGGGCTGCCGAGCTCCGGGAGCAGAGCTCACTACGTTTAAGGCAGTCGGAGAGCATTAGCAAGAGAAAGATGTCAACGCTGAGAAGCTTTTTAGCAGCTGTTTAGCGCTGGATGGGTGTTTCACTTCTGGTTTTGGAACGACGGGTCCACATCCCAAAGCATGGCGGGTGCTGAGCCCTCCTCTTGCAGGACATCTCCGTGGAGAAAGCAAAGTGCCACTAACAAAGCCCGTGTCCTCCGGCCGCCGTTCCAGCACCGCCCTTCTGCCCTGCACCTCTCCTGCCACCAAGCCCCAGCTCAGGAAGGAGAAGTTTATCTAAGTCTGGTGCGAGGTTTAGCCCACAAAACGTGCATTTAATTCTCTTGAGATTGACTAATCGCACTGCCAGTCTCCTACAAATGAGGCATAATCCTTCTGTGCACGCACCCAAACAATAACGAATGCCTGATATGAACGACTCAACTTGCATCATCTGTTACATTCGTCACATAATCAGGGACAAAGCTTATGAGGAAGAAAGGGCAACGAGATGCAACTCTGAGAAGTAACGTCAGCGCAGGAGAAGGACGGAGGAAGCGTGTTGAGATGGCAGTGGGCGCCCAGCCCCGGCCACGTCCCGGTGCATTGAGATGCCGCTGCAGCTCCACCAAAGGGATGGATTCGGACTCCGGTTTCATTGTGTTCTCCCATCACAAGCCTCCTCCAATCTATTCTATTAAAAAGCCTTTTATGCTGACTGTGAAGAGGACGCAAGGAAGAGCAGAGGAGGATACATGTTTTCTTACTTTGTGTGTCAGCTGTTTACACAGGAGAGAGCAAACTATCAACCTCTTTCCCTGCAAGTTTGAGAAGTCTATTATGATTTGGCTACATTTGCCTAAGCTAAATATTTTATAAATTTAAAATATGACGCAAAGAAAAAGCCCCTAACCAATCCTGTAAACAGCAATGCCTGACTATTTTCTTACCCAGCTCCTTTATAATCCCTGGGCAGGGAGAAATATTTGTGTTCCTCAGCTGTCGTTCCGCAGTCCCCGCCGTGAGTCCCTGCCCGGCAGGTCTGCCTGCCCCAGAGCCCCCGCCGGAGTGCCGAGGGAAAGAAAAGCGTTTGTTGTGTTGTGGACGTTAAGCACCCACTGGGGTCTCGGCTCCGTCCTTGGAGCCTTATAATCCCCTGCACTGCACGGATAGCACAGACTTGTCACTTTAATAACCCAAAGTAAATAAAAAACCAAAGAAAATTCCTTTCAGTTGTGTTTATTTTGGGGAAGCTTCTTTCTTCAGCTCTGAATACAGGGAATATATTTTATTACCCACTGTGACATCTCAAAATGCCGCAATTGAACTTAACCGGAAAAGAGAGTCACGTTCTGCCCTTCTGCATCGCATTCATCCGCAGAGATTCCTATTTCTTATCAAAGGGAAAGGACAGAGGGGCTGCGGCAGCGCAGGCCGCGCTCTGACACACGCTGAAAAGCCATAAAGAATTGGAGATGGCCACCCCCGGGACGGCAGCCTCCTGTCTGACACTGCCTCCTGTAAACCAAGCTCTACCCTGGGTCTAAATTAGGTCCTAATTTATCCTTGTTAGCCAATGACATAACTCAAATTGGCAAATTCACATTTTTAATTACCAAATCACGACGGGGAATTTTTTACTAAGTTGTCTGAAGTGGTAATAATAATGATGCAAAGGAATTGCATCACTCCCACCCCTACACACCCCCCCGCCATTGCAAAGTCTGTTAGAGCATCATCTCTCAGAGCATCCCACCCCAGTGCCAGTGCGAGCGCTGCACCCAGAGTGCAAACTGGCCCAACTCAGCAGAACTTCGCATTCAGTATTTTGAGAGGAAAACGTGAAAGTCCATAACAAATAAGGATTTGGACATTTATAGTCTGCATTAGAGACGGGGAGTAAATAAATAACCTTTCCAAAGAAACATATCTTTTCAAACTTAGGTGGGAAAAATATAGTTATGTTTGGTTTTTTTCTAATTTGAAGCTTAGATGAAAGTTCAAGGTCATTTTCTTGTATTCAAACCCATTCAGCCTCTACTCAGCACCGAGTCATTAGAGCTCGCTCTTTGTGAGCATTTTGGTACAGAAAACATCTGGTGTTATACTCTAAGTCAATATAGGTAAATGATACAAATACAGTTCAAAATGTGATGGCTTCATGATGATTGTACCTGCCCAGGAGAATCCCAGCTGAAGATGCAGTGCTTTATTTTGTGGAGTTACTCCTATGATTTTACTTTTTGCTGTCTGAAGCGAGACACTCCGTTCATCATTTTGACCACTATTCTTGTGCCAACTGTTGCAGCCATGCCTGGCTGTGCTGTGATATTTGGAAACTACCCTCCAGGTAGAACAAATGTTGTTTTATTTGCTGGGTGGAAATTTGTTAAATAAATCATAGATTCATAGTGGCATAGGAAATTAGCAATAAGCTGTGCCTGGAAGGTTAGACATATTGTACTTCAAAATAAGCAGGAGGCCACTTTGCAATTCAAAAGAGATATATTGGGAAATGGGAAGGCACATCTGTTAATCATTTTTCCCAATACCCGAAAGGTTGTTAGCTGGAGTCCCAGCAGAGCCCTGGACTGACACCGAGTGCCTCTTTTAAATTAGCTTCAATGACTTCTCTGCCGGATCCGGCTGCCAGAAGAAAAGCTTGGGAGCCCTTTCCCTGGAAGCTCCGATGGCTGTGGCCGCAGCACAGGAGCGGTGCTGCGGTTTCCATACGGCTGGGACTCCCGTATCATTATTGCATTACGCTTTCTGGTTTGAAACACCGCAGGGCGTTATTAGTCTGAAGGGCTGACATTTAGTAGGGGCTACAGCCTGGGGTGCTCTTTATTTGACAATTACTTACGAGTTTCCCTTAGAAAAGAACACGTATAAAGACTGTTTCCAAAAGCTTCCTTCAAAGTGACATCTGATGAATTTAAATAATGGGTTTTTGCACTGCTAACCCTTCCAAACATTTTTACATTTATTGTAACCTTTACAAACCCTTTGTTCCTCTTCCTGATCATTTTATAAGCCCTATCTACCTGGAAATATTTCAAGCAAGCTTTTGGAAGAGACGCTGAAAGTCTATATATCTTTTTACTGTGTCCTGAATCGCTGTTAGTATCAAATGTTTTTTCTCAATTGGAGATACCAGGTATGAACTGTTTCCTGAACAGGTTATGGGTCAGGCAAAGGATTTGCTTTTTCTCACCTACAAGAACTGATGAAATGAGAATAACTTCAGCTTCTCAGCTTTTATTTTACGGAGAAAAAGAGTTTAACAACTTAAATCGGAAAAAAAAAAATCACTTTTGAGCTTTTAAAAACCTGAAATTTTAGGCAAGTATAGCTATTTTCCATTAAATTTCCCATTGTGCTGAAAACCCCCTTTTTTTTCCCTATAAATGTATGTCTACATTAAAAAAATCTCTACCTACAGGTCAAAACTGCCGACAGGGGCTGTGGAGTAAAGGCCTTCAGAGGCAGCTTCACTCACCATGGCCAGAGATAAGCAGCTAGAGCCCGTTTTAAACCCCGAGACTGATGCCAGCCGAGCCCTTCATGTTCGTCGCAGCGGGGCAGGCTCCCGCTGGAGACCCCTCCGCCCTCTCCCGTGGGTCCCGAGCCCAGCCCCGGGGCACAGGGAGGCTGCGGGAGGCTCAGCCCCCCGGGCAGGATCACCTCCGCGGGCACCGCTTTCATCCCGGCAGGCAGAGCCCAGCCAGGGCACCACTGAGCCCCTCGGATGAACTCAAGGGTGAGATCATGCAGGCAGACATCTAACAGCTATTTGGATTTCTTCTTTTAAACTCTACCATTCCCCTAGGTCTCTACAGCGCTTCTGAAATATTTCTTGAGGGGGGTTCCCAGAGCCTGCAACAGAGCTGGGCATAAAACCTTATCTGCTCAGCCTTTGTGCAGCGCTTACGCCTGGGTTTCCAGTCAGAGGGCTCCTTCTCCATAACAGCTAGCAGCTATTGCTGTTTTTTCACCCTTACACTACCCAGAGAAGAAAAAAAGTGGTGAAAGAAAGGCCAGCAAAAGTTCAGATGCAGCAGAAGTGATGCTCATTGCTGCAGGGCAGTTTAAACTGAACTACAATGCAGTTTAGATAAACAAGAATTAATTATCTCTGTTAGTCTGTGAGGCAACTGATATCACGTATAATTAAATTATTTTACAATTATTACTTTCTGAGTGTGTAACCAAGAAGGAGAATAAAGGTAGGATTTTTTTCATATCTTGCAAAATAGTTTCACATTCAGAATACTTTGTTTTACTGTATTAGCTTGTGTAAACTGTGGTAGCGCATGTTTCCCTTTTCTTTTATTTGCCCATTGGGTTGTTTACTTATTGGAATTGAAGTCAGAAGTGGTTTGCTCTCACAAGCAGTACTGAATTTCTAATAAATATGTAAATAATATATCTCTGAGCTGTTGCCTTTGGCATTTGTTCATACATTATCCGCTGCAGTAGTTAGTCTGCTGTGAACACACACTTGTTTTAGTTGGAAGAAATATCCAGGATCTATCCAGAGCCCCAGAACGGCGTTGCCGCACTCGGAGTCACGGGTGTTTTTCCTCACTTTGCTGTCAACTGCATGTGGAAGGTACCACTTCAAATATATTAGGAGAGAAAAGAGAAGCTGGAGAAGAGCAGAGGTCAAGCCCGAGCAGAGGCTTCACTGGCAGCACATGGAGAGGGGCGGCACCAAGCATCATTCTCGGCCCCGAAACACCCTTATCGCTCCCACAAGCAGGGAAACCTGATGATCTTGAAAGGAAGTGATGTTGCCACAGGGTGAAGGGGAATTTAAGCCAGCCCTGCACTGAATTTTATCTAGTGACTGCGCACCGTGCCCCCTGCAGTCCCTTCGCCCACCCAGGTGCGTTCCACGGCTCTGTTGCCCGTGGGGAGCAGGAGCGCAATGGGGGCTGGCAGCGGGACCAGGCTGAGCTCAGCGCCGGGAGCAAGCAGAGCGCTGGGAGGAGGACAGAGGTGCGACAGAGTGGGGATGGATCAGGAAAATCAGCAGCAGGGTCTTGGGGGAAGAAGCTGATCCTTCAGGGCATGGTGGGACCTGGGGGTAAATGAGACACCCGGAGATTAAAACAGTGACATGCAGAAACTGTACCCGTAGAAAAGGATGGAGAGTATCACTCGGACTGCAGAAGCGCAAGGACTCAACAAACTCCGCATGGCACCTTCGCTCCAGGCTTTCGCGTCAGACACATGTAAAAAGCAAAGTCCCTAAGCTCGGAGTGTCCTGCCCAGGGGATGCCAGTCAGCTCCTGCCTTGGCGGCCCCTTTCTATTTCCATCCAGCTCCAAGCAGGAAAAAAGTCTCCTCTGGCTCCTGGCACTGGGACAAGACCCCTGCGAGGGGGGACAGGGGACGGCTCTGGGGACTGTCACTGCTCTGCACGTCCTTGCAAGAGACGGGACCTCGAGGGGGCTGCTGCGTTCCAGCTCAGCCTCTCTCCCCGACGCCCGAGCGCAAACCGCCCGCAGTGAACATTTCCCTGTGCTCAGCTGCAGCAGTTTTGCCAATTCTTCTCTGTTTTCCTATTTTTTTCCCTTTTCTGCTTGCTGCCTTCCTGTCTCAAAATGAGAAGCCGAGGAGGGTGGGCTCTGGCCTTCCCAAGGGCTGGAAATCTCCATGTCCTCAGAAAGCTCCTGCCCGGGGCTGGTTTCTATTTACCATAAATTCATCCCTTTACGCCTTCGCTTTCCAGCAGGGAGAAATCCCTTTGTGCTAACGGGGGAAGCCGAGCACCGCGCACAGATCTGCAGACGTAAATAGATCCTTAATTGCTTTCCTGGGCTGAGGCTTAAATAGATGGGACAAAGGATGGAGAAAAGAAAGTGTTATTTATTTTGGGGAGACCAGAAGGTTATGAAATTTTCTTGCATTTAACCAATGAGATAATGAATCTTTTAGCTCACAGAGTGCAGTAGATCCGTAGGTACTTAGGACATAATGTAATTCCACCCATATAAGCACTTTCACGTCTAATGGCAGAAGGATGTTTTGCGCCTCTGGTGCTTTATCAACAAAATGCCCTACTGCAGCTACTTGGCCTTTGGAGATTATTTTCTCAGGGAAGCTGTCATCACACAGCTGATTAATTACTCTAATAATCATAATTTTTTTTCTAATAAAAAACTCTCTTCCCATTCATTAACTACATTGCAGGTAGGTGACAGTGGTAATTATTCTCTGGAAGTACTTCTGAATTATCTTTTCTAATCCAGCCTGTGCTGACATTTTTGAGAGAAAAAAACATTTTGTCTTTCTTTCATGAGTGGGGTGACATTTGAATATGCAAACAGTGTCAAAGCGTGCCCTCCAGATGTTTTCCTGAACTATGATTTATGAGGTTTGGCTATTGTATTTGCTATCATAGACCTAGAAAGGTCATTAGACAAAGAGGCTTTCCTTGCAGGGGTCCCTTGCCGTCTTTATCTTCTGATATTTTAATTTTTTTCTTGAGCATCAAGCAGGAGATGTGCTGCGAGTTCTCCCATATGCCTCTGCTGTTTATTATTTATTTATTCATGAGTGTAAGAGTCCTGTGCCACGCTCTAGGCGCAGAAATCCACATATACATCCATTCGGAGCCCAACGGGTCAAACAGTCGCCGTTGGGGCTCCCAGCTGTGCCCCACACATTCAGCCTCAAGGGTCTGCAAGCTTTTGCCTCCAAGCACGGGGAATTCCATCCAAGGGCCGGATTTCCAACCCCTCCTTGCACACCGTCAGTGAGGATGTAAAGCGGGGAGCAAATCCACCTCTCCCACACCCCCCCAGACTCCCAGCCAAGGTCAGATCACCGTGCCCCACCATTTGTATTTGATTATTAGGGACAGATTTATAAAATGTCCCAAGTGCTGAAGTTTTCAGAATTTTGCACTTTCCGAGGCACTGTTTAAGGAAATGACCACACACACACAGAGGATTGCATCCTCCAGAGAGGCGAGCAGGAGTGATGTTGTGCTGGTCCGTGACAGCAGCTCAGAGAAACATCACTCAGAGCCCTGGGCTCCTCCGTGGGGCTGGGGACCCCGCGGGACCCTGCGCTGCACCTCCCCTGCCCTGTGTCCCGCCAGCGCGGGTGCGCTGAGCCGTTCACTGCCAGGGACGGGGGACCGTTCCGGCCCGTAATTAGGAAAGCTGGGTAAATACCGCAACAGCTGCTCTGTAAATATTAGTCTGCATGCTTAAATTAACTTTTCATTGCCCCTGCCCTTTCCCCTTTTGTTCTTCATTCCCTGTAAGTGGTTATTGGGATTGGATTTACTTGTGCAAACATTTTCAGAAAGCCACTTGAAGTCTCAGGTAGAATTATTCAGGAAAATAGAAATACATATCTAAGAGCGTGTTCACGCACAGCTGAGAAGTCAGTCACAAACAACATCATGTGTTTCGTGGAATCATAAAAAAATTAGATTGGAAAGGACCTCTGGGGATTATCTAGTCCAACCACCTCCTTGAAGAGGGGCTAACTTCAAAGTTAAATCAGGTTTGTCCAATTACAACTTATTAAAACTTAGTGAAATAGAAGCAGCAAGCTTCCAGTGAAGAGGAACAGCTGCCAAAATGACCAAAATAGAGGACTTTGGCCACTGAAATAACTTTCTCTATTCTGTCCTTATGGCTGGCTCCTGCAGCTGCCTCTCCCGCACAGCCTCCTCGCACGTCTGCCCACCTTCTGGGTCTCTGCCGATACCTCTTTCCTCACTGCGATCTTGGGTTATTATCCAACATGCTTGACAAAATTATCACAACACAACATTATTTTCAGTCTAACCTGAGAGTTAACACACTGAAGGATGCGGCGGATATTGGTCACCATAAACAAAGTGCTGGTTTGCAATTTCTGTCTTGGCTGGTGCCACGTTCGAGGCACTCTTGCTTGAACAGAGCTACCCGAATCCAATGTTAAATGCCTAAAGACACAACAGCACTGCTCCTGTGTTTATTAAAGCTACAAGTTTTGAGCTAGCCTAGGGAAAGTGAGGATAAATTGATATCTTTATGTTAAAGCTGGAAGCCAGCCCAGGATCTTTGAGCAAACCTCCTGCCCTTCCCGCTGCCGTTTGCTGTATCGCGCCAGCACAGGCTTCACCCAAGGCTTGACTCCGCAGCGTGCTCGAGGAACCGCACCGGCTCGACAGCGGAGTAAAGGACAAGGAAGGATCGTAAAGAAAGAAAATATGTAGCTCTGCCCAAAAAGCGGGATAGCTTTTCTGTAGCTGCACTAATAGGCAACAAATACATCGACATGAATTACTATTCAAGTGACAAGTAACGTGAGATTCAACTGTTAGATTAAGAACAGCCCCAAAATGAAAAAAGAAAGGTATAGAAAGGCAAGCTTAATTTGAATGCATACTGTGAACTGTTCATCAAAGCTACCAATATCCACATTCAATACAAATCTCTGGTTTCTGTGAGGGTAATTACAACAATTTTCTTGACTTCACTCTGCACGCAGCCGAACAAGGTGGTGTCTTTCCTTTCTGCTTTTCAGCAGTACAGAGTTCTTCTACGTCCTTAATAAATACCTTCCTAGGACAGGCCGTACTTTGATGATGGCTGAAATAATGATCCTCATGGACTTCCACCGTGGTACAGCGTGAAATTGAGCTACCAAATATTTGTAAAACATTTATGGACTCTCATGTGAAAAGAGTTATTGCATTAAATTAGTATTACAGAAAAGTCTGACTCTGAGTTTCTCTCTTCTGATGCTAAATATTTCTCCCGCACCAAGTACCACCCCAGTGCTGACAAGTGCAGGAAGGTTCCACCAGCCTCTGCTGAGTTTGGATTAACGAAGGTGGATCTGGAGGGACAGAGGGAAGGAAGAGAGAAAGCTATTTCAGAGGAAGAGTTAGAAAAGAGCAGGATCATTTTGGGTTACTCTGGCTTTACTGCTGCCCTTTGAGAGGATGCTTCCCACACCAGGGGAACATTCCAATTCCCCACGCAATTTTCAAACACTTATTAGTTACGTCTGTTGAACCTGAAATTCGAATGCCTAAAATACCTTTTCTGTGTTTGGTTTTGCTCTCCTACATCCTACAGCCTCCCCGTGCACACAGTGCCTCTGAAGCTTACAGATAATAGATTGGGTTTGAACCGTTTGCACAGCGAAAAGCCCGACTTCTTCCAGAGACGCTGATGTGTTCAGGGCTGTATTTCTTAGTAGAACAAGAGTATGCCAGGATTGCAAATCCAAGGCATGCGCAGCCCCGTCGTGCCATCCCCACGATTTCAGCTTTCACTCAGTACAGGCCTAAGGGCAAATTCAAAAGTTGAGAACTCATTTGAACTTGGGAAGTATTCCTGCATCTGGAGAATTGAGCCGAGACACACGATAACAGACAACTGCTATAGAGCAGCGTGACCTCCTTAGCAGCTCATTTTGCACTCCTGGGGTAATGTAGGATGGCTGGTGTCCCCCTGACAGCTTGAGCATGAATTTTCATTATTAGTTTTGCAATTTGTACATATTTTGTCAGCATTTGACTTCATCACTCTGACTTTCCGCCTGCAATCTCATTTTGCCAGTTCTACCTGGTTCTCCTGCTTAATTGAGATCATTACCGCCTGCTTTCCTTACTGAGGCTGGTACGCAGCCCCTGGCTCGGGATTCAGAATTTCATCAATTATCAGATGTGTTTCCTTTCCCATCAGTGCCAAATAAGGAGTATTTGGCCACGGTAACTGGGAAAGCTGACATGTCTTCAAGCAGACTTTGATTATTCATATATACATACACAGATTCCCCTGTACTGAAAGACATGCTGAGAAGTGTTTATCAGAATTATTAGGGACAGAGCCATTTTACACACCAGCTATATGTCTGTATACATACAGAACGGACACAGTCTTTCTTATTAGGGGAAGAATACAGATTGAATCAATCCTGTCTCGCCTCTTAAGAAAAAAGAATTAGCTTTGCTTATATATTAGTATATCTAGAACTGTTTACACAACGTTTGTGTGTGGGAAATATTATCTATAATATATACCTGTAGCATCCCCAGCTCGCTGAGAGCCAGCACGCACACGCGCGAGCTCAGACACAGGGCGAGGTGGGAAATAACGCCCAGCAGTTTCCAGGAATGATTGTATGTGGTTATTTACTCAAAAATGCATGCTTCAGACCCATAAGAGTCAATTGGAAACACCTGAACACTAAATTCAAAAAATTAAGTGAAAAGAACAGTGGATGTGAGCAGGGTTGAGGGCATTGCTCATGTACTCAACCCTTCTAGGCACTTTTTTTCCCAACTAATCTTTCTTTTCCAGTGGATCAGTAACCTCTAACAAAAGATCTGTCCTTTTTAATCATGCTCTTCCCTCCTCATTCCATCCTCCCTACACACACAACCACATTTCATTTGTTGATCCCATCGCAGAAGCCTCAGGGCTTTAGAAAAGTCTTTTTCAGCATGATTATATACATCTCTTCAACCTTTCTTGCCCCTTTCCTCTTTACTGCCATTCACCATTACAGAGCTCTGGTGCACTGCAAATTGAATGTGACAACAATGTTCTAGATGTGTTTATATATACATAAAAAAATAAAATCAGTAGAATATATGTATCCATATAGCTGTATTTTTCAAAATGGTAATGAAGAATTGCATTGTTTGCACAGTTCTTCCTGTAACTGATTACTTCGCTTACTGTATTCTGGATGACCAGAACAGGTGACGAACACAGATCACCGACGGCTACGAATATTTGGTACGGCAGGTTGGTTGCTGCAGAAGCCAGGAATCCGCTCACCTGCGGAGCCTTCTGTCTGCAGATCGCTTGCTGCTTGTGATTGTTCAGTCTGAATGTTGGGGCAGGTAAAGCTTCTCGAAGCAAAATCTACTGGCTGTAAAAAAAGTCTTTTTCTTTCTTCTACCCCGTTATATTTCTATTTTTTCAATTTTTGTTGAGTTCAAGGCACATTTTACCCCCTTTTCTTTCTTTTTTGCTACAAGCTCTGGCTCCGCTAAGGTCAACGACAACTTTCCCACTGAGGGCAAAGGAGCCATTTTTACACTAAATTTAGGCCAAACCCAAGTAAACCCCTTTTGATGAAAACAAAATATGCATCAGGTACACCACAGGTTTGAATTCCAATTTTGACAGAAAGGTGGTACCCTCTGTGTGATCACATGTATCTAAGCCTACAAAACTGTTGTTTCTTAAGTGCTGTCTTTATATTCCGACAACCATGATTGGGATGTTATTTATGCTCACACCTCTCGAAATGGAGCAGATCAATAATAGAATAATTAAATATAATAGTATATATGATAGATGATATAATAAGCATATAATAGTCAGTTACATAATAAGTAGTAAAACACTACAAGGTATATAAAATGGCAGCTATAAAATGAGAACTGCATGCGAAGGCAGTAAAAATCCAGATGTTTTTGTGGTCCTGTATCTCTGTCACTTCATCCCAAAGTCCTTTGTAACCTTGAAGCAACTCTCTAAGATTTTGTGTGCCATATTTAGAAAAGAAATTGCAAACGCCCCGGGAAGCGCGCTACCAGAGCGCTGTTCCTTTCCCTGCTACGCTATACTGACATGGGAGACAAGTCTGTAATTAGCAGAATGACCCACTGCACCGAGATGGAGGATCGCCAGTAGGAAGTAGCTCAGGGCCATGCTCCTTCGAGATCTGTGCCCTCCGTGGCCTCCTCTTCCTCGCCATGCTGCCCGCAGACAGCGCTGCTCACATCAGATAACACTGAGCACATTGGGTGAAGCCCTGAAAGTATTACACAGAATGACGTCTGCTTGCCCGTGTACACAGTGGCTATTTTTGCTCTTTGTCTTAGTTGCAAAAATATTGGGGATTGAAAACTTCTTACGGGGCATTCAAATTGAAAAAGAAAGCGTCTCTCCAACAAGCATGGAATACATTTATGTTGTATCACTACTAGGCACACAACAGAGACTGATGGCACAATTCTGGTCTCCCACCAGTGACCTCCCTATGTAATGCATATCCATTTATATCTCATGTTAGGGAAAGGACAGCTCGTGTTTGCTTGTTGTCTTTGCAAAATCCCTGTTCAGGTACCAGTTATCCCTGGGCAGAGGGAAGAGGAAAGGCACCCTGGAAACTCCCTACCGTGTGGGGAGCAAGGGGAGAGGTGTCTGAGCTCAGCTGGGTGAAAGCCAGGCAGAGCTGGTGGATAGAAATTGGTACACTAATAAAATCTGACATTTTGATCTCCCTGTTTGTGGCACTCAAGGACTCAGAAGACCCAAAGACCAAATTTCCTGAAAGCTCCCGGATTCCTTGCACATCAGGAGGAGCGTGTCCTGGCAAGGCAGATGGACTCACAGTATCAGGCAGACCAAAATTCCCTTCTGGTACAAAAATATGTTGTTCCTGTCCAGTTTACACCAACAACTTGCTCTCTGGTGCCCGGAGCTGCCCATCTGCCCCATTTTACCACCTCACTGACGAGGGTATACGTGGTGTAAAATACAGTCCCCATGCACTCGCTATCACCAAACAGCCCCATTCAGTCGGGGCCTGAAAACACCCAACGACCAAACGCTTATTTATCATTAACTCTCAGAGAAACGACCAGCGTGGGAGGGGAGAAAGCAAAAATGCAAATTATCTCCTGCCAGGTTTCCCAGTTAGGCTCGGTGCTCCAAAATCCCCTCCGCTCCCTAGCGCGGCGAGAACACCTTGTTATCCTCCTGGCCCGCTCCTCTCCGCACCGACAGATGGAGAGCCCTGGCACAGAAGACAACCATGTCTGTGCATTAATTATGTCAAGGGCAGGATTCCCAGATGAGAGCATTACAGCATCTATCTAGATGAAGTTTACTAGCCCACAGCTAGAAAGATTTGCCATCAGTAACCCTGTTCTGGACTGGATTAACTCTTCCTCTTCTTCCTTTTCACCGTGAGCTCTATAACCACGTCCTACAGAGTTTCTGACACAGTGACAATTAGCACAACATCTTTATATTCTCCTCCGGTTCATCATTTATATGTTTACCGCCCTTAAATTATTGATTTCTGCATCTCCATTACATTTTCTAAGCCAGTTGTTAAATTTCCCAGGGAAACATGAGAGCACTCAGCACCACAGGAGGCACCTTGCGCCTGGGCGTAGTGGGAGACCTCCAAAAGGCAAGGGGAATTTGCAATCTTAGAAGCCAGGAGAAAGAAA
Source organism: Rissa tridactyla (assembly GCF_028500815.1). Classification (NCBI taxonomy): domain Eukaryota; kingdom Metazoa; phylum Chordata; class Aves; order Charadriiformes; family Laridae; genus Rissa; species Rissa tridactyla. The sequence continues at coordinate 5,985,554 of NC_071486.1, forward strand.
GAGGCCTGTAGGTGAAGCCCGGCCAGGCTGGCGGAAGGTCCCAAACCTGAGGTGGGAGTCAGCCAAACCCTCTGCTGGCTGATGCCCCGGTCCCCAGGGCTCGTGCAAAGGACCCACACAGCCCCCCGGGGCAAAGGGAGCCAGGGGAGGAATCTTGCACAGCCCACAGAAAACATGGTTCCATTTTGTATGCAAAACCAACAGGAAAATACTTTCATTCCCATCAGAGGATCAGCTGCCAGAAGGCTGCAATCCTTCATCCCTTTGCTGGGTGGCACTGGAGCAGCCCGTGCCCGCCACAGGCTCCGCATGCTGGGAGGACCCACGTTAGGGCGCTGCTGGGCAGCTGCGCTTGGTCCACACCTAAAATCATGGTGGTTTTGAATACAACATCATTCCCACGTGAAGCCCAAGCAGCACGTCGGCTCAAAGCGCTGCACTCCGAATCCCTGCTGCAGTGGAGTCCCAACGCTGACGTCTGCAGGGACTGAATTCCAACACTCGCTGAGGTTTCGTTCCCAGCGATTCCCAGTGGAACGCACCTACAGCCAGTGCCGAGCGCTGCGCAGGGCTCCTGTGCACAAGCACTCGCTGGGTTTTCCTCACCACTCATTAGGCTAATAAAAGATGTTGCCTCTACCTACAAGGCTGGACTTATCCTGTATACATCGTACCGCTCAGACCGTGAAAAGATTTATGTGCGTGCTTAACTCTAAGCGTGTGAATAGTCCCATTAGCATTAATAATTGTGATCACTGTATAGTCCTCTCTGAGTCAATGTCAGACGGGCACTTCCCCGGCAGTTAGAATAAGACAGTTGATACCTTTCCATCCCTCCACTGCCACTATCAAATATTACACAGACCTCCCCGTCAGAGAAACAAGAGGACTGCGGTGATAAAAGCGTGCAGTAAATAGCAGAGAGAGCAGAAGGTCTAGATGTATTGGGAAGAGTTTCACCTCCCTGCTGAAGAGGAGGAGGACGATAAGCAGCCACTGGACCATGAAAAACCCCGTTTGGCTTCTGTGTCACAGCCTGACGGTTACACAGCGGTCAGGACAGGACAGCTTCGGCCTGCTCCCAGTCGTCTGTCTGGGCCGTGTTCCAGCCCACAAAATATTTCTCTCCACTGCAGGTAGAGTCTGGCCACATTTTACTGTCTGCAGATTTACTGTTAAATCTTTATTTTTTGCACCTGCCACAGCAATAACTGCTCCATGTTACAGTGCTCCTTTCCAACACTTCACCTGTCTGGCTCGGGCGGGCTCGGAGCCGGAGCATCCCCGTCCCCGTGAGCCCGGCAGAACAGTGGGGACGGACGGGTGCACGAGAGCAGAAAGGCAAAGCAGGACCGGAGCAGCACCAGAAACCCGCTTCCTCCTAGTTTAATATAAGTACAGGGATTTCTTGCACAGTCTCCCCAGCCTATTCCACTGGGTGATGGGGAGGATGACGCCAGGCCACGACCCCCATACGGAGCGGCAAAGAGCAATAGGTGATTTGCTGAAATTTGGGGTAGGAGAGACTCCCAGTCTCCCTGATAAATGTGCATTTCTCTCACTAATAAAAGGTTATTGTAAGAAGTCAAATAAAAATGTATTTGTGTTTAACAATTAAATGTAATTGGCAAGTGCTAATGGCTCTGTGATCGCAAAACTGGGGGAAAAAGCAAAGAGGAAGAAACTAGTTTGAAGGGATTTTATCTAATTTCATTTTAATTAGATCCTTTTTCTAACTGAGTTTCTAATTTTTCAATTAGCAATTAGCAGCTGCAACTCATTCTGAGCATCACGAGGTGCCAGAGACACTAATTACACCACAGGAGTAGGAGGCTGAAAATGAGAAATAAAATTATCCATGAATGTTATTAGAAGAAAGGAATGATTACATTCTGTAATAATATACTGATGTGAGCCTAATTAGATTGAAGGATTGGGGGGGAAATAGGAGATTTAAAAATGGATTCTATTTGGAAGCCTATAGGTCACCCTTTTGCCATTAATAATGATTAGGTATATTGCTTGGAAAAAAGCCAGCTTGGGAGTGATTTGTGTCTGCACCAGTCACCCAGCAAAGGTCCCGGTAACGCAGAGGCGGGCAACGCCAGCAAGAGGGGACAGGACCTTGCTGGAGATCTCCAGGAACACAACGCTGCCTCCGAACATCCTTCTGCGCCTTTGCTCTGCCCTCTGTAAACTAGCAGGGAAAACTTCTACACCTTATTTTGACAACGTTTTGAGGTACACAACTGAAAGGAAACCCAAAAGTTCACTTATTGTCATGTTTTACAAGCTACGGCAGGTCCCACTTGCCTGCTCACAAACCTCTACCCAGGCCCTGAACTTCACACCCAGGGAGAAGCAGAAAGTAGAGTCTCCAAGGGCGAAAGCTATTTAATCATACCAACGGGGCACCGCAGGGGACCAAGCGCAAACCTGTAAAGAGCCACTTGATAGCAAAGAGGGAACGCTGCACTGAGTCCATTTCTTTCCGCTTTTAAAACACACCAATTTTTCTTTGTGAATCAATAATCTCTTACACTTGATTTAGCAATGGGAGCGACCTCGCTTCTGCTCCAGTGTGCACAACCCGCATTTTGGAATCACTTCAAGGGACCCCCAGTAATAAATGATTACATCGAAATGTGGTTCTCAATAAAATTTATGAGCTCCCATTCATCCCACTCCCCTATTTGTCTTTATATATCTCACAGCATTTGCCACTAATTATGTTCCTCTTTATAATCTGTGCTCCCCAGTTAAGGGATGTAATTGATAGCTTCTGAAAATCATTAATTCCAAAATGGACCAGAAGTGTTTTGTCACACTGTTTCACCACCCAACCCCCACCCCCCATTACTGCTTTTCCTCCCAGCATCCCCAGTCCTGGCACTGAGACTCTTCACAGCTCACAGAAGGTCCAATAACGGTGCTATAATAAGAGAGGAAGAAGAATAGTGAATTAAACCCAAATTTTTTCCCATTAGTTGACAGTAATCCATCGCTAGAGGATACACACTTAGAAGAGGGGAGTGCTATGGGGCAGCAGCCCTGGGTGCTGTAAGGCCTCTGCCTTCCCTTTCAGCCTCACCCGACCTCTGGGTGATGACTCCCTGCCAGGGTGAGAGATTAGCGCAGAATGACAACAGAGGTTGGGGGGAAAAGGGGAAAAAAAAAATCCCTTCATTTAAAATTCAGCTGTTGTAGCATATGGTCCTCTTGAGCTGGAAATTGTCTTTGCAAGCAGCTCTGCTTTGTTGTTGTGCGACACAAGAGTTGGGTGATTTAGGGGCTGTGGGGTACAGCCTTGAATAAATAAAACAGACGTTTATTGCAGGGGAAAGGAGGGAGAGAGGCAACAAAGGTAAATAAGGAAGTCTGGAATAGTCAGGGTTTTCAATTCTGCTAAACAATGTGGAGCTGGTCTGTCTGGAGAGTGAAATGGAGAATGAGGAGAGACACCCACCCACCCGCATCACCAACACGGGCTGTGTGACGCTCCCCTCGCCCTGCGCCGAGCCGTGCCCCCGCCGTGTCAGCCCTGGGATGGAAGGTCCCACTCCCAAAGCTGCAATGAGCAGGTCATTTTGCTACTTCCAGCACCAATCCTGTCATCCCCTCTCCCTGTCTCCCTCTTGACAGTACCACGCAGCTCTACCGCCAGGCTCTGGAGGGCCAGGAGCAGGGAGGGCCGTGCTCCGGGGCGACCAGCAGATTCTCCTGCTGCTGAGGAGGGGGAGCCCGCGGTTTTACTTTCTTTCCATGGTGAAGTTTCCCTGCAAACCATGAGCCTGCTGTCAGCAGCACTGCGGGCATCACGGTTGTACTGGTCATGGTGATTTCCTAACAGTCTGCTTTGTAAAAGCCAACAAACCAGCCAACATCGACCACCAGCCGTGGGACAAAAGGGACCCTCTCCCCCGACAGACGGAGCTGCCCCAGCGCTCCCACACCACGGGTCTCACAAGCTCTGCTCACGTCTGGGGGAGGACTCAGAATCAGAGATTCATAGAATGGTTTGGGTTGGAAGTGACCTTAAAGACCATTTAGTCCAACGCCCCTGGATCAAGCCCTAATGTCCAGCAAGTCTGTTCCACAGTGTGTTGAGCAGTGCCATCTATAAAACTAACCTATAATTAATCTTGCATTTAGAAGCTGCTTAGCAGTTCTGGCCCATCATCTCCTGCCAGAAAACTGCTGCATCTGCAAAGCTTAAGGGAGTAAAAAAGAAATAAAAAGGAGAAATGTAGTGCTCAGAAGCACTCTGCTCCCCTTCGTAGCTGCAAAGGCAATATTTCCAAGAGCACCACAATCATTTTGAAAGCCTAACTCCTAAAAAAAGCCCGTCAATCACTTTAGGCACTTTTAACATTTTACTTCACAGTCATCTACGACTTTCTTAAAAAAAGGCAAAAATTCCAGATGTGAACTATACAAAGCAAGGCTATTTCTCTCCCTGTTTAGATCCCATTCCTCTACCAGGAGAATTCTGACCGTTCAACCAAGGTCCTTCTTACTTGGGGCTGTCCGAACCTCTTGCCTAGTCATCTTTCCATTTTACTGGTTGAAAACCTTGCGGGATTTGACATGTGTGCCAATAAAAGCTTGGGAGTTAATATTTATTCATGGGAGCATCACAAGGCTTAGCGCCTACAGAGTCGGTCCAGAAGAATTTTTTTTTAAAAGAAAAATCGTCACTTCGGATACAATTCAAATGGCCTCCAAACCTCCAGGAGGCTGCACTTGTCACACAAATAAAACATGTAAATAAACAGATGCTTGCCTGCTGTGCTGTTTGCAAAATAAACAAACGCTTTTTTAGAAATGCCCTTTGGAAGTCAATATTGCCGTGAATTCAGATCAGGCCCAGCCCGTGGAAACCACCCCGGTGCTCCCATCGAGCGGATGCTCCAGCCAAGCGCATCCCCTGGCTCCCCGCTCGCCTCCAGCACAGCTTCCGCCCACCAGCCCTACACCTGTACCTGTTTTCCTTACGGTAAAGCCTATAAAGAACCACGTATATTCGACAAATATTTCTACCATCTCATTTGACACCGAACAAGCAGGAAAAATATGGCCCATCACAAGAAATATCAGTATAATGTTCCAATTTTCCACCATTTGACAGCAATCAAGCAGAGACTAATGGCTTTCCTCTGTGACTAAATCATTTAGCGACCAAGGTATTCTGTCTCATTCTAATTAGAAAAAAAAAATTATTCCAATAATCTCATTATCCCGATGTGAATAACAGTAAAAATACACCAAGACTAATGGCTCCTTCAGCACTCTCACTCAGGGAGATCGCCGGGGCAGGGTTTATGGCTCGTGCCAGGGTCCGCGTGGCGGCACGGCGCGTCTGGCTCTCGCCTCCGCTCCCAGTCCCGCTGCCGATGCTTTGTTTCAAGCGAGACTTACGCTCTCTCCGCACACTGAGGACTTTTATGTACTATTTTTAACTAACTTCAATAGAAAAAGAATGTGTCATGGAGTGTTAAACTTTATGGAAATTCTCCCAGAGAATAACATAATTTCACGGTGCATTACTCTACAATGACCTGGTACTTGAACAATTAATTTTTAAGGTATAGCCTTTTTCTTCCTGTGCTGTATTTAGCTTTCTCCTAAACCATCAACAAAACCAGGATTCCTTTTCTTTCCCTTTATGATCTGAGGAGTCAGTTAAAACCTCACAGCATGTGCTGCATTTTCACAATTCATCATGCAGAATATTCTGTTTGAAAACATAGTGAAGAAGGGGAACCGAAATGCTCCAGGATTTACCTTAATTATTTCTAGCTCATGAATCTATCGCCATTTCTCAGCCTACCTTATTTTCTGCTGAAAGTCTTCCACAGTTTCCCAGAATGCACTGAAGCCAATCTTTTTATCCCAGAGCAGCAACACTCTGCAGGTGCTCACTTCTACGCCTGGCAAATCCTCTCCGAAACTGGGGAGGGTCCCACTGGGGCTGGCAGACCAGCAGGGTGAAGAGGTGCTGTGTCAGCCCCAAACACAAAACACCTGGCGATCACCAAAGAAATGTGAACCAGGAAAGTGGCCATATTTTTTGGAGGCATTAATGGCTCATACCTGGCAGACCCAGCACCCGAAGAAGGACTTGCTCCATCCTCTTAGGAAACACCCTTCCACAGGCACCTCCTGTGCCGTATTGCTGGGGTTTATATTCGATCTTGCAGTTGTGCCCTCACACAGACCAAATTTTGAAATATAGTCTCTCTCTACCCACCCACTAATTTTAGCAGACACTGCCATCGAAGTCATATTTGCAAGGATGCCAGCTGCAGTGGGACATGCATAAACCTACCTCCACCTAAGGAAATTGCCATTTCTAGCTTTATTTTTTGTTACTCAGTAATACTTTGACTGAATAATTTGTGCACATCTGCAATTTCTATGGAACCATGCAAAACAAGGATCAGCAAGTCATTAGAGCACGTCTCTTCCAACCCATATGCTTTCATGGTAATATTAATCAGGCTAAGAAATAACTCCCTTAATGTTAGACATTATTCTCTTCTGCTACACTAATCTAGTGGATTAAATCTGCCATCTGCATATTAAAGTTAGATATTTTGGTCTTTATTCCCCTCAGGGCCTCACTTGCCATCCTTCCTTCGCAACAAATTAGCTCTGGGATGCATTTCAAAAGTTTGGGGAATCACCGAGACATTCACAGAGCAGAAGGCAGGGGCTCACAGGGCCAGAGCCTGGAAGGTGTAAAACTGGTTTTGCTGTTACTTCCCCTAGAGCCACGCCAAAGAGCTGCTCTAGATTCGCCCTGTGCCAGCTGGAAGGGAATCATGAATAACCCTGGTCCGTGAGGGCTGGTGCAGGGCCAGGGATGGCCCCTGTCCCCACGGGCTCCGCTTTTGAGAAAGATGAGAAGATTTTTTTCCGGGACTGGGTCAGAGCTGGGTGGTTTCCAGCCTTTCAGAAGCTGCCATGAAAAGGAAGCTGGCGGAGCCTGGGAGCGTCCGAGGGCGTCGCTGTCACTCTAAACACATCGCTGTTAGCAGCGGTGACAGTCGCACAGAGGAAATTGGAGTACCTGACACCACTGCCGGGGTCCGAGGGCTGAGACCCAGGCAGGTCCCCCCAAGCTGCAAAGCCATGTGGGCTCTGTCAGGCGTTTACAGTACACACTGCACTGCAAAATGTAAGGAGACAGGAGTGATGCGCTAAACAGGGCTCCCAAGTCGCATCCAGGCAAGGCTGGAGGGGACTCGGAGTTTCCACTCCCTCCACCCCTGCGCCGGCCAGTTTACCGTGGCCAGCCCTAAAGCAAACCCCGAGGAGCAGAGAAAGGAGAGGTGGGAAACGTCCCATCACGGAAAGGAAGAGGCGAGTCAGGAGAAAAAGCATTCTTAAAGCAACTTCTGGAAAATGAAGATGTCGTCTGTCACCCACCAAATGTGTTAGTCTATGTAATTATTCTCTAGCTCTATCGGCCAAAACATTCACATCAAACTGGAACACATAAAGCCTGTCAGTCACAAGTAATTTTTCAGTCTCAGTGAGTTTTGATGGAAAATGCAATTTACAAAAAGGAATCAACATTTTCCTTGCAAGACATCAATAAATGACATTTTTCTGAGATGCTCCAGTACCTTGTAAGTGCTGTAGCTTAGATGCCTTAACCTTAAGCATTTTCCTCATCTGGGTTTTTGGCTAGAACACCATTTCCTGATGCACGCTGCCTCTCCCAGGAGCAGAGGCGCAGGACTGAGCCCATGTACAAGGGAATTGTTCCTACCCAAGAGGCCTCCCAACAGGGGGAGTTTTAACTTGAATTAAATTACAGCTCTGTTTCAGTTCTAGAGCTGCTGGACTCCTCTTCCCCTCTACATTGGCTGCTCCAAAAAAGTGGATGCTTGTACCTAAAAGACAGCAAAACAAATCCCTGCCATCGATCCCCTTGGATGGATTGGCATGATTTGTTTTGTTTCATTGGACAGCTGTTTGGAATCAATACAGCCCCTCCAATGCAATCGCAACTGTCCCTGAAGAGCCCTTACGATCTCCATGGAAATAAAGGTGATAGAAACAGCATTATTCGGAGATCACAGACACAACAGACCTAACTATCTCCATTTGAGACCTTATGGTTGACCGTGTCAATACACCATCAGGGACCCGGATCTGCTGACGATTGCCACTTTACTTTTCTTCAAAGCCATTCGGGGCTTCTGTGACAATTAGCGCTTGGTGGGGGAGTGCTGGACCGGAGAGGCAGCACTTGGGCAGAGCTGGTGCTCGCAGCATCGCTGGGTAAAGCGGCACAGCTGGTTTCCATTGCAGTGGGGTTTACGTCCTCGCGTGCTGGCTCAATTCCAGCATGGCCGATGACATTATATCTACCCAGACATCCTCTGTATTTTTAAATTAATACCTACTCCATAGCCTTTTCTGGCTCAGAGCTGTTTAATAGTGCTGTTACATCCTGTCAAACAGATGGTAGATTCTCTTTCAAAGATGGTTGGTTCTGTTTTTCATAGACAGTGATGATGTACAGGTTGCAAAGTGCTTTAGGATCTATTGGGGCAAAAGCGATTATATTTCAATCGATGATTTCAAGAAAGTAATAAACTGTTCCATCTTGAGAGCTTAAATTTAGAGTTTTAAAGCTTTTGAAGCCCTACGTGTAAGCAAATTAACATAGGGCATGCAGCTAATGCTGTCCTGAACAGGAGTCGTACAGAGACACACAACCAAAACACCTGAACAGGTTTTCCTCGAATAGAGCTGATCTTGGACCAATTGTACCTGTACCTCACACTCCTTCTGGGAAAATTACTCTTGTAACAACAATCAAAAAAATAGTAATAATAATGTTTACTTCCATAGCCAATCTGCATTGTTCCATTAATTACCACAGAGGGACTAATTTCTATCTGCTCTAGACTGGGCCATTGTCCTTTATACGAGGGCATTGTTTTCCTCTGTGAGAAGCACAGGCTAAGGAAGCTGGCCAACAGTGCGGAAAACATAAAGCAAAAATTTTAAAGTTTTAAGTAGAAAAAGCAGCTGATCCAGGAAAGGATAAGCCCCATTTGTCCTCTTCAAGTCATTTTAACTATTGAATCCCATTGGCAGTTGTGTCATTTTTCACTATCTACTGCCGTATGGTCTTGCTATATATAGAAATCCCATAGTGTTGCATCTTGACTTGGTGTGATGCATAACGATTAGGTGGCAGCCAGGTTTATTTTGAAGTAAGCGTTAGGTCACACTATTACCTTGTGTCTGAGAGATGAGTTTGCTCTGCCTTTGAAGGGAGATGAGAATTAAACTGCAGCTTACCACCTCATAAAGAAATACTGGACAAATTACCCAGCTATGCTGTATTGGCTGGGATTGTTAGTTAAAAGTGACAACCAGGACTATAATTTACACGCAGACTCTGAATTTAAACAAAGTCCCCAGCACTAAATCTTACATTGTAAGCTTTCTTTTGTATTTCTGACTCATTTTGTGCTGGGAATCGTTTAACCATAGACTTTAACTGCTAATACAGTTCCATGAAATGCAAAGTATAAATCAAAATTACTGGATCACTCAAACTCTGTCTGAGTAGTTGTTTATATGGCATTTTTCTTCTACTGCTTTTGTATGGCTACAGAGACACCATAAAATTATGATATACTGTACACATCTCGCTCCCATCTTGCCAAACGCTGTTGCAAATAAAAAAAAGTATGCTTAATTATTTTCTTAGTTATACAAAGCATAAACACTAATGATAATAAAAGACACTAAGCTAGGGCAGGTACAGTTATTCATCAGATCACGGCAAATGATGAATAAGTGAAATACGTTACAATTAAAAGAAGAAATAAAAAACATCTCAGAGATCCTTTCTTCTCCATCCAAGATGATCACAGTCTCCCCTCAAACAACACCAAGGGCCATCACCGCGATCTGGGGAGACATCCTCCGTAATGCCTCTAAAGGGGTGGACAAAAGGAACAGAGATGTTTCCAGAGAGAGAAGTACCTGACACTACTCGGTCTGGAACTGTAATCTGGCTGGAGTTCTACGGCAAAAGAAAACGGAAGGGAAGGTACAATGGAAGCTACAAATCAAAGACCTCTCTGTAAATCAAGCCTTTATGTTCATTAATCCCAAATTAGCGCATTAAAATAAAGCAGCAGTTGATTAATATCCCTAAGTAACACTTACAGTTGAGTGAGAACTTGATGTTAATGTACTTGATATTACAGTGCATTAATAAAGAGACAGTCTCTCTTTACCAGAGACGCTCTTGGAATTCAGCTCGCAGAAGAACAGCCAACCACGAGCAGAAACACACGGCAGAGAAGAACAAGAGTTGTATGTGCCTCCTTGCACCGATGGCAGCAAGGAAAGCATGAAGGAACATTGCTTTGGGAGGAAACCGTAAGCACTAGAAGAAGGGCAGTTGGGGGATATTCAGAGAAACCATTCCCCATCCGAAGAACACCAGTTACTGCAGGAGTTGTACTGGGAAAACTTCCAGTTCCAGGAAAATTTGCTAAACGTGAGGGTGAGGCAGCAAAGACACTGGAGGGATGAACACCTTGGAAATGGAACGGGGGAGTCCAGACCTGGGAACATTCAATCTGAACCTGGGAGATTTTCAGGTGTGGAGCCGCGAGGGTGCTGAGCACTGCGTGGGAGCCCTGGAAGGAGCCGACGCGGGACACACCGACAGCGCTGCTGCTGCGCCGGGAAAGGGCTGGTGGCAGTCGACCACATAGGAATGGTGGAGAAGGCACCTGGATGTTTCACATCTCTTCTGAGGATATTAACCGGAAACGTTTTTTAAATAGGAAATAACAGAAGGCATTCTATAAGGCTTTCAGATATTCAAATTATTTTAACTAATATTGGGGTTTTTTTATTTTTTTTAACCAACCACTCACATTCACTCTGTCCAAAAAAACTGATGTACTTCTAAGTCCAGAATGCATCACAAGATCAACTTCTATAAGACACACCACTAAACGATATATAGTTATCCCTCTGTTGAGCTTAATAGAGAATAATTTTTAGACAGCACCTCGTACTGAATAAACAAAATCTGTAGCAACGCATATATCGGAAACAAAAGATGTAAAAGTAATTTAGGATAATTGAACAACACATGGTTATTAAACATACTGGACCTGATTCTTCAGCAGTATAAGAGGACTAACGAGAGTAAATTACGTGAATGGCCACTTTACGCTATGCTGGCAGCATGGAGGGGCCTGAGCAAAAATGAAAATACAGACCAATATATCATCATTAGTTTGGAATTTCTGCCTTTTCCTTCTTATATAGATTTCACAGTGCCAATATTCTTCCTGCCGGCATGTTAGACAAATTAAAGTGACAAAACTCAATATGGAAATTAAGATCATTAACATATTAATCAAACTGTCAATATTATAAGAATTAGCACAAGCCTGCCAAATAATCATCTTACTAATGACTTAAGGCCATGCCTTTTGTCAATTAGCTTTGCAGCCTGCCCCACTGCCCCTTGCCCACTTCCAGATGTCACCAAAGAATAGACCGGATCACTGTGGCAAAGACTGTCTTGTTATTCTTTGTGTGATGATTACTTTGGTATGCAATTGCTTTGTTTTCTTATGAAAACTCTGTTCCTTAATTATACCGAGTTGACAATTAGTACAAGAGAGAAGTCTTGAATTTCTGTTTTCCAAGTCCAGGTTCTTAATCAAGCCCAGCGTTATATGCTCCATGTACATACTTCATTGCAATCATCACGTATATGCAGTCTTCTTTTTTCTGAAAAGGGCTTTTCCACAAATTTGTGGGTGTCAAAGTTCAATATAATCAGTTTTTTCAAATTGATTTTGATATTTCTGAATGCTAGTGTTTCAGAATTTCTGACTGAGCTATCGTTATCGAAACAAAACCTCCAGTAAAAAAATGTGATTGTGTGGAAAAAATTTGACAGTGATTCTAACGAAAGATGATCATTAAACATTTCCAACAGCAATACAGTAAAACGTTTTCTTGCAAAATGGGTACTAGCAAATTTGAAGCAACTTTTACTTTACAAAGGTAAGTTGTAGGATTACCATGTGCTTCTCTATGAGTTGATATTTACTTGTTTATTCGTGAGGTTGTTTTACAGGTGCAGCACTAAGTTATTCAATTACAACTGCAAACCCACTGATTTAGCATTTGCATGCCCAGCTCCTGACCTAGGGCTGTTTGTCTTCGCTTTCACAGCTGAGCTATAAAAGCACTGAAAATGGGGGTTTCAGCTGGAGACTGACAAACCAGGGTAAGTGCAGACAGCACAGGAGCAAGTACATACTCTTCACTCTACCACGGACATTTCCTCCAATGACACAAGGTCATGCAATTAATGAACGGCAAAGCAAAGCCATGAAAAATGGATATTAATGAAGTGTAACTCTGAGTAATAATACCATAAGCAACCTCTGATAACAAACACATTCTCCTAATAACATCTTCAATTATCTTCATTAACGCCTGTCCATGGCAAGATGTGCAATCTAGGCCTTCGGACCAAGGACCCAGCAGATTCGGAACATACTTTAAACACTTCCTCCAGCTTATTTGGGAAAGCGATTACTGATGGATAGCTTAAATGATGATAATACACATTTATCATAATTTTTTGGTAGCATATGCCTTCTTCATGTCATCAAGAACTTGAAAGTTGAATAAGATTGGTTGCATTACTCCAGAGATGTATGGGCTCCAAGCAGGTATGAAACACTGCCTGTCGAACACATGCAGTCCTGCCCCTTTCACGGATGACGTTGCCGGTTTGGCTAACAGTGGCCTGGGTCCAGCACAAGCGCTCTGCTCCCTGCCACGCACTGCAGCTCAGGGCAGGTCCGGTTGTCTCTGGCGAATATGCACATCACATCCCATTCCTGCTCTTCCTTTTTAGAATGAGCTTCTGAAAGATGCCAGACGGCAGTTGTAGGAAATTAAATCCTTTATTCAGAATTTAGCTCAGCGTGGCACTGACATCTTCCTCAAATTGTCTCTCAAGTATTTGAGTCCTATTTTGGAAAGGAAAGTTTCCAAGGAGAGGAGACATTATCAGTCAGCAAACCCTGGTGAGGCTTGCGACAAAGAAGGAATAATTAGTGCTTTCTGTAAAAGCATGTTTTAGGATATGGCCATTATCTCTATTGGAAGAACGAAAGTGAGACTAGAATTTCTGATAATACTTTGAGCCATTTACTGTGAGTGAAAGATACCAGAGTACCAACAATCTACTCTTCTCAAGAACAGCTCTAGGCTATTTGTGGCTCACTCAGGATGATATGAATGACAGAACAAAACTAATTATTTTGTGTATTTTCTTACATTTCTTTCAGTTCTAGATTTTTGTTGTCTTGAACTTATGGGTTAGAACATTTTGAGTGCAGGGAGCTAACGTTAGCAAAGCTTCCTAAGAAGTCCTTTACTGGCTATTTTCAAAGCTATTTTTCTTTCTCATTGCTGCACATGCAAAAATCCAGAATTTTAACTCAATTTGTAAACATTAAAACTTGTGTAAAATCCAGTCCAAGTATGAGGGGAGGGAAACTATGCAATTGCTTCTCATGGATCTTGCTTGAAATCCTGTGTAATGGGAAGGAAAATCTGAAAGAGGTTTTCGTGTCATCACTAAAGCCTTGCCTAGATATTTTAATAGTAATTTAAATTTAATAAAGTCATCATCTGTAAATTTCCTCTCCTCTCCTTTGAATTGGAAAACATTTAGTCTCAACCCCTGCAGCCCTATTGTGATCATACCGAAATGCTAATGAGGTAATGTCTCAATCTCGTCCTCCCTGGTGCAAACAGAGTAAGTGAGTCTTTTCAACTCAGGAACCTCATTTATCTTCTGCGAGTTATTCTGTTGTTATTATTACTGCTCCTATTTGCCAGAGCAGTGACAGCTGAGAAGGAAGGTGGAGAGGAGAAAGGAATAGAGCTTTCGTGGCAAGGGAGTTAGCGGTAGTTTTGTTAGAGTTTACCCACGTACTGAGCCTATAGTAACAATAATTAGACATTAAGTACCGTAAAGGTGCAAAATAACAGGCAGGGCACAGAGGAATTAGAAGGCGCTGTCAGTGGAGGGGCTGAACCCTAGACTTAGGCCAGATGGGAGGAAGATGTGAGGAATTAACACAAGTAATACAGATTTAAGGGGTCAAGATTTAAGGACCTAGCTGTGGTAGGAGAGAGATGAGGAAAACTAAGCGCTTTCTAGTAGTAGAACATAATACAAATGGATAGATGCTTGGTCATTTGTTACAGCGCCTTCCTTCGAACCATATTTATGCGTATAATAATTTACACCTTTCACCTTATAACTCCAAGCACCTACTGATCTAAATTACGCGGTTCATCATGCCTCTGGCAGCCAGGCGGTGCTGCCGATAGCCCGGGCATGACGAGGAGTGCAGTTTGCCTGGGGCTGCCCAGGCCCGTGGCATTCCCACACCTCCCAGCTCAACCCAGGAGCTCTCAAAGTTTTTCAGCCTCCATTGTGAGGAACAAAATGCTGAGAGTTTTGTGGAAAACCCCAACTAAGTAATAAAACAAGTGAAGAAAGGAAGGATGGTTAGCTACCCTTCCTTTTAATTAACTATCTTACATAAGTTTTAGATGCATGGAAACATTTTTTTTTTCCTGAAATTTTACTTCTGCAGACCGTAATGCATGCAAACCACAATTCTAATAAAGTGCAGCATCCAGCTCGCTGCTAAGATGACAGCCTTGAAACTGGACCTGTTAGCACAGCCACACTACAACTCCACCCAGAGAACGGCTCCAGAATATGGTCTCATCCTTGCCAGGGAGACATTACAAGACGAAAGACAGCAGAAGAGAAGTAGTGGTTTTCTGGGTAAAGAATAGCAAAATAACTAATTCCAGGGGACTGCTGAAGTGCGTTAGCTACGTGCCTCCACTGTTCCCTAAGAGGCAGCTTTTAAACTTGACCAGATTCAACCTCTACCGAAATATTTGCATATGAAGAAAAGAATCAGCAGAAGTATTTGATGTGATGTGATGCTCCAGCCCTTCAGACCCCGGCTCCCCATCACGCCAGCAGTGCTGACACTGCCACAGCTCCCTGTCCCCGCGCGCTGCTGGGGCATCCTCGCTGCACCGCACAAGGAGTGGGGAGGTCAGGGAAATACAGCTTTGCTGCAAATATTTCTCAGCAGAGGCAGGATTTCGCTCCCTGGGCTCCTTCAGCCCACTCGCAGCAGCAGGAGGGAGGGCAGCGAGCAGCAGGGGCAGCTCGCAGGGACCCAGAGCTCCTGGGAGAAGGTGGCACAATTTCTGGGGGGGCAGCTTTGCTTCGAGGGGTGAGGAAATCTGCTGTGGCCATGACAAAGAACGGTTCTGCAGAAACCATGGTGAACCCTCCACCCCCCCAGCCCGGGCAGCCGTCAGACCCCCGCAGCAATGCCCTTCTCCAGCGCCTGGAAGGGTGATTTACTGAGATGCGGTAGAACAGGAGAGTATGAGGTGCGAGGGGCTGGACATCGGCTCCCGGAGCCAGGCTGCTTTACAGGCTTTGCAAAGGCATTTCCACAGAATAAGGAACAAAAGGATTAGGAAAAGGTGTGAATAATGCACTTCTACCCTTGTCTATCCCCGCTTGCTGTAACAGATTGGTAAAATAACTTCATCCACCAGTTTATTAACAGCTTGCCCTCTCTTGTATCTCACCTCCATAATGAGATAGAGCAGATATGATGGATTACATTTTGCCTCCTGCTTCCATCCCGAATGAATTATCATTTCGCTCTTCTCGCAGTCTCGTGGTTTGACTGCCTACAGCCCATTAAGTGGTGGGAAGTAGGAGGGGGAGGATGAAGCCATGTGATGTAAAAGGTAAAGGTCCCACTGAGAAAGCAGTTTTAATTTTCAGACTGGAAGACATGAAATTAAAAGAGAATGAGAAGATACTCTCTCTTACATTTCATCTGGCAGTACAATGAAAACAAACAGAAAAATCCAATTGCAGGGACTATTGAGCATGCAGCTCTCCCCAGCAAATGCTCTCTCTCGTGGAGGGCTCAGAGCGCAGGCGCATTCAATCACAACCAGGCAGGCTGGGCTCCCCCCCCACCCCGGCTTCACCAAAATGCCTTATTCTGCAGCTCTGCCCCAGCAAAAGCCCTCCGAGGGCCAAGAACACCCAGACCATAACTCTTGCCCTGCTCTGACAAGAAGTACTTCATCCCATCGCTCTTCATAAGAGCGTAGGAGTTTTACTCACACACAAGAACAGATAATCTAAAATGTAACACACACTTTTGTGCATCTTTCTTAAGCAAACCCCTGAATAACAGAAATCAGAGGGTTTTTTTCAAGCATGTTGAAGGCTTCAACTGTTTTAGCTGCATTAGAAAAATCAAGATGCTTCAAGATTACTGATCTATCACAATGCCACTAAATACCTGGTTTCTTTTCCACAGAAACAAGCCACTGCCTGACTCTAATCATTATCCCGTCAGTCCTTATACTTCAAGGAAATAACACTCACAGTTCTTTGCCCTGGCCACTCCTTAGGAAAAAATAATTTTAAAAAATTGCTAAGGATGATACTACAGAGCCATGCTGGAACCCAAGTAATTTTATATGTCCCGTTTCATACCACAAGTGTCGGTTCGAAATGGAGGAGTGTAACCAAGTCCTTGCAACAGAAGTAAGAGTCGCACAATCCAGCTCTGAGCGTTTTAGCTTTGTTGTATCTTTCAGCAGTAAGTTTGCTTAATTATAGGTTGGGTAAAGACATGACAATTGCCTCTTCACTTTAAAGTCAATTTAGCACTATGAAAATTCATGAAGCAAAAATTAATAAGCTTCAGGCAGCTTCAGCACTGACCTCTGTTTTGTTCTTTCTCTTTGCCAAGAATTTGTTACAGGTTCTACTACCAAGAGCTGATTCTTCCCCACAACCAGGAAAAAGCATCAGAGAACTCAATGCATCTTGTAGCGGCAAAAATCAACACTGCAGTCTTAACAGCTCACTAACATTTTCTCCTCACACAATTTTGCCATACAGGGTTTGTTTTGAAGCATATTTTAGTCTAATGTGAACGACGGGTCTGGCCACCATTAGCAAAATACTGTAAGTGAATATCTGCAGGGTAATGGATTCTTGATAGCAACTGTATCTAAACGGGCAAATTAAATCATACAACAATTTTAGCTTTTGATAAACTTGATGAGTCGCTCACTACAAACTAAGTTAAAGACAAGAGGAGAGGCTCGGCTGACTTAGCAGCTTATCAGACACCTTTAATTTCCATCTTCAGAATTTCATGCTGTGGTGAGAATACGAAAGATATTGATTTTGCTCGTACCTACGATGCAGGACAAGATCTAAATTTGATTTCAGTTACCCTACGTTCTATACAGTAAGGCAAATTAAAAACAACAGAACGCCCGCTCCCTTGGACATGAATCTTCCCTGCAGCCGTTGCAGTAACACCTGAAGGCACCAGCTGACCCGGTGCTGTGCCTGGGGCACGCAGCCGTCACCGCCACTCGCCCAGCGCAGGCAGTGCCACCTTCCGCACCACTCACCACCCTGGCGCCGGCCCAGGTGCTGCTCCTCACCAACACAACTCCCTGCTGCTAGATATCAAATGATTTTTAATATCACAAACCCCGCTTTGGAGCCAGGGCTTTGGCTTAGAAGGATTAAAGCTTAAACACTCAGATCCTACGTTCCTTGTCTAATAATCCTGTAATAATACCTCCATAAGACTCAGGAGAGGAAAGAAAATAAAGGGGTGAAAACAAAAAAAGGAAAAAAAAAAGAGATCTTTGCTGTAAGTTCATGAAAAACATGGGTGGGCTGGAAAAGTCTGCTCCAAACTCGCCCCCGTGAACACAGCATGGGATGAAACAAGAGCAGAGGAACTCTGAAAAGGCAAGGAACCGACTTTGACAGATGGATTTAAATGTGCCTTTCAGTGCAGGAGAACAGTTGATTCTAAGGCATGAAATCAAATTAGTGCATCTGCAGCTGCCTATGTGTCATCCAGCTTCATATTTTACACACTAAATGCATTTTTTTAACCTCATGTTAGCTACACTTTTTTTTTTAATATTACACTCCAGGATTTGCAAAATGGTATTGGCAGGTATTAAAATGAAAGCTGAAGCAATGGCACAATCTGTCTCATTTTCTATTGTAACATGACAGAAATCTTTTTTGGACTCATTTACTATCAGGTAGGAGAAGACTTGGAAAAAATAAAATCCCAGCCTCAACTTCATCAAGAAATTCAAAACTCTTCAAAAACTGTAAGCAAATAGTTGTGTGCTTCTTGGTGATGTTGAGGCTGGTTGGTCCTCCAACCATCTCGCCTCCCCCCGCTCCTCACCTCCCTGCCACAGACGCCAGCGCGCCTCTCCACCACCAAACCTGCACAACGTGGGCACAGAATCACAGAATCTTCATGGTTGGAAAGGACCCTTAAGATCATCGAGTCCAACCAAACCCCCTGCAATCTCTGCCACTAGAGCGTGCCCTGAAGTGCCACATCTACACGTTTCTTAAACACCTCTAGGGATGGTGACTCAACCCCCTCCCTGGGCAGGCTGTTCCAGTGCCTGGCCACTCTTTCAGTAAAGTAATTCTTCCTAATATCTAACCTAAACCTCCCCTGCCGCAGCTTCAGCCCATTTCCTCTGGTCCTGTCATTATTCCCCTGGGAGAAGACGCCAACCCCCACCTCTCTACACCCTCCTTTCAGGGAGCTGTAGAGGGCAATGAGGTCTCCCCTCAGCCTCCTCTTCTCCAAGCTAAACATGCCCAGCTCCCTCGGCCTCTCCTCGTATGCCCTGGTCTCCAGAGCCCTCACCAGCCTGGTCGCTCTCCTCTGGACACGCTCCAGCGCCTCAATGTCCCTCTTGTACAGAGGGACCCAGAACTGAACAGAGCACTCGACGTGAGGCCTCACCAGCACCGAAACACTGGCACTCGGACACATTCCCCGAGAAGGTGAGAGTGCTTACAGACAGACCTGGGAGAGAGGAGGCAATTTCAGCAGAGGTGTTGGAAGGATTCAGGGCATGTTTCATGGGAAAAGGTCTCAGCAGTGCCCCCAGAGCTGCACGTCACTGGGGAAGCAGCAGATAACAGTGCAAACAGCCCCGTCAGGCTTGGTGAAGAAAGGTCTGTGGATGCTTTTCCTCTCCCATTTCCCTATGCCCGTGGATAGAAAGGAAGCCCAGAAGCAGGAGCCAAACAGTTGCAGGGAACAAACTGGCCACGGCTGGTCCCCCCACCCCAGGCCACTCACACCTCGCCCAGTGTCACTCCTCCCAGCAGGTTTTACGACTTCACAATTACAGCATTTTACAAGACTCGGGGTGAAAGACACTCACGCTGTCAGACATTTGTCCCACCCGCACAGCGCCCAAGGGTGTCCTGTGGAGGATCAAAGCCTACAACCAGTTTGGGGTGATCTCTGGGGCTTCTCTCTCAGCTGGCTGGGTTGATGAACTCCCTTATTTTTATTCTAATGCAGCTGGAGGACCAGTGCAGGATCATATGTCTACACACGTAGAAAAACCATTTTCTTGTTAAAGACCAATTAAAGTTGTTATTAGATGTCCATATATAATGTAGCCACATTGCATTACAGCCATATGGAAGTTAAATGATAAATGATTTAAAAATGAATATTTTAAAATAAGAGTCTTGCTTGCAGTCTTGAAAACTTTCTACTCAGTGCTTTTATCTTAAAAGTTACTGGGTATTTCAAAAATTGGGAACAATGCAGACAGCACAGATGACTAAAAATTTGTTGTCTGATTTTCAACATAAAAATTATTGTACTACACTTCAGCTTTCCGTGAGCAATGATTACATTACAGAATACCTGCCTACAGCCCTCAGAATTGATCAAAATAAAAAGCTGAACTTGTATAGTTTTTATAACCAATTCCTAAGGGTTTGGTCAAATTCAGCACAGGATAAAATGAAACAGAGATTGATTTATGTAGAAGGAGCTGCAGTTGCAAGGTTGAGCAAATTGTATCTACTGCAAGTGGGAACGGCTATTGCCCAAACACAAATCAGATTAATTGTAACAGAAATAGGAAGACAACAGGTACAACTTTTTCCCTGTTTTCTTTCCAGTACAAGTGCCAGACTCATCGGGGGGGGGGGGGGCGGGGGGGGGGAAGGAAAATACAGGAAGGGTGATTGTTTTCTTGTAACACAATGAGACAGCAAAACAAAACGGAAGTTTCACAGCTCCTAATCATTTAATTCTCATGTTTGATCCTTCATTTGTCATCCCCTTATACAGCAGAAAGTCAAGACTTAATACGATACCAAGTGAAGAATTTTATCAAATAAAAGGATCCAAGTGCTGGATCCTGCACCAGAATGATTTCTTCATGCCACCCTTAAAAATGAGAGAGAACTCATCTCTGCCGAGTGATTCAGGAAAAGAAAAAAAAAAAGCAGAAAGCTTTTGCTCCCTGCCAAGGAGGATTAATCTGGTAGTTGGGCATTTTTCTGTCATTGCCTCAGGTAAAGAAGTGGGATAACAAACGTTTCCAGAAGGTGCCCCAGAAGCCAGCAATGGCAGCGTGGGTGAATGAGAGGGTGAAGGGAAAAGCCGGCCTCGCATGCGGCAGCTCCGCACAGCGCCCTGCTGGGGACCCTGCTGCGGGGCACAGCCCACATCGCGGGAGCACGCGCCTGGGTAAGAACTTCCCCAGGTGCAGGCTGGGTACCCACGTACAGGCTTATCTCTGCTATTTGCCAGGACAGACGCACCCCCGTGAACGGAAGCCACAGCAAAGCTGTGTGCTTTCTCCCAGGGTGCTTGGAGCTGACACCGCAGCACCTGAAGACCAGGACTCAGGAGAGGAGGTGTTCGCTTTGTGGGACGTGCTCTGGGCACTCTTCTAAAGGCCTCCGAACAGTCAAAAAAATCCAGGAAGAAAGTCATTAAGAGTTATACCAGCCAACTACCTGGAGCTCACACATTACTAGTTCTGCATCCTAACCCACCCTGCAAATCACAGCCCAAATTATTGCTTGTTTTTATCATAGGGAAAATCCCGTTGGGCACTGAGAACCCTCTACGCAAAACAAGTTACTTCTGTGAAGACTTCATAGCTGAAATAATTACATCATTATGTTTCCTATGTGGACTGCTGTAGCTTCACTAGTGGTGCTGCTCAAGCACCGGTAAAAAAAAAAAAGATCTAGTAGGAAATTTCTGCATTAAGACGTGATCCAAAAGCAGCTCTTTTTATGTAGATCCTTCTTCTCTGACTCAGCAATACCACTGATGAATAATACTGCTTGCAAAGCACCTCTGACTTACCAAGCCCTTAGCCTACTGCAGTACCAGATTATTTTCCCCCCATTCCACTTCCCTTTTCCTTGAAAAACCTAGTGATGTCTCTGTCATGTTACCATTTAAAACCCCCTGTTCTTACATGCATGTTACACCTGTGACGCCTGCTGTGGTTGCACACTGAAAGCAAAGTGCCAAACAATGCAGGGAGAAGGAGGAGAAATCAAAGCATTTTAGAAATCTTAAGCTTGGCAAAAGCTGCGTATAATTTTGCTTAGGCTGCAAGTTGGCTTGAGAAGACAGTATCAAAGCGCCATCATTTCCAATTGCTTGAGCTTTACTTTTTAAGTTTATTTTTACTGCTTATTGTAGATCCCAGACTGACAGCTCTGAAAAATGTATATTTTCCATTTACACAAGAATAAGAAGTAACAACTCAGCAACAGCAGAGGCATCTGAGCGACATCTTTCCCTAATAACGAACCCAAACTGTTGACCTGGGAGCATCACCTAGAGGATTGTGAACCCATAGTCCAGTCCTGCCCTTGATTTTCTTCAAACTGACTACTTGTGGAAGTATTTGTGAAAGACACAGCCAGAACCATAAATTGACAGTCCAGTAATGAACAACTGATGAAAATTTCACAACCAATCTGCTCAAAGTCCATGAGGCTGCATACAAATGAAAACAGAATATAATAAACACTTAAGTCTCTTGCAAGACCAAGTCCTCCAAAAAGCCACCGCTCTAGCTGTAAAAGCTCGTTTAATGTAAATCCATAATGCACAGGTACTTGTTGCATTCCAACGCCGATGTAAAATTCCCATTTGGGTTGATTTTACAGCGCTCTGACTTCATTCACAAGTAACAAACAGACCTTTCTTATGTTCCTGGAGGTGATGAAGACAAGGCTGGAAAACTCATCACCGCTCTGTGATCCTGCGCCTGCAGTGGGACCAGCCCCTGTTTACCAGCAGGTCCAACAGAAGCGTTTGAAATTCCCAGTCTTCTTAGTTCATAGGCTAAAGAAGAAAATTTCATTTCTATAGCAATCTTTTAAAATAAAAACACTTTTACCTGTAAATCTGTTGGTGTAAGTCATTTCTGCGGGTTCATCCCTAGCAGTAGATGAGATGTTCTCATAACGCATCGCTTCCTGATATCTGGATGCAAATTACAGGAGCCGTACTTCCTGAAATCAGCATAAAAAAAGTTGAAAATGCATTAGGTTTGGGAGTAAGCTTGGCTTTCAGTATAATATTTCTATTACAGCAGCTATCCAATTGGAAAAAAACAGCTCATCCTCGGCTATGATAAAAAAAGCAGATAAGTTTGCTGCTATGATTTTGGAAACTTTTGACGCTTGCAATATTTACATGCCATAAACAGTATATTATAAGCTAGCAATTAAAACTCTTCCTTTTCCTACATCAAATAAAGTCAGTTTTGGTACCCGTGACACAGAGGTCTGCGAGCACTGCCCGGCCTCTCCCTTCTGCTCCGATTTCCATTTGGCCCATAGGCTTTGCCAGAAATCTTCATTCCTGATTTACCTGCCCCTTTTACATACCTGAAAAACCCTGTTCTGTGGAGCTGATGGTGCTGGGGGTTTGCATCGCAGGATGAAACGCGATGTGCAGTGCCACCCGCTCCTGCTCCTCGGGGGCGTCGTGACTCACGCTGCGCAAAGTGGGTTGAAAAACAACTCGAGAAATAGCTGGACCTTTTTGATCTCCTGCCTTGTGATGTGCTGTCAAAGAGGGGATGCTCCGCGAAACACAAACACGTGGCAGTGCTGATGCAGCAAGCTTTTGATGCAGCCCTGTCTACACTTAAAGGAAATCCTCCTTTTGAGGATCTCACAGCGGTTTGGGCAAAACAGCAAGAAAGGCAGGGAGGCTGCACCCCACTGCCCGAGGAACCGAGTCTCATGGAAGTAGCAAGTACCAATTTTTCTTCAATACAAAAGAGTAGCTTATTACAAACACACCCACACTACGGAAAACCTCGTAACCGTCTCTCTGGCTCCTACACCAGCCCCAAACTGGGTCTTAGCCCCGGGATGGAAGAGCAGGACTAAGTACAGTGAATGAGTTCCCCAAGTGACACTGGTGCAGGCCGGGGACCTGCCAGGACCGTGGGGCAGAGGGAGAGCGGTGGCACAGCAGGAGCAATGCAGCGTTCCAGGCTGCCCACAGCACCCTGGAGAAACCCGGCCAGAATCCTGCCGGGCTCCCCATCAGCCACAGTATTTCTGCTCCTGTTTGACACAGTTCTGGTCGATGCACTGTTGCAGCAGAACTCACTTCTGATTTCAAATCCTAGGACGCATCAGATAATTTGCATTTACTTAAGTTTTCAGATCTGGGAAGCGTCTTAGGACACCATATGATGAAAGCACCTTCATTAGTTTTAATGATTATTGCAACTAAGTTACAGTAGTCACCTACGTTCCCACAGCAAAACCAACCTCTTAAGAAGCATGTGAACAGCTTGGTTCATCCAGAAACGGACAGATACAGCACGCCCTGAGCCACACAGTAAGTGGGTGGGAAACCCAGCCTAAGAAAATGCAGGAACCCCTTTACAGACAGTTTTATCTGCTTTTTCCATCAGTGGATATATAAAGACAAAAAGAAACGGATATTTTTAACTTAAATTTTTAACTGAAGCGCTTGATGGCAGCGTTAAAACACGCTCACAGGAGCGTTGCAAGAGCCTGCAGGATGCGGCGACGGGCTGAGAGCCCCCTCTAGCGCAGCGCTCCCGGACGGACGCTCCCGCAGCCGCCTCGCTCAGCTCTTGGGATGATGTCTGTGCAGCCGCACTATTATTTATGGCTATTGTCAGGCGAGGGGGAAAATTTAAGGGGAGTTCAGCATCAGCTAGTTCACACGGCATGTAGGGCCGTGCACAGCTGAGCCCTGCATCGAGACATCTCCCCAGCCAACATGCCGAGAAATGGGATAAAGATCTTCACCGTCATTATATAGGCTAAATCTCATTTGGAAAGACTGCAGAGAGAACTGTAAAGATACCACCCAATCTTGGTAAACAAGTTTATATCCTTAATTTTCCAGTGCAGTTCATCTGTCAGACTAGACATTCAGCTCTGCAGTCCAAAGGCAGGTTAATCAAACATGTTTAAAAATGTAAATAAAATGCTGCAATGAATAATATTTGTAGATAGACTAATCTGAATGTTATCAAATGAAAGGACTTAGAAGTATTTCTGTTATCAGATCACTCTCTCATATTTTTATGAAATTGTGAGGGGTTTTTTTGAGCCTCGGTAAATTATATTCAGCTCTTAAAATCTCCTTGAGCCACAGCATATCTGCAACAGAATATAACCCAGCTTTAAGGACTTACTGAGGAAACAATTGGGTGTGATTCAAACTTATCAAGTGTCTATCCATTCTACCAATAAAGAAGGAAATGCAAACATAAAATTAAATAACGATAAAAATAACCAGGGAAATTGTGTCTTCCAGGGGAAGAGCACTGATCTTCCCAAGAGGTCTCTCCACAGGACCTCTTCCCTGAGATCCTTCCCGTATCCACCCGGTCGGGTCGAACAAGCACCTCGCTTGCTGCACCCCCCAATAATTCAGGCCGCTGCCTCCCTAATTCCTCTGGCAAGAGGGTCAGCAGCAGAGACCTCTGCTCCTCCTCACAGGGGTGGGGGCTGCAGCCTCGTACACTCCATGTCCTTCACCCCCACATCGCAATGTCAATGAAGACATTCCCAAGAGGAGGCAGAGGCACCATGTGCAAGGACCGCAGGGCAATGGCTCAGTACTGTCAGCTCTTGACTTCATGGAGTAATGACAAGCAGCCACCCTAGAGTTCTGCTCTTCACATCTAGGACCCTTTTTTGTGGCCCACAGTAGCAAGGGACATAACAGCTGGCACTCCTGCAACTAGTGAAAGATGCCTTAAGAGGGCTGTCTAACCAAAAAACTCGTCTGCGCATTTCTAGTAGAGCTAATAAAAAAGAGTTCTCTCTCCCTGAAAACCTTTCCTTCCTCAAGACTTTCTCAGAGACTCTTCAGTTGAGAAGAGCTGGTCCCAAGAGTGTTCTCCATCACTGTCCTCATCCCAATGCACACAAAAACCTCACCATGAACTCAGACAAACCGTCCTTCTGATTTGTGAGGCTCACAAAAGCATCAAGGCTTCAAGCTGCTGAGAAGAGGAGGATCAGGTTATGATTCCTCCTCTTATTTTGCTGCTAGAAAAAAAAATTATACTTCTGAGACTCACATCCAATTTTATTATTTTTTTTTACCATTATGCCAATGAATAACTATTAATTTCTTACAGACACCTGAGAACCCCAGAGGTCATTGGGACAAATGACTTTTGAAACCACAGCACTGCCATCTTCTCCTCTCTATCTTTTCTTCTTATTTTTATGGCACTTTATTTACTTGCTACCTGTTGTCTACATACTAAAATGTAACCTCTCAGCAGCAGAATCTTAGTGCTTCGCTTTAACAGCCTGTAACAAGGCCCTGACCTGAGCCCCGAGACATGACTGCACTAAACTCACGCCATTACCCGGAACAAAACAGATATTTCTGCATCTGAAATGGGTTTGCAGTGCTGTGCCTTCCACCACATCCATACCCCATCGCAGTGACCTGGCAGGGAACAAAACAGCTTAGGAGCAAAGACATAGACAGAGCACGTTCTCGGTCGCTGACCTCCCAAGGACCCGACGGGGCTGGTGACCTTGGTGGTCCACACAACTGCACCAGTAGCCTCAGATCTAACCTGCAGGGCATCTCCATTACACTGAACAATATTAACATTGGTACCTTCATGTCACAGCGTATCATGAGGTCTAAAGATAAGCTGCACTGGAACCAATCACATGTTGGCTTATTATCCAAGAGGTCCTGAATATCATGGTGCCAGAGATCCCCTCCCAGGGCTTGGGAAGTGTGAGCAGTTGTCTGAGGTTAACCCCAAGGACACAGATGCCAAGTCTGCCATTTAGAGTTGTCCCTTAGCCAAATTCTCAGGTTCCTGGTGTGGTTGGTTTTTTTTTTCCCAGCAGGGCTTTATGAGAATAATAAAGACCCAGATCTGCTTTCTGTAGGGGGAAGCACTGACCTTCTGAAGATCCATTGGTTTCAGCTGTTCCAGAGGTCACATCAGCCATTTGTACAACTCACACCAGCTATACAAACCAGCAAGGAAGATGGCTACACACCTTCTTGAACAAGGCACTTCGTAATGCTGGGATTTGTTTGACACTTTGCCATAGGGAGCTGAAGAGGACTTCGCCCCTCTGCTCCCGTTCCTTCCAGACACTTCCCATTCACATCGCACGTGGAAAGTTACAGACTTCAGAGTCTACGTCCATAGATCAGAAGTCAAGAAAGGACACAGCAAAGGTCCTTTGATGGAGTACGAAGTAGGAGACATTTCAAAGATGGTTAAATAAAAAGTCTTTTTTTTTTTTTTTTAACAGCTCTGTATAGTGCAAATGTGAAAACAACACCCACAGCAACATGGGTTAAGGAACATTTGTCAATAAGAAAGAGAATGAAAGCAGGCACTAAAACAACAGAAATAATGACTCTGCTTTCCAGATTTTGATTCTAAAATGTCTGGTGCCTCAGGCAGTTATCTGAAAAACTCTTCTTCAGCACAGAACCTCACTGTTTCGCCTCAAATAGTTGTAGTTAACAAATATTCTGTGTGTGTGCGCGTATGAGAGCTGCTGACAGACAGCCTATAGCTATATGGAGAGATGGAACTGCCAAGAGGGAACAGAAGCAAAAGGAAAAAGAAATATTAGAACAATATATCTTAGGCTCAGAAAAAAATATTTCCTCTTTCTTTGTCCTTCCCCCCCCATGTCTGGAGGAGCCACAACCTTGAACTGTACCTAAACCACTGCCACATGCAGGGAACACCATGGAAAATGCCTCCTCCACAAGAACAGTCTCATCGCCCTCAGAAGTCACCATCCAGCCTGCTCACCTTTACCTTCTGGAGCATACAGTGAGATTTTTTCTCAGCAGTCTTCATTAAACTGCTGTGCCAGTCACTGCCTATCTTCCATGAAAGAACACTACCAGGAGAAACGGGAAGACACTACCACGCTTATGAGAAACAGCGTACCCAACTGGGATTACCGCAGTCTTTTCCTTTCCTCTTGTTGCTTAGGATTGTGCCACACTGCCTACGCCAAGCCGTCCAGCTCAAGCTCCAAACTCCATCTGTGTGTTTTCACTGTGATGGTTACAAAACCAGATCATCAATATTTAAAGAATAACTGTTTGACAGTATGCTTCCAGATGTTCTTGCTCTCATTATTGCCTTATTACTTAAAAAGTCAACAGTATGTGATATATTAAATATATAATCTACTCTGACACTCATCTACATGCTGTTGTCTGGTGGGAGTACCCTATGAGACAAGCACATTATTTTTTGCACAATTACTGAAATGAAATTTGTGTTTAAGAGCTGCCAGAATGCAACAAGTAAACGTCCTCAGGCTGCACTGAATCCCTCTGCCCAGGCACAAGGGACACGGGAGGCAGCGGTAGGACCAGCCCCTCGCTCCGAGCAACATGTCTCCTTGTAATGGCCAGTCCACAGGGAATTCGAGCCAGCCACTACCACCTGGACAAATCACTGTTGATGCTGACACTTTTTATTTATTGTTACAAATATTGCTCTTCTGTCCAGTTTCAAGTGACAGAGAAAGCGACTATCAACAGAAAAGATATCCTGAAGCAGAGCTCAACTCCTTCAGAGCTCCGAGATGCTCCCCCGTGCTTGTCCAGGGGGATCTCTGCTTCTGGTGAACACCAGAGGCCTCTAGAGGACATTCGTGATGCCTCATCAGCAGTTAATTTTATTCTAGAACTCCAACTCCTGTGCCCCTCCAATACTTCCTGACCAAGCATGCGCCCTGCAGTTCAGCAGCTGAATAACTGCTCTTCATCTCCTTGTACCTCTGGGAGGAGAACAACCTCGCATTCTTCCCCAGAGAGATGCGACTCGAGAGAGCAGAATTCCCTGCCCTGGTGGAAATACTCTGCGATTCCCAGTTTTGTCTCTCCCACGCAGCTACGGCACTTCCCGCAGAAGCATGTGACCAACGGTGCCAGCGAGGAAAACACCAAGGGGAGCGGAGCGCTTGGCTACAGCCACCTACGTTATTTGGGTACACAGATTTCTGTCCCTGTATCCCCCAGCCTGGCAATTCACCTTAGCATAAAAAAGTATATTAAAAAAAACACCCATTTCCCTCCAGTTGGATTTCCCTTGTCTGAACCACATGAATGTCCGTCTAAGCCTGCATTTGATTACGAAATTGCTTTGTATTCCCTTTAAGACTGTAAGATTGTTTCATCTGTTATCCAGGGAAGTAGGAGGACTCCAAGTTGTGTCACCTTCTAGTCTCTGCCAATAATGTCATAATTTGATATGGAAACTACGCATACTATTATATTCTAATTTGATATTTAAAACATGCTTTGGCAGACAGCTGAATCCTATTGATGCATTTATCTGATTTCTCTCTGCCTTTTTATTCTGAAAATACTCAGAGGGAATATGCCGTATCACATTTTCGTTATGCACACTGAATCTATATAACTTCCATTTGCTTTTTTTCTAGAGCTTGGTAAATATATGAGCATATTAAAAAAAAAAGAGAAAGGAAAATGCCAAGACTGCAAATTGGGTAAAATCCAATCACATGCTACAGAGTGGGAACTCCTAGAGCTCTAATCTTAGATATTTGGTCTTTGTCATCTTCAGTACTGTCCCTTCTTCCTGCTCTTCCCATTCCAACTCCCTGTCTCCAGATTCCCCATCATTTCATCTCAATCTACACAGGTCCCCCCAAACATCCTTGTCTCTTCTACCCGTTTGTCCTGCCCATTTCTGTTGCATTTAAGGAGCCAACAGGGAGATACATCGCGCTGGTGAAAAGTCTTTTGCAGGAATATTGGAGTATTTTAAAAGGCGATGAGAAGAGTCTTCTACAGAATCCCAAAGACAAGGACCCGTCTTGACTCAGGATGTTCCTCCCTCACACGAACTGCACTCGCCATGGCTGGCGGAAATTGGAATTTATTTCACTGAGAACACTGCAAACACTTAATATTAAGGATTAGGCTATGGAATAGTTGGACAGAAAATTGGGGGACTGCTGCTCACGCTGGATCAATATTTGTAAGGAAGTGATCCAAAGTGATGCAGAGAGCGAGCGGTGCGGCTGCGGCGAGCCCGTCCACCCAGCAGAAGTGACACGGGCTGACAGGGGAGGTGAAGCCAGCCACTGCCATAATGAAAATTACAGCATAACAGCAACACCAATTCAGTCGATGAAGCAGTTTGCCAGAGGAAAAAGAAAAACAACCATCAAGTTCAAAAATAGGAGGCCAAAGGAATGCAAAGGGAGAAGGGAACAGAGAAGAATCAACAGAAAAATCGGGGCAAGGAAGCGGCAGGGCAGCAGGAGTGCCCGTGGTGAGCAGCCGGGCAGGGAGAGCTCACTCCCTCCCTCCTTCCCGGAGAATAAGCAAAACTGTCTTCTCGGAAAACATATTTCTGCCACTTCTAATTGCTCCTGCATGGGTAACTGCCCTCATTCAATTAAGTTTTATTTCTAATGAACTCCAGTGAAGAGAGCTCAGTTATGAAACCAACAGTATCATGGAATGATTGCAAGCCCGTCTGAAGCAAACGCGTTCCCCCAGACAGGGAAGGCTGTGAGCAAGCCGGAAAATTTTGTCTCCAATATATCAATAAAAAAAGTAACTCAAAATTAATAAAGTCTTTCATCTACTTTTGAAGTATCCTCATACAAAATGTAAATGACACAGTAGAAGCCACACAGCTTTTTGGAAAGCTTTAGCATCCTGAGTAATAGGTTCAATTTATATCACCTAGTGTTATTATTTGTTTTGCCACCTCTCCCCCAACAGTGGATATGAATTTTCTTCCAAGAAAACTGAATTTTTGTATATTTTATTAATTCAATGTACAGTAGAACCCGAGGAAGATAAAAAGAGGCATTTAAGATCTGAGAGAATGAAGGTTACAAACGGTTTCAATTAAAGCTACACAAACCCCTGAATTCCCTGGATTATGTTTTCCACAATTCAATATTTGTCCTTGACGTGCACACAAACAGCCCTCCAAAGAATCCTGCCCTCAGTAATTTTCCCTTTTCTTAATCCTGATGTACAGAGCCTGGCCTCCTGGGATATTAAGAGGATCTCATAAGGACAATCCAACTTCATATTGATTCTATTTCCCAGATCCATAAACTTTGTTGCCTTAGGAAACACAAGAGTGAAGAAAAAAAACAACGCATGGTTTAATTTAAATACCACTTCTAGCAAAACGAAAAAAACACAAATGGGAAAAAAAGCAGAGGATGATGCTTGTTTGCTAAGATTGTGCTTTGTGAAAGACACAATATAAACTGACAAGGGAAGGAGACGATCATTGTTTGAATAACATCAGTATCAACAGAGATACATATGAATCTGGCAAGGGACAGGGAAGATCCAAACCCTGAAAAACACTGATGTACCAGCAAATATTATTCAGACAGCGAGGGGGAAGGGAGGAGGAGCAGAGGTTAGCTGAGATGGGAGACAGGCTGGAGAGACCGGGAATAATATTTGCTCCAAGTTACCGCTGGGCAGTAAACGTGCCAATCTAATTAAGGCCTTCCTAGCTTCTGGGCTTTTTTTCCCCCCCCCTCTCTTTTTTTTTACTCCCTTTTTCCATCTGGACCATCACAGTTATAGATCACGGTTAATTGGGGTTTCAGGTATTTTCTGCTAATTGTTTTGGTGTAATTAATCCTGCCTCAGAAGAGGGAGGTCGATGCTGCTCAGCCGTGGAGCTGAGCCGGTGCTTGGGAAGACGTGAACCAGGCGACCCACCGTGCCCTTACAGTCACAGCACAACGCCGCTCCGCACCCACCCGCGGACACCAGCTGGTACGAAAACAGAACTGGGGAGGAGGAGACACTGAATGCAGCAACGAGCCCTCCAACCCTCACCTTTTATTCTGGTATCAGTGCAAAGAAAGGACGGTAATCCTTCACTAGATCACCTGGGAGGTTTTTCCTTCAAAAGAAGTTTGGCTATCTGCCCCTTTAGGAAGTTTGGGGATAAACTTCGAAAGTCTTCTCCTGCCTCTTTCCTTTTTTTGTGGTGACAAAAGACTTTTGTCCTGGTTTGGGGTGGAGCATATATTTGTACATATTATATCTATTTCATTACTTCCTTTTTATCTTATTATTAATATTTCATTAAGGTAGTTTAGTTTTTTCTAAACTCATAGATCTCCTGATCTCTCTTCTTCCTCTCCTTAGAGCAAGAGGTGGGGGAGAGCATCTGTCATCTTGTCACTGGCCAATGCGGCCCAAGCCATGACACTTCTCAGCCCCTTGTATCCTCATCTTCTTGGCAGCAGAGCCATCCGAGCTTTTCCAAGACACCCTGCGTTTTGCAGGATGCAGCGTTTGCCCGACGCCTGCACGTCCCACCCTGCGCCGTCCTGCACCAGTGCCCGAGGAGATCTCGCTCGAGGGGACCCTCATGGTGGCAAGAGGGGCACGTGCAGGCAGACGCTGCCCTCCCGACCCTCTGCTCCAGCACATCGACCCCTCCACCCACCGACGAGCACAGCAGAAATCTCCAACCTCAACCGCAACCAAAAGTTGTGGCCGGAACTTTCAATTCAAAAATACTTAGAGTTGACATTTGAAGAGGTAACATGACAATTCATTGGGCTAAATCAATTACTGATTATCAATATAGCACTTAGTGATGTATAATTAGTATGTAAAAGATACATTTAGCTGTAGATTATACTAGTAATAAGGGCTACACGAGCAATAGCTGTATAATTACATTTTATGAATACAGGAAACCTTTGAGAAACGCTCCGAGATTTAATTGACATTTAACAAGATAACTACACCAAGTTAATTAGAAATTATGTGCTAAAAATATGAATTAACTTTTAAATAATATTTTAGCTTGCCGCAATATAACCATAGTAGCTCGTTATATGCCAGTGAAACACCTAAATGAAATAGTTCTTTCAAATACCGTCTTTCTAATTCATTTCCTACAAACTAAAGGCTGTATTATCAGCTTCTCATTCTGAATCCTTTTTGGTATAAAGAGGCTGAGTTGATCAGCTTAGTGAAAGACTTATTTTTATGGTCCTTTCATACTTTTTAAAAATGAGATTTCTCTTACATTTCTATCAGCATCCAGAGAAAAGATTTCAGTTCAGCTGTGCTTTCAGCTTTGAACCCAGAACAAAAATGCAAAGTAAGGCACTGACAAGCATTTAGACTCCCTGCAAGGTGATACATCAGGGATTCTGACAGTGCTAATACAGCCAGAAATTTGGAGAATAAAACAACCCTGAGCTGGTTCTGATGTGGATGGGTGTAATCACAAAGAAAATATAATAGCAGGTCTTGGCGGAGCTACGTTATTTTTAGATCTAGGTAGGGTAGTGCAAAGATGATGGAAATCTGGCTCAAAATTAAGATTGCTACAGATTCCCAGGGGAGCCGTAGCGCCAATGCACAGACAGGGCCTTTTCCGCCAGCCTCCAGCAGGCTGGATGGATGCTGCTCGCAGAGCTGAAGTGCCCGGCAGCCCCAGGCGAGCAGAAAGACTTGTGAAAGGCAGCAAGGACTTGCAAGTTGAGCTCCGAGATGAGTGCCATGAGATCTAAAGTCTCTGCAGTTCCGCCACTGGTATTTGTTATGATTTTACATAAGATTCTTCACATCTATATGCCTTGTTGGATTTGTGGGGTTTTTTTATTACTCCCTGCCCTACCATATTTGGGCCATAAATCACCAAGAGTTTAACTCATCTCCACTAACAGTTTTGCAGCCCCTCAGCTATGCAAGACCCTTATCCTGGCTAGTTAATCTGGCTGCATGGAGAGGGAATTAAGTTATTCAGAGAAGCAAAGGGACTACCATTACTAAGAGAAAATGGTGCAATTCCTCCTGCCTCTTGCTCAGTATGTCCCAGCAAACTCCAAGGTCTCTCTCGCAATTTCTTTTTGCCAGCATGCCTTCGTTAGCATTCTGGACCAGATACTCCAGATTATGCATAGACAGAGCATACATGATTTAGTGTCTCTGCTCTTGAAAATGTCACTTACTTCAATATATCACAGGAGGAAATGGAGAAAACAAGATGATAAAGCAGTGAAGGATGGGCAAGATGACCTGATCTGCACCTGAGATTGCAGCACTGTGCGGTTAATGTAAATGGAGGGGTTGGTTTTGAACTATGAAAGCCAGGCACAAGCAGAACACCTTGGACAAGAGATACACCAACCCTAGTCTTGGCCCAAGGCCTGACTCTACATCTGATTAGAAGTTAAGAAAAGCTTTAAAAATAAAAAGCAAAGCCAAAAGGTCAAATTGGCCCCGACCTCCCCTCTTAATCCAGAAAGGGCAGGAGAGCAGAGTGCCAAGGAGTAACACTCTTAGAGGGTCATATATTCTCCTGATTATAAACCCTGCCTAATGCTTACAAAACCAGAGGAAAAGAGATAGAAGAAATAAAAAAAAAAAAAAAAAGCATCAGGAAAACAGGTGATTTCTGGAAGATAGGACTCTGAGCAAAGCTCACCTTTGCACTGCTACTGCAGGGACTGTGTCTCCTGTTCTGATGCAGCCACATCCCCGATGGCTTCTGATGAAGCCCAGGTCACCGGTCACAGAGTTCCTGCTGAAAGAGTTTTCCCTACCATGAGTGCTAGCCACTATAGTTAAAATAAATAGAACATAAAAAAATAAGTAATGAAAACAGCCTTTCCTGCAGCTAACACCAAACCCTCCAGCAAGCAGGAGGGTGGCCCAGGCTCTGGGTTTATCTCCTCCCTGCACCCAGGTGATGCCCACTTGCTAATTTGCTGCAGCTGTGTCTTCAGCAGGACTTCAGGAATCCAGCTCTCACCTAGTGGAGATCAGGTGCAGCTGCCGCAGAGTTTTCTTAACCAGCAAGACAGCTGGGGAGCATCTACCTACTGTTTCTTCCCCAAACTCTTCCTCAAGAGTAATGGGGGATCCTTTCAGGACAAGGGGGTTTTCTCCTAAGACCTATGAGGAAGCTTTGGATGTTTTGCTAAGCTTCTCTACAAAAAATATTTTAAAGAAGATAAAGTGCATGTTTATATGGGTTCCTCTTTTTACTTTTACTTGGTCAGTAGATTAGTCAAGATCGATTTTTCTGCATGAGAGGGAGAGGCCTAAGGTTAAAAGATAAAAGGGTAGATTCCTTTTTAAATGTAATTTAGATTTTTCTGGTATTAGCTCCAGCATCAGCACAAAATCACTTCAATTTTCCAGGAGCACCTGAGACCCATTGTACAGCTGCACGTGAGCAGGAACCATCTCTTCTGGCAAATGGAACAGCTGAGGACCGCGATGCCTGCGGTACCTGCCCCATGCAGAGTCCTCTGCCTGGGGACCCCACGCTTGCACGCTCTGAACATCTGCCAAACAAGAGAGATTAGTGACAAAGTTCTGCTGGGGAGTTTGGCTTTGGTTAATTTATTTATTTTTGCTGTAGTCGGTGCAGACTTAGAATTGAAGACTTCGGAGCACATCTTTAAAAATCTCCCCCGTGCCCCGCGGGTGAAGTCTGTGCTACGTGACCAGTTCGTCACTGGTAGGTCTCAAAGAGCTCAGTGATCCAGCATGCCATCACGGTTAGAGTTAGGGCTCAACCTTCAGTTTGAGGACTTTCTTATCCAAACTTCTTCTCATGACCGCTCTTGCCGGAGAGCAGAAGATCAGAGCTCCTCACGTGGAGCAAACACAGGTTAGCTACCTGGAGTTTTCATTTTGTTGAAAAAAGCCTTTTTGTGCAACGTGTCACAGTGGGCTGGGTAGGAATGGCTGGATTATTCACCAAGAATAATTGAGCTGATACATTTCAGCATTTTTCTTTGAATAAATT
The DNA here is from genome assembly GCF_028500815.1 of Rissa tridactyla. Lineage (NCBI taxonomy): Eukaryota > Metazoa > Chordata > Aves > Charadriiformes > Laridae > Rissa > Rissa tridactyla. The sequence continues at coordinate 6,020,900 of NC_071486.1, forward strand.
ATTTGCAAATAAACATTTTCATTATTCGACCATCTCTGATGTTCCATTAGCATTCAGTGAATTATTTATTCAGCAGCTTTTCCCATCAATCACTGAATAAATTATTCGCAAATAAATTATTCTACCAGCTTTTGCTTTAAAGATGTCCCTTTGAGAACAATAGCTTCCCAGAATAGCAAACAGGCAAAGGGAGCAATTTAAAAGGCCTGATTCTCATCTCAGTTGTCCTGGTAGAAGTCTGGAGGATTATCATGGAAATCCCTGGCCCTTTTTCTGCATTTACACGTCTGTAAGTCAGCTCACATCATGGTACAAGAGTGCTCCACTTTGCTTAAGCCAGCACAAAACCCTTCGGTGCCCTCAGAACCAAGTCTTTGCCTCTCTCCTAACGGGCAGGTTCATTTCCAGCTCATGAAATTGAGCTGGATTCAAGTGACCTCTCATCAAACTGACAGCTCGGCTCCGGTGCCTGTCCGGGGAGAGCCGGGCATTGCGACACCACCCCGGATAGTCCTTCTCCCTCCGAGGCAGCCAGGCAGCTCCGCTACCGCACCTTCTTATGCATAATGCATTCAAATCTCGTCAGTACACCAAGCCCCAGTGTAAGTCTTGTTTGTGTCCGGGCCAAGGAGGATGAAAGCCTGTTAGAACTAAATGAAGGCTACATTTATGCCAATTTTAAGGAATAATTGAGGTGCAGCGCGGGGGAATTTGCTGAACTCCTCTGTCCTTCTAACAAGAAAGAGCCTCTTTTGTTAGGCAGCACAAAAAGTCACCCTCATTAAAACAAGCCATCTTTATCAAAACCACATGGAGGATTTATCGTCTCACCCATATGTTGGTGCCTTTCAGACAGATGGAGGAAAAAAGTTGGGGGGAGACCGAGTATAGAGCCCTCGTTTCAAGAGGGCTAATTATCAAAGCCCCATGATCCTCACGTCGATATCAATCATGGCAACACGCGCAAGGTTGAGCCAGAGTTTTCATACCACCAACCCTACCTGGGTTGCCTGGTAGTATCACTGCAATAAATAATTGCTAATTTGCACAAAATGAACAAATGAGACACAATGTAATTGTATGAGGGGGGACAACCGAACAATAACATTAAGATATATAATTGACTTAATATCAGACGCTCTTCCCCCAGTGAACCTTTCTTCATCCTCAGAGTAATTGTGTAATGACATTTATGTGTAATAGACTTGTGACATTATAAATGACACTTATGTCAGGATTGTCAGGCTGTGACAGCCTCGGAGACAGCTCCAGTGAGAAATTAATCACTTCTGAGGCTTGAAAGTTGCTCATTTATCGCTGCCAAATAAGATCTTGCAAAAACAAGGTCTTGCAATGAAATGTAAGCTCCCATCCACCTCACCCCCAAGATATACCTTCTCCCCACAGAAAACCTTCCTGGAGACCCTGCAGTAACCGTGTCCCTCATTAACAGCAGCGCTCAGCATGGTCAGCCTACTCGAAGAACGCAACCAAAGATGTTACCGTCTTCTCCATTTCTTCCTCTCTCAACACCACAGTGTCTTTTACCAGCCCCTGGAAGCATACATACCTCTTTAAATAGATATATGTGTGTTACATATGCACATATTAGCATCTACATGTTTCACATTGCCAGGACTGCAGGTCGTGAAAGGGTTAAATTATTTGTTGGGGAGAAGAGGACATTTTGAAATCTACTGTACATAATGAATACAAAAAAGAAAAGAAAACCTTCTCCAGATCAGTGCAGGGGCTATTATTAGACTATCAAACTGTCATTTTTCAAAGCATTTCAATTGTCACAATTTTTTCTAATGGCTTCTAAAGCATTATCTAATGCCTGGGCCAAAAAAAAGAAGAGGATCAAAGCATGTTGAAAAGCACCAGTCAGACTGCATGACAAATAAGTGTTTGCAGGCTAAACTCTTCCTATCCCATTTGCCTTCAAAAATATTTGTGAACTTCAAACCAAGATGGCTTTATTTGTATATTGTTTTTTAAAGAGACAAGTGTCCTTAGGATTTTCCTTTTATGTTATTTTTTTTATAATATAAAAACATGTTACGGGAAAGGATGACCCGGTTGTAGTCATTTAGCATCACTGCTCCTGCTGTCATAACTGACACGCCACAGCGGAGGTCCTACGGAGAGGCAGGGAGATGTGGAAGGCTCCAAAAGACAACACAAAAGGTTGTGGTAGATGAGGATGGAAGCAGCTGGGTGGTGGAGGAGCAAAAAAAAGGAAGATATGGTGGATGATAAAGGAATTGTCCTACTAAACTCTACAAACTAAGAACATTTGTGATCCGTATTTGGTGTAACACATGGTCTGGGTGGGTCTGAAGCACCTGGGAGACTCCTTGTCTTTCTCCCTGTTGCCTTCCTGCCTCCTGAGGCAGCCCGTCAGGAATGCCTGCCCATCAGGGGCTGTGGCCCCCTCCTCGGAGCTCATGTTCCCCCCACCCCACGCTGCCCCTCAGGCGGCAGGAGGACAGGGCAGCGCGCGGCCGCTCTTGGACACTCCAGGCACCGGGGGCCGCGAACGCCTTCACCTGCAATCCCTCTCCTAATATGCACGTAAGATTAGGCTGCTAATGTAACATATATTTTTTTCAGCCCCAATGACAATGGAATTTATAAACTGATTCAGCTTAACCGAGTGTGACTGCAATAGGCTAATTCCACGTTCCTAATTAAATTACATTATTTTCTAGGTGGAGGTTTATGAGCAGAGGTGAAGAGTAATGATACGAGCAAGCCACAGAATCGCATGTACATGTTAGACCCGAGACTCTTGTCTAGATGCAAAATGAGGTATTCTATTTACATCTTTTTTAAATGTCACAGTATTTTCCCGTGTTTAATCTAGGGCTTGTTCATGCATGGAGTCATTCTCAGAAGAGGAACTGGGAGCTATTCACAGGGAAAACTACAGACCTGACTGCAGAAAGGAAGTAATAAGCATCCGGATTTTCTCAAACCCACCACTTCCTACGTACAAAAGCAGTGCTGTAAAAACAGCAACATTCTTGCTGCTCGATGGCTTAGGAAGTTATTGAACAGTGGTACGGAACCAATGGCAGGGATCGGCAGGGAGTCCCGAGGTTGGTCTCCACCTGTATCCACAAGCTGCCTCTGCTGGGGAGAGAGCCCAAAATCCCTCTTCTGCCACCCCCCTCCAGGACGCCACACGCAGACCCAGCCAGCTTCTTTCCTGATGCTTTCCTCAGTGAACAAATGGAGAAAATCTAGCTTTGCATTATGGATGTTCAGAGGCAAATTATAGATTGCAGGCTTAGAGATTTTTCTGAAATCATAAACAAAAAGGGAAGAAACGCAAGAAGAGGACGTATAACTTTATGGCCTGTGAAATTGAATTGCCTTTTACGGGTCCTTTCCTTTGGATGGGCAGTGAGAGGGTTTGTCATCTTATGGGAGACTCAGAAAAGGAGTTTGTCACCACGTTTCAGCCCTAGCGTATTTAGTCTGTCCTCTTGTAGCTGCTCTTTCATACTTCAGATCATTCTGGCTACCTTCTTTGTAGCATTTGATTCCAATAAATTGATTTTGATGATGTACTGAGAATTAGGCAGATACTTCATTACACTGACTTTGAGATCAGACTTAGGAAGACATAATCGAACCTTTACGAATCCTGCAATCTTGTTTAGATGATCAATTATTTTGTTTACCTACTTAAGCACGCTAATGGGAGCCAAGTAGGGTAGCAGGAAAAAACCAAGGCACTTATCCAGTGTGAAGTTTGTAGGTGTCGCTGAAACAGAATTTTTAAGCTGGGGCAGGTGGGGAAGAGTATGTATTTAAAACGGTACCTAAAACAAAACATAAGAACAGTCACTGCAAGCTTCTCCAGGTGCCACAAGCATCACATAAATGCAGCATCACAGTGGAATAATAAGCATCTTCTCATGTAAAAAAGCACACACCTTCGCTTTAGCTGGAAAGGGCCGTACCACAAAGACACAAATCTAAAGATGCAGATAGGTACTTAGTGGAAAGCACAAAAGCCTCTGAGCAGAGCAGGTACCCAATTCCCATGCAAAGCCCCTGCACTTTCCAGAGCTTGAAAATTCAATACTTTTAAGATTCTGGCTGTAGTTCTTAAGTGCTGAGAAAGGAAAAGCAATAATCAGCATAAATGGGATCGGCTTTCAGAAGCCCAGACCACAAGGTGAGGACAGGACCGGGCTGCAGGTGTGACGAGGGGTGCGAGGGGACGCTGTGATCGGGCTGGGGCTGCGGCAGAGCGGGGCTGCAAGGGGACATCCCGGCGGCTCCGTGTCACCCGCAGAGAGCTCCCTCTGCGCCAGGCCAGAGCCCGGCTGCTGGACACGTGGGAGGAGACAGAAAAGTGCCTCTTCCCAAACTCGGCAGCTGTCAAAAATGGGTGGGAAAAGCGTAGTGGGGAATTCTGAGCGCACGGAGCCCACAGGAGGGTGCTCATCACTCACCCTGTGGGGAGCTGCGAGGAGGAGTCCCCCCCACTGCCCCTGCCACGGCCAGTGACACCTGCCCCAGCATCCGCTCTGCTCTGATTCCGCTAATTCTGCTCTGCCTTCCCAACAGCTCCCACCAGACACTGCCGGGAAAGGTGACCCCCAATGGCAAACGCTCTCCTTTACCCCAAAGCTGCCCCACACCACTGCGTAAGTACAAGGCACTTCAAAACAACACGGATTTTACCAAAATGGTAACCAGGGACAAGACCCAAAATGCAATGAGTTCGGTGCCTCAGTGTCTGTTCCTGTGTGAAGAGGTTTGTTCCTGTTAGGATTTGTAGCTGGAATTTTCAAAAATGTCCAAAAGACGCAGGCACTGAGAGCGTACCAGAAATCGAGTTAACGCATTTACACGTTTTAAAACTCTTAGCCACGATAATCATCATCATTATATAGTACTATTATTACTAAAAATAACAAGAATAGTAATTATTACTGCTATTAGTTACCATTATTATTACTATTATTACTTCCTGCAGTGTTAGGGATCCGTTCAGTGAGGAGATAAATGAGCATCAGGCCAGGGAGGTAAATGGGAAGGCTAAAGACAGAAAGTGAACACTAGAATAAACAATCCTGTTCCTTTTTTTTGGCAGCAAATGATAAAAGATATCCAGCTGTCCTAGCTCCAAGGAGGGGCATTAATACATCACCTGATGAAGTTGAAAAGCTTACAAAAATCTGGTTATATTTTTTAATCATCTTGCATTTTAGACCTTTAAAGTACAAATATGGATTTCAAACATATCAGGGGAACAAATTAACTTAGAAAAATGGCCATACTTTCCAAGGTTGCACCTGCCATGAAATTGCTCCAAGTTTGCATTTTCCCTTAGTCTCTAGTGTGTCATTACAGCAGATTGATCGCCCTCCTCTCCCCGGCAACTCCCCCATTAGAGGGTTATTGTATGGAAATTAATGGGAGGCTAGAAACATTTCTTTTGCAGCTGCGGTAGTAGAAGTCAGTTTTGATTAAGCACTCGAAACCCAGCAGACTGGGGTGATCTCTTTGCTTTAGTTCCCTCTTTTATTATCACTGGTGTCAAGTTTTGTTACTTTAGCCATTCCCCCGGTACTCCCACTGCATCCTTGTGTAATAATAGGGGTTATTTTTTTATGTGCACGTCTATTTATTTTAAATACGTACAGACTGATTCTCAGTGGTGCAAAGTCCCTTTACACCACCCTGAACGCAGCCGCAGCAATCACGGATGCTCAGCTCAGAGGCCTGTTTGTGCTGGCTGAGTGGAGTAAGGAAGGAGCAATGTAAATGAGTATCAGGAGCGTGGCTGTATCTCTGTGCAATTACCCTAACGGTAGTCATATCTGGTGTCACACTTAATGTGTACCTGCTCCGTCTCTTATTCATCTTGCTGTTTCCTACCTGCCCAGTTTGATCCAGTCCCCATTGTCAGCTGGCAAATCACAGACGCACAAAGTGGCTCTTATGAAAAGAGCCCGTATTTTTTAAAAGCCAGATATTAATCAAAGCCGTGATGGAAGAGAGTTTGTAAGATACTTGTAAAACGCATGACCAGACACAATGCTCAGAGGACAGCATTCCACTTCTTCTATTGTCCCAACTGTTTTTCTTGCAAACAATGAACTCGGTGGGTATAAAAACATAGGGAGGGACCTGCCTTTTAAACTGATCCCACCACAAATCATGCAATTATTGGAAAAAATGAAACTTCACACTGTGTCAGCTAGAATGACAGTCTCGGAGTTTGAAATGGAAACGGGAATCATTTTGAGTGTCGGCCGCAGAGAGCGGCCCAGGGAGGTGCGGGGAGAGCTCCGGCGCTGGCACAGCCCCGCTCCCTTCCCTCCAGCTCCCTGCCTGCGGCCTCAGCAGAGCGGTGGCATCTGCCCCTGGGTGTCGTACACATCCCTGAACGGTGGGTTTCCATCCTGCCTGCAGGGTGGCACAATAGCTGTTGCAGGTTTCTCTTGACTTTGCCGCTGTTTAAAACCCAGAGACACCTCGGGCTTGGGGAGGGTTCTTGCGATGCATCACTTACTGCAACACAAGAGCATTTTTGGTTTAACAATATGTGGCACTTTCTTGATGAAGAGGCATGGCTGGCTTTGGGTGTTGGAAATGGCTCTGTATGTTTTTACGCATACACAAAAAGCTTATTGACCAGACTGCCTACCTGCTGTTCACAATTCAGTTTTCACTTCAATTATAATTTATAACAAGTTTCAGAGTAGGGAATTTGTCTTCAGCCCCCCTCCAACACAAAGTACCTAAATTATGTGCCAATAACCACTGATTAAAAAAAGGCCAGTTTGGCTTTTGGGAACAAAGCACAAATCGATGCCTGGCAAGGCCAGTCCCGCTGAATGCCAGAGGAGGCTCGGGCACGCCAGGACCACGGCCGAGCACAGGGATGCTCGGAGCACAGCTGGCACCACTCACACAGCCAGCAAGAGAAAGGTGTGGCAAGGACCATCGCTCGGAGAACTGATTAAGTGGCACCTTTGGGGGGAAGAAGAAAAGAAAAACCTTTAAGGGATTATTTATAGGGCTCGTAAAGGTGCCTTTTGAATATCCATCAATCAAGCAGTCAGTTAAAAAGTCTGCTCAGCACACAAGAGAGTGGAAGGAGTAAAGAAAATTGGATAGGGCGTACATCTGAGATGTACAAGCTATCATCTATAATCTTCAGCGCTCTGCTTCGTATGTAAAGCACGGCAGTTCGGTGGACGGGATGTGAGCGGGATGGAAAAGCACTGAGCAAACAGGTGCTTGGCTCAAAACTGATGTGGCGGTTTCTCCCCCTGCCAAAGCCAGGAAATGTCAGCAGTGAGTTTTAACAACTTTGGTAGGAATAATGGAAGACAGGAAATAATCTACACAAGAAAGGAACTGAAGATATTTGGGTGCCAGCCAGGGGGCTGTAACCTGTGTTTAAGGAGCAAATAAAACCAGGAAGACAATAATAACAAAGCAGTGGCTGAGCGCAGTAGAAGAGAGGGTAATTGCTGGCTGAGCATCTGGCCTGCCAAGGGAACCGCCAGCCAGGGCAGAGGAGACCCCCAGGTGCTGCAGAGCCTACAAAAGCTGTAGGTCAAGAGCAATGGGCTCGTGATGATCACTGATTTTATGGCTGGCTCCTTTCCACCCTCGCTACTGCAGGAATAAACTACTGACCCATGGCAAACAGTTTTTCTAGGAATTCACTGTCTCTTTCTTTGTACTGGTTTTGTAGTGGCATTTGTAAGTGCAGTATTTCAGTGAGTTACAGTGGCACAGCAAGGCCCTTCCCGGCTTCCCTCGTTACCGGGAGACTTGCTTGGTCTAATTTAGAAAATAGAGGGGGCTTTTTTTTGTTTTTGATAAGCAGAACCAAGAGGCAGAAGTTGATGTCTGAAATACAGGTTCCACCAGGGCAGCATCCCCTGCTCTGGCAGCCATTGTGTGGCCCATTCCAGCGTGGCTTTACATTTCTTTCTGATGTGACTTATACATTTAATGACAAAGTGCTGTGCTACAACTCCCCATTTATCTTACTAAATGGTCCCCGAACAGCTCTGAGAAATGTATTTAACATGAAGACATCTATTAATTAATAAGCACATTAGTCAGCAATCAATACTCAGTTGATGATATTGTTTAAATTATACATGTATAATAAGGATATGGTTCTGCCTTCCTCATCTGTTTCAAGGCATACATTGAGAATGAGCAGTGCAGAACAGCTTTGCATTTGAAAAAGTTTGATTAAAATTATTTTTAAATAGACTAATCCTATGAACATATTATACTGCATAAAATTAGCCCTGAGCAGAGCCAGTTTATCACCTCAGTCTCTTCACAGTCCATTGATTAACCAGACACTGGGAGCACTCTGTTCTCTTTACTGCGTTTGCATTTTATTGTAGTGATATTCTTATCTGTTTCAAAATCCTGAGCGAGGCATTCCTACCAATTACTTCCTCTTGGTCTGCATAAAACGTGCGGATAATTCTCAGGCTGATCCCCTGTTGCCACTTGTATTACTTGAAGATACCAGCAGCAACCTTAGACTGCAGATCCCTGTCCTCAGAAATGCTCTCAGACAACACACATACTTGCGTTAGCGTTTGCACAGCAGCCTCCGCGGCGCGTGTCATAGACGGGCCATTTCCATAGGGGACACCATATGATTTCCCTGGAGCGAGAGGCTGGACCGACACGTGCCCAGACACCGAGTCATTCTGCACCGTGCGACCCCCCGCAGCTCTTCAGGCCGCTGGCACTCACACAGGCCACGCAGCCTGTCCTAGGAGCAGCAGGAGCTCTTCCTCCTGTCCCCAAGCTCTGTCCCTCCTGTCCCCAGGCTCTGCCCTCCTGTTCACGTGCCTCTGTAAGCAATAGCCAGTGAGCAGCTTTGGCCTGGTACCGAACTCAGATCTCCTTGTGACACACACACGCACTCAGGTGTGCTTTCCTTCAGAAAATCCAATTACAATATACAATCAGTTCTTGCATGCACCTTGAAATCAGACTTTTCTCTTTTGCACGGGTTGCTCAGCAAACCTCCTCCCTACCCACAGGTTTCACAAGCCGCCACCACTGCCAACGGTTTTGCGTGGCCCGATGACACCAGCCCAAATTGTGTGCTAAGCAGGGCTGCCGTAAATGGGAATAACTTAATTGAAGTGAAGAAAGTCAACGGAATTATTCTGGGGTTTTGTCAATACAGGGATTTGCTTTGGTCCCGCTACTGTGGTTTAATAGAGCTTAAGTTCTCAGCCTGGACATTCTCAAAGTGGATTAAAATTATTTATTTTATGTTAAGAAGAAGCCTGCTTAGGTGTAAAGTTAATATATTAGGATATTTAATGCATTAATATTTATATTAATTTGTTTAAGTTACATCAAACTAATATAAGCCATTTACACAAGTAGTTTTACCTGGAAAGTTTTAACTTAATTGGCTGAAGCTCATTTACATGAGTGTACACAAGCCCTAGAGCCAATGGGTTTACTTTTAAATTATCACTCTGTGCAAGAACAGTGTAAATCCTCTCTTCCTACACCTACAACTTTAAGTTACTATTTTTATTAGTGTATCTGTCAAAGAAAACTTTCATCCGCTTTGCTTTCAGATGCAGCAGATTGATACATGGCCATTTTCCTCTCAACTTTGGCATACTATAGCTACATGACCTGCTGAATCATAGTAGTATTTTTTTGTTTTCGCACAAAGACAATGCTATTTGGCTGCTGGCATCCTAACAGCCCCCTCCAGAGCAGAAAACTATCTGAACCCAAAGATCTTCACCAGCTGCTGGATTTACAAATTACACGATCACTCAGAACTTCCTGTACATTAATAAAAGTCATAGCAGGGGCCCGGGCTGACTGACAGACCAAATTAAAGGTGTTTCCTCAGTCCACGTGGGCAGAGGCGGCGGGGAGAAGGGCTGGTGGAGCCAGGCCCGTCCCTTGGCACTCTCCTACCAGCGCCGTGCGTGAGAGGGTGCTCTGCTCCCACTGAACCCCTGCGCTCCCCAGGGCCCTGGGTCTCCACCTCTCCTGGCTCTCAGCCGTCTGTGAATCCCAGAGGAAAGCGGAGGGAGCCCGGTGCCTGATGTGGGGCCCAGAGCAGGCGGCCGAGGGGGTGCGGGAACCGCTGGGCAGCAGAGGTGGCCCACGGGCAAGGAACTGCATTTCAGAAACAGGCGTTGTGCAAAAAAAAGATGCTCTTCATGAGCCTGTGTAGCGCCTGTGTCAGAAAATGTCTCTGAATCACTGTGCTGAGCAACGAGCCCTGGGTGTTTCCAGTCCATGCCCTGTCCCTTACCCTGTGCATACACACATACGCATATACTGAGGCAGAGCTTCTCAGTGATGCATATCCAGATGCTGAGATTTTGGTGGGAACATTTACAATTATAAACTCCAGATTCACTTCCTATGAATGTGTTCCAGTGTTTATCTAAAACTTGCCCTTTTAGAAAAGGCTTTTGCCAGTAGGCACCTTTGCTGTGATATTGCCGGCACATGGACTTGAGCAGGGGACACTACCCCACCAAACAGCTTAAAAGCTAAAATGAGCGTTCACAGAAGTGTTCATCCACCTCTGCAATGATATGACTCCTGCAGAGAGGAGTAACCTTTGCGAGCGTGACTGTCCATGAGCTACAGGGACCCAGTGAAGCTCTCCTGGCTGGAGGAAGCCAGATGAGGTTTGTCTGGTTCCAGAAGGTTCTGCACACCCACAAACACACGTCCTGGACAGTTTTCATACAGCTCAATACGAAGGAGCATGTGTTCACCCGGGAGCAGTGTGGAACTGATGGGTTTGGCTCTGCCTAAGCCCAAAATGCACAGCAAAACCCAGCCTGTGTCAGGAGACCAGAAGACGGACTCACACAAACCCACAGTAACTCAGAACAGAAAAGGACTTTCTCAGCCTCCCTGCACAGGCTGGACTGCTCATGAATACAGGCGGGATTTTTCTCCCCCTCATTCAGTCACCGGGTTAAAGCGGTTGGAGATTGAGCTCAGCTGAGATTGCACATCCAGCCCCAGGATGACGGCTCTAATCCACCAAACAGACTTCTCACCTGGACTGAGGACTGACGCCGAATCTGGAGCCCAAGCACGTGCAGTGCTGAGGATTAGTCACGAGCACAGGCTGGTGGTGCCTCATCGTCTCTCAGACATCACGGATCAAACATTCCTGGAGGTCAGCACATGTGGCTGCAGAGGATGTTGCAATACCTGTGACAAAAATAAAAACATAATGTGTTCTAATAGTTGGATTGAAAATTAGCTTTAGGGTCTCCATGCATTGCTTTCTTAATGATGTGAAACATCATAGCCTCAACTGTAATAAAGATGAATTACTTTTTAATAAAATAATGAAACTCCGGTAAACACTCAAGGTTTATCACTTAATTTATCCCCAGTGCTCACACAGAAAAAAATTTTTTTGCTACCCCATTTTTAATATTCTCAGTGATTAGATTTCAATAACCCGCTCCATAGTAATGTGTGTCTCATTTCCCTGGACAGACAAAATAGGCCATAACTTCCTCTCCGTTACAGCACTAATGCTGTAATTTAGAACTTCTGTCAAGATGAAAGATCTTTCCAGGGAGTTGCAGCAGGCCCATGGCAACACTTTGGCACAGGGCTGGATAATGAAGTTTTCATTATTAAATAAAGATATTTTAGGAATGTCATAACCCATAAATCCATTCTTCTACAATGCATCAGCACATTATTTTGTTTATTTCTCATCCACTGATTCCATCCTGCCCGTCCCCACTCCTCTATTTTTTGGCTACCTTGAGAGCTCTCTTCAGTTGCCAGTGAGATAAATTCCAGGATCTCTCCTGGGGTCCTGGGGCGGGTGGGACTGGATGCAGAGGCCGGATGGGATGGGAGGGCAGTGGCTCCCACCCCTTTGCTGGCAGCAGCCGGAGCCCCCAAATTTGATGTCACCTGAAGGAAATGCTGATGCGGATCATCAGGCTCAGGAGCCTCAAGAATTACGGAAAGCGGGTGTTCTTCAGGAGGAAATTTAGTTCTGCTGAATGGTGCCACATTGGCTTTTAGTAAAGGCAGCAAGAGAAAGCAAAGGCAGATTTGCAATAATAAAGTTTCCCAGCACTTAAAGACTCATTGAGATGAATCGATAGACAGCAGCAGGGTAACTTGTTGCATTTTGAAGACACAAAAAAGAAAATTATGAATTGCACAAAGACAGGCCCATTCACCTATCAGAAAATTGTATTTATTTTTGGAATTTAAAAACTAACTGTAAAGCCTATCGGCACTTGAATTAATTTAAAATAATTTTCTCCTCCCAGTGTCAAGCAAACAGGAAAGTTTTGTGTGAGAGCACGAATGCTGTCTGTAATGGTTTGCTAAGATCCTACTAATTAAAAAAAAAATCTCATTTGAATATAATTAATGGTTTCTGCATCTCTACAAAGCATTAGGAAGGCAACATTTACCTGAACTTGGGGCCTGTGCTGATTACTTCCCAATTAGTTGTGATTCAATTCACTGAAGAAAGATGCCCATTTCATTAGCGCAAAGAAATAGCCACTGGCCACAAAATAAATTTTCTGGAATTGCTCTACCAACTGGTTTGATACTGTGCTAAGTTTAGCATTTTCATGCTGCCACAATGCTTTAATTGTAGCCCTGATTTCACGTCATTGGGCTCAATTTATCCCATTAACGCTTTTCTCTCTTTCCTTGAGACAACCTCAGTGAATACCGCCAAATCAGGGAGTTTTTACTATTCAAATCGGATGCTGGCTTACAACATTCTACAGCACGGGGGTAAAAGTAATTTGGGATTTTGATCTGCTGCATTTTGATGACGGAGCACCCTCTGCCAAGTTCAGTTGCTGCCTTCAGCACCATTAGCAAAGGATTCTGGATTCCGCAGAGCAAACGTGTCTCTGCTGCTGCAGCCACGGTCAGCGCGGCTGCCCAGGGAGCAGAGATGGCACGGTTTAATTTTGCAACTTGAAAGTAGCCAAGGATGCTATGCTGGCTGCCAAAATAAAATCCCTTAGCAATCAATGTGAAAATCATATTTTTCCACTTGTGAGAACAGATAAATCTCGGTGTCCAATTCTTGGAGGGCGAGTGTGCTGGAGAGGACAAAACTAGACGCAACCAAACTGAGCGAGAAGCTTCCCACCTTGCTTTTTGCTGGTGCTATGGGGACAATTCTTGGTGAGCACTCTCTCTAGGATCATCTCATCGTTTGTGCTGTCTCACAACTTATCCCATTCTTCTTTGGGGGTCCTCCTCTTTTAGCAGCTTTGTTTTAAGCAATTTTTAACCTCACTTCCTCAACACAGATAAAATTGTTAGTTTGCACAAATTTATTTCAGTGTCAATGCCAAGATATATCAAGTTTCCAGAAAGGAATCTATATTCCTATGAAAATAGCCTTGAATTTTCAGTGTAGTGTTCCCACGATAAAGCTCAAGAACAGCTTGAGGCAAATCAGGACCAAAGGAAATGCAGCACGTAGATAAGTATCGGCATTAAGAGCTTGCTTTCTTCTTCCTTAAAATAAACAAATAAACAAATATGCAGAAAAAGAAAAGGAAGATAGGAAGGAGGAGAAAGGAACAAAGCTTGGGGAAATTCCAGCTCCCTGGCCACTAGGTGTCTGTCCTGACTCAAAATCACGACCTGGCCAAAGGGAGCCCCCCGCAGCCGGGCTGGGGAAGGTCTCCATCCCCAGCAGCTGGGGAGATGAAAGAAGTGATTTCCATCTTCCCTGGTCTTTATCACATTGACAGGGCGCTCAAGTCCCGGACTTCTCTGTCTCTCGTTACCATATCAGCAGCATCTTTGGGGAGAAGGTTCTGCCCCCCTTGCCCCTTGTCGCGGCAGCGCTGACCCAGCCGAGGGGGTTCTCACCAGGCACCTTGGGTGGGTGCTGGGCCGGAGCCCTGCGCTGTTCTTGGAAGCTCCTCTATTTATGGAAATTAACGTCTTTCATTTCACCTAATTAAAGCACCCAGGAGCTATCGGGCTCATGTTTTTCAGGAGATTAAAGTGTGCTTTTAGAAGGCAGAGAATGGCCAAAGCCTGAAGCTTAAAACTGAACCAACAATTGAGTGGGAAGAGAAGACATGGGATTCAAATCCATGCCGCTGAGATTCAGCAGTATCCCAGCTAAATTCTGAAGTCTGATTCCTACCAAGAAGTTTAAACTGGACAAAATAACCCAGGGAACACACTCTGGAATACATTTCTGTTTCCACTACTGGCCAAAACGGTAAGTATTCAGGAAAAAGACAAACACAAGTGACAATACAAATGACATTCCACTTTTCTGATTTAGCTGGTTTTTGACCGATTCAAATATTCACCTGAAATATACGTTTTTCATTTCATAGAAAAACTGTGTGATAAAATTCTGACATCACAGAGGTACTACTCATAGCAGTAAAAACATAAAGACTGAAGAGATCAACCCCACTACTCTGCTACCAGAGTGACTTACAGAAGATCCACTTGTGTAGAGGAATTTACCTTGGAATTTAGCAAAGGTGCATGCCGGGAGTTCCGCGGGTGAGCCCATCCACCAGAACCTTAGTACAATTCAGTTTCCATTTCGTAGCATTACCTAGTCTAGCATCGGGCACATATTCTGATCTCATTCGCAGCACGGTAAAACCAAAACCAATATCAACACTGCAGGAGACGATGGACTTTTGCCAGTGCGGCTGTGGTGAGATCGGCTTCAAGCCCTGAGCCATTCTCCGTTACGAGTGGCTATCTCAGGCAAGACCCTAGAGCCATTTTAAAATGGCAAAAAGCAGCTCCATGGATGATTATCTATTTGTGTTTTCCAGCTAGCATCAGAAATATCTAAATCCGATACATACTCAATGCAGGGTGAAGAACTCATTGCTATTTAATTCACCTAAACTTTACGGGTCCGCAGTGTGCACGGCAATGACCCGCTGAGGTGCAATAGCTGCTTTCTGTCCTTCCAAGTTGCACAGAAAAACACATTTGTCATTTTGACATTTCCAATGTCTATCTGATCACACTGCTGTCACTCCAAGACCGTTACGCTACCGGTAATGGACTGTACGTACAATAAAATCTATATATACCTACAAAAGCTGACTTAGTTTTGTAACTTCAAACTGCATTTTAAAAGGGAGGAAAACTGCTCTTGGCAGAAGTACAATGAGAAGTCGCCCTTTCCGATGTGGCTCATCAGCAGAGACGCCACCACCAGACACACACTTTACCGCTCTCTACTTCTGATCAGCGAGCAGCTGACGTTCCCCAGGGTTCCCCTGGAAAATGACACATGAAAATCGTCCGTGGTTCCGGCTGGCCAGCGGGGCACTGAAGCAGAGAAATGAATCTGCTGAGCTAATGAAGCTTAGGTCAGAACTGTGTAAATACTGTAGAAAAGAATTTGCAAACATTTGTTCAAATGAAGGCTTGGAATTAGTTTCAATAGCACCCACGAGTCATAACGTCTCTTGTGCTCTCTCCTGAAGGACTTGCACAAATGAACTGTTGTTTAAAAGAATATTCAGACAAAGCATCATAAAAAATACAGGCATATACATGCTCAAATCTGAGCAGTTACGCAAATATTTCCTCTGATGACTAACGACACCAATGACTTTTCATGCTATTTGTGAACTCGGAAGACAGCTGCCTAGGAGTCTAGAACGTACCTTGTGGAAAATAACACGGGTCAGTACAAAGCACTGTAGTTTGGGAGAGGTGTTCTTGTAGGATTTTTTAGTATTTCTACTAAGATTCAATTCAAGATCTTTCACCTGATTAGAAAGTCACTTTAATATCTTTGGAAACTATTCCTCATATCGCCCAATTTATCTGAAAGCCTCTGAATTCCTCTCTGTGGGAATCTGTATATCCCAAGGCTGTTGCAAACATCTGTCTTCTTAGCACCTGTCACTCATTTCCTAATATCACGGCTTTAACAATGCCAATATTCCTCTAACAAGTAAAGTATCTACTTGAGCACTGGATGGACCAAAATGCTGTAAAATGAAAGCAGGGCAGTGTTACTATATAACAGACACTGTGTCTGAACAACATGGGACTTTTAAGGAACAAGAGGAGGTGAAAAGTGGAAGTCCAGGATGTCGGCAGAGCACTAATGAGAACTCAGCAGCAAGATAATGGGTGGAGAGTCCGGAGGTCCCACAGCTCGCTGAGGTCGGAGATGGAAGATGCACGGGAGAAGAGTTTCTGCAGGGTTCTGGCAATTGCCCACCCTAAATCAAGCTCCTACTAGCTCAGTTGAGCTCAATAAACCTGACGCTTAGCCAAAAGTCTTTGACAAGCTGGATCTTGAAGAATAAGAAAACAACGCCCTGACAACATTTGTATTTGCATAAACATTATTTAATCAGTTCTGTGCCATCTCATTTCTACAGTAGGCTGTGCCCAGACAGTTTCCAAAAATGAGTTTAAATGCATTTAATTCTGGTGGGAATAGTTTTCATTGTGACAGTTCCTGAAGGCGAAGTGCGTTAGAGGAGAGGCGAAGCAGGGACAAGTAGCACAAACCCCTCCTGCTGTGCCATGGCAGACATGGCTCGGAGAGACGCTTGCATTCGGATGCAAGTTCAGCCTCCTCGGTCCAATGAATTTAGCGAAGCGGCTAGCTGGTGGGTACTTGTATGGCAACTTCTGTTCCAGGATTTTGAGACTAATAACTCATTGCTAAGAAGCTATTCAAGAGACATTAAAATTACATATTGTGAGTAGTTTCTGAGCTAGCAAATAATCCCTGTGCTTTCTCCAGGGCTTCTGCTGCTCGTGTTTCCAGAACATTCACGCACATTCCACCTCTGACATTTTGCTTCTTTCCTTGAAAGAACAGACCTTCCTGGCTTCCTCTGACTTGGTAGTTGGAGTGGGAAAGCTTGCTAAGAGGAACTCAAAGCCTTTGAAGATAATTCACACATTGGTCAACAACTGTAATAACATAGCTAAAATTACAATGTGCTCCAAGCACTAAACATTAAAGACCTTGCATTTTATAAAACTAATAAATCAAAGATGGTAAGTGCTCAACTTCTGGCTAAATCTAGATAATAGGTGCAGCTTCACTTCCCCGAATCGCAGAGAGGTTATGCACTTGAAATAACTCTGCTTCCCAAAATCATTGAATCAGCAGTACATTTTGCAATGTCTGGTCAGACTGTTTGACGTTCAAAGATTCACAGAAAACAATTTATCATGAGAAGCTGATCAAGAGCGGCCTCTTTTCCTTTCTTTCTATTTTGTTGATACAGACAGGAGCAACTTCTTC
Organism: Rissa tridactyla; assembly: GCF_028500815.1. Classification (NCBI taxonomy): domain Eukaryota; kingdom Metazoa; phylum Chordata; class Aves; order Charadriiformes; family Laridae; genus Rissa; species Rissa tridactyla. Next base: position 6,038,214 of record NC_071486.1, read on the forward strand.
TGATGCTGCGCTTTGGTGGCGATACATTTTTGAAAAACAAACCATGTGTACTTTCTCGTATACGAAATAAGAGGGTTTTACTGACTTTAGCTAGTCAGCAAATATGTCTGCAAAGACTCTAATCAATTTACAGATAGCAAGTAAGCCTTTCAAGGACAGGAAGTTGATGCTTACGTTTTCATGGTGTTATCTAGTCTGTTCTCATGAGAACGCATGAGCAGGCTCACCCACTACCCTGAAGAACTCCCGGAACGGCAACACAAGCTAGGGCTAGTTTCTAGCTTTTTCCCTTTCCATAGTAATAACATTATACATATGAAACCAAGGAAGCCCTAGTCTTTTTCCTTGCACAAAGGATAAGCCCTTTGCCTGAGGTCAGTACAGTTGCTGATTTCGGTCCAAGGGCAAGCAGAGTTTGGCTGGTTTGTGTTACTGAGAGACTCAGCGATACGTGTGCGACTTCTCCGTCTCATCTTGAACAGCTTTTCCATTTTCTGTCACCCTCAGCTTCCATATCGGCACAAGAGCTGCTCTAGTAATGGACGATTTGTGCATTGTAGTTTGACTTTTTTGAGTAGCCTGAGATCCTCAGCTCATCAGCACTAGAGAAGGCAGTGACAAACACATAAGCAGATGTCAAACGTAGTCAACAGGCACAGGGGCTGCCACTGGGGTTCTCCCAGCCTGGCTGCCTTTACCTACTGTCCTGGGCATCCTCCGGAGGTTGTGAATCCGCTTTGTTGAAAGCAGAAGTTGGAAACAAAGGGAATGGGGAATGGAAATTTACTTCCATTTAGCTGCGACTGGGTTTTATGTGGAAAATGCACCCCACCCTCGCTATCTGAGAATCAGCAGGAGCGTAACTCCCAGCGCTGTTGCTCAAGGGGAGATCTCCACTGTCAAGTTGATTTGTGATGCTTTTGAGTTGACAGACTGCCTTGGGCAAGGGAGGAGGTGGGTTTGCAAAGGAAGGAAGAAAGGAGATTAAACCTCCATCAAAATGTGCGGTTACCTGTGCTAGGGAAGGGGAGAGGCACTGGGGGAGGGTGCAAAGTCAAAAAGCACATGAGAAAACTGCATTACCAAATAGGGAAAAGGTGAAAAGACTTAAAGATTTTACACAAGATCTCTGGCTTTTCCACACTTAAAGCACAAATCCGCGCTAGGGCTCTGCAAGGTGTCAAAAGTCAGAGTCACGCGCCTTAAGAAAACTCTTAGCAAGAACAGAGTCAGGAAACACCAGAAACATCTTTATTTTAAACAGGAGTGTGCAGACAAGGCGGAAAAGCAAGTACGTCCTAATTTTCAAATATGCTGAGAATGTGCAACTCCATTGGAAGCTGCTGGAAGTTTGGACTGTTCAGTACCCCTGAAAATAAGATTCTAATTGATTTTAATGCTGTCCTCACACTCAGAGAAGGGTAACACATCGTATGTGTTGGAGGCACATGGATATTCCCTGTCCTGGAAAAAATATGTAGTTACCATTGAGGTAACTGTGTATGACTCTTTCCGGTTGAAGGGGCATCTAAAAATAATACCTTGAATGACACTGAAATTGCAAGGAAAAAAAATCAGTATTTTTTTACTGTCATGCCTGCAGAAATGTGCATGAGCATGATCTCAGAGGAGAAAAATTACAGCTCCTCCTCCATGGCCACACACTCGTATATCCTTAAATTTGGCTTATCAGACTTGATCTGTGATTGAACCAAGTAAAAAGTCAAAGTTAGGTGTTTCCATCAGGTGGTTAAAATGCAAACAGCACACAGCTGTGTTCTTCCTCTCTTCATTCACGCATTTTTTCAGCCGTGGCATCTGTCACCATCTTTGAAAACAACGAAAAAGGACCCTGAAAAGGACTGTGAAGCCTTTTTCTCTTCGCGCAGCATCCTGCCTCTCCGTGGAAGCAGGTTACTACTGGATGTTAAATGGGTTTCCCATTTTTGTGGGAAATACCTTCACTTCTCTGGGTACATTCCTACACCCACAGTGTTGAAACACAGCTGAGCCTTCTCTGGTTTGTTCCACTGACCACACCGCCACGGACACACACGGGGTGCAGCCCAGGCAGCAGCAGACTGGCAGGAACACATGGTGTAGCATCACGAACCATGAAGCCAAACAAAAAAATACCTATAGCAGAGACGGGAAAAATCAGTGAACCTTATGGATCCACCTCACACCCTCTCCTAATGCAGCTGCCAAGGGGTTTCACACATAAGGTACTACCAAAGACCAATAAATATCTAGAAAGAAATAGGCCTCCCTTCTGCAATGAAGTCAATAAATTTAAGTCCCGATTTCAAAATATATATGCTTCAATAACCCTGTTCCTCCTCCTACCTTCACAAGCTGGGAAAGAGGATTAAGACCTACAGTTTCCATTCTGACTCCATCCTAACGATGTGCCCAAACGTGAATATAATACCTCGTGGGAGTCTGGATTACAGGTACCTCTTGGGTTTTGTTCTGTGCTCACTGGAAAGAGGGCAAGGAGAGGGACTGAAATTGTCTCATAGAAACACAGCAGATATTAAGCTTGGAACGTCCTACTTCAGTAACTCGGCTTAGTACATAGCCCCCGCTAAAGCATAATCATCCTGAAGGGAAAGCATAAATCATGGCATTAAATAACAACAGGGAAAGATCATTTACAAACTTAAATTACCTATTTTGATTTTATTTCCATATATTTCTATGTAATAATTTCATATTGGAAAGCACAAAAACATATTATCCAACCACTGTTTTTTCCATAATAATTAATTACTTCCAGTTCTTATTCTATTGCACGTGCACTAATTCACTTATATTCTAGCTCAGTTCTTGTTGAAAATATAAATTCTGTGCTAGTCTGAGGTTTTAATGCTTCAACGTATTTATTTTATGTGGCTGTCCACTGATGTTCCTCAATTCGCTATTAGATCATCCGCACAAATCATTTCTTTATTACTCATCCTAGAATTCATCCAGTAATCTACTTTTAAGGTAACTGTTTGTATTTTTGTTTTCATATAAAATGCTAGACCTTGTAACAGCCCTGTATAGCAACCATCTTTCCCAGTAGCTAAACAATCTCAGCCGGAGACATAACAGACATTCCTACGCTCTCGCCATGCCTTAGCTTCTTTCCTCAGCAAGTTATTATTAGTAATTAATGTTTTACGTATTTAAACTGACAAATATGTTGACATCTATTGCTATCAACAGCTAGATAAACTTGTCCAAGATCTTATTGACATTTTACGGCTGTGTATATGGTATTATCTTTAGTGATCTTAAATGCATTTTCTTTGTTACTTCCTCCGTTTCAAACACCTTGCTGCTCTCTGACAGTAACAGCACAACCAAGAAGTTGCCACAGACTATTTAAACTTACTTCATCCCGATGCTTTCACAATCTCTACTTGGTTTTTTTGCCAGTGGGATGCAAAGAGAAGCAGAGATGGGGTGTGTAAATCCTATTACAAGCTCTGCCTTTTCAGCATAAACAGCAAACTAATAATTTTACTGGAATTCTAAACTGTTGTACAGCCAAGACATATCTTGAGGAATAGATACCCATTTTCTTAAAAAGACTATAAAATAATATATATTTTTCTAACCATATTTTCAAATTCCATTAAGCATCTGAGAAACAGAAAATTCTCTGAAAAAAAAAAAATTGAAGTATTTCTTTTTCTGGAACTCACACCAATACTTTCTTGCCATATCCTTTGTGCAAAGGCTCCACATATCAAAGACAAGACTGAATGAACCAAAAATGGGATTCTATAGATCAACATAAGAAGGAAGCACCAATATGCCCAACATGACTACAAGGAACCATCCCAATCTGTATTTTAAACACATACTATTTAAACATCACCAAGATGAGAATAAGGGCATGGTTTTAGAAAGCTGTCTTGTCCACTGACTAAGCAGCACTGAAACATCACCGTTGGTTACCAAGACCAAATTTAGTTAAGAGAAGGCCTCGTTAGCTAACCTTGCCATCAGTGAGAGCTTGGGCGCACCTCCCCTAGACTTGACCCCACGACGAAGACGGGGACATCACTCCTCCACACACTGCTGAAGAGACAAGCGGGATCCGGCCCAGGAGCTGGTGACACTGTTTGGCTGTTTGGGGGAGGGAGAGTTCCAGGGGCTGGTCCCCAGCGAGGTGCCAGGACAACTCCGACCGTCAGTCTGTTTCTGTTGATCACCGTTTCAGTGGTGGCTTATGAGAGAAGCCGTTAAGAACTCGTAATGATTGCACACTGAAGGATTACCTCTTCAAACCATGAGGATCAATAGAAAAATCTTTCTGCTAAAAGTTCCATTGATAACTTAAGACCCCAAACACACAGCGGCGTTGTTCTCTGTCTCAACACCCAACATTTTACTTTTTAATTGCCCAGTGAATTAAAACTTTTGAAACTACTTAATTACTGGATTTATACTTCATGAAAGGATCAGTTGTAATTATAGGTTGTTTGGGGAAGGGGGTTTCTCTTTTAATTCTAATTGCAAATAATTGACTGTAAAACATTTTTGAGCATTACATTTAGAACAAAGATGTAGCCTTTGAAGTCAATATTTGGTTTATACCTTTCTGCAAAGGGGATGCACAAGAAAATACATCTTGCTTCTAGTAATATTATCTTCTTATTATGGCAGCCATTGCAGCACTCAATCAGAGAGAGAGACCTTTCTGTGAAAAACACTCCACTAAAATAAAATGGATAGTCCCTGCTCAGAGAGATCACCGGGCATTTCCAGGGTGATTCAGTAATAGGCATCAAGCAAAGAAAGAAACAAAGAGGAAATGATAAGCGCTGAATCAATCCTGACCATTTCACAAACTATCATTTTCCATACCCTCATTTTCTGCTCTCCTTACCCTGTTTTTAAATGACCTGTCACCACCAGGAATTACTTTTAAGAAGGGAGGTGGAAGGCAGCAGTCTTATCACTGTGGATTTTAGTTCCCATGGGACAACACACTTGAGCTGGTCTCCTGAAGAATGAAGCTTTCTACCATCATTATATTACCTACTTATACAGGGAGAAGAGTTTTCTGGGTAAGAACTTCACACTTGAACACATGCATTTCAAAGGACAGAAGAACTTGAAACGAGCCATTGAAGGCTTGGGAAGCATTAACACAGTTTGGGAACCTTGACATGAAGTACAGAAACCAGATGGTTTAAAAGTGAGTCTGATCTGGTAATCTCTTTGAAGAGAGAAGGCATGAGGAGCTCTGGAGGCTGCACACAGAGGTAAATTATGTGTTTATTTAGGAAAGAAAGAGGCCAACTAAAGAAAGCACATACTGAAAGGAACACCATTGCCTATGCTGTTTCAGGGAAAAAAAAAGAACGTGTAGAATCCTCATTTTCTACCAGTAAAGCATGAAGCTATTTAAAGACACTTGATCATCCTATTAAGTAAAATAGTAAAATTATTCAAGATGACTAGAAAGATTTGGGCCTGGGCTTGCAAATTTTCATTATTTTCTCCATGGCCTTGAGGATGTGATTCATCTCTCTAAACGTCTGGATCTAAACTAGTCACCTTAGGCTCCCTTGAGAGATAAGAGAGAGAAATCAGCACTTGCAAGGTGTGATTCATCTCATCCTGAGGTAGAGGTCTGAAACCATCCCACCAAGGCCCTCTGGAAGCGGCTCTGTCTCAGCTGAGCAGAAGCAGCGCTTGGGCCACCCAGCCCTGCCCCGCGCGGCCGAGCCTCGGGGAAGGGGTTGGACTTCAGCCCTTCTGGGGGGTCAGGCTTTTCCTGCCTTCGTGTCCATTTTTAGAAGGGGAAATAACCTATGTGCCTGTGGTAAGTACAGAGACAGCCTAAAAAAACACCCCCAAACCTGTTAATTTACTTCTGAAAAATAAAAAGAAAATCAGTTGTCTTCTTTGGTCTCCCCTCTTTGATTGTACTCCTTGGAATCTCTGGAAAACCAAGTTTTATCCCAGCTATTGAATAAAATATCTTTCCTGTTCTTGGTTGCTTAAATTTCAGTAGCCGGTCATTGTTCTTCTACTTTATTAGCTCTCTGATAAAAAAAGGAAGTCGAGGTTTCCTGGATCTGATTCCCCGCTACGTCTTAGATTAATGTATCCTAGATTAAGTTTGACAGAACTAATATTAGTTCGATTGTTCCTGGAATATCTCATCCGTAAAATGAGAGGAGAAATCAATTCAACAGAATACCTAGGGGAACAGAACAGGAGAAAAGGACTCCTTTGTAAAAAAAGGTTTTGCCACAATGAGGAAACAAGAAAAAATACAAATATGGAGTTGTTTTGACAAAATGCTTTTGCCTGTAGGAATGCCCTTTTCGGGAAGCCTGACAGTTATGATATAGGCAAGTGGCTGGAGGAAAGTAGCAGGAAAAATAGGAAAAAAATAATACAGCAGAGAGAAAAGGCGTCCAGCGAGAAATAATAATAATGAGAAAAATGTCACGTTAAACTTTGAGAGCAGCATCAGCAGCTGCCTACACCTGGAGGGCAAATGAATGCAGACGGCGGCCAGGGCAGCGTGCTGTGTCTTGCGCGAATTCCTGCGGCCAAGGCAAGTCCCTGCAGCCCGGGAACATTCCACCGCCCGCCCCGCACTGCCAGCCCTGCTGCTTCTCACAAAGAAAGAAAATACACCTATGCTGCTAACATGGCCCCGACCCTGCGCTTGCTGGTTAGCTTAAAAATCCTGGAGCAGCAATGCAGCATCTTCTGAGCTTCAGTGAAGGTGGGAGCTGCAGAGCCAGAGCCCCTGCAGGACACTGGGGGGGGCAGTGTCCGGCCCCACCACGTAGCCTCACCTTCCATCAGTGGTCACACTGACTTTGGATATTCCTCTGTAGGAGAAAAAACAATGTGCACGTGCAATGGTTTGCTCAGTCTATGTTACACCTCTGCACACTGATAAGGAAGCAGAGGAGACAACACAACAGTTGTAAACAATCATGGGATACAGGCATTAATAGATAAAATAAGCCACTGTTTCCTACCCCGTGCTTTACATGCCCCTCTGCTCCTCTGCTGTGAGAAACTTTGCTTGATTTTTCATCAGCTACTGACCTAGATGTGGGTTACACCTCAAAAAAAATGTTAATTAACACTTCGTTGTTCTGATGCCTACTGTTCCGCGTCTGTTCCTGGGAATACAGCACGTTCACTCTCCTGTACATTATCTATACCAAAAGGGGTCTAAGCACACACATAAGCAACTCTGATTAATCTCAGGACTCCACCAGCTACAGCTCAAAGGGGCCAGAGCATCAACCAGCAGCAGCGTTTCCCTCAGCTGCTGCAGCCCATGAATTTCTGGAACACAAGTTCCAGGGCCGACCTGGTGCAGCATTAACCCGGTGGATTTGTCTCCATGTATTCTGTTAGGATCCCCAGCTTGCACCAAAAAAAAGAAGCTGGAAAGAGTAGATGGATGGAAACAGAAAGCAAGTGTATAAGGGCTCAGTTCAGCAGATCTGTCTCTGTGCTACCTCCTTCCAATTCTCATATGCTGCCTGCTGAGCTGACAAGAGGTGTACTGGAGCTCGATTTTTTTTTTTCGTTTGCCTCCTGTTGTCTTCACGGAATTTTAGAATATGCTGCCAGATGCTCATTCATGCCAGAGCAGGATGAGTAATAGTTTCTTCATTCCTAAATGAGCCCCTCTGATTCATGGTATGTGCTAGTCATTTTCTCCAAACGCCGAGGGAATCAAAGTTTCTCATGGGCCCCCTGTAGAAACATTAACATGCTCGCAAAAGCCTGATTGGGAATGTGGGTAAATAATGCTGTTTTGTGTATTTGTTCTTTGCCTGCAGTTCTTCCTCTCTAAGCAAAGCCCATCAGCATTTCCATGGATATTACATCCATTATCATAATGAGCGTGAGGTAAATCTTGCTCACCATCTTCTTGCTAATTCTGCCCTGACTGTGCTTCTGTAATCTTCATCAGATTGCATCTTCTGAGCAGCTGCAATAGCTGCAGTTATGAGATCATGTCCAAAGAAGCCTTACCTTCGTATGCATTGCTTTATACATTTTTCCAAAGAAAACATGCACAGAGGAAACTCATAAAATGTCTGCTCTTTCTTATGTTGCTTCAGAACTAAGAGACTTGTAAATCACTGCTGAATGGGATGCTATATGCTTTTCCGCCTCTATTATGTATTATGGGGAAATTAATAAGTAATGGGATTTGCAAGATGAAAAGCAAGGAAACCCATAGGGTAGGTGATGGAGAGGCATAATTTAAAAAGTCAATGAAAGGTTCTGTTAAATCACAGTTAAATTATGCCGATATTCACCAAAGTCCTGTGATAAAATACTTTTTTCATAAAATATTGAGACTCCTTTCTGCAGTGACAAATGAAGGTTCCCACAATCCTGGAGGAGCTGGAGACGAGCCCTTTTTTACATCACGTGAGCAAGACAACACAGAATGCCTTCGGAGCACATTCAGTGCCCCAGAGCCCCTTTTGGGTGCCCTGATCCTCAGGACGGGCTCCACGAACGTGCACCGTGGGTTCTGACCTCCCAGCATGTGTCCTCTCCCTCCTCACCTCTTGCTCCTGACAAATGTGGTCAACGCTAATTCAAATACCCACAGAACTTGCCTCTAGGCTCTCCTAAAACCAGGCCTTTCCACTCCCTCAGGTCCTGCATTTTAGGGGGAAAGGGAAGCTCTCAGAGCGACCTTCCCCATACTGTAGTGGCCGCAAAGCGCTGGGGGGGCTCCGGCCGCCCATCTCGGTTTACTCTGCACGTTGCTCACGGTAGGGAGCGATCTCTTGTTTCGGCATGTGCCCCATAGCGCAGCCCTGGTCTGGCACGGAGCTTGTCAGCACAAGTGAAATGTAAATAACCCTCCAGGCAAACCCCCTGCAGCCCTTCCAGTTCCCGCAGACACCGGCCTCGCGGGCTGGCACTGTCTCTGCGCAGCGACTCACCATGTGAATGCAGCGCTGGGTCGGAATTGGCCTTACCGTAATTTTATCTTTAACCATATTGCGCTCTGTACAGTATGAAATAAATCCATTGATTTTTACAAGTTGTGCCATGTCATCAGCACAGACTGGTACATAAGATTTCTTTTCTCGCAGAAAAGGAATTCCTTTCACTGAAACTTTAGAAGTTTTGCACTTGGAAAACCATTTTATCAATTTGGTAGATTAGACAACAGAAGCAAAGGGAGCTGAAGCGGGTCAGTACAACAGTATCGAACGCTAGCTTTTTGACTGGTGAAAATGGGAGCAATTCCTGGACCCAGTGACAAATATATGAGGGGAAGAGTATGTCAGGCGAGCAAGTGTTTCAACAGATAAAACACAAATGTCTCTTCCTGACGCCTACGGCTTCAGAACCCCGTTGGGCTTGATTTTCTTCTCATTTACATTGGGATATGGCACTTATAGTAAGGTCCTCAGATTGCACAGGTTATGTTGAATTCAGCAACATGATGTCAGTTTGCATCCTCCGTGGCTTTGCCCTGTCGATGTCAAAGGTAATTGGGCTTGGGCACGAGCAAGGACAGACTCAGACCTCTGCTACAGGCAGTCACGTAATATCTGCTATCTGCTAAATGAGGTCTGGTAGAAAATGGCTCAGCAGTGAAACTCTACCTTAGATCACATCATTTTAATGCCTTTTTTTTTTCTCTCCTGTTAAAGCTTGTAAAAAGTAATCTCTATCTTGCGAAGAATTGTTTTGCATTTTGGGACCTTAGGGAATTAGATGGGGCTAAGTAATTATCAGGAAACTTCCATGAGTCGAATGGAAATGGACTAAATGGGCAGAAAGCTATACAATGCATTAAGATAAGGAAACTAAAATTCGGGAAACGACTAAAAGAGATAGTCTAACCTTTCTGTGGGCCTTAGCCCATACTGAATTGATTTGAATATATATTTTAAAGGCTGTTTAAAACTGCTCAAAAGTGCCAAAATACCTTCGTACATCAACACTGCCTTTGACCCAAAGGGGAAGAAACCTGCCTCAGCTCAGACCTTTTCAAATATTTATAGACATATTTTCCATTTTGACCTTAATTTGAATTTCACATTTATTTCTAATAAAATTCCAGCATCTCCATTGTTGGGCAAATCTACTGAAATACTCACTGGAATGGGAGGGAGGGAATGAATATTGAGATAAGAATCAAAATTTGGAAGGAAATTTTGGCATCGTGTGAAGGGATGAGCAGAGGCAAAGTACTTCTGGAATAAGGGAAAATGGCACAGTTCAGCACATGGATCAGCACAAGTCAAACCTGGCAGGGCGAGAGCTCACAGGATGGAAATCGTCCAGAGGAAACTCAGGGACAGAATTAGCGCTGCCCCAAAGGAGTGAGCACGTGCTGTCAGAGTAAATAAGAGACTGCAGAGAAAGTGAAGAACAAGCACATCTAGAAGAACGAAGATTCAGTGGATAGACACAGTGTTTGCGCAGTCTCAAGAAGATGTATCCCCTGCTCTCAGCTTCATATTTAAAACAAAAACCAAATATTCCTTTCTCTTCCAATGTAACCATTTTTCATTCAGATTCAGCCTGCGACTCCTGCGCCTACCGCAGAGCGTCCTCACTGGCTCTGCCCCGCGCCTGGGTGGCGGCAGGGAGAAGGGAACCACCTCCAAGGTCCTCCAATGCAAGCAATAAATAATGACATGCCACCAAAGTCCCACACACTGGGTACCTGCAGCAAGTCAGTGGGATTAACAATTACACAGGTACAAAAGCTCGGCACCACCAGTGGCACTGGTCGCTCCCTCCGAGCAGCACAGCCAGCGCCAGACGGAGCAGGGCTCTGGGGGACGGGAGGAATCAAGCTAAAATTTTATGAATACAACTACTTGAAAAGTCATCACCTATAAAGAGAGTTGCCTTCAGCAGTTCACACAAGCATTTATTACTACTTGTCACATCTTTTTTAATAAAAAAAAAAGAAAGATTATTTTTTTTCCCCCTTATTTGAAGAGAGACAGAAGCCGTGCCCTTCAGGCAGACTGTGTGGAGGATTGTCCATCTCCACATCAAAACGCTGCAGTGACTTATTGCTGCTGCCACTGCTTTTCCACTGAGGTCCTGCTCAGTCAGAGGCTGCTCGAGATCCCATCGTCCCCACAAAAGTGGGACTGGGGATGGATGGAGAGTGAAGCAGGAGGCGAGGAGGGACAGCCACCATCCTGCTCCCCGCGGTGCCAAGCTGGGCACATCCGCACAGGACCAGCGCTGTGAACGGACGGCACAGCTCAACACTGCCATCTTTTATACAGCTTTTTGTTGGTAGCATTTCAAGACAACCGATTCCTATATTGAAGGAAGGTGATCACCTCCACTAGCTCCTCCCAAGCAGCAGCCCTTGTGAATAGTGTGCTACAGCTGACATTCACTTTGATGCCAAGGGCTAACACAGCACCACACCTGCACCTCCTCTCAAACTGCTCCGAGAGGTCCAGGTCCCGTACAACCTCCTCTGTCTGCTTCCCACCACCGCCCAGCAGCTCTGGGGCCTTCAGCATCCTTCACCCCAGGCTCCTGAAGACGCAACTGCAATAAAGTCCTTTGCTTGAGGGCACAAGAAAGCTCACAGGGATTTCATTTTAAAGCAAGTTATTTGTAAAGAGAGATCATCTGTCACCGAGGGTGAAATGCCAGGGGCAGAGCATAAAATGGCAACAGGGATTTTAATTCTTATTAAGTTCTGTAGTTTCATTACTTTTTGCATTGAATATTTATGCAGTAATAGGGCACTCGTGGCTGCATCTGTCTGTAGTTTCTTCTCAATACTGCTACACTCTTTCCAAATAATTCCCCCCCATGTTAAAGGTGAAACCTGAAAAAAAATGACCCTAATTTCCTCCAAAAGATCTCAGTATTTCTAACATTTCCTCTCACCCTCCACTTGGGTCAACAGGTATCACGTGAAGTAACTACACAAAACTTAAGCAAGCAAACTCTGATGCAGTTTTAAAAATAAACAGGGATTTCTGTGCTACTGGAGCAGTAGACCTGCTACAATGGGGCCCAGCAAGGAGAATTCCCGTGTCACCCCAGGAATGCCGGGGATGCTCAGCCCCCGCCAGGCCCAGCCAGATCCCCAGCAGCAGCCTCGTGCTCTGCTCCTCACCCTCGCTGATAGGGAAACACTGTCAAACTTTAATAAGGTCCTTAAGAGAAAAAAAATTCTTTGACTAAATATAAATTAAATATTTTTTCCTCTAATTAACCAGAGTGCATTTACTATAACTACAGTAAAAAACAGAAATGAGATTATGATACTTTTTAAATACTTTCCTCTAGTTTGTTTTATCACTTATACAAGCACAGTGCATGATCTTACAAGTTGTTATTATTGCACTTATTAAAATTCACACCAATATTAATTTTAGGGAACATTGAAAGGAATTAAAGTAGTAATTCTCTTGCTTTCTAAAAATAACTGCCTTTCCAAAAGAAACCACCTCCCCCCAAAAAAATCTCTAAGATTCAAGATAAAATTTCTGTCTTGCAGAGTTAACGTTCCTATTTTTGTATCAAAAGCCAGTGTCTACCACTTGATTTTTACAGTCCAACAGAGAGCAAATTTGCTTAGAGACAGCATGACAAGTGAGCCTGAAATTTAGGAGCTTTACAACACATTTTTACTGGGTGATTCCACTTTTATCACATTGGCATTTTCCTAAGCTGCTGTTACAATTACCCATTGTTCTTTCTTCTGTTTTCACTGGGGCAAATCCCAGTGAATTAGCAACTTTATATTACCCTTGTCACCGTCAGAGACATGCCGCGTACCCCCGAGATGTAAATTTATAGTGCCACCGGCAGCATCTCGAAATAATATAAAGGCCTTATTCTTGTCTCCATCTCAAACGGCTCACAATCGCGGGAGCATAAAGATAACAGGGGGAAGACTAATCACACCGAGGTGAGCAGGCGAAGCCTCTTGAAGGCGTATCTGGCTGTTGTGACCGTTCTCCCCCTCCACCGCTCACCTTCTGCCACCTCCCCCAGCCCCCACGGAGCCGCAGCACCACAACAGGGTCCAGCCCCCTGGTTTCAGAATTGCTGCGTGAGGTGCCACATTAAAGTCTAATCCTGCTTTAATTTTGAGACACGAACGTGCATCCAGGATGGCTGTAGGGAATCTTCCCATTTCAAGGGAAAAACGAGCAATTCTTTTCAATTTTGGTTTTTTTCGGGTTTTTTGACAATGTTGCAAGTCTCCCTGCAACGATCACAGAAGGGGATGGGGCATTTTCCAGTCCCCATATGGCATTTGCCGGCAGCTTCTCCGGGGTGACGTTCTGTTTGGATTGGCCTCGGATCCCCAGCGTTTAACCCCCAGTGACAGGCGTCAACTTGATGAGAGGGGCTGTGTGTGCTTAAAGGGGGCTTTGAATCCAAACTGTAAGAAAACATGGGCCAGGAGAGAGGTTTTTATTAGAGCTAGCTATTCTCTTATGTGTGTGCGCACCTGATCCGGGGGGAGGAGGGGCTGGCTGTTGTTTTAAGTCTCCCTTTTCTTTTGTGCTGTGTCTGGGCAGGACCCATATGTCTGGAATGCACCTTAAAACAGCCTTATCTCCAGAACCGATCATTACATGGCAGGTGGTGGAGCCTACTTTATTTTCTCATTTCTCTTCTTTTTCTTCTCTTCCCTCTAACTTCCCCCTCCACCCCAGGGTAGGAATTTCTGAACCTCAACCAGTAAATGTCGCATGGCTCATGCACCTGGAATCCACTCCTCTCCATCACTGCTCCGACATGGAAAAAAGAAAAATAGCAGGAGGAAGAACATGAAAAGCCATGACAGAAAGAGCATAGGCTACTCCGGAAGATGAATGCCCATAATATTTTAAACTTGCACAGAAATTTAAAAATTAATGTTAACTTATCTTCCTAGTTAGTTGCCCTAGTCCACAATAAAGACAAATTGCTTCCCCCTTCTGAAGATCAGCAGAGACTTCAGTGACACTCCAGAAGTGGTGGCACTTGGCTGGAGAGACGATCTAGCAATGCTCTGTGAACCCAGTGCTAAAATGAGCGTTTACCACCCAGCTCTCCCCACACGCACCGTGCACGGAGCTGCCAAACGCCCCTGGGTACAGCCCACTGCGCCTGCAAGCTCTCAGCCAACCAAGTCCATGAGCCTTAAACAGGAGAACATCATTTTGACCTGGACCACAGAACACATAAAATGACCTTCCCCCTGCTCACAATGCCCTGGAAAGTGTGACATGATAATTCTTTTAAAACAGGAACATGTTTTGGTTCAGAGCTTTGGAATTGCAAGGGTTGGTTTAGGATCATTTACACCTTCAGTGTGTTTGTGCGTTTGTGCCGCGTGGGCAGCCTTTCCCACGGCCCTTTGCTGCAGCAGAGCCATCCTCAGCCTTGGTTTTCACATCGGTGTTCCAGCAGAGCCCGGTGCCCAGTGCTTCATCTATTGATGCACAAGTCTGCGTGTGGAATGAAGGAGGAGTGAGGGCTGCAAAGCCTGGACTAGTCTGACCATTAAGAATTTTTCAGATCCAAGATTTGGGTGCAGGATGGGCATTTGAATGCGATATCCCCCAACCTGCCATAGGTCAACACTAACTGTACTGTATCTTGTTTGAATTAACTGGGAAAGAGACACCATGATTTGTTTCACATCCCTGCCAAATTTGCCGCAGGGAGCTGATAAGCAAGAGAAAATCTGTTGAAGTCACCGATCGCTATTTTCGGTTATTTTCTGTTTCAAACTTTGCCTGTTGCACCCCTGGATTTTGAGAGAGCGGAGGGTCCTGCGCAGACAGCCCATGGCAGCGGGTGGCGGGGGCCGGAGCAGCCCCAGCCCCGCTCCCCCCCAGCCGCAGCATCTTCCCTCTGCTGGGCGGCTGCCGGGCTGGATTCGGGCAGAGCAGAGCCCGGTGTTGTTCTAACTTGCACAGCCACCAACCGGCACAGGAAAGCCTGAGGATTAGAAGTATGCAAAAAGACTGCAACTGTATCACCTTTGCTCTGCCATCCCTGAAAACATAGCCCACAGTTATACTTTCTGCGCTGGAAAACCCCAGAAACCACAGCACACGAGCAGCAGCGGAGCTGGAGGTTCTGGTTTAATTAAAGGAAGGTTTTATCACTCACAGACTCCTCTGGGCTGGCGGAGCAGGGGCGGCACAGGGCTCGCTTTTGGAAGGGTTAGAGATCTCTGCTCCTCGCTCTCCACCCAGCCCGCCCACGGGACGCCACTGCTTGCGGGGAGAAGGGCAATGATGCTCTCAGCCCTTGCCCTGTCTACTTTTTTTAGCAGAAGGGCATCAGACCTAGTTTTCTCAATACAGCTTAAAGAAAATCATTTCTAATTTACAGGATTAAGAAATTAAAAGTCTGCACAAATCCTTCCACTCTGTCCCATTTGTCTCGCTCCCCCTGAAGAGCCGGAAGGAGACAGAGCGGGGCGACGGGAACATACACCCAAACACGGGAGAAACTCAACAGTGTTACGCCTGGCACTGTGTTATCTTAATTATCTCAATTTACACCCGTGTAAGAGGAAAGAGAACCAGGCTCTGGAGTGAGCGACACCCAGACAGCACCTGACCGTGCTGGCGTTTGTCCCCATTTGCCTCCAGAGGCGAATAAATCCATCCCCCTGCGCAGAGCCGGCTGTGGGAGCAGGAGAATCCCTGCCCCAAGGATGCGCATCGGCTGGTGATTGCTCTGAAACCAGGAGCGTGGCTTTGGAAAGGAGAGCTCGGGGGAGCCATGGGGCCCAAGCCCAGCCTTTCTTATTTTTATACTTTATTTTGTAATCTGCTAAGGCTAAGATTCCCTATGACCCTATTTCCCGCTATTAACAGGATATAAACGTGCTGTTGCGAAAGCCTCCTGAACAGCTCAGGTTTAATTGTCTTGCTTCTTCACTTTTGAAAAAAAAATCTGGCTCATAAAGTTACTTCAGGTCTGTGTTTGAAACGATCCCAAGAATAAATGAATCAATATAAGAAGCTAAACATAGCGAGGCATTTGGTTTTGTTTGATTCTTCAAACTTGGAACAATTCAGAGGCAGGAAATCTGCATAAATTATTTGAATAAAATTAATACTCAGCAAATCCTTGGAATTTAACCTTTGTCTTTTTTTTTCTGGGGCTAGCAATACAGGCTATTTACTTTTGTGCTAAGGCATAGATTGTGTAATTTTAACCAAAGCTGTTCCCAGTATAATTTAATGGCATCAAAACGTTTGCAAATTAATTTCAACATCACTGAACCGATTCTGTAATAAAATCAAATAGAATCCTGTAAAAATTTCTGGATAAGATTTTAGAAATCAAATCAATGATCTTTTAGAAGAAAAAATAATTTGAAAACAACTTTCTTATGAAAGGCTCTTTGCTCTCATTTTTTTAAAGGAAAATGTACGAAATATAATGAAAAAAGTATGGTACGAGACAAACGGCTTAATTCCACCCCAGCTTTGCAGCTTTGCGTGGCAGTGGATGCAGCGAGGGCATGAGAGCAGCCTGAGCCCAGAGCCCGCAGGGATCCCGTCCTCTTCACCGCCTTCCCGTGCTGAGGGCTCCTCAGCTCATCGCACCCAGCTTTCTCCCACCAGCGGAAAGGGCCCTTTGCTCAAAACTTTGTGAAACGGTGGCTGCTCCCAGCACCTCTCGCTGGCAGATAACCTTTGGGAGGCAGCAGGAGTCCTCGCTGCCCGCAGCAGCCCTGCACCCACCAGCACCAAGGCTCTGAGCCCGGCTCCACGAGAGCCCAGGCGTTGAAGACAGAGCACAACCCACCAGAGTTTCTTCGTGTCCCTGGTGTGCTGCCACTCCGAGATGCTCTGTGGCCATCTGCAGCTGGAAGCTGCATCCCACAGTTGGGACATAAAGCACCATAAAGACCAGGGGACAGTCCAACGTGAGTGGCGGTGAGCAGCTGTGCGTGCCTGTGCATGTGTCTCTGAGCACGCAGCCAGTGGCCACAGAAACATTTCCTTCTCTCCTGCACATCACTGTGCCTTGTCCTTATTTTCTTTACGAGCACTTACGCTAAAGGCATTAATTGTTTGTGATGGGGGAGATCCTCAGCTCTCAGAATGCCATTAACGTTGGTGACAGTCGTGGACTCAGACCGTATGTTCCTGGACCTGTGCCTCTCTTCTTTCCCACATTGTACATTCAAAAATAAAGTCTATTCCTTACACCCAGCTGCACAACAGCCACGCATCCGCTTCCACTGAGCATCAATTTCAGCCCAGCAGTGGTAGCAAAACCGTGTTTGTGCTGCATGTGCCGAGGCTTTGGGGATTTTTACTTAGCTTTATTGTTACATCTGAAATGCAGAAATTCAAATCAGGGAAATGCAATAAACTCTGAGCCTGCTGTTCATCAGCTCATCACCCATTAAAGAGCAGAGTCCTTTATTAAAAAGGACACGTCTTATTAAAAAGATATGAAACAAAAGTGATTTTTAATTTTATTGGGGAGACAGAGTCATTGCCAGAGACAGCCCGTGGCTACGTGTGATGATCAAGTCAAGAGGGAGGGCAGTGAAGCACTAACACAAATATGAAGCTAATAACTTTTTTACTCTTAGGGAAAGTGCCGTTCAATTTCTGGTGCTCCAGGCATGTGCAGCTTGAGTGGAAATTTAGAGAAATTACATCCACCTGCTTCCATTTCTTACATCCCGGGCCAGATCTTCAGCCAGCGTAAATCAGTTTATCTCCATGCAGCCAGGCAGATTTATGCCAGCTGAAGATGTAGCCCCTGGTCTTGCACTTCAGAATAAGAAGCTTTAAAATACAAACAAGCATGAACCCCTTAAAACATTCTCCACTCACAGGACTCAGAAGGAAAACCAGACCTGCTGGGCTCCCTGCTACCATCCCACAGGCTGTGCTGTCTTTGGGGCAAGGGATGATACTATCCATCAGGGGGGTTTTTTAAGTATATATCTAAACCTGAAAATTTTGATTGTTTTTTTTGGTTGGTGGGGTTTTAAGTATTGATTTTTATTCCTTCATGAACACCTATTGGACCAATGTTTTATTTATGTACTTGGATATGTACGAAACTAAAAGGGGCTGTTTCCCTCAGGTCTGAGTGCCTGCCCTTCACCTGATGACCCTGCCCGGCTGCCCGCTGCCTCCGGAGGCGTCTGCACACACTGAATGGTTGTGTACACTGTATTCCACACCTCTGCACGCCGGCAATAGGAGCAAACGAACAGCAGAGACACAAATATCGGTATCTCTCATTCCCTTACCAGACTTTTCTCAGAACAGACACAGAGCAAAGGTGAGACTGAACCGCTGCTCCTCAACAACTCATGCAACACGCCTGAGAGAGTCACCAGGTGGCAAACAAGGCCAGCCACGGGCAGAGACCGTCCCCTAAAGAAGAGCTGTTGCTTATCCGTAATGTGTCGCCTACACACCACGCACACCCCTTCCCGCGATGGCAGCGGGATCCGAATGTGAGCACTGAGCTCTGTGCTTCAGAGGAGCCCCCCGAGCCCGGGCAGCTGCCGGCCCCCACGGCTCCCCCAGCCTGGGGACGCCCCACCAGCCCGGCATCCCCCCGACAGCTGAGCAGCCCATAGCATGCTCACTACACGGAGGATGAAAATACTGTAAATAACACAAATGTGGGATCCAGTGGGTCTAGTTTATTTTAGCTTTGGAGCAGGAGGGAATACCAGCTTCTCAAAGGCAGTGGCTTCGGGAGGCTTTGCAAGTACAGACAGAGACCAGTTTGCATGTGATTGAGAAACTGAATACACCCGTAAGGCAGTGACTGATGTCAGACTCCCCCGGCTGCTCGATGCCTCTGCTACAGTAATTCCAGAGCAATACACTGATGAAGCAAGTTGATTCATGTTTGCTGCCTAGAAAAAAAAGAAATTAATTCAAAGCGGATGAGAGTTTAGCTGTGGTATTGAGTGAAGGGCAGCTGCTGCAAAGTGCGAGTTGTGGACCTGTAGCACTTGTAGTCAGATTTGTTCAAAAAGGGGAAGTCTTGTGAAATCAGTGGCAGATGCCTTAAAACTGTAGCAAAGCCAAGGACCAGCCAAGGACCACAGTATGGACACGGCGCGATCCGGGGAGGGCAAACATCCCCCTTGGTCAGGTCTAAGCCCTTGCAAGAGCCTGGCAGCCCCGAGTAGGGACCACGTCCTACCCTCATCCTGCCTCGACTCTCTCAAGTTTCAGCCGAAGATGCTACTTGAGGTACCCCCAGCTAACACCAGGTTCAGCCACGAAAAGCCTCAGGCAGAGGCAGGGTACGGAAATACTTGCAGAGTTTCAGCTTGACTTTCTACTTCCTTGTTCTGGTAGAGATCTGGAGTAACTCCCTCAAAATGTATTCAGATAAAGCAGCTCAAATAGGGCAGAGTGCTGTCAGGTAAAACTGCAGCGGCGCCGGCCCTGGCACACACAGACAAGGAGATAATTTCTGCTCCTCCTGCCACATCCCGTGGACTGTCTCGGAACTCTGTTTTCCAAGAGGCGCCTTGAGGACACCCTCAGAAGTAGGTTATCCCCCAGTGCAGGAGGTGGTCCCAGGACACGGACAGGCTGCCTGGAGCATGGCCGGGACGGAGCAGGGAAAAACCTTGCTCCCGGGTCCCAGACTGCTCTTTAAGAGCCACGTGGGCAACCTCATGCAGGAAAAGGAGACACAGCACATAAGGCTTTCCACTCATGGTAGAGTCTCCTGTGTCAGAGCCCTGCCTACACAGCCCTCCTGAGAACACGCATAGCTAACACGGGGGGAGCACGGTTTGGGTGTGAATTCTCTTGACAGCTTTCAAGCTCAGCCCCTGGGTGCTCTGGCTCAGCTTCGCAGGCGCAAAGGAAGAATTCTGCATTTTTCTCAGTGGGATGGAGGGCAGTGAGTCTCAGTTATTTTCTGAGAACACCTACAATGTCTGCAAAGTTACCTTCCGTCCATCCCAAGGCAAGATAAATAGCTTGTATCTTCACAGCAGTTAATGCAGACTTTTTCACTGTTCATGAAATGAAGTCAACCAAAAAAAAAAAAAAAGACTTTCTAACTGTGAAACAGCTTTCATTCTTGGCTGAATAAGACAGATTCCCTAAAGCAGCATCTATGTTAATAGTTAACATTGGCTTATTACACATCTAAAAATGCCCTCTCAGAACATGAAAATACAAGATAGCATCAGGAAAGGCAAGCTAACGCCTCACTCGGTCATTAATAGAACAATGACATACTGGGATTCTGCATAAAGGCCCTATATAGCAGGTCTGCAAAGAGACAGAACGTAAAACACGGTCTCACGTGGAAGGCATTTTGCTGAGTTAGAAATCTTCAATTTTTAAAAAGGCAAAGGGATCCAAATGAAACCTGAGCTGCCTCTCTTCCTTTGTCTCATTATAATCCTCGTCATCAAAAATCCAGAGCTGAGATGTCACCTTAGACAGGAGAGCATGGGAATACACAGTGTAACAGTACATAATGCAAGGGAAGAATATTAGTACACAGCATCCGGTTCGTGTCTTTCGCTCTTGTGCTGCTGGGAGGTAATAACAGCCCATCATTTGCAAGTAGAATACCTTGCCGTTCTTAGTTGGTTTTTTTCCCAAGGTGTGGTCAAAGTTACTGAGGTAGACGTTGTTCATCGGGTGAATATGTCCTGAAGCTACGCATCCCACACTGGGAGAGGCATAAGACAGAGAAGCCAAAACGGGAGCCACGAGCCCCCGGAGGTGGCAGCCAGCACAGTGGCACTTTGGCTGTCACTAGCACACGCGGGCATCCCGGTCCTGAGTCAGCAAAGCACGCTAAGACATATACAACTTAAACCACGTGCTTCAGACCTTGCCAACAGAGTTTCTTTACTGCCCCAGCTCTCCCAGTCCAAGACCAGCAAAGCCCACGCAGGGGTCTGGTGCTACACTGGTGCTGTTTCTAACACCACCTGTTTTGGCCGCCCCAGAGCTCCACCGGGGTGATGGGACGGGCTTGCAACTCACCACCCGTGGAGATGTGTCTAAATAACTGCCCTGGTAAAAACACCACACTTCTAACCAAAATAATTAAATTTGTGTTATTAGTGTTGGCTAGGCCTCAGTCCCTGTGACCTCCAGCAAAGCGGAGGCATGTACTTTAAATACTCCTCTGAACCCTTTCATCTCCTGCTCAACTAAAGCCACACATACATGAACACTCCTCTGTTCCCCCCAGTCTACATAAAGATCAGAACATCAGCTATTATGCAGAATTATTAAAATTATCCATCTCTTATTTTAACATACAGCTCTGAACAGAAAGGCGCACCCGTTCCCACAGCAGGGGGTCAGGAGGGAGCTGCAGCAGCTGCCCCAACCTGCAAGTCCATCCTGAGCCCTCCCGAGCCCCCGGCTCTGCAGCCCCTCTGCCAGGCATCTTCAGGTGGGACACGGCACAGGGTTTGCACGGGGCCTCCCTTCCACTAGTTTCAAACACCCCCCCAAGAAGGTGATCTTCCTTTGGACATGTCACTTGCAGACACAGAAATGGAAACGGCTGGTTTTTTCCCTTCAATACAGCAAGCTTCAAATTTCAGACTGTGTTAAACAGCCGCCAAACTCCGCATGCAAGTTCCTAAATGCTGCCAGTACTCGACTTCATCAGGAGAATGAAGCCTCAAATTAAAAATTATTTATTTAACCACAATATAAAAGAATCTGGGTGTTACTTTAACACACCCAGCTGAAGCTGGGGTCCACGCACACAAGTACACATTATCCTCGTCACTGTCTGGCTTGCCCCAGCTTTTCAGAAGCCATCGCACGTGGCACGCCAGCCCCCCAAAGCACCGCCGTGCACAGGTGCTGCATCGTTCCCTTCGGATTCAAAGAGGCAAAATGGCACAGAAAGCTCCCGCAGAGGGTTCGCTCACAGATGCATTCGCAGCCTAGAGAGCATCGCAAAACAAGTCCAGACAAGGCAAAGCTGAATAAGGCTAAAGAAAGGAGAGTTCCCAAAGGCGTGCCCTTGGCCCAGGCTGGAATTGCTGCTCCGATAAGCAGCGTGTCCCGTCACGCCAGGGGAAGGGAAGGGCTCGGGCTGCTCACAAGCTGCGCGCGGAGCTGCGGACAAAAGGCCGGGAATGAGCTGACAAAGCCTCACGGCTCGACGTGCTGGGACAGCCCAACGGGGACAACTAGCGGGACGGTCCTCGGACTGTGAGGACCACGGAGCCAGCTGGGCAGGGAGCAGGGGACGGGCACTGAGGAGTGGGTCAAACCAAGACCTGCGCTGCTAAGTCTGTCCTCAACACGGT
This sequence comes from Rissa tridactyla, assembly GCF_028500815.1. Classification (NCBI taxonomy): domain Eukaryota; kingdom Metazoa; phylum Chordata; class Aves; order Charadriiformes; family Laridae; genus Rissa; species Rissa tridactyla. The sequence goes on from NC_071486.1 coordinate 6,060,499, forward strand.
CACTTCTACACGTTCTCTCTTAACTGCTCATGTCAAATGCCAGGAGAGACTTCTCCCCCAGCACACCGTCACAAGCAGACCCACGGTCAACTTTTAAAGAGTTGTTTCCTACTTCTAGTCAGTAGAAAAGCAAAAAGAACCCAGAACAGAAAACATATTTCTCTGTATTTTCACCTTCATTCAAGTCATAAAAAATCACTTTGCCACATCCCAACTTCTTAACGTTACCAGTAAATGGATTCAGAAAAAATATCAGAAAAGGCTAGAACATTATGAAAAAGCCTCGGGAAGTCAAGGGTACTCATCCAAACTAAACTCAAATTTTTCACTACTACAATTTGAAACTCAGCTTCGTCAGCACTTGCAGCTGCAGGATGGAGTCAGAACAACTGCTGGCAGTTTTGCGCTGCGAACACATGGGCACTCATAAGCAGCTATTGCACAATCCCAGTGCAGCAGCGCGTGCCATCTCACAGGAAAGCTAAAGTCTCCCAGAAAACAATCAAGACGGCACAAGTACTGAATAACACTGCTTTATCTAATAATTGTTTCATACAAACTGAGGGATGAACATTTTTCACCAATGCAGGTAGTTTTTCACCAAAGGCAGGCGCACTCCCCCTGAGCTTGTGCTGCCCCCAGAGAGCAAAGCCAAGATTCGGGGTCTGAACGATGTTTGTGCCCAAATCCATTACTCGGAAACTGGCACAGAAAGGGCACAGCCCTGCATAGCTCTCTGCATTCCTCTCTGAAAGGAACGTGCTGGCACATGCTAAAGGTAACAAAGGTGTCGCTGCAGGAAGCAAAACCTAGCCTGCATGGAATCACAAACGGATTAATTGCAAGAACTGGGAAAAAAATGTATCTGCAAATAATGCCAGACCTGCCAGTAGTGTTCCCGTCCGTGCCCTAAGTATGAAGATGGTAGAAGTCAGATTTCCCAGCCAGGCGCATTGCAACACCCCGCTTACCCCCGCGCCGGCACGCTCGGGCATCGCCTGCCAGCTGCAGAGCTGCCTTCACGCCGCTTTGTTCCCCAAGTTGCGAAATCTAATATTCGTATTCTCTTCTTCTATTTGTGCGCTGGCAGAGCTTCTCAGGAATGGCCCGTTTGAGCCAGGTAACAGGAATGAAACCCAAGCCCAACAACTTTTAGGAAAAGCCTTCCAAAGGAGCAGGCAGTGCATTTCATTTAGGTATAATAACTAAGATACCGACTCCTTCCTCGTGTAATTTTTGGCTCTGGATTTCCTATCACAGTGGCTTTACAGCAATATAATTCATTTATCTTCCTCAGACATACTGGGGACCTGCAGTTCATGCAGCTACAGATGCACGCCCATAGTGCTTCCAAAGAGGTTTGGCTTTCTTGCTTATGGCTTTCCTAGTTTAAAAATAAAATATAAAATTGTGCCTGTAGTCCCCAGATTCTTTGGAAAACCAGCTATCCTCTGTCTCTCCCACCCACAAGAGTTACCAGATTCTTTAAAATATCTGTTACTGTGGAATGTAACTTTTTAGTGTTGCTCTAAACTACAGAACAGAGGAAGGAATATTACCTCCATATTGCCCAGGAAATAGATTTCTGTGAAATTTAATTTTCCACCATGTGCTATGTTTCTCTGTACATTTTTATAGTATAAATAACACAGATCTCTACAGACATATATCTGTATCTCGTTCAGTTACATCAGCGTCCTGATACCTTCCCTCCTTAGCCCTGAACTCCTGCCGTCAGTTATTTATTTCACCTGGGTGGGAGCGCGCAGCAAGCGAGGCTCCAGCCTGGGAATGGGCAAACAGGGCTCCTAAAACACATCTGTGTATGGAGAGGTAGAGACCTCCACAGATTGACAGCTAAAACAATGCCAAATGTTTCTTTCAGGGCATTAAAATTCACAGAGAAGTGAGAAATTTCATCTTTTCTGCTTAGAAGTTCATTCCCTCTGTGGGTAGATGCAAAGACTTTTTTCTTGCAGGGTGGTTTTTTGTTTTTTCACAAACATAAAACTGAAAAGTATACCCCTTAGCAGTGCTCTGGTGGCTTTAGGCCACATACATCAGCTTAAAAGGTTTATTTTTAAAGTACTGTTGCATTAGTCTTGTCAGCAGGACGATACCTTCTGCCTTCTCGCTCTCAGACCTTGCGTGCAGACCCAAGTGCGCGCAGAGAGCTTTGATTCCGAAGTGACCTGTGAGTGCAGAGCCTGCTGTGCCCAATGGCTCTGCGGCCGGCGCCTCCGCACGAGCATCTTTGTTCCATAAGCTTTAGCTAAACTTTACAGCTGAGACCCACCGAGCTACCCAGCCAAAGCGCTACGTTAAGACTGTCCGTTGGTCTGATCAATTAGACTCGACGTCTGATCAGTGTGTGCCTCGTGGAAGGTGTCCACACGCACTAACCCGTTGCACTGTGCAAAAGCAGCTTTTAGGGTGGCTCCAGACACCAGACAGGGAGCGATGTGTTACTGCTGAACTGGGACAAACGCAGGAAGAGGTAAGCTGACAACAAACGCTTGCATTTTACTCATGTTCTAATGCTGCCCTTTGTAAACCCAGATCTAAAGACCAAGCAAAAGCTGAATAGCACATAGTTGTGTTCTAAAGCAGAAATTCAAGAATTACTATATATTTCAGTTCTTGGCCTCTTGCAGACACAGAAAATGCAAGTAACCTTCCTATAATTAAAACACAGCCATTCTGTCTTATCTTCAAAGGCAGAGGAGAAAAGGCCTGCTACCTTTAGAGCCTTGGGATACTGTTTTACAATTAAGGTACAATCAATCTTTAATTATTTCATCTGAAGGTTATTTAAGCCCTTCCCTTACGACAGCCCCTTTGGGAAGCCTTAGTGGAGATGGAGCAGCAGCGGGAGCTGACTGGGCCATGCTGCAGCACCGGCCCCCGGACGGACCTTGTGTCGGCACAGCTCTGTTGGCAGAGAGTGCAGTTTTTACCCAGAAATTAATATACACCAGCACATCATCCAGCAAGAGAAGATCTGTTGGCACGGGGGCAGCCCATTGTCTTCTCAAGCAGCTTCGTGTCCACAGTAGCTCCCTTCAGCAGCACAACTGCATCCGACACCTGCAATGGCTACAGATTCGTCCTTTTGTTAATGCTCAAATCTATATGCTTTTAAGTTGCTCCTGTCAACAGATACTTTTTTCCCCTGACACAAACCTGCTTTACATGAACACTGCTTGGGGGCTGTTATTTTTCTAGTTACTGAAACAGCAGAAAAGACCATCTTATCTACGGTTAAAGGTTGTGTTTCCTCCTTTTTCCTGGTTTAATGCATCAGGATTTAGCTCGTTATTACTTCATAGCTCTGAGAGCGTGTGAGTCTGAAACAGCCAAACGAAAAACGCTATGGAATAAACAGTGAGGTTTCCAAATTTCTACTTCACTGGAAAGGCAGGAAGATCCTTTCCAGTGTCTCAGCACCCGCAGGCACGCTCTTTAACTCAGCCTTACTTTGCCATCCCATAAACACTGGTGGGAAACACAGAGCTAACGTGATGTGTCACCAGCGTCCTTCTATAAGCCCTAAGCGCTGTGTTGAAACATGGATGTGGCACCTAGAAGGAACAGTGCAGGAGAGCAGGTTACAGCTTGTTGCCTCTTCTCGGTGGGGGCTTGTGACTGGTACCTTCTGAAGCAATCGAGTGAAGCTGAGTGAAAAAAAAAAAATACGAACAAATCATTTTTGCTCAAAAACTTCCTTCTTTTAAAGAAGCAAATACTGTCATAGAAATGGTCCCTGCTGCAAAGACAGAACTAAATCTCCTAGAAAACGGTTTTCTTCCTCTACTTCTCTATTTTCCATCCTTTCCTTTTTCAGCTTATTTTTTTCTTTTACCTCTTCAGTGACAGAAGAGAAGAAACAAAGGGAAAATGTCAGAACCAAACATTGACTAAAAGATTCTAAAGTCTCAATTGTATTCTTTTTTTCCCCAGAAGTCATAACAGACTGAAAAGCCCAATGCTCCGCTATGCTACCACGTATTCATTTTCACGCTGGTTCAGTGTGAGAGCTCTGCTGAGAGCACCGGGGCAAGACCCCCACCTCTGTGTGGGGGCCCTGCAAGGCGCACAGGCTCCGCAGTTATCCTGCACTGGCATCCGCAGACATAGTTTTTTGTAGCTTCTCTACTTTGGAAGTGCTACCTGCGATTTGCTGCACTCTTGGACTACCCTCAGAGCAGCCGCTGCCCATTCCAGCGTGCGCTGCCGAACGCTCACCCCAGCCAGAGCCCAGCAGGGAAGAAGCCCCATTCCCTGGATAAGGCAGCAGGGAGATGGGAGCCTTCCCGCTCTGCCGCGGCTCATTAACACTGAGCTCGCAGGAAAGATGCCCAGGACTGACAAGGACACACACCACAGTCACATCAGATGCCTCTAAAGGAAGAAAAGAGCCAAAGGTATTAATGTGGAAGAGCCAGATACTTAACTCCGCTGCAGAACCAGGTGTGGTAGCTCATGCCAACTCCCATTGCCAAAGGGGGAATGGGAACAGAACAGAGGCAGTGTTTTCTTTCAAATTTGGAAGCGAAAGGGAAAAAAGTAAACTTGCATGGAGCCTGGGGATGGGGTGAAGATGACAAGAGAGGCTGGTGCAATCAGTTTTCCTTCCTCTGCAAGTTGCAAATAAGCAATTATGGCTACAAATATTTGAAATAAAATTACCGGAACCTGTCATCAGTTGATTGACCTCTGTACAGATGTCTTGCTGAATGTGGAGTAGGATTAGAGCCTCGGCTATACCAAGCCATTCAGGATCTAATGCCATTTGGGGTGATATGAATTCATCAGGACAAGTGCCCCAGAAACATCTGGGCACGTCCTGCCTTTTTCCTTGCAAGTTCCAGTAGATGAGGTCCTAAAGTTGCTATAGGTGCCCTACACCATCTCAGACACCTCTGCTTGTCAGTGATCAGAGAACTCAGGCGAATGGTGAAACACCACACGTTTCCTGGATTGCTGATGTAAATGAGAACATACATTTCTGAGCCGTTTCCATCAGAAAGCAAGAATACCTGTGAAGCAGGCTTTAAAAAGAAGTAACAATAATCAATAATTCAAATGATATAGGCCTGTAGTCTCAAAAAGTGGTTAGGTATGACAGTACAAGAATAAGTCTCAAAGAAACCAAAGCAAGTCTCAATCTTTCTCCTTTTCTCCATTGCTCTGGAATACAAAGACTTTCTTACAAGCTTTAAGTCTTAATTTTGCAACAAGTATCTCTTGCTGTTCACAGCAATAGGCTTCAGGACCTGCCCATCTCCACAGCGACAGGAGCAGCTGGAGAAGCACTGTGACTGGATAACGCTGGTGTCAGCGTTGAGCGGATTGAACTGTGCTCCCACAGATGAGGTGCCAACACCACAGGTCTCACCACCACCACAGTCTGAGGAGCCTGCAGGAGAAGAGGGTGAGGAGGATGACTCCCTACCATCAAACAAGGCTTTTTGGCTTCACTTCAGAAATGTTACAAGAGTGTTTTCCTTTTATGCATATGGGAGAATAAGTGCTGCAGAGGGAAAGGGCGCAGGAAGGCTGGTTACGCTGCAGCTCAGCAGGGGAAAAAACCATGCAAAATAAAAGTGAAACGCAGCGTTACTCTGTGGTTCAGTTGTCTGTGATGGAGAACATTAAGAATGCATAGTCCGAGGCCTCCATTTAATCCTTACTCCTATATAGGCAGCTGCTTTATAAAGATGTTTTTCACAATCATAAATAAACTTTGGAGGCGAACGGGGGAAAACCCTCAAGTAATTATTCTCCACCTGCTTGTGGACTGAATTTACAGTGGGCAATTTCAGGAGACGTGGCCCTGAGCTTTCCTTGCCGTGTTTGATGTCTCCAACCTGCAGACCAAGTAAATAATTTGATTCCATTTATTGGACAAATTTAGAGGTCAAAGCTGACAAGTCTTCAAGACCACACAGGTTCCTCCTTGGAAGCCAAACAGTGGAATGTGCCTTTCAGATACTGCAGGGAAGAGCCTTCATCCCCGGACGTATTTCCATCAGCAGGCTTTGAGAGCTTGCAGCGGCAGTTTTATGAGGTGTTGGCAGCTTTTTCCACCTAACGGGTACGTGTTGAAAGTTTAAGGGAACTGATAGTTGAGAAGATTGGGTATTATGGAACAACAGTACATTCCTATCCAGCTATCCGTGCCACATCCAGTCCCACCGTATCTGTCCTTGACAGTACTAGTTGTAAACTTCAGACATATTTGTTATTTTCCAGTAGCAAATAAAAGAAAGAACTGATTTGTATCCAAAAGAACTACTGGCTTCAAACTGTGCAGCAGTGCAAAATTGTGAAGAGTTTGGCTTATTGTTTCACACAGGCCTAAGAAAATAAAAGCACGCCGTGAATAGCAGTAACATTCAGTACATATTTCCCATATGAAAACCACCAACTTCCTTTTTCTCCAAAGGTATTCCAGCAGACACATTTGTAGGCTGGTATGTTCACCCCCACGTTTAAAATGAGTGGCAAAAAAATCAGAACTTTTTATTAATAATTGCGGATAGTTCCGATGGACACTGCTGCTCAGTGCAATTCAGCACAACCAAAATTAAAACAGCAAACCTTCTGACCTGCGTCATAACCAAAGCAGCCTGAATTTCAAATTGCTGTTTTACCCAATGAACAAAGAGAAAAGTAGAATTTGTGCACAGTCCTTACACAGAAAGCAGTGGGGGAAAATTGTAATAAATTGTTAGCACTACAAAAAGAAATAAAGAAGTGAAATTTAATTTTTTTTTTGTTTTCTTAGTTATCTACACCCTGCTCCACTGGAAAGGCAAACTAATTGATATATTTTGATTTGTGCAGATTAGCAGACTTAAAAATCCAGAAGTAATCTGCTTTCCAGAACACTTTTGCCAAGTGCAGAGCGCGGCCACGGCCAGCCTGGCCCACAGAAGGAGGAGGCTGAAGGGCAGCCCCTGCTCCAGCAGCACCATGCCCAAGCCTGTGTGGCACCACCCATGCCAGACGGGGGTGGGCACCTTCCACCCCTGCACCCCGTGGAAAAGGAGGGCAAAGACAAAGGTTTAAAAAAAAAAAAAAAGACAAGAAAAAAAAAAAGACTTGCCAGATTCACATAACACTCAATACAACTCTAGGAGCCTCACCATAAACTGCCTTCTTTTAGAGCTGGAATTAAAACCATTGCATTTAAGCCCTCTGACCGAGCATCCCTACACTCCACAAAGACCTTCTATCCCAATTCTTTGCAAGGAAATACCCCGGCGGCAGGTTTTTGCTGCTTGAATTACTCTTTAGAGGGATTACCTTATGGCCCCAACCTCACAACCCATCCCATGCTCCAGAGCTGGCTTTGGAATAGCTTTCCCAGTTCTTTAGCAGCTCTGGAAAGGCAAAATTAAATCTTTCTTACACAGAAAAACAAATACAAAAGTTAGGCAATTTTTTCTGATGAAAAATTAAGACGTTCTCTTTCATAGCGGTTGCTCACAGTATTAATGCTTTTAAAAATAAGTTATTTGAGAGCAAGAAACCACCTGGAAGGGTTCCCTTTGGAGACACGATAGCACTGCAGCCCACTGGCGTCAGAAGACACCCGAACTTGTTTTTGGATTGTCTTTGCTAAGCTTTTTGCTCAGCTCCCGGCTCGGGGGGAGGCGGTGGGCCGGGCCGCAGCCTCCCCAGCGAGGGGCTGGTTGGGAGCCCCCGGAGCCCCCCGGGCCGGGCCCGCCTGGCCCCGCCGGGCCGCGGGGAGGAGCCGCCGCCGCCGCCGCCTCCATGGGCTGCGCCCGCGGGAGCGCGGCCATAAAGCGCCCACCTGCGGCTCACCTGGACGGGCCGCTCCCCCCGCCTCTTTTGAGGGTAAAAAGTGCCCTTTCTGCTCCGCTCCCCGCCGCACCCTCGCCCCACCGCCGCGACACCCCAGTAAAGGACCACGCGTCTTCTGCTGCTTCACCTCCTCTGGGATTCTGTGCACAAGAAGGACGGAAAAGAAGATAAATAGGCCCTGAATTTATTTATTTACCAGCTGTTTTATTTTAGTTTCCTGTCTCCTTAGTCTTTTTTTTTTTATTTTGGTTTAAAGTTCAGTAAAGCAGTGGCACGAGGGGATTGGTACCAGTTAACCAAGACAGGTGAGTGAATGGCACGACCACGTGTTCTGTATTGTATAAAACTGCTGGGAACTGGGGGAGCATCGTGGCTGGGAGTCACTTTGTCTAGAGGTGGTTTCATCGGAAGGCGGCTGCGTTGGAGAGAAGACGCAGGAGGCTGTAACGAGGTGTATTAAATACTGTTCGTACAGCAGAAGCGATGCTCACTCCATACAACCATCAACGCAGCTGCCCTTTACTGTTTGGAAACTGAGTCCAGGAAACAGCTTATAAAAGGAAAAATGCAAACTTCTTAAACTTTTCCAAGGGGTATTTTAAGTCATAAGTAATAGCGGAGTTACTCAAAGCAGCAATTGATGCTACAGGAAGAGGTTTCCTCCCCCCCCCCCCCCCCCCCCCAAAAAAAATATTTCCTGAACTGGCAAGAATTAGGTGGTTATCACTGTAGAACAACCATATAAGAATAAGATGTAGAATAAGAACAATGTAATTCTGTTAGAACCCATGGAGTTGCTCTGGTGCAGTGAATACCGCATTTGAGCAGCCACCTAAACTACCATTTGTAAGAATTTAGCTTAGTTTCAATCGGTTGATTCTTCTCTTGATTTTCTATGCAAATCACTTGAAATGTTTTCCTGCCTATCCATAGATATCATGAAAATGTTTATGGAAGTAGACATTTTTGTTATTTTTCCTTATAGAGAAAGTTTTAACTTGCATTAGTTTGACAAGTTTGCCAAGTACTTTGAAGTCCCGAAGTCCTGTATCGCATGTGGATGCTGAAGCATTCAGCCAGGAGAGCTCTCTCCTGAAGAGCCAGAGCTTCTCTCGGGATCGGAGGAGCCAGTGGGCTCCTCTTGCTTTTCCCCTTTTCCCCCTTCTGTGGATGCCTTGTTTACGTGGCTGTTGTGTACCAGCGAGAGAGGAGTCCCCAGGCTGGCTCACTCACTTTTCAAACAGAGAATCATAAGCTTTGTAAGTGCCTTCAGCTACTGCTGTAAAATCAGGTTCCTCTCCAAGAGTAATGCGCGGTGGTAAAGCCAACCACAAATTTAACTTACCACGGTGTTGTAAAGCCAAAATCAAGACAAATGCAGAGCTGTTTTCCCTTTAAAAACCAGTAGCAGCCAATCTCAAGCAAAGGCTTTGGAAAAGCAGGAGGGTAACACCAGAGTAAGGCAGAAAAATGGAAACCCCTGAATGAACAGCAGAACAGGCTTCGAGTAGGAACATTTCCTAGAAAAGACCCCAGCAAAGGTCATTTTCAGACATTACAGCTGGATCAGGCAGGAGCTGCAGAAGAGTGCTGCTGGAAGTCACACCTAGTGTCAGATCTGAGCTTCAGAAAGCAGTTTTTACTTATGCTTAATTTTAAATACAAGCTTATGTTACAGTAAAACAAATTATTATATACTTTTCTCACCAGGATTATGAGCTACCGGCACTTCTGAGAGCACACAGGGCATTGCACTGAAAACTTCAAGGGCTTGCAATCACTAGGCCCGGCCCGATGCAAAGTCCATTTAACGTCACAAATGCAGCAAGCTTTGGCGCAGAGCATCTGTCTTTATCCCTTAGTTACCGTATAGACAAAGAAATATAGAAACATTTGCTCACTTTAAAGTTCAGAGAAGTGCAGTACAATTTTATCTGACCTTTAGTTAAAGGTTTGCTGCTGTTGAGGATGCAGCACATCTTTGCTACTGCTCAGGTAGATGCAAAAGACTGCAGCCTGACTCTCAAAACTGCTCCCCGGGGAGAAGCAAAAACCAAGTGGTATCTCCTTAAAAGGTTGGGAAAAAAATACCCACCCCATACTGGTAACCTTTAATTTACTTTAAATTTGTTGTTCAAGATTGAGGGGTAGTTAGCTGTTGGAGGTGGGTCCCTGGAGCTTGTATTTCAAGTTTTTATTACCATTTTTTTTAATGTAAGATTTTGTTGATAAGCACCTTTACTTAATGATCTGAGCTGTTCCCCGCGGAAGCCGAAGCCAGCCTTGCAGCTGTTTATTTTCTCTGCTGGGCATACTGGTTTTGTGAATTCCAGGCACGAAGCGGTTAATAGCTGGAAGCTGTGCATTAGGCAGTTGTGGTGCTAAAGCCCGTTGTAACTTGCCTGATAAAAGGCATTTCAAATAAGCCAGGATTGCATAGAGGAATTTCAGTTGATGGGTTCCTGCCTGGGCCACCCTTTCTCAGGACTTACCCAAATGCTTTCAACATGTCTTGACAAAATGAAGGGAGAGGCTTCAATGCAGCAACAGAAAGCAGGTTTATATTTAAAAGCAAAAGGGAGAGAGAAACACCCGAAGCTATTTGTTCTGTTAAATCCTTTATCGGCACCTCCCATAGTGGGGGCTTTGTGGGTTGGCTTTTTCTTTCTCTTTTTTTTTTTTTTTTTTTTAAAAAAAGTACAGGCAAGCATTTCGGCTCATCTTCAAGTCAGGGTTTTGCATCCCAACCTATCTTTTAATTTCCTTGTACTTTGCAGCTTGGGAAAGTTAAAATCTTAAGTTATCCAAGTGCATGGGAGAGCTGCCAAAACACGCTGCTACTCAGAACTGGACACTTCATTTCTCTAGGCATTTTGAAAGTCCCAGATTTCCCAGGTATCAAGGAGGCCAGAACCGTGGCTGGCTCCCTTTATTTGGCTTCATCTCCCTGTGAAGCAAAGTCACCCAAATTGGAAAAAAAATTTGCCATTCCTTGCTGGGATATGGTGAACTGTCATTTCACTCATGGGATTTGTGTATTTCAGGGTAGATTTTTTTTTTTTAATGTTTTCAATTCTTTATATGAGAAGCAACATAAAAGGCTAAGTACATGCATTATATTCAGACTTCAGTAGTCATTTTACAGGCAAAACCAGGACATACCTAAAAAGAATAAGACATTTCAGTCTATAATCAGATTCCTTTACAAGAATCTCAAAAACATCTTTACTGCATAGATGGCTTGGGATTGGGTTTTGGGAGGGGGGAATATTTCTGACAGTCTTAATTTTCCTTTTTTTTTATGTCTCTTTCACAGGTTGGAAGTTCTTTGGAAGAGGCTACACGCTTTTCAGAGGGTTTGGACAGTGCTTAGCTTAACTATTCGCATCTTCATAGTGCCTTGGGGCAATCCCATAATGTACATAATCCGTTTCACAGATGCAGTACGGTGTGTGCATGAGCAGCGGCAGCCTGGCAGTGCCACATCGGGACAAGCCCCGTGTCCCTTGCTCTGTGATCTGCCCGTGCTCCACGAGCGGACTCCAATTACCACATCATGTGGGTGCTGGGACTAAGTAAGATTATTTCTCCCCTATGGAGGCTAAAGGGAAGTAGCTCCACACATTCTCATTATTGCCAAAGGTCTTTAAAAAGAACCAGCACGTAGGAGAAAATTGCCTACTGGCATTCTTTGGATTTTGCAGATTCAGGGGTTTAAGGCCAGGAGGGACTATGGTGATTATCTTGTTGGATCTCTCTTGTAAAAGCCATAAAAGCTCAAACCCTTGAGTGTTTAATTTGGAGAAGCTCCTAATAGTTTAAGACCTTCAAAAGATGGAGAATTGCCCTATCCTTTGGTAAGTTGTTCCCACAGTTAACATTACAAAGCATACCCAGCTACTTTGTTACAGGCTAAAATTAAAGGGAATGAAAAACAGGGATAAGGGGGGGAAAAAAGCAAAAGTGTCAGCCCATAGCATCCCCGTAAGCACCAGTGGTAGAGTTCCCTGCCTCCCACACAGCATTCAAACGTTGCAGGTGTACCCGCTGTGCTTCCCTAAAAGGTACGGTAACGTGATAAACTTGCCTGCGTGTTCCGAGTGAAATAAGGATGATCCATGGGTTCTGTTGTCCTTCATTCCACCGGAGTCTGTCTCGTACCTAACCAGATTTCAGTGGAGTGAAGCACAAGAGACATGGAGATGAATCAGCAACACGAGGAACTGCTTCCCACTGCCAGAGAGGGGAAACTGCATGGAAATGTGGATACACCAGGCATCCAAACAGAGATCACGCATGCTGGGAAATGGAGAGGAGCACTACACACTTTAATAACCTGAATGTTTCTTGAAAGTCTCCAGTAAGAACCCATTTTGAGAATGTACTTCCTTTCTGCATAATATGTACAGATTAAAAGTCTACAAAGACCACAAGCTGCTTTCTGGGAGGCTGAAATACCTTATTAGCAGGAAATTAAGCCCTAATGTGGATAAATGAGATGCGTAACCTCATCGCTTTCAGTCATCTTCCCTCTAGGATGGTATATCCAGTGAAGAAACCAGAATGTAACCTTGTTTTGGTGCACCTGCACCATTCCGCGTTCCCTGGAGGATCTTTCTCTAAAGGATCACACCAACAATGCCCATTTCCTTCCAACTCTCCTGCCACAATGCCTTCAGAATCTGGCAAAACTCCATTAAAATTTCAGACCCATTTATTTTGTAATAAAATTAATGTAAATAAGATTTAAGTTAAGGGAGAATTTAGATTTTTCAGGCTGAGCATGAGATAGATCTTTTAAGGTGTCAGTGTAAATTCCTCGAAGGTTAATGCAGTTAAACATATTTGATGCATAAAAGTGTCACATCTAACACTAATCATTCACCAATTGTAATTGCCTTTTCAAAGTCCTCACCTCCCCGAGACGAATGCCCAAAAAAAATGAGGTCTGGCAAGTTTAAAACAAAAAACAAATGTCCTCCTACCACCCGGACGTATTATTTGCTTTGATAGATTTAGTACCAGATTTCGAGAATTTATTGCCCTGTATTATTTCTCAGCTGCCTGCCTAATCCTTCTTTCCCCCTCCCCCTTCTATTTGACTGACTTTAAAACATTCAAAAACTACTTGCTGATGGCTTTTCTTACAAACACAGACCACTGAAGGGTCTGCTCCTGGAAAGCCAACAGCCAGCTTCCGCGTACAGCAGTGCTGAGCTCTTCCAGCCAGCACGGCAAGTCCTCAGAGCTTCCGACTTCTGTTTCCGGGCTCATTCTTAAGCATAACACACGCCCTGTGTCAGGTATCTTACAAAAACTGATTTCCCTGCATAGTGTTAATTAAAGTTACACTCTATTTCAAATCAAATCATTACAATAACAGGACCACAACATGTTTTCAAACCAGAAACTACTCAACCCTATACTGTTTCAGTTTTCTATACTTTTATACGTATGCTTTTCTTATCCATCTAATAATCCATCTCTGTAGGCATCTTGAAATATGTAACAACCAAAAAGAGCTCTTGATATCTCTTCCTGAAGTATTTTTATTCAGGACATACCAGGACAACTGGGACCTTAACAAGTCATTCCTTAGAGTTCTGGTAGCAATTACTGGTGGAGGGTAACAACTGACAAAAAATTGGGGTTTTTTTGCCCCCTGTTATCTTTTTGGTGAGGCAAAGAGTGAAAGAGGTGAAAGTGCAAGAGGGTAAGTATCACATGTCAAGCATGAGCAGATGAAAAACCCACAAGTTTGCTTATTTACCAGTTCAGTGTAATAAAATAAGGGCACCTACCTTCCCGCTGCCTGGGCACTGACAGGTCCCGAGGGCAGGACCCTCTGCTGGGAAGCTGCTGTGTCTGCTGAGGATCCGCTGGAGTGGGATGCTGCGCTCACCACCGTCCTGCCCTGCCCTCCCCAGCCAGCCTCAGCAGCCCTCATTTGCAGGGCACCGTGAGCTCTACAGATAAGAGACAGAAGTGTAGTTGGGCATTAATGATATGCTAAGGAATGTTTACGGCACTACTATTAATATATTACTTAGCCATTTGTTCTTTTTTCCCCCCCATATGAAGGACACTTTGGCTAACAGCTTTCCATACATTAAGGCAATGAATACAATGAGAGAGCAGACAAACGGCCAGAGACACGACAAGTCTCTGTCGATGCCCTGCAGTGAGCAGAGCCCCCTCAGGAGATGATGGGTGCCATGTAAATGCAAACTCATTATCAAAGACACCAGGGCTTGGTGCTCACCTTGATGTAGCATCAGAGACAAGAAAAATCCTCAAGTTACTCTTTGGAGTAATACGCGCAGTCTAAAGACTGAGTATTTCCAGACCTTAGTAAGCAGCTGATGATATAGATCTGGCAATTCAGACATGATAAGCTTACTTTCAGGTGAAAGGAATGATCAAAAGCAAAACAGTCACAAAAGTACCAGCCGCTCGCCTTGGCTTGTGCATTTGGAAGCTGCCTCTTGGTGCTGCCAGCACTGGTCCTTGGGGCATGATGTTAATCCTTTACTTATCAAAGGGGTCTCACGAACACCAGGTACGTCCATACGGAGACACATGGCCCTTTTCAAGGTGCAACCCCCTCACTTCCCTATTTGCAGGCTCACTCAGCAACACGAGGTTTAACCACCTGCATAGAAGAACTGAAAACCTGGTCTCCTTTCCTGCTGCTATTTGTGAACACCAAGTCCTGAATACTGTCTGTCACTGCAGCTTGGTGAGGGGGAACTGGAGAACCCAGTTGAAATGGGTTGATTTGGGGCATATTTGAAGTGTTGGTTACCAACAGCCTCAGTGTCCCAGAGTACAGAGCATACGCCAGACAAACGTGGGAGCTGAGCCCCCCGAGCCCGTGGAGACAGCTAGAAAAGCCAGAAGTTTTCAACCTTTAAGAGTTACATTTCAGTGTTGTGCCCAAACTCCTTAGCTAAAGTCAGTTTTTATTCAGCAGGCAGCTAGGCCTCAAATATCCCCTCAATATAAACCTTATAGCCCTTTCTTTGAGCTGCTTCAAATGAACATTGCCTTGTGCCTGGCGTTAACTTTGCAGAGCTCTGAAGCAGAGGGGAGGCTGGGTAAGAGGCCCTTTAGAAACCCCTTACAAATGTAGATTTGATTGACTGACTGATTGAACTTAATTGCAGACATTCTCTTAATTGTACACTTAATTACTGACACTGTGTCAAAAGATTTCTGATGCAGCACCTGGAGGACAACCTTGCAAGTGCCAGTCAAAGCCAGCTGCACAAGACATCAGGGAGGTGCTGCATATTGCTACAGCTTGGAAGGGGAAAAAAATCATAATATTTTAATAATATACAATTAGGGTTTCACCCACCCTCAAACACGCGTGTGCACATACACACAATCACAAATCTCTTTGCAGGGAGGGCATCTAATACAGCGGGAACAGAAGAGAAACAAAGAGTGATAATTATGGGACCATGTGACAGTTCCACCCTTTTGTGGTCTCTCCTAATATCTCCAGTATTGTGAGCCGCAGGGGGAGGGCAGGATGCCATCGGCTTTGGCAGGAGCCATACAGCTGCTGGCCACTCTCAATTTAGTAACTCCAGATTTTGTATGTTAAAATGGTAACCAGAAATAAAACCCGTGGTAGTTGTTCAAAGGGTAAAACTCTGAATATTCTCAGCAGTGATTTTGGGTCACTGCAGGTCTTCCTGAAAATAGCTATGCACGGAGCAAAGATAACAGCATTCTTACTGTTTCAAATAAGAAGCATCCACAGGAACTTTGTTATTATGGCTCCTATAATTCCCAGTAGACAAATTAGTATTTTAGTGAATGCAAAACTTAAACCCATGCTACAGTAGCTTGTATGTATTGCGTGTATGATGCACAAATAAGCAGAAACTAATCTGGATGTGTGCGTTTTTTCCTCACAATATTTTTACCAATAAAGTCACATTTACAAAATCTCAAATGTCTATAGCACCTTGCAACCCAAAGTGCCAGAAAATACTGGCTATGGATTTTAAGCATCTCTAAAGTCAGGGTTACACAATAATGTAGCACATCACAGAGACCCTATAAATACCAGCCGGCTCAGGTGCTGATGCATAGCTACATTCCTCTAAGAAGACCCAAAAAAAAAAAAAAAAAAAAAGATCACACCAAAAGTGTACAGACAACTAGCAAAGACGATTGGAATTGTTTTACACCCACAGAAATGCAGTTTCCTCCAAACACCTGGAGTCTCGTTAATTTACCTGTGACATGTTGCTAAACTTAATTGCCTTTGACAATTAGTAACATTTCAACACCTTCTTTAATGGCCCAATTATGAGAACACTTGTCTTCCCCACAGTAGATAGAAGAAAATAGATGAGTGAACTTCCAATGCAAAACTCCTCCGATGGTATTTTAATGAAGAGTGTAAAAACCAAACCCCCAAGAGGCCATTGGGAGTGTTTGGCTCACCCTGGGGACTGGGGAGCCGTTTGCTCTGCTCCTGTCCGTCCCGTGTGGGGTTGCGGCAGCCGCCGCTCCGAGAACCACACAGTGAAATTAATTACAGGGAAAAGCACTGAGCGTTTGCCTCCCTCTGTTTCTTGGGCTTGATGTTTTATCGATTACTTCCGTATGCTAAACAAAGTGCTTCCTTCCTAAAACAAATCCTGGTTCCAAACCGGCAGAGGCGCGATGGGCACAGGAGCACAGAACCACCTCTTCCAACTACGCAAGCTCCTGCCTGTCTAATGGAAGTGTTTGTTAGGCTAATATTTTGCAGAATTGCTTTGATGAAATAGGATCGCAAGTGCTGCCTGCAGTCAGTCTGGCAGCCGTTCTCCCGCAGAACTAAGCGGGTACCTTCACTTGCTACTTCAGGCTGGGCACAACTGCTGGATTTGACAACTACATTGAGGGGAAGAGAGTGGGGGAGCCTTGCTCCTGCTTATACATTTGAAAAATCCCTGCTGATAAATACTGCAGAACTCGGACGTAAAACGAGAGCGTGCAAGGGAGACTGGCGGGTCCGGCCCCCCACAGAGCGCAGCTGCTGGTGAGTGCAAGTTCATTACTAGGCCCATTCTGCTCCAACAGCAGCGGCAAACGAGCGTGCTGCAGAAAGACGACTGGGTTTTGCTCACATTTTCAGTTCTGCAACACGCGTTAGGATCTTCTGTGCTCTCCCGTTTCCTCCCACTCCTCGCACCTTTTCAAGTTCAGCTCTCTCCCCAGAGACTCTCAGCTGAGCAGCACGATTCATCTGCAAACCCCTGCAACCCTCTCCTCAACTCTCGATTTCCTTTCAAATCTCTGTTAAACACCACACTTTCTCTCACTCCGGTACCTGCATTTCTCCTTCCCATAGATTTATTTAGTTTTGTGAAGTATCTTGACCTTCAGATGTTTAAGTTCTCTACTAACATCAATCACTGCCACCCCACGGATAGGGTGAAGCATGTCTGGCTCGCACCGTGCACGCCCATGACACACCACAACAGGATTCACCGAAAGCTCGCAGGGATCGTGGGCTCTCACACCACCAGCAAAACCACCATCATTCTTCTGTGTTTCCTTTTCACCAGCAGCTCTTACATTTTCTGGGTCAGGACATGATCTGGATGCTGATGGGCATTTGATGACCAGTTTGTGCCCAGGTCCCAGGTGACTGGAGAGCAGCGGGGCTGGATGGGGCCACGCACTCACTCCCATTTCACCCCTTTGATGGGGTTTTAACCACAGAGAGGAGGGGACTCACCACCCAAAACTGGGGGTGCAACTGTAACGACCCATTTCCACCTCTGCCGGACATTTTCTCAGCACGTGTACCAGTGCCAAGGAGAGCGGCCCACTCCACTCTCCCTGCAGGGAGGGCATCCTGCCCTCGCTCCCAGGGGTCTCCATGAGCTTTCTCTCACTGGAGTTGGGGAAACTCGGAGAAGTCAGAAGAAAGCTCACCAGCCACAAACTAGCCCAAACTGGCTTCTCAAAAAGAGCTGGTATAGTCTTAATGTTGGGTAGAGTTTATGAACAAAACAATGTTTTATTGAACTACTATTACGTTTTGATCGAATAGCATTTGGACTACATAGGAGCAGACATATTCCTGAAAGTAATTGGTTTTCCACATCTGCTTTCCTTTCTAATTGGACTAATTACTTCAGTGTAGGATCATGTTCACTACTCTCCAGAAAGCAAGAAACCTTGATTTACAGTGAGAAGAGCAGCAATTAGAGAGAATTAATTCATACGGCAACATCTAAATAAATCATATTATAAGAAGACAGCAATGTAATTATTGTGACTGGTGACTCCCTTGTGGGGAAACATCATCCTTAAGCCTAAATCAAGCAGCTCGGTTCTCTGAGGAATCCACCACAGCTCCTACAATTTCACAGAGCATGTACTACCAATTTTATTTTTAAGACCTAATTGAGGTGCATTGTCAAAAACAATAGGGTCTAACACTCCTCAGGCAGCTGAGAACAATCAAGTCCTTGACAACTCCGTGTTTGTCCTCTGAATCAAATGTGTGTTCAACAGCCATGGATAACATATGCCAGCAGCAGCTTCCAATCAAAGGTGCACGGATTTTCTGGGAGTAATGCCCCCCATGACGAGACAGGCTCGTCTCACTCTCCAAGCCCAGGCCGCCCCATACAGATGGCCGATTAAAAGGCTCAGAGAGGAGAACACGCTGAACGACAGGGCTTCAAAGGATGATCCTGCCCCTTCCATTGATAATTTACCTTCCTACTTACACATTAGCAGCCTGGTCCGGCCTTCCTGATGGAGATCAGACATCTCCTTGCTACCTCGGCAAGCGGCGGCAGCCATTTTACCAAGGCCGAGCTCCCTTCGTCTGCTTGTTATTGGTTCTGTCCTTAATGTCATTTCATCAAGTCACTGGGAGCTTTGCTGTTCCTCTCACAAATGCCTCCTGCTAAGGAAAACGCTACCTTCTTCTCATATTATTCATGCACTTCCAGAAAAAAAAAAATCCAGAAAGCCTTTTTTTTTTTTTCCCCAGGAAGAGGAGATCATTTCCACGCATAAACCAGAGAGCACTGAATTTTCTGGGCAAGAGCTCCACGGCTTCAAGACTGCCCTGCCAAGGGCAGGGAGGCAGAGTAACCCAGTACTGCACCACAGAAATTCCGTCTCTTAATATGGTTGTTCCACCTCCAGGGTAAGTCTCTGTACGACCCTCACCCTCTGAATCAGCAGTGGGCACTCCCCGTTCACAGACACTCGCTACTTTTACACGTTAGAGAGTTGCTGTCATATGACATGCATAAGCATGACGAGAATTAGCATAATATGATGTTATACTTTATGTCCACAACTTGACACATCATAAATCCTTTGCATCAGAAAGCCAAGTTTCACATCCAAACAATTACCCTCTTTTAGCAAACGCTTGATCCATTAGGAATTAGGGTGATAAATTGTCAGTTCAGACAGGTGGAAACATATCCATCTCGATTTGCCATTCTTTTGCCACGGCAGATAAATACACCCATCAGCTACAGCGCCTGCCTGCTACAAGCAAGGCTCCGTGATTTGGAGGGAAAAGTGTTCAACACTAAGCCTGGAAAAAAGCAAAGCCTGTAGCTTTGCGGCTTTAAGCATACACGTTTAAGACCCTTAGCGCTTCATTATTATTATTTACTGCTATTCACATCTTCTCTCCCTTTCCTTCTGAGGAGTTTTCATAGCTGCCATTACATTTCTAAATATTTTTCAAAAAAATCAAGAAGTACGAATAAAATCAAATAAAAATGAAGAAGCCCCTGCTCTGTGAGTCGATGCAGACCGTCAGACATTTGCACACATAAGGTAAGAATCCCTTGGGCTGGATTCCCTACACCCCATAACTTGGAGGTCGTTTACATGCAGAGTAAATACACAATGTGTGTAAAATGCTGGACCCCACCCCAGTTGCATTCTGTGCTCCCTTTGCCTGCCCCGCACAAGTGCCGCAGCTGGCAGAAATCCGGCCTCGATGGCAACAAGCAGCTCAACGGCTCAGAGTTGAGACACCTCTGCAAATGCCTACGGAAAAGGTTCCGAGCGGCACAAACCCAGCCCATTCACCTTCCCTAGGCTGCTTCATTTTGACACTCATATTGGTTGCATTGTCCTGGCCTAGAAACAGAATAATGTAAAAATGGATCTGGTTAATTTGGAAGCATGGAAGAAAGTAGAGATTTTAAATTGATTTTAGCCCTATACAGCCATAACAAAAATACAGATGCAGAATTATCAGAGATCCTAAGGACAATTAAGACCACAGGAACCACACGCACGTTAAAAAAACCAAAAAGATGTGCAAAATAAATACCTTCAAGTATCACAACAATGTAAGAACTATTTTGAAGGTAAGTGGAACAGCTAATAATTCACAGCCATTACTCTTTTATCATTGTTCAGCTGAAGGTTGAGAAGATTTTAAAACTGCAATTATCAACAATAGATTTGCATTGAAATAAGCTTCTCTGCTGCATTTCTCACTCCTCTCCCCTCCTCCTAAATAAAGAGGTGGAAGTAACAAAGAAAGCAACATCCTTAATAAAACAGAGAGAATTTTTTCAAGAAATATCCATGCAATCAGATATACCAAAAAAAGGAAGAAAAATAGAGCCTGTCTGTTGGGGCATTTTTAAAAATCAAACCAATTAAGACGTTTTCTTTGCGTCGGGTTGGTCAAGCAAGAAAATAGAAGGCTTTTTTTCCCCCCGTTTAGCCACAGTGACATATCTTTATATCATTTTGCTCCTTTTGGCCAAGTTTCAGTTATTACTCCTTGTGGGCCACTCTCACCAGCTCACCAGTAAGAGGAAGCTTACACAGTTGGGAGTAGTGGAAAGGAAAAATAAACCAGATGTGAGCGCCACGGCCGAGCAGCTGGAGCTCAGCAGGGCGGTGGGCAGGGATGGGTCTCAGTGCCCTCCCAGAGGGGCAGCACCGTCCTTCCATCTCCCCAGCATCCACCAAGCACAGCAGCGACTGCGCTTCTGACGATGATTTACCCCCCTTAAATAACTCAAGAAATTTAAGATCGATTTTCTAGTAAAGGTATCACAGGCAAGACACTACCAGCTTTGGGTTTGTTTTTCTCTTCTGGTGCTTTCTTCCACCAGTCTCCTGATAACCCTGGATTAATGAACAATTACAAGGCTTCATTCTTACCACCGTGCAATTCCAAGAAAGGAAGAGCATCTTTCTGGAACATTATGCTTGAAAAACAAAGGAGAGCTTTGACTGTCAAGTCACTGATGTTCCCTCTTCACTTAAAAGCTTTCCAATTTACTTACAAATTATAGTGTTTTTAATGCAAATTAAGCACTAGAGAACATTCTTTCCTTCCCCCAGATTAGCAAGAACCAAATTGACCAAGAAAGCCAAACATGGAATCTGGACGCAATGAATATTTAAAATAATGAGCCTGTTTAATTATTCTGATTGGTGAAGTATGAGGTTATTAAACGCCTCTGAACTGATGACAGGGTTTGAGCATATGGTTTTGCTTTCTGAACACAGAGAAAATGTTTTCTGATACTCTGTGTTCCAGTATTCTTTGTTGAATTAACTATGGGGATGAAATACAGCTCCACGTGCTCAGAGACCTCTGGGAAATATCTCTTGCTTCAGAAGCAAACACCACGAGGTGGAAGGCAGAGGCACTCTAGGAAACGGCGAATGAGAGCACACCATTGACCGCTTTCTGCGCAAGTCACCTGGCTCCTTCTAGCTACTTAGGAAAAAAACAAAGTTGATTCAGTTCTGCTTTTGCTCCACCATGTCACCAAGTTTACATCTGCCTGATAGGTTTTTGCTTATGTATGCAGGAAACCCCTAAACTGGAGGGACTTGGTTACAAAGATACACTGTACTGACTCCAACACCAAATTCTCTGTATTTCCTACCAGTATTGCAGTAAACATTATCCAGCTTTTTTACTTTGAAGCCTGCAAACCCTTTTTAGGCACAGGCCCCTAAATGCCCATGGGTTCAACCAGCCAATTGTGCCTCCTGTGCCTAAAAGCCACTACTTGGCACTTTCCTCCCCAGATCCTGCATTGTTTTACTGAGGAAAGCACACTTTGCAAAAGAAAAAAGTGACAAGCCCAGAGTCCCCAGACAAGCAAAGTTATTTCCTTGCTTTAACATCAGGGTAAAGTTTTCCCTGCTCTGCTTTTATTGTATCCGTCCGTACAACTCAACTCAGCTACGGTATTACCAGGTTGTCTTTGGTCCTTCCCCACTGCACAGTTTGGATCCTCTCCTTTTGTTCTGGGGTTTAAATTCCAGAGAGTTTGTGTTTGTTTACAAATACTATAAAGTCCAGGGATGCATATCTTCAGACACAGGGAAAAAAAGGTGAAAAAGCTTCTACTGGAAGTCCTGATTTTTCAAGGTACTGAGCACCTGCAGCTTCTCTCAATTTCATGGACCTTTGGGTCAGTGCTCTCTGCTTCCCGACAGTCAACCAGGAAACATAATCACTCTGAAATAGCGAGGATGCTTTGCACAGAACCAAGCGGAAGCCTGTGACCCACCCACTCTCTGGTGACAATCTCTCCACCACCTCCTCGTCCCGCTCCAACGGAGACCTTCTGGAAGGCCAGTGGTTTCAGGACAGCACAGTGCCCTCCCGGGGCCCATCGAGAGGTGATGTGGGTGAAAAGTTCATATTCCTGTGGCAGCTCATTCTCACCTCCTGATTCCTAATGCCATCTGCTCCTCCCTGAACCTATTTCTGGCTTTAATTAGAGATTCTGGAACTTCTGGAAACTGAAGGGCAGAGAGGTGGATGAGCACATCTGGTCTGCGCCTCCCAGCTTGATATCTTGTACTTTAAACATCCCTAATATCTAATGACTCTGAACACTGGGTGACTGCCTCTGCCCTTTGATGTGCACTGAGAAAGGTCAGAACCCAACGGAGAAATTCACTGTTCTTGGGCTTTTTAGTATGGATTCCCATTCTCCTGGTTTCCTACGCTTTGGCTGAGTCAGTGTGCACCTGACTCCCATCTGCCATCCCCTCTCTTGCACCGCACCAACTGTTTCTGTTCCCTCAAGGAGAGGGCTGGAAGCAACAAAACACAAAACGCTGTGATAATTACCTTGTCAACATCTTTCCTTGAGCTAGCATGAAGGAGCAGTTGGGGATTCATCTGAATTAAACTCCCCCTTCCTCTCCCATTTCCTCTTGGCTTCCCACGCTCTCGTGCGGTCCCGTACCCTATGATGAAGACTTGGAGGCTACACCCAGGACAGGGGGCTCTGGAAGGGTACAGGGGAGCGCGAGCAAGAATGGAGATCGGGCGTTACCACGGGGGCTCAGAAGGACCAAGAGTGGAAACAGCTTCATTTGCTGAGCTGATTTCTCCATTATTTATTTTGCCAAGGAGTTTTGTTGTTGTTTCTTCAAATATTTACAATTAATGTCTAATTCAGAACGCTTTGAAGATGGCCTGATGCCCAAGGGTAGGAGCCTAGCCCTTTCCAGGGACCAGGGCACCCAGCTGCTGTGCTGGTACCACGCGACGCTCCCCAGCACAGGCAGAGCCAGGTGCCTTGAGTGGCCACGGGCACCCAAAGCCAGCTCTGCTGAACTCCACGCACCACTCTACTGGCAAAACACATCCTCATGTGGTTCCCGCCGAGCTTTGCCACTGCCAGCAGGGGCTGGCAAAGTTCCCCTCAGGAAAATTTAAAAAAAAAAAAAAAAAAAGAAAGATATTCAAGCTTCTACCTACATGAGCTACTGAACGAAAAAACACAAAACCCACAAAAGCCAACTAAGCAAACATAAAGGAGATAAAAGCAGTTTGCTTTAAGGCAGCAGCTTTTCTGAAAGCCCACAGTAAATCTTTAAGATTATCAATAATGAACACATTCAGTGTCTTTTTTTGTCTTGTTTTAAATCGCTTCTTCCAGTGGAAAGAAATCAGTCCGGGGGGTTGTTCATATGCGAGCTGCATTTATTATCAAGGGACTGAGACTGCTAGAGATGGAGAGAAGTAAAATGAGCCTCGACAAGGCTTGGGAAAAAAGCACGCTGCCACTTTATAGTCCTTCCTCCACCTATTTGTCACAGCACCCCAGTAATGAGCACTGGAATTCATCTCTCTCTAATGACACTCACAGTGGTAGATGTTTTCCCAAATTTAGTCAAGTGACAATACAAAGTCTTTAATATGCAAAGGAGTCCTTTGTGTAACTCACCATAACTTTGGTGTCTTGTCATGCCTTACAGAAATTTCAGGAGAAACAAATTGCAATAATCATAGGAGTGAACAAGTTGGAAGGAACGTGTCATGGCAATAATGAAATCTTCTGTTGATTTTCGTGTATGTGTAGACATACATTACATAAAACTAAATGTAGTTCCATGAATTTCTTATAAATCACAATAATTCAGCCTTATGGAGACCACATACGTATCACACACCCAAGTAGCAGTAAACACAGTTGTCATGTAGTCACTCTCCGTTTCTCACCTGCCTCAAATACAAGTATTGTGCCTTAAGCTCCATCTTCTATTCCTGTCACATTAATATTTTCCTCAG
This sequence comes from Rissa tridactyla, assembly GCF_028500815.1. NCBI lineage: Eukaryota > Metazoa > Chordata > Aves > Charadriiformes > Laridae > Rissa > Rissa tridactyla. The sequence goes on from NC_071486.1 coordinate 6,084,902, forward strand.
ATACCACAGCAGAATGAAAGCCTCCGCTCGTGCTCTTTGCATATGTCAGATATTAGCACATTTGGAAAGCAAGAGGACTTCTTTGCAGGACCGCTTCCAAGCCATGGTAGCGGCAGCGCTGCCAACCCTCACGCTACATAAAGCACAAGCTGGGCCTCAAAATAATGAAATGGGCTTTGTAATCATGGACTTGAAAGAAGAAAAATATTGACATTTTAACGGTGGTTGGGTTTTTTTGCTCTTAAGCCGCTATCCGTACTCACATTTCCTGGAGAAGAGAAGGCTCCAGGGAAACCTTAGAGCCCCTTCCAGTCCCTAAAGGGGCTCCAGGAAAGATGGGGAGGGACTCTGGGTCAGGGAGGGACTCTGGGTCAGGGAGGGACTCTGGGTCAGGGAGGGACTCTGGGTCAGGGAGGGACTCTGGGTCAGGGAGGGACTCTGGGTCAGGGAGGGGAGCCATAGGGCAGTGCAGAACGGGTTTTACACTGACAGAGGGGAGATTGAGATGAGATCTGAGGAAGAAATTCTTGGCTGTGAGGGGGGTGAGCCCCTGGCCCAGGTTGCCCAGAGAAGCTGTGGCTGCCCCATCCCTGGAGGGGTTCAAGGCCAGGTCGGACGGGGCTTGGAGCAACCTGGGCTGGTGGGAGGTGTCCCTGCCCAGGGCAGGGGGTGGCACTGGGTGGGCTTTAAGGCCCCTTCCAACCCAAACCATTCCCCTGAGGATCCCCCAAATCTGCCTGTCCCTACAGCACTGGGCGACACCAGCAAACGTCAAACACACACCAGAGACAGGTCTCACGAGTCAAATAAACACAGTTTATGCCATTTGCCGACCAGCACACTGTTAAATCCCTTTTTCATCATTGTCTTCAATATTAATGCAACTTCCTGCTGATTTTTGCTCCCAGCATTCCCAACCAGCCTACGCAAATGCAGTACGGTTTCCCTTTTTCTTAAGTGGGGAGGAAATAAAACAAAATGACGCTCTCCTCCTACCTCTAAAAAAATCCTTCTGGGTAAGCATGTTAAATTAAAAGAACACATCATTTTCTCCTGATAATTTTTAATTGATCACGTCTACAACATAGGTGGAGCTGCTTGGCTAGCAAGGGTCTGCATCAAACAAAGTGTCCTATTTGTTTGTGATTTCCCTAAGGCATCTTTTAAACCATTAAAATTTACAAACAACTTGATTTCTTATTAACACAGTTTCTTAATTGCTTCCATGGGAAAAGAGTCAAGTTATTTGCATCTTCTTTCTCAGGGCTCCAGGGCTTTAGTGCAAACATTTAAGGATAAGCTTTTAAACGCAGCAAAAGCTGAAGTACTGCTCCAGACCCGCTCCAGCCTCCGATTTGGTGCCGTGGTGCAAACGGAGCCGTCTCTCCTCCTAGCTTGCTTGGGTGCCTACACGAGGGTATTTTGAACCTCTTTGAGGCTGAAGAATTTGACAAATAAACGTATGGTTCTTGGGCAACATGTTATCGGCAGCTTATATCCTGCCAGCTTTCCTGTTCCCCACGTTTGCCAAAAGCTTTAAGTAAGGACAGCATCAGAGACCTCCGTCTCTAGAATTTAACGCCCAGCAGTAACGTTTTGGGAGATGGTCTGCCCCCTTTGAATCTACAAGTAGTACTGTGTTCACAAAACTCCCGCGTGGATCTCTCAAGCACAGTGTATTACAGAGAGCTTACAGGCAAGTACATTCTTATTCCAACTGAGTACCTCATCATTTTAATGCGTTAATCAAATCTCCGTAGTTCAGGACTGAAGTCCCTGCGTTCATCATCAATTTGAGATGAGCCTATTATTTAGGTTCAGAAAATTACTCGCTAAACACAATCAAGCGTTACTTTTCTGAAGTCTTTATAACAGTAGTGTTTTCCCTGTTAAGTGCCTGGCAGCAGGTCTCCCTTCGGCTGCCCCCTCCCTGCGCCAGCCGCAGGGACAGCCCAGGGCCCAGCAGGGACAGGGCAAGTGTCTTAAGAGCCACTTTCTCTCACTTCAGCCTGACTCTTCACCTGGAGTGCGCGTCTGAAGCAGACACTCCAGCCGGGCCATCAGACCAATGTCAGCACTTTCCGTCTGCCAGAGGCGCCCCTGAAGCCCCACGGGGCGGCTGCGGTGCCACCAGGGTAGCACAGCCCCAGCAGAACCAAAACTGGGGTCTTCCTCACCCATCCCTTTCCCAATGGGGAGCTTAGAGGGAGAGATCTGAGACAACAGAAAAACAAGTTGTCAGCTGTTAAAAATACTTTCCCATGAGACTTCTGATGACTGTCAGAGGCCAAGAGATATATTACCTTAACTCACCGGACAGACCCCACCTGAAGGGTCTGGTAATGGCAGCAGGAAAAGGCAGCAGCGAGAGATCTCCCCAGCGCCCGCCCGGGGAGACCGCTCGGACTGACCCTGCTCCCTCCTGCCCCACATCGAGCTCCCCATGGGCCTGCAAACAGTTTGAACTTCTGCTCAAAATTTTTCAACGGCAAATTGTGTTTCTCTAACAGAAATGTTTGTTGAGAGTGTTACATTCTGAGATTTTTCCTGTATGCATTTCTATTTATTTGAGAAATACTCCAGCAGGACTTTTGGATCCATCAGCTGTCTGTGGGAACAGATTTAAAGGAAGTACCTACATCTGAAATGGAAATCCCCAACTCCTCCCACACACTTTCCAAGGAGCCCAAGCACTGCTCTAGTCAGTCGACTGCGTGCACTCCTGCAGTCAAAAACTTCCAGCAAATGGCACGTAATTTGCCATAAGCTGATACATTTCACAAATGCACTTTGCACATAAAGATGAAAATATAAATCCCAGTGCTATATTGAAACTGGATATCACCCAAAAGTCAGGAGTCTACTTCTTGGCTTTAAATAACACTGGGAAATATAAAGGGATCCTTTTAGTTAATACTAATTATTATTCAGTCTATCATTAACAGCAACCGCACACACTTTGATAGATGGGTTGAGAATCTTTGTTTCATTTTATTGCCGATTCCACGACTAGTTGCCAAACTTTTCTTATTACTGATAATTAGATCCTGTTAGTCTAGCATCTGCGTCTGCTCCAGCACCAAGTGCAGGGGACTCCTCATGCGGGAGGGGGCTGTACCTAGGCCAGGAGGGGTGTCTGAGCGGGATTCACAAAGTTCTGAGCGGGCAGGAACTGCTGCCTGCACAAGGGTAGGGGGGGCGACATTCTTTGCCTCCCTGGTCTGAACCAAACTGAATAAAATGAACTTTGCAGAACACCCAACTGCTCATCGCCTTTCCAGCATGTATAACAACATATACGCAATAAAGCAATTGGCAACGGCAACATTTAGGTTTCCTGCTGATGAACACAAAACAGCTTAAGGTATGTTTCCGCACTTGGGGCATGTCCGTCAGAGCATGACAAAAGCTGGGGCACAGAGAACCCGTCACAGGAGCCCTTCTCAAAATTCCTATCAGTCGATTCATACTGTAGTAAAATAAAGGCTCTGCTCATATATCTCCAGGACATAAGAAATGTTTATAATCCCTGTGTGTAACACGTGTTTTACGAGCAATTTGGAGATTTATTTTCATTTGTAAAATTGATAAAATCTCTGAAAATTTAAAACATTAATTTCATAAAACGTCAGTTTTGCAATTCCTTTGTTCTAACAGACAATGGTGAACAATGTTCCAGTGACCTCCAGTGGGGACCAGGGGAAAATACACCCATCCTCTGCTTGGTGTAGCAGAAGCCTTTTTGTTTGCAAAACCTGGAGCAAGGACAGTGGGGCTGAGATGCCCCTGCAGAGGCCGCCCAGTTCTATTGCCTGATGAACGAGCAGGCCAGCTGGTCTGAGACAGCCTCCTCAGCATTTTTATCCAAATAAATCCAACCCAACCTTCGCATCCCTCTAACATGTAGACAACTCTTCAGTGTTCTGACAAGGGGGCGGGAAAAGTCACCTGGAGACCTTGCTGTGCACTAAACCTGGCTTCATGTCTTCACGCGACACAGAAAGCACAAGAAATCAACATGAGCCAACACGCGTGGAAAGCACATGCAGCAACGGGATGCTTGATGGCAAGAGCAAAGCAGCATTAACTCCTTTCAGCTCAAGAGCATTAATCTACTGGAAATAGGGATGCTTTATTTGTAAATAAGTTCTTCATTATGGTCTAAGTTCAGAATTCTTCGACTTGTGCACGCTAATAGCATCTTCAATTATTATACCATAAATTTTTAGTGTCTCAAGAAATACAAGCCATAAGAGGTCTACAAAGACATGCCAACCCCTTGAATCTCTCCAGTGGGGACGGGTTATCTGTGCCGAAGTCATGGAGCGTGCGTGCTCTGCAGAGCAAAGATCACATCCATCACAGCTGCCATTGTAAGGCCGTGCCGTATCCTGTACAAAGCAACCTGATCCCAACGAAAACAAAAATGCTGCAAAGTGGTCCACTTTCTCTTCTGCCAACACAAGTCAAGGTCTCTTACATCAGTTTGATTACCTGGTTATCTTACCAATGACTTCTGGAGGCAGGCATCAACAGAAACACTTTTGGTCTAAGATTAATCCCCTCCCTTTCTGTTGGTGGGGGCCAGGGAAGAAAAGGAGGAAGGTAATTTTTAAAGCAGAAGTCCTTCTTATCACCATCTGGCCCTGATGAATGTGTGAAGAACTCTGTTGATACATTAATAAATGCAGTATTACAAGGTAGAATGGATAGCAGGAGGAACGCATCAGTCATCAACAGAAAAACCTCTGCTACACTCAGAGTGACCTTCAAATTATAAGGAAACAGTAATAGAAGGGGAGGAACCTGTGTCACATAATGCACATTCTGGCCCTGATTCGCTATTTAGACAGTCAACAGGACTAAACAGACTAAAAATCTTCTCCTGCTCTCGCCTTTCTATAGCCACCATCGGGGCCTAAGACCTGCAGTGAAGTTTAGCTACAAGTGGGTGGCCTGGGCCACCATTCTTTCTAACGCACCTACAGAAACAGGCTGCAGGACCCACAGCGCGCTATTTTCTACGTCATCTCCCAAAACATAGAGCAGCACATACGGAAAACTCTTCTCCCGTACCATATTCCCAAGAGGATTCACCTCACACCATTTCCTCCTGGTAGCACAAGAAAAATAATTGTGCGTTTTGCCTGTTTCTTTGTATAACGCAACATTTCCATAAGAAAACATTTAACGTCCCAAAACATCATTCCTCATTGAAATGAAACTTCACGGAAGGGCAATTCTTCATCATGGAAAAAACACTAACACCAGTGCAGGGTCTCTATTTGCTACTGTCTGCACAATATTAATGTAGAAGATAATACATTGGCTTGAATCAATACTTCCCCGACTTCTCCATCCATCAGCCCCCCCCTTATTTGATAAAAGTCCTTCCATGTCGCGTTCCCCCAGACTGATGAGATCACAGCGCCTCTTTCCAGCATGAGTGATGGTGTGTAGATGTGTAATTGCCCAATAAATCACACCCTCTGGATCAAAGACCTGAGATCCTCTGGGTGCCAAGGAGGCACACCAAACATCATAAAATACAATAAGTTAATTAATTACAGCAAGATTTTTACCACTTTTAGACAGGTTGAGTATTACTTGTCACATACAGATATCCTGAAAGATTCAGCCAAAGCCACCTCACTGTAGAACTGGGGCCTGAAACTACAAACATCTCAGGGTAAGGCCTGTGGAAGCAGCGTGGGCAAAGGGCTCCGACACCCGACTGCAACACAGCATCCTGAGAGCTACAAATCAGCCTGAAGCAGCTGCTGTTCTGTGCCCACCCAGCGACAGCTTCAAGCAGGGCTCCTACCTGGCAGGGAGCACGGTCTGCACCTCAGGAATTTCATCGCATGAATCACAAGAACAGATTGGGCAAGGCCAAGGAGAACAGGTCTGCAAAAGGTGCATCTTGTCCAGTATCTGATTTCCACTAATTGCCACAAATACACACTGGAGTGACCCTTTCCCCAGTGTAACACACCCCCCCCCCAGCACTGGAGCAAGCGAGGATTCCCAACGCGCCTCTTTTCTGCCGACCCTCTCGCATGAGCTGCTCGGCATCCCAGCGCTACGGAAACAAGTGTTCCAGTTTGTCACAGTGCTGTAAGAAAAGGTGCTTCTGGCTGCTGTGTAGTGGACCTTGTGCAGGTGTTGTGGGCAGCACCCGTGTCACCAGGGCCCTGCTGGCCTCGGGTCGCAGGAATGGGTGCCAGTAAAATGCACGTCGTGTGCCTACGTCCCACAAAGCTTCCTAAGCACAGCAGCAAGGCTGTTTAGAACACACATGAATTGGAAGATCATATTTCTTCGCCACAAGGCATAGGCATTATTTCAAGTATTTCTGATAGAATTTGATACCATCAAAGCCTGAAGGAATTAAGACCTTTTGGCAGTTCCCACCCTTGGCCCAAGCGCAAGCCACGCATCTCCGTACGCTCCAACCCTGACTCGCACCAACAAGTGCCTTCACCCGAGCAAGAGAAGCTGCAGTCTGCTAACTTGAGCTCAGCAAGAACAGTAGTGCCCAGAACCCTCTGTTTTACAGGCATCTGATTCCACAACCTTTAATCCTTTCTGCCAGCCCGGCAAGATCAGGTATTAACATCTCCGTAACCTCTTGTACTAATTAAGATAGCAGATCTTCGGTATTTGCCTCTACGCCGGCTTCAAAGCGGAGCACAGACAGGTTGCTGAAGTGTTTGAGCATTTCAGTGAGTGGCCCTTGTAAAACAGAAATTATAATGAATACACCGCAGGAAGCTTTAATAAAGGTATGCAGTCATTATAAAATGACTGGAACTAGAAAAACTGAGCTTTGGCAGTTAACAGGTGGGAAACTTGCTGCTGCGGAAAGCAGCGGTGACGAGGCGTTCCAAACCCTTGGCAGTCACTGGTTACCGACCCAGACACTCTGTCCAGGATCCATCCTTTCCAAAAAGCCATATTTAAATGGCCCCATTTTGCTTCTCCAAAGTACACAGCGTATTACAAACGACCTTAAAAGCAGCAACAGCTTCCAGGAGACTCAGAAGAGAAGCCAAAGCAGTTTAAGGCAAGCACACGAGCAGCCAGCCTGTCCTCTCTGAGCAAGAGTGATTTTTAGAAGTACTTTAGATACGCAGACACATCCCCAGCAGTTCGGTATCCAGCTCTGTTCTTCGCAAGCCCAGCCCAGGCTTCCGCAGCAGCGAGAGGTTTCTCCAGCCCCGCGGGGCCGCGGCTCCTCTCCACTGGCAGCGACCCCCTGCCCACACACGGGGACGGGGCTCCGCTCCCCAGCGCGGCCTCTGGCAGCACCAACCAGCTCAGGAAGGTTTGACCCAGCTGTAGATGCTGTTTGAGCCTAAGGCACAGCCCAGGTTACAGGATCGAATAAAGTTTAAATCCCAAAAGCTGCTTAAGTCTTAGTATTGCTATTTTTCGCTTGGCTGTACCCAGCCAACCTGCACTGATGAGACAACGCACTTTCTGAACTTACAGTTTGAGATTCCACAGAGTTACAGGGAAAGGGAACCGTAAGAGATGTTTTCTATATAAATATCACCGACTCGCTGCACAAGCAGCGTGGGACACAGATAGGATACAGCTAAGACGAGAAAAAACATTTGCAAAGACAGAGGGGAAACAAAAGCAGTGGGTTAAACTGGCAGGAGCTGGAATGACTCAGGATCTCACTGAGCAAAGAGAAGCCTCGTTGCTTCAGTTTCTTTGGTTACATAAAGCAAGTTCAGCAAACAGGTTCCTGTCTCATAGCCCCAAGACCAAGCACAAAAGGAAAGAGCTCCCAATTTCATCCCTTCTCCTTTAAACAGAAAAGTTAGTAAACATGAAAAATGTTGTGACTTACAGGAAGAGCGGATTGGCTTTCTCTGGTTACTCACTCCAACAAAAAGGTTAGAGCAAGTCTTCCAGACTCCCCTAACCACATGTTATTTCTACGTCGTGCAGCAACCACACACTGAGAAACACTGAAAAGGCAAGGAGGAAAAAGAAAAGTAAAAACCCCAAATGCCTTTTCTTTCCCAGCTTTTCCAGTCTTCCAAGGCCCTGAACTTCCACTTCTCTTTTATTACCCCACCACAGTCCTTGCTAAATAGGGTTTGCCGCACATCTCACTGGTGGGGCCTCCTCATCTCAATGCAATCCACCTTCCACTCGTTATTCTGCATCTCCTGCACCTGCTGGTCTCACAGCCCTGCCCCACAGCACCTGACTTCAATACAACTCATTTGGCCGTAGAGGTTCCTGTCTCTGTACCTGCTGTCCCCACTCCACCCTTGGCAAAGAAGCAGAATTTAATAAAAAAAACAACGAAACCAACAAACCCTAACCCAAACCAAAAAAAAAATGGGGAAAAAATCATTCAACTGGAAATTTAATTACTTTTCTAAACATCTCTACTGGATTTCCCTTCATGCTGCTCTCTTCTAACTTAACAGCGTACTTGGCCAACTTAACCTTTGAAAAGGTTTTTTTATTGATCGAGTGGTTACACAGACATTTACATTTCTTGGAGGGAGGAAGAGGCAGGGAAGAAAATTAAATTACTTTGCTTAGTGATCTTAATTATCTGAAATAATTACCTTCAGTCAATTCTCAAACAAGAACTCTCTGGAGAACAGTGTATTTCAGTTTGGATAAAGGGAAAGGAATTGAGTCCAAAGGAGTACATTTTGTAACTTATTTAGATATACCTAATTAACCATCTGAATGAGGAATCCAATCAAAGCTTCTCCATTACATTTAATTATTAAAAGCAATGTAGAGGGGAAAAACCAAAACTAAAAGAGTTCTCTATGACTCAAAGAATAATTTTAGCGAAGAACTGAACAAATGGGTGAAAGGAGACCAGAAGTAAAATATTTCTAATAAAAGCAATTCATTCTCTAGCCAGGCCCCAACAGAGAGACTTGGTAACTCTCGTACTTTGTATTTTGTATACAGCTTGACGCTGGAACGAGCACAAAGATTTTTAGGCTTCCCAGAAATGGGCAGAGCTTCATTAAGACCTTTTCAGTGGAACGCAAGGGAAAGGCTTTGTTCTCTGTGCAGCCGCGGCTGACAGCTTGCAGAGACGTTGGCCAATTAAAAGAAATGATCCCTCTTATGTTCATTACAGAAAGCATTAAAAAGTCCTCCGAAGAGTTTTCGCATGGATTTGTGCATCCGTGTGTGTTCCTCCCAGCCCGGAGCGTGAGGAAGCAAGTCTTGCTGCTGAGTGCTTGCGGTAATGAGTGAGGATGGGACTTGGCTTTGTTTGTTTAGCCAAAAAACGATGACTGATAACTGATGTTTAGACAAAACCCTGTATTTGCAGCTCAGGGTGGGTTCTGCAGGGCCAAGGGCCGGGGTGCAGATGCCGGGGGCTGGTGGAGGTGCCGCGTCTCACCCCACCTGGCAGAGCCCTGTCCCAGCAGGATGCTCTTTCCTCCCTGTGCTTTAGCTTATCCCAAATTCCTAATGCACAGGACAATATTACTTTATTTATACGTGGATATATTTAGCAGGAATAACTCCTTCCAAGTATGTAATAGACTCCACCACATCGGGATATTCTAATTTTGATGCAAAAATTCTCCATCTGCATCCCTGTGCCCCGGCGGCTCTGTCTCGCCGCCCATCGTCTCTCTCCACCTCTCGGCGCTGGGACGGACTCGCAGGCGGACTCCAGCCGGCCGCTGGCCACGGGAACATTTTTAATCCAGGGGGTTTATTAGATCAGCAAGGCCAACAGGCCAGTCCAGTGCCAACACACCTAATGTCTCATACAAATAATGGCAGTGGAAGGTTCAAAAGTCTGAAAGAACAGAGGAAGGATAAATTTGTCTTACTTCCTTTATTTTCCTTCTAAACTGCACAAAGTTCTTCGCAGCTACAGTTCTCCTGGTTCAGACAAAAGAAATGAGAAGGTTTGTATATAACTGTTGCTTTTCCAGAAAAAACTGTGTGCACGGGATCACGCAAACAGGGCCGACATGCCTGTCTTAAGGCCATTTGACCCATTTGTACGTCTTTTGTCAGCTTCAGAGAGCACTAAGGCTGAAGATGACGTTACACGCTCAGCCGGCCCTTACTGAGGTGGCATTAATCTCTGCTGGTTTCCTTTCTGTAAAACAAAATGAATAACTCACTGCTCAGCGTGCCAGTGAATAGTTATAACATACTCCAGGTCCCCTGGATGAAGAGTAAAACATTGTTTTTATGCAGCCAGGATAGTCCTTTGTCACAGGTAGTTTCTCTCCCACGTTTCCCTGCGCAGAGAAGTTCAGCCTAGCTTGTTAGCCCCCAAGGTAATTCAAGGACTTAAAAGCAGGATACTGTTTAAGGGTTCAATCAAAGCAAACAAACTGCTAAAAATAAATTGGCATCCCATCTGTTGCCAGGCAGGGAATTTAGTCTCAACAGTCAGGGGACGGGATGAAAGGCTGTAATAAACACCTTGAAATGGATATCTGAGAAATTCTCTGGCCTCAGGAAAATGGTCTGATTTTCTCTTCCTTCTCTTGCACAAAAAGTTTTTTTGAATTTATTTTCCCTAAGGGAGAGAAGTGAGCGTAGGCTTCTGCAGTACTGGGAGGAAGCAAACAAATAGCGAGTCTCAAAGATTAATAATGCCCAAAAGAAGTATTGCTGATAGACGATTTCATTGGCAGACTGAAGCAGAGAGGGACGTGTGTGGCCCGAGCGGTGCCAGCCCAGCCGGCTGGGCTCTGCCTGCTCCCCGCGAGCCACACGGCGAGCAGCGGGCAGAGAGCTTACTCCTCGGCACCCTGGGAAACTATCCCACACTGCTCCCTCCTGACAGCAAAAGCCGTTCCGTGGCAAAACCTGTGCTCAAGGAATAAATATTTTGCCAATCAACAGCCCACTGACAGACTACAATATTGCTGCAGCAAAACATACGGTCCCTGCGAAAGTCCATGTCCTTGGGAAGAGGCAGAGAGCAGCACCCTGCACTGCGCTTCGGAGAAAAGATGCCCGGAGAGCGGTGCCCGGAGAATCATCACCCTCTGCTAAAGGTGCATCCAAAACAGGCAGGAGCGAAGTGCTGGTACAAACCGCGCATCCTGTGTCCGCTGTGAGTGGTGTGCCCCGCTGCGGGGAAAATTGCTCATTTGGGTTCAGTGAACTAAATATGAAGTGGTCTGTGCTGAGCAAGAGCACAAAGTAAAAACACGGTGAATAAATAGTTTTCATACTAGAGAGATGCCTGGACATATCATTTCAGGATATCTCTGCAGGTTCATTAGTATGTTCTGGAAACTTCCTTTTGGCAAGTGTCCCTCTTGTCCCCCAAGGAGCTGGCATCCGCGTCCTCCAGGACACTCACTGCTTGGCTCCTTACGCTGGCAGCGATCTGCACTAATAGATCATATGTGATTGGATATATTTTGTTAAGCAGAGTAGGAAGGCAATAGAAAATAATAAGGAGAAAACGCTCTGCTAGGAAGTATCTGGTAGAGTGGTCTGTGCTGTTCATCTGCTTCTCTATTAATTATCTGCAGAAAATATGAACTTTTTAATTCAGTGAAACACCACGTGAGAATGATTTCAAGTCTGCATTTGCATCTACAGAGGCCTTTCTCCTGCAGAAGGACCACCTTTTCCTAAGAAGCCTGATTTTCCTGGCTCTGAATCCCACGCCTCCTTCCAGCTCCCATCCTGCCTGTCCTTTCACCTTTTTTTTTTAACAAATCTGGTTTTACACTGTATCTCAAGAGAAGGCAGCATTGATCAAATCACCCACATACTCCCAAGAAATACAAAATTTGTCACTGTAACCACGAAGCTTTCATACTAAATCTACCCTCAGCTTGTGCAGCGGTAGCTCTGGTGTGCTGTTGCCATCGCACACTTACACTCTTTTTGTGATTTCCCCCGTATCCTTGTATGAGATGCTTCCAGCTTTTGTTGCGGTTTGAGCTGCGAGATTATTATGAACCAGAAGCTTGAAATAAAAGTGTAAAGTGTAAAACGATAAGGATCACAGCCAAGAAACCTATTCACCAAGCAAGAACCAAACCAGCTGTTTAGAGTCAGGAGAACCCGACAGACCAAGATCAGTGGAGCTCCAAACATACAGACTGGCTTAAGCAGAAAAAAAAATGTACAAAATGCTCTCCGTGCACCTAGAGCTGCTTGCGGGCGTGCGGGTGGTGGTAAGGAGGACGTGCCTCTCCCCACGGCGTGCTGGTTCTCTGTGTGCCAGCACGGGAGTCCCGAGCAGCATCCCACAGAAATAACACTTTCATTCCCCATTTTGCTCCTTCCGAGGCGGCCTTGGACAGTGGTAGAGATGCTCAGAATACCCTGCGCTCCTCTCTGCCAATGCCAACCTGAAAACAGACACCTGACAGCTATTTCTAGTTCTTCGCAATATAAATAATAAATGGTTTCATACTGGGAGGAATCAAATGGCACCAGATGACTCCGGTAATAAATTAGGAGAAAGGCATGTGGTCTCTTGTCTGGCATCTCAAAGCTGACGTGCAGCTTTATGAGGAGGGAGGTGGCTCTGGTACAAAAGCCATCAACATAAATCTCAGCTGTTAGAAGCTACGGCACTTTTCATACCGGTTTTAAGGGCTGTCGTAATTCTGGTCTTATATGAACAATCCTTGGCAAAGGCTGGAGTAAGGAACACACCTGCACCACTCTAACTGTGGGGTTTACGTTCATCACTGTACCCTAAATCCAACTTCATGTCAGTCATTGCAGGACAACTCACCCTCTGCCAGTCTGGCTAAAGAAAATTCCAGTAAATACCTGCATATTTGGGGTTGGGAAAAACTGATCTAAAAATCACTTTCTTCCACGTGGCTGCTATGTAGATTGATTTGCTTTTAGACCTTAATAATAAACAATCATTTTCACTGCATTAATGGCTAAGCGCCTCATTCATCCCTGCCATGTGGTCCAGGGTGTCCGTACGCGTGTGCCCGTGCGGGGTGAGGGGACCGGGGGATGCTGCTCGGGGACGCCCCGCCGCAGGCGCTGGGCTTCAGCGGGTGCGAGGAGCAGAGACAGCGCGTTGGGAAACCGCCCCCGCCTGCAACAACTGCGAAAGGGTTCAGCTAAATACAGGCTGCGAAAGGGGGTGTGCTCTGCCCGTCTGGCTGCCGACAGCTCCCCGGGCACCTCAGCCCTATTCCCTCGCCACCTTCTGCCTTTTTCCTTCCTGGCATGCAAAATCCCAGGGACATTCAGCACATATTTGAGTAATTTCTCCCTTTCTTTACTAAGCTATTCCAGTCTTATTCTCTACTGCACTTAGAAAACTTCTACTTCTGGGGAAGGAAAAGAAAAAAGAGACTATGTCATCGCCTCAATTACCCAGTTAGACGTGCGGCTGGGACAGACCGGCGGGTCACCTGAGCAGGAAAGCCATTATCTGCCGTGTACACTGTCAGATTTCATGGGAAATAGGTGGGAAGGTTCCTTCTGACAAGAAGTGGTTTTGATTTAGTGCTGCTATAACGAACTGCATGGTGTGTCTAAAGATGACAGAGTACCGGGAAGGTAGTCTATTTACCCCTAAGGATAACTGCCATCTATTTAAACAGAACAGAGAAAAGATTATTTAAATAGGTTTGGATATATTCCCTGTGTCATAACAGACGTGTTAGCTGCCAGCAGCCATCCCACAGCCATTTCCAAATGGTCAGAAAACAGATATTCTGAATAACTACATCTAGCAGGATCCAGGCAGATAAAAATTTCTCCGAACATCACCAAACCGGGGTAATGGCCCATTATGAGTAACAGCACCTTGGAAAATTACACTAGACCCTGTCCCTGGTCATCTTATACCTCGGCGAGTAAAGCAAACGCTTCCAAGTGGTGGTGGTCACCCAGTTCTCATGGGAAACAGGAGGACCATGTTACAGAGCTCAAATCAAGGCTAATAAAGTGCAGTTACAATTTCAGGCAAAGCTGGCTTTTATCAGTACTCCCACATGCCGGGAGATGGACTCCGTGACTGCTTATGAAATGTTTTGTCATCTAGCTTCCACTTTTCAGCAAGCTGATGAAAAAAAAGGATAAATCCATCAGACATGTTGTCTTACCAACTCCTGATATGTTTTGGCTACTTACAGAGAGTAAGAGAAGTCTTCGGAGCAGATGTGAAATTCAGATCTTGTTTGCTCACTTGTCATCACTCAAAAAGCAAAACAAACACTCCCTCTCCTGGAAAAATTAGCCCTCGTGTCCCACCGCTCTGCCTCACCGAGCCGCACGCGGGCTCCATCTCCCCCGTGGATGACGGTTCCTTTCGGTCCATAACCCGCTCCCACCTTCTTTAAAACCTGCCGTGAAGCGCCAGAGAAGCCGCAATAGCGAGCCCGGGAAATTGTGTAAATCAGTCTACGTGGAAACTATGCCGAAGACATCACTCATAAAAAATATCTAGAATGCCATCCTACTGCAGCAGAGCGCGAAAGGTAATCCAGAGAGAGTCATGAAAAACGATTCCATGAACAACTTCCTGAACACTGATCTCTAGTCAGTGTCTGTCAGGATTTTCACTGTGAGTTCCTCTACCTCGAGAGGGGTATTTTGCAGGCACACAGAGCTCCCTACAAACTCTGGATAACACAAAAGCAGCCAAGACGTCAGTTTATTACATTTTCTCTCCAATACTTCAACGTGCTCTCTAAACTTCATGATGTTTCTCACATGATACTCCATAACGCGGAGCTGGTTTGGCAGGACTTCCACGTACTTCTCCAGAATGACAAAGGCAGTGTTTCAGCATCTTCTCCTCGTACCTTCACTGCCCTTCCCGGTGTTTTCCCGTGTTCCCAGGCACGCGTGGTGACGGGGTGCGAGTGGCTGCAGGACCAGCAGCGGCGAGGGAGGGACTGGAAACCCAGGCCAGGGCTGTGTCCATCCTCCTCCCGGGCTGCTGAGCAGCTCAGGGGCTGGTGTTGGTGTATCACTTACAGGAGGGGTTTTTCTGCTTGTTCTTGCACATGTAATCACAGATAAAACAGAAAAAGTGATTTGAAGCTGCTGTCTGGCCCAAGAGGAAAAAAAATCTTAACAGAAACACATATAATCCCGTATGAGACAAGCCCAGAATAATCTAATTGGATTCTTTCTTAAGCTAAATTCTACAGTACCGTTATCTCCTTGATAATTTACTGCACGCAGTAAGAAGCAAACAAAGAAAAACTGCTCTTGGTAAAATCTTTCAGACAGATTTCAGCATCCTGAAAGATTTCTTTAACTGAAAAAAGAAAGCTGTGTTTTTACTGGAAATGCCTTAATAGTTTTGGTTTTAACAGCCATCACATGGTGTAAAAAGAGTTGTTCTGGAAATTCTGAATTTCGTTGCTCCTGTTATCTTTTTTTGGCCAGTTTCCCATTTAGAGCCGGGATATCACCGATGAGGTTTAGAGGATGCTGCCAGGCGCAGCGCCGAGGCTGAAGCCCGCTCGCACCGCGGTCCCGCTCCCCGGCGCTGCGCAGGCCGAAGTCCCTGGGGCGATGGCCATCGAGGAACGGCAACGGCAGCGGAGCCCGAGAGCTTGGGGCCAGCCCTGGGTGCATCCGCAGCATGTCTGCCGTAAGGGCATGGGAAATAAAGCAAAATGCAGAGCCAGGCTGTCCTTGTCTGAGCTTTGCATCAGTTATCTCCCTCTTTCAGCAAGAGACGGTCGCTCCCTCTGCGGCTCTCCAAAGAGACCAGCGGTCACGGCAGCGGTTGGAAGGGATGAAGAGCCACAGTCACCACAAACCTCTCCCTCCCCAGATGCACAAAATTAATTTTGCTTTTTATGGATGCATAATTAACCCCTGGAGTAAACATCTATTCAAACCTACATAATTAGTACTTAATTTTTCAAAAAGCTAATGAAAGGCCCTTTTAGATTCCTAATCGGCTGCTACTTTCTATTATTCAACTCCGAGTATGAACTATCAACATGGGAAATGCACTGTATGGCAGGAACTGGGCAGACTGGAAACGCGAGGCTGAAAGCCCACACGCAGGATGGCCAAGCATCTGGGTGCCTGATCAAGTCCACCTCACGTGGACTGTCATCGGCTGCGCAATGCAGACTCAACGTGATTCAAAAGTAGCCATTCTGCAGTGGAAGAAATTCGGTCTCAAACCCAAACCCACAATGGTTCATCTTTAGGTCATGGGGTGGTTGTAGATTTTGGGAAGCTGGTTTGTATAGTGGGTCAGGACAAGTCCCAGACGGTTTTCTATGAAAACAACGGCAACACAAGAGACGTACTAGCTAGAATTATTTAGGGACAGATAATCAAGCTGTACAGTAAATGTAAATGGACAGCTTAATTAACAGCACATGCCTATCAGGAGCTAATTAGATGATTCTTTACCATTTTAAAATGAATGGTTACCGCTTAGTTCCCAGGACCATAATTACCAGGTTAAGAAGAACATGCAAAACCTATGGCCAAGTTCTCTCTTGGTAACTCAGTTACCGACTTAACCACCTGATTTATAAAATAAAGTCTGTCTCTTTCCAACAGACACAGTATGGATTCAAAGAAGTATCATCTAGTTCCACATCAACTCCTTCCCAATCCCACTACAAATGAAGGAACCTCCTTGCTTTACAGTCAGTGCCTGTGTTTTAAGGCAACAAAGGAAAGCAAATAATGCTTACAGATCCCGCTTGCGAGGAATACGTTATTGGATTGCACGTTACTTCAAGGAGCTCATCTAGAATAACACCTTCCCCCGACCAACCGCTCTGAAATCCCAGCTGTATTGCTTATAAAAGTCCTTATTTATTTATTTTCGCTCCAGAGTCCATGTTGTCATTGGCTGTGCTGCAGTGCTCTCTGCTGGCACCAGCCTGGGAGTTCCTGGGATGCTACAGCGGAGCAAAGGCAGGGACAAGGCTGTCACTGCCCCGAGCCTGTGCTCCTGGGGACAGCCCTGGGGGGGCCACCACCCCCAGGACTGACAGCCCAGGAGTCACCCTCCTGGGAACGCCCGAGATACCAACGCTGGCTCTGTGTATTTGCTTTCTGAGCTCGTATTTGCGTTCAGGGTGTCACGTCTCAAAACTTCTCTGCTTGAAAACCCCTGCACAGGCGCCTCCTGAGCAATGGCCCTGCTGCCCTGCTTGCCCTCTCCCTGCTAATGCTCAGGAGATATTTCCTCTGCTCGCCTCTTGGCAAAAACACACAGAAGTGTTCCGGGTCCCTTCTCACCAGAGGAGCCCTAAGCTAAGTCCCACCATTTTATCCATTTCCAAGGCAAAGGTCTCTGGCACTGTCTGATGAAAAGCACCCAGGACCAGGATCAAAGATCAAACGTGATTTTCTTGAAAATCTCCTTTCTGCGTTGTGACGGGCACCCCGCAGCAGGGCCTGCAGGGACCGGGCTAACGGCGCCTTTCAACCACCTCCACAAACGGGCTGCTGCAATTCCCGCATCGTGCTGCTGGTTTCCATCACACCTCCTCGCTTCTGATTCATGCCGTTAAAAACTAGATTGTTGCTTGCTCCGAGTGGCTTTGGTTAATAACTGCTATTTTAACTCCAGCCCGCGGAGAGCTCAGCAAAAGTCCCTGAAACGAGTTGCCTGTTGTCCTAGATTTCTATCAGCAAGGTCGAGAGCCACCATCTCGGTTGATTCTTTCCACGGCAAAGACGCAAAGGAGCTTTTCCCTCCCGCTCCCAGGGGGTTGGTGGTGTTTTTCTCAGCGTGTTCCTGAAGGCCAAACTCTGAACACTTGGTGTGAGGAACGGTGCAGCTCCCGCACCCTGAAGAGCCCCACTCCGCTTTCCTTTTTTTCAGGCAAGTTTCTGCCTACTTCTAACGGCTGGCTGTCCCTGGCATCGCCCTGCTGCAGCCATGCTCTTTCTGCAAGATTTATAATCCATTTACAGCAAGTGCCACAAGAGCAAGACAAGGCATGCAGCCCCACTCCAGCCCGTCACAGCCAGCTCCTTTCCAACACCACTACCACCACCACGCGCACCCCAAGGACTGGAGCGCAGTAGATGCTCCCCTTGCATTCCCATTATCTCTGCCTTAAAATTCTCCTGAGGCAATTGCATTATCACAGATTGTGTCCTTTTCAATTTCATTTCCCCTTAATCACCCCACAACTACCGCAGCCTGGCCCGACTGGGTCCTCGAGCAGGGCAAACGAAACCCGGGGTCAGACCCGCGGTCAGCAAGGCGAGAGGGATGCTCGTGCACGGATCCCGGTTTGTTCTCCTGACTGGCACTCTGTTGGGAATTATGACCGTGAAGAACCTATTTCAATAAAGGTCCTGGTGCTTTTCCACGTCCCCCGGCCACCCCGCCAGCGCCTGCGGGTGGCACTGGGCTCTGCTGCGGGTACAGTGGTTCCTTCAACTGAATCTCTCTTAAAACGCCCTCCCTGCTCCAGGCTGTCCTTCGCGTCTGTGTTATCTGACAACACAAGTTTTAACAGCAGCTATTAAATTTCTAGTTAGAATATGACTGGTGACGGCTTTTGAGAAAGTAAAAGAACTCTAGAGGAAGTTAAGAAGAAAACCCAAAATCTTATACAATAATAAGAAATGAGCGAGAACTGAATATGAGGAAGACAATAATACTGAAGGCATTATATTGGTTTTATGTTTTAAAAGTGGAATTAATTGGATGGGAATGGAAAAGCAAGAGGCAGAAGTGCCCAGCACCTTTCTCACTCCAGCTCTGTCCCGAGGCACGGTGGGCAGAGCAGCCCTGGGCTGGGCACCGGGGGCAAAGAAATGAAGAATATCAAAGAGCCTTCACCTTGGAACTAAGCTACTGAAGAAAAAAATATTAAGAAAAATAATGTAATTTTCTAGTATTGCCTCAGAGTTGATTTATTCCTGATATAAAACTGAACTTCACAATGATAGGTACTTTTTTCATGCATTATTCTAGATGGCAGTGTAAATCAACTGAGAGTGCAGTCAGTAAAGTTGTTATTGCCATCTCTAAAAATCCTACACTACAGAAATGATTCCAAGAATTATTAATATTTCCTATATTCATATGTGCTGCGCTTCTTGGGAAGGCACACACACAGAGGTTTTGAAAGTCAAAATAGAGCCATTGCATGGTTTAAAATAGTCCAAAACTCTGGCGACGGAGATTAATCTCTGCTGCAATGATTTTTCCCCACAGTTTTGTGCCATCTAAAAAATGGTGGAGAGCATCCCCTTCCCCACGCTGGAGAGGAGAGGGCTGGGGGGCCGAGCATCCCCCTGGGACACCCCGTCCCGGTGCTGTCCCGCTCCACGCTCCGCAGCCCCACAGACCTCCCAGCGCCACACAGGAGAAAACGGGGCCGTTCTTAATACCTTGCTTGATTCAGGCAAATTACATTTGCATTCCACGCAGGAATATGTCGATACTAAATCGGGCACTGGCGGGGAGCGGTGCCGCTGCGCTCCGTGCACCCTTTCCCCCGGCAGCTCCATCCACTGCTGCCGGCCGAGCGGCGGGTTCCCGCGTCGGCGCTGCCAGGTGCGGTGCGGGCATCGCCAGCGCCGAGTCAGGCACACGCACACCCACGGCCACCTCCTGCCCGTGGCAGCGGAGTCCCCGCCAGGCGCTGCCTGGTTACCGTCACGGCGCAGCCATCGCCGCCCCGCGCGGGCTCTAATCCCCGCAGACGGCGGGAGCCGAGCCGGAGCAGCAGCCAGCGGGAGTTGCTTTGTTTGTGCTGACTTGGGTAAGCAAAATATTATTCCCTCAATAGCCATTTGCTTTTCCTGTCTCTTCTGTGCAGCAAAGCAGGTGGGATTCTGGCTAACCTGTTCTTTTCTTTAAACTGAATTTTATCTAGTAACAGGAAAATACAGGAGGACCTCTCTGCGCAGGCTGTCAGTCTGGTATCCTACAGCACTCATGTTATATTTAGCAATTTCATAGAAAGCTGCCTTCTGACATTTTACTAGAAAAGTATTTTAAAGAATCAAATATCTGTAATGAAAATTGTGATTTTGCAAGTGTTGATCAAGGACTGCTAAGTTAACGCACTGCTTTTGAATCGATGGAGCGAAGGGATGAATACAAGACATTTAATGTGGATTTGTTTTTAATGGCGAGCTCATGTTTTCAATTTCTTGTTCTTTTGTCCCTGAACACAGAGGCTGGCCTGGCAGTTAATTCATTCACGTGCACATTGCTTGTTTTGGTGTATTTTTTAAAGCAAAACCCTTCAACTTTGTATTCTTGTATTCTTTTTTCTGTAAACTTCTAAATCTAAAGGCAAAATCATGAAAGCAGCATGCATCTTCCCCCTCCACATGTAACTTTGTCACAAGACTATTAATCATGTCTTACAATAATTTTGCTAATGCAGTATATCCATTCAGAAGCAGAGTGTCTGTCTGCAGATGGATTTGTTACTGCGAGATATAAAAGCGGAACAAATTTCTTCGGGAAATATTTAAGCAAGGTCATAACAATACTCATTACATTCTAAGCAATGTGTCATTTGCTGGATCAGACCGACTACAGCAGCAGTCACGTTTATTGACTGAGTCTGTAGAAGAGCCCAAAGGTTAGACATTAATATTGAAGCTACTCACTACTTTCAGCATATACTCATCAGGCTGAAGTCCTGCGTGTTGCTTAATTTGTTATGATGGAGGAGAAGGAGGCTAAACAAATTAAAGCAGAGTTATGTACTTCACTTTCACTTCTGAAGGTCTTTACCTACATTAATCAATGAGCATTTCCATTTTAGTATGCCATCTTAACACACGGTTGTTCTTGCAATGTCAAAAGGTGGATGGACAAAAGGGCGAGCACGGACCCTTCTCGAGGTTAGGTGCTTAGAATAGTGCATTTTTCAAGTGTGCGTTGGGTGTAGTCTATCCGTGCATCCCACTGCTGTGGCTGGAAGACGTGTCACCGAGGCAGGGGATGATGCACATTGTATGGGGTGTCAGGATGGGTCTGACAAACGAAGCATGGCAGCGGCGTGATGGAAGCGAGCAGATGGACACATCGTACGGCAGGAAAACCTGCCAGTCCAAGCGCAGACCTGTTTGCCCAACTTCTGTGATGATGCTTTCTATTCCTGGGGAAAGTAAAGCTTCTTCAACTAGGGGAGGAGATACGTTAAACCCTGTTTACCCATACGCTGTGCACCAGCACCGAGAAAGGTCAGGACGTTGTTGGACCAGAGCCTGAATAAATAGCAAAAACCAGACAACAAATCTATCAAACATTGCACTCTCGCAAACTGCTGCGAGGTGCAACAAGTGGCTTAACCAGATTGAGAGACAAAGCAAAGACAATTCCCAGAGCCTGCCCCAGGAAAGTCACAGGTCCCATAATCCCATAAACCTGTCCTGCACCAAGCCCCTTTGCAAACGCTTCCCCCTGGACCAAAAGAGAAAGACGAACCGAGAATAATGTGATCCAATGCGAGGAAGGTGGGCAAGTATTCATCACCCGAGCACATATGCAGCTTTACATTTCAGGCAATTCAAACATTTCGTTATTTTGCTCTCAAAATAGCAGCACTTATCCCCTTCCTCGCAGAAAGGCGAGGGGAGGCAGGAAATGACTTGCTCATGATGGCACAGAAAAACTGAGAAAGCAGGAAATCAAATACACGTGTAGGGAGTCAGAGCTATTCATCCAGCCCTTCCCCCAGATAGCAGCGAAAGCAAATGCCGTACGCAGAGAGTGACAGAAGGAGGAACTATAAGATGAACAGATGATTCACAGGAGACTAAAGAAAACACGATACTACCTTCCTTTGGAAGCAAAATCCATTTTAAAAACAGACTTGTTGAATTTGTAAGGAATAAAACGTGAGAATACTAAGGGAAATGAGCAAATGTTGGGCAAATTTGACACTTGTGCTCGAATGGGCCAAATTCACAGAAGCGAGTGTACACGGCTCCGCTGTCACCTCCCCGCGGCAGGGACGGCCACCTCTGCCCCGGTGCCGGTAGTGTGGTCCAGCCTCCCCAGGAGGGATTTCTGGGCTGCCCCCAAAGAGCTTGTGCCAACTGGGCCGCGCTTCAGCACAGGGGCTGCGCAGGAACGGGGACTAAAATACTCTTTGTCCCTGGGGCCAGGCTGACCTACTTTTTTTTTTTTTTCCCCCTTCATATTCTTTGTTTGACAGTAGGCTGGAAAAGAAACGGAGAGGTCATCTGAATTTTACCCGTCATTCACCACCACGCTGGCACCATGCATTGGAGATTTGGTTAAAGTGGATAAAACTCACCTTCCGCCAGCACCTGGACGTCTCTGCTGGGAATCCTCTTTTTGTGACGTTCCAGTTCTGTAGAGACTGGGGGGGGATGGGCAGGTTACCGCGAACGCAAACTTCATTTGGGGGCTCAAAATATTGGCAGAAAGGTTTCTACTAACTGATCAGCGTTTTTGTGAAGAACTTTTCATCTTCACTGATTTTAAACAGCAGGATGTGTCTGGGTTTTATAAGGAGTTGTATTTCTAGGAGTTACACACGCATCAGAATCCAGAAGGTAAACAAAGGCCAAGTGCACGCTGGCCTTTGGTGGCTTTAAAGACTGAAGTCTTCAATTGTTTACAACTGAGTCAATTTTGTTTTCAATAATGTTAAATTAACCTTTAAAAAAATTGTGTCAAGGAGCTCAAAACCCTGAAACTGTGCTAATTAAGGAGATAAACTAGGTTCAGGAGGAATTCAATATCTGAGCTGTCTGTCATGAAACAACATCTTTCAGCTTTTTCTCTGCTTTAATACTTCTGTCTTTTCCAAACGCTTACTTCTACGCAAAAGACTGTGCGTTGTCTTTCGAAGGCTCAGCTGTGTCTCACAGCCCGTGGGGCAGCCGTTCCTGCTCTCGGGAAGCGCGATGCTCCACGTGCCGAGGGGATGCTCCACGTGCCGAGGGCGGCACCCAAGCCCCTGCTGCTGGGGGATATTTTCAGTCCATTTCTTTTGTATCCTGATAGTGTGGACAAGTCACATTTTTTGATTATTTTTTTTCTAGTGTCAGGGCTTCTTTTTCACCTTCCAGCGTACTTCCAGTTCTGTAATGTTAGATCTGATCTTATTAAGAGCGCTTAGATGCTTGTATAACATTTCACACCTTGTGCAAGCTCTAATTCCCCCTCCGCTGCGGCGAGCTCCCCCAGGCTGACAGTGTCACCCTCTGCAGGAGCACGGAGCCGCGCAGCCTGTGCTCTAAAGAGCTTAGCAGCGAGGGGAGATTGGGGACTGGGACCTGGCCAAGGTCAAGCCGCCCGTGAGCGGCGACGTGTGTTTCAGACACAGGGATCAGCCGGGAGTCCCAACAAACCAGATCTCCTGCAGTTCCATCCTCCAACGCCGAGAACACGCGCTCAGCCGTTGCCCTGCAGAGAGGGGGTGACTCCAGAAACCGGCCTTTTTGGAGACCTGCTCTCGCCTCCGCACGCCGTGGGGGGGCTGCAGGGGGGCACCGCTTGCTCCTTGGCTGCAGCACTGACACCCCATCAGGGCAGGGCACCCCTTCGCCATCCCAGCAGCCAGCGCGGGGGCATCACAGCCCTGAGAGAAAAAGGCAATGGGAAGGTTATGACTCAGAGCAAAAGCAATCTGTCAGTTAAAAATTAAAGACGACAGCAGCGCAAACTGTACAAGACAGATCAACAAAATGGTTTATATCGATTCCCCTCCCTGCAGTCATGAGCTCTTTATTTATTATTTGAGCAATAAAGCAGCTCAACTATAATCCATCTCCATCACTGGTTGTACCTAACTTCTAATCTATTAACTCATGGATGCTTTAGTTAAAATTAGCAACCATTCAGCATATAAATATGAAGCACAATGTAAACATTTGTAATTGCCAACATGCGCTAAATGAGTATACTGACGAGAGAGTATTACCATATGGTCACCAGCTCCTACCCAGCTGATCTGGTATTCGGCTGCACTGACGGCTGGAGCGGGACGTAGTGGCAGGGACATGGTCAGCACTAACGGCTGTGAGCAGCAAAAGCAGCAGCCAGTTTCACATATCTGAAAAGTCTGGCTCCTCTGATCAAGCAAACCCCATTCACGGCGTCCTGAGTCCAGCTAGCTCAGGGTAGTCGCATTCTTCATGCGAGCGCGTGTCACATCAGTCACCTCTCTCCTCCTCCCCTTCCTCACAGCATTCCCTGCTTCCACTCTGGAGGAGATGGGTCGCAAGGAAGAGGACGACAGCAGCTCCTGGAAGAAACAGACGACCAACATCCGAAAAACATTCATTTTCATGGAGGCCCTGGGATCGTAAGTACCAGAGCTGCTCTCCAGACAGAGCCACCTCTAGATACCGGCTCCCCAGCCCAGGGCAGCGACTCCCTGGCACTGGCCAACGTCACAAGAGAACATCTCCTCCCGAGTCAGGCAGCCATCCTGAGGTGAGGGGTGGGCGCTCCATCACTGCTGGAGCTGTGATTCATGGCTCCCGCTGCCAAGCGGCACCGAAGCAGCTCCTTCCCACCAGCCCCGCAGCCGGCTCCGGGGCAGCTCTGCCCTTTCCTCCTTCCCTCGAAGCCTGCGCGGCAGCTCGGTTCAGTTTTTGCTCTTTTCCTGCTGAGCGCAGTGGTCTGCTGCTGCTACAAGGTCAAGCAAGGTCAAGGGATGGCTCTGGGAGAGGTATTCTAATAATAAGTCACATATTTAGCTCATAAACCCTGCTTCAGTTGAGGGATAAAACAAGAGCAAGGATGTTCAAGCTGTACAATACTTCCCTGGGAGTTAACAGCTTAATTTGCCTATTCATGCGAATGAGACAAGAAAACATTTCCAAGGTGGTGGAGGAGGAATTGAATTACCTCCACCAGTGAGTTCCGTCACAATCAAATTTTCTGTGACTTTAGAACCCATAGCAGAGCTCCCAAAAAAACAGCTACTCCAGAGCTGGGCAACATTTTAAATTATCATGTTCCTGGTCAGCCTCAGGATTTATTTAAATTATCCAGCAGCTTTCTCCAAAGGGATGAGGTTAGAAAGCTTTGTTCTCTCCTAGCCAACTTGTTGATTCATCATTTTTTAATAAGGGGCATAATTATTATAAATTGTTTGGGACAGATATATAGAACAGATGCCCCAGCATCTGATTTGTAGGTTGTTCATTTCCTACTATTACATTAATAGGAAAATTTAGCATTAGAAATTGGGATTTTTTCCACATGCACCACTTCAGCTACCCGAAGAATATAAATGAAGATCTGGGACCTAAAACGACCTGGAAACTTACTATCGCCTTCCCCCAGCATCCACAACTGTTGGATTAGGGATGTGGTGAGGACGTCCCTGCCTATTCCCTGAGAGCTCTCAGGAACTTGAAAGACATTTCCATGAAACAGCCTTCAGAGCTCAAATGGATGGAAGGAGAACAATGTGTGAAACAAGGAAAAGGTCCCAACACCAACTGCTTTTTGGGCCAGAAAAGACCATTGCAGGCAATTTATAGAGTGAAACAAAGATTCAAATTCATCTGTTGGGATGCCTTCCCAAAAATCTATGGGGTTTTTTCTTTGGGGTTTTTTTTAAAAGGAATCCCTCATCCTTGCTAGGAACTGGTCCTGGCAGAGCCCAGTTCCTCACAGCCTTGCATGTTGTTTCGGCAGCACCCAGGGTCCCATAGAGGAGGAGGAGGAAGGCTGAGCTGAGCAAGGAGCTGCCTTCGGCTCCCGCTGCCCCTGTGTCATCACCAGCTGCTGCTCGCTAACGAAGACACACGAGCAAGCGCCGCATGCCAGATGGGTACGGCTCCGTGCTCAGCCAGTCTATCTGCACAGTACGCTGGATTCTTTGTTTAATGGATTATAGGAGGTTTTCTGCCCTTGTTTATTGGGTTTGCTACAACAGCATCCCAACCAAGAAGGTGCTTCCACGGTGCTCACCTTCCTCCCTGCAGGGCTTTGCGGAGTCAGTGGCAGGTTCCATTTAACTGCCATCAGTTCATCTGTTGCTGGTTTGATGAGGATTATTGAGGACTGGCCTGGCAAAGTGTGCACTGTCACTACCCCGAGACACGTGTTCAGCTGCCCAAGACAAACCTTTAACAGGATTGTGAGCTTTAGGCATGTTATAAATACCTGCTCATGGCTGCACTGGGGTTCACCTTGTCGGGGATGTACAAGACACTCATTGGCACAGGGTACGCAGGCATTGGCACGCTCTGCAGAAAGGAAAAGCCATGAGATGCTGAATGAAAATATTAACTGAGGTTATCCAGTTATTTTGCACTTTAGATATACAGAACGTTGGTTGATATACCCAAACTGCAACATAACTGGGCTCTCCTCGCTGCAGTTGGGCTGTCTCAGTCGTCAGGGCAATGCTGACCAGGGAAAGTGAAGACTTTAAGATGATGGGGCCCTTGAGGAAACACAATTTGTATTAAGCAGGAATTTGGCCCCATTAGAGTGGAGGCTGCTGATCTTTCCCTGGGGGTTGTTGACCCCAGGGAGCCCCCGAGCTGCAGCCTGCCCCGTTCACGAGGTGTTATCGATACAGCCCCTCGGCTGGGCTGGCGTTAGCCCGGGGAAATCCCCCACTCCCAACGGATTCAAGGGCAAAGGTTCCTTGAAAGGCAGCGAGCTGCGAGACCGCAGACCGTGCCTCCTCCTGCACCCACAGAATCACGGAATCACCCATCGCCTGGCACAGGTGGGAGTAAAACACTTGATCATCTTTACAGATGGTCCTGAAGAATGCGATTTAATTTCATTGCGGGCATCTTTTTTGTCCACTACCTCAACACAGCTTCATAATGAACTATGCAAAAATAACCTTTTCTCTACAAACAGAGAAAACTGAGAAAGTTGTGAGGGGTTTTCTACATATTGCATAATCTTGCATTGAATGTCCTAAGTTTGGGGCTGCTGGAGATGTAGTTCTAGCTTTACAATCAGCATCCACTTAAATTACTATCATACTGCGTTTTCTTGCTTTTGCCTTTCTCTCTGTAATTATCCTTCCAGTTCACAGCAGCAGCATCTGCTGAAACACAACTTTTTCTCCTCTCCGCACAGAGGTGCCTTTTCAGAAGTTTTCCTGGTGAAGCAAAGAAGCACTGGCAAGCTTTTTGCTCTGAAATGCATCAAGAAGTCTCCTCTCATCAGGGAGAGCAGCCTGGAGAATGAAATAGCAGTGCTGAAAAAGTGAGTGCATGTACACTGTAATGTAGTGTAGAACAAAAGTCCTTTCCCAAGGCGTGTGGCTCTACAGTAAGAATAATATAAGGAAATAAGTATTTCTTTTTAAAGAATATATAAATATTACTGTGATTAGTAAATTAGTAAAGTTTCTTCTGGTCTGGTCCTCCGCTGCTGATGCCTGGTGCTCCGAAGGGAGTTTGCCGCAGCATCAACGGTCCTCTGCCACGCAGGGCGAGGGAGATCAGCCATGGAACAGCCCAGGGAGCTCTCACTGGTGATTAAAGCAAGACGACTGGTGGGTTTTCCACTTGAAAAGCCACTTTGTCCTTGCCAAGTTTGTTTCTGACCCGCATTTATCTTTGCAGAATAAAGCACGAAAACATCGTGACTTTAGAAGATATTTACGAGAGCACAACCCACTTCTACCTGGTCATGCAGCTGTAAGTATCAGCAGAGCCGCTTCCTTGGGGGCCACAGAGGACGAGGAGCGGCAGGACCAGGGCGATGCACTGCATCTCAGCACCCGCACACGGGAGCACAGCACCCGCACATTACCGGCGGCACACACAGGGGCCCTTCAACACCTCTCGCTAACGAGGCGAGAGCCGCATGGCTTGAACTAACGGGGACACTTCTTATGCTGTCTTGGCCCATTCTCCTTTTAGCAGGAAGTTTTTAAACCAAGATTAGGATCTATTTATGCAAATTAATTCATCACAGTTTAGCAGGGCAGAGACAGAAGTATTTCTAATTAAAGCTGTGCCATGCAGGGTTTCTAGAAATGAAAATGGGCAACATGTCAGCTGTGCCCGGCTGCTACTGCTAACTTGCAGACTTAGCTAAAGGAAGCAATCACAGAAAAACATAGATCCACTGGTGCAGCAGAGCCTGGAGGCCATCCTGCCCGTGGCGCTGGACGCCTGTGGCTCAGACCTGCCGGGAGCTGCCTCGTAACCTTACCCAAATTCCCTAGGTTTACCAGTAATGCTTCCTGGTACCCTGAAATTGCACTCAAGAGTGTCCATCGGCCTCTCAGCCTCACAAAAACTGCTGCCCAAGGAAGGGTTCTGCTGTAGGTGGAGTTGTAAAAGGACCAGAAAGTTATCTTGCCTTGTACGGGAAAGCATAAGAAGCTTTGTTTAATTTTCTTTTCAGTCGTCTTCTTTCTAAACTACCGTTTCCACAGGGTATCTGGGGGAGAGCTATTTGACCGAATCTTGGAACGAGGAGTTTACACCGAGAAAGATGCGAGCGTGGTGATCCACCAGGTCCTGACAGCAGTGAAGTACCTCCACGAAAACGGGATAGTTCACCGCGACTTGAAGGTGAGCCCTCAGCACCAGCAGTGCCGCGGGGCGCTGGCACCACCACAGGCTTTACCTGCTCTGCCCCGTGACTTTCCGTTGTTCCTTTCCATTTTTCCACCTCAAATTTCAACCTCCGACCACTCTGTGTTCACAGCCTGAAAACCTTCTTTACCTTACTCCCGAAGAGAACTCCAAAATCATGATCACGGACTTTGGCTTGTCTAAAATGGAACAGAACGGCATCATGTCCACCGCCTGTGGGACTCCAGGATACGTTGGTAAGCCGAGGATCAGGAATGGGCTTGTGCGGGTGTACTGTCTGGGAAAAAGGTTGTGCATGTACAGTACTTTGCCTAGCAGAAAGAAAAAAAAATACATAATTACGTATTAACAACATGCTACTCACAGATGCACTGCGTGGACCACATGAAGACCGGATTAGAAATGAGTGTAGAGGCTGCAAAATCCCATAATGTTTAAAAGTACAAAGAACAGGATAATTTTAAGAGCAATATAATTCAGTGTTAGTCATGTATTTGTTGAAAAATTACACAAATGATTTTAACACAATGGGATTTTGTTTAACGCCCACTAGACTGCATTAGCTTGATCCACAGTTCCTGGTTAAAACCTCAGGATGCAGGCAGAAATTGTCAGCGGTTCTTTCTATTCAACGGCATAAAGCAGACGCTAAAAGCACAGACCAATCCAAGCGGTAAATGGGGCTGGTTTGGGCTGATTCTCTGCACTGGCACCTCAGAGACCAAGTGTACAAGAAACTACTGCTCTTCCCAGTACTGGATAATTTACTATTGCTTAGAATTTTCATTTGGTTTTGCTGTTCTGCAGCCCCCGAGGTCCTCGCCCAGAAACCATACAGCAAAGCCGTCGACTGCTGGTCCATTGGAGTCATCACCTACATCCTGTGAGTAAGAGCAAAGAGCATCCCACTTCTTTTGCCACGAGTTTCCCAACTCCTCCATCGCCTCACACACCTCCGCAGAGCGGCCGTGCCAGCGGAGGCGATACCAGACCTCCCACTTTGCTGCGGGAATACAGCAGTGGTGTGTTCTTCCTTTGCACGGACTCACTCGACCGTAGCAATGAAAGGGATATGGGGAATCAAGTAGTGGAGCGGAGATAAAAGGAATCACATTTTCTCTATTGTGTGCCTCATTCTATGCTTTGTTTTTTTCCAGTTGCCTACAAATACCATTCAATCTTCCTCGGTACTTTTTGTTTCATTTCCTCCCACACGATGCAGCTACGTACCAGCTGTGGCTTTGTCCTTTCGCTGCTGCAGTTAAGTTTTTAACTCTTTTCTGCAGCTTTACCAACACTCTTAGATGTGAGGGACAGAAGGGTGGACAGAGCAGCCCGTTACTCTCTCACTCGTGCTGCCCACGCGCGCCCAGCCTGGCCGGGCTGCGGAGGAGCCGGTGCCAACGTGGCCGGCAGCGCTGAAGGAACCGCTGCTTTCTGCTCTGTTCCAGGCTGTGCGGGTACCCTCCTTTCTACGAAGAGACCGAATCCAAACTGTTTGAAAAGATTAAGGAAGGCTACTATGAGTTTGAGTCTCCGTTTTGGGACGATATCTCTGAGTCAGGTAAAGCCCTGGCGCTGGGAACCACAGCGCTCCCTCCCACCAGCTGCAATCCTGATCCCTGCGACCCGCGGGCACGATCCTGCACCAGCCGAGCCCCCAGGCACCCCCCATCCTGGCACTTCACATCCTGCCCATAACGCAGCATCGCGGCTGAAGCCTGTTACCCTAACTCTGATTTCCACAAACAATTAGTGACCTCAGAGTGGGCTTCGGTTTCCCTTGGAAGCCGAAGAACTTCAGGGTTTTTTCACCCCATTTTTGGTTTTTGGGGGAGTTGGGGTTTTTTTCTTTTTTCTTTTCCCCTTTGCTTTTTTCCCCATCACATCACATTTCCTTACAGCAACACAGCCCGCCGCATCAGCCACCTTTGTGCCCTTCCACCAAACTCACCCGCTCGTGGAGCTCGCCTGCCCAGAGCGTACTGAAGGCAGCATCTTGGCAGCGTATTTTAAACATCGATCTTCTATATACACAAACAAAACTAGCAGGAGGTTTGGTAGGACTTAATGACAAATGCTGCAATCCTCCCTGAAAAAAAAAAAAAAAGATAAATGGAGGGATACAAGTGCTCTTTAGGGCAACTTCTAAATCTGCTCAGTTTGCACTTTCTGATGGTTATTTTAGAGTTATTTTTTAGCTGAATTATTCAACTCATTCACATAATCTAAGTGTTAAGGTTGGCACATCCCCAGTTAACATTTTTTCACCTGGGGCCCTTCACAACAAACGTCTCCCTTTAAGGGAGCGATGGAGCGGTACAAACACCTCCTCCTCGGGGCTGACCTTTGCCGTGTTTACCCACCAGCGTTTGCCGTGTCCTGTTAGGATTGTATCTTGGAACAAGGAGAAAATAACCTTTTCTCTCTGCTTCTCCTCCCCCCGCAAACAGCCAAGGATTTCATCAGACACTTACTGGAGAAAAACCCGAACGCGAGGTTTACCTGTGAAGAAGCCCTGCGGCACCCATGGTGAGAGGACCAGGGCCCCGGCAGTAGCCGGTGGCGACAGGGCTTCACCAGCCCCTGGGCTCGCTCCACACGCCCAGTGGTAGCCGAAAGCAGGGGTGTTTCCCCAACCCCTGTTACTAATGTCACCGTCTGCCTCTGCATGGCCCTGGGTGTTTCTTTTTTATGTGCGAAGAAAGAAAATGATGAATAATTAAAGATGCAATTTGTGCATATTTGCCTCCATAAACAGAGGCAAAGATGAAATCCCATCCTGAGCTTCCCCAGGCTTTGAAGTGTGTGTTTGTGTTACATTTTGTTGCTGTTTTTCCTTTGGGTTTAATTATTGCTGATTGAACGTACAAAGCAGTTAGTTGCCTCCAAAATGTGGAATGCCTTACAAATGCCATCTGCCTACGAGCCCATTTTCTTCTCTCCCCATCTGCAGGATTAATGGAAATACAGCCCTTCACCGTGACATATACCCATCTGTCAGCGCTCAGATCCAGAAAAACTTTGCAAAGAGCAAA
The DNA here is from genome assembly GCF_028500815.1 of Rissa tridactyla. Classification (NCBI taxonomy): domain Eukaryota; kingdom Metazoa; phylum Chordata; class Aves; order Charadriiformes; family Laridae; genus Rissa; species Rissa tridactyla. The sequence continues at coordinate 6,116,407 of NC_071486.1, forward strand.
TGGAGGGTAAGTGGTTTGCTGGTGGGAGCCTCGAGCCATTTCACTGACAAACGCCAGTTGCTGCCATCCAGCAACGCGCGAGGCTTCAGCTGGGTGGGGAAGCAGCCGAAAGCCGGGATCCTCCAAAGGCTGCCTGAAAACTGCACGCCCTTACTGTTTATAGTATGATTGGACCAATATTCCCTGCTGCAATGCAGACTGGTAGATTTACCACAAACAGAGCGCTAGAGTGGGCTCGCCAAGAAAGAAAAGGGGAGGGGGAAATGATTATTGCCTTTACACCAAGGGAGGGAAATTGGTGCTCCGTCAGCAGATCTTTTTGCAAGCTTAATCCAGCTTTTCCTCTTTTCAGTCTTGAAGACAAATTGGTACTTCATTTATACCAAGTGTTTTAGTAAGAATTTAGGCGGCGAGAGGAATGCCATAGGAACCACGTGTACGACAGCATTTTAAATACATTCAAAATTCAGTTCTAGTCTCCATTTCTCACTGCGGGGTAATTTACAGCTGTTCCCTGATTTCCTCCTGTAGAAGCGGTTGTCATCTTCCAAAGCATCTGCAGTTTGCACTCACTGGAAACCGCGGTGTTTATGCCAGGAAGGAGCACATCCCACTTTCCACACGCTGTGCAGACAGACAGCGGGTGCTGCCCAGCACGGCACTGCCCGCCCTAAGGGGGGACAGTCCCTTCGTCCCCCAGCACCCGCCCAGCCTGGCATCGCTCCGTGCTCACCATGGGGTTTTTCTCTCCTTCCCCAGCAAGCCTTCAACGCTGCAGCCGTTGTGCATCATATGAAGAAGCTCCACATGAACGGTCACGCAGCAGCCGAAAGCACCCTCCCCGTTATACAAGTCTTGGAGGCATCCAGACCCAACACACCCATGGTGGCCAGCCGGCCAGCAACGCCAAACGACGACCAGGACACGTCCCAAGCTCTGGTCCCCACGCGGGGCTGCCCAAACCCTCCCTCTCAGCTGGAACAAGGCACAGGAATGAGAGAGGGAGAGCTGCAAAGCCACTCGGAGAACGCAGCGCTGCCCACGGGCAGCAGCCTGGTCCTGCCGGAGAACCACAGCCCGCCGAGCAGAACGTCCTGCGGCTGCAGCCCAGCCTGCATGGGGCACGAGAAAACAAAGGCGTCCTTCTGCTCCGAGACGGTGCTGCTTAAAAAATCTGCAAAATCCCAGTAGGTATCCAAGTCATTAGCCATAATTTACAACAAATTATATGGGAGTAACCATCCCTGGAAGGAGTGACCTGGCACATGAGTTGCCAGCCCCAGGTGGAGACAGAAAGGAGGGAGGAACACGGCCAGAAGCAAACGTTCTGAGCGGCTGGGCAGCCGTGCCCAGCCAAGTCTCCTCCATGCGTGTGGGAGCATCAGGTGAGGCACGTTGCTGAGGCCGCGTGGCAAAGCCTGCAGCAGGCTGAGGCAGCAGTGCTCAGCTCCCACACTCCATGGACTCCAGCACATTTGCTCTCCAAAAACTGAAATTACCTGTGGTTAAAGCTGCTGATGCCAATTGCTCAGCTGGTGCCGAGTGACCAGACCCTGCCTTTGCTGCAGCGTTGACTCGCACCCAGCTCTGCTTTGCTTTCAGCAGCTGATGTTCTTTATATTAAAACCCCATTTTCAATTCACCCGCAGAATGATCGTAAATATTGCTATTTCTCTTTTTTCTTGTTTCTCTTCCGATTCTTCCATTTCCAAGCAGTCATTTCAAATCAGAAGGTCTTGTTCCAATGAAAACAAGTAAACACTCTTCTCACTGCAGCACTGGGCAAACTGGAGTTTGTTTGGTCATGTGATGAGGAGGCAGCCACGGGGCTCCCCGCATTGCCAGCGGTAAGTGCTCTGCAATCCAATCACTAGCTGCTTTTAATTAATCCCATTATGGCATGAAAAAGGGAAAGGCACAAATAGCAAAGCGATTGTACATGAAATAAATTGACTTGCAGGGTTTTTTGCAATAGAAGAAGCCTTAACCTTTCAGCTTCCATTAAGGACAGTGCAGTGACTCTGAATCCAACCTTTACAACTACGCCAGGGTTGCCCGAGGAGCGTGTGAAGGGAAGCCAAGCATGGACCCGGCCTATCAAACTCTACAGTTATTCAAAGCTGCTCACTGGGAACCACACTGGAACCAAACAGCTTCATCAGCTGGGATTAGGGCTTTTCAGCTGGGTCTCAGCTCTGCCCATGAGCAAGGGGCTGACAACAGGCTGCTGGTCCATGGCAAAGCGTAGACAGGGCATCTCTGCAGCCCGAAGGGCCATTCCCCTTCCCAGGTTCGGTCCAGGCAGGTCAGTTTTAGTGGCTTCATTACCAGAGCAGAACATGGAGATGTTCGTTTTGTAGGTGAGCAGGGTACAATCGTGAAAATTTCACCCTGTTTGACCACAGCTCAGATTAATTCGGGACCAGCTAAATTGTTAGCATTTGCACCACACTGTGTATGAGCAGTAAGAAGTACTGCTATGAGATCCTGCAATAAAGAATGCTCCTCAAAGGTGAGCATACGCGAGCACAGTGCACAAAAGCTACATAAAGCGAGCTACATCCTATCATCTTTCATGACACTCTCTACTGATGAGATTATATGAACAGAACTGTAATATACAAAGGATTAATAGAAGAGACAAATGCAAGTAAGATCTACTATAGGCTCCAAAAAGGTCCATTCCAATAACCCTTTATAAATAAGGCACACAAAGGGATCTAAGCTGTTCCTAACCCCCAAGCTCCCGGTTATTAACAGAGCAGGTTTTGAAAGCGGCAGTCTAGTGAAACAAAGTTCAATCCTCAATTGAAATTCTCTCTCTTGCAGAAACAGAAGGGCTGTTTTACTCTTTTCTGCACTTCAAAGCCAGACATCAACAGCGCAAGCAAGAAAGAAGGCTGTGTCCCGCCAGCAGCAGGTGGGCAGCAGCGTCTCTGAGCAGCGACCGACTGGTGACAGCAGCACGTTAGTCCCAGGAATCCATCAATGCAGTGACCTCGGGGTGTCTCTGGATCATTAAAGCTGGGAGAAGGCACTTTAGCAAGGGAAAGTCTGAGGCTACTGCTAGCATATTCAGTGTATATTATCCATACAACATCGCTCGGTGCTGTAAGCTTTTGTTTTCTGTATACTGTTTAGCTGTCCAATGCATAATAAGTACACTGCACAACATCAAGCCTATAAACCAAAGCCATGCAGAGTTTTACTCAGTGGCAGCTCAGTTATTTTTACAATCTGCATCCCATCCACTCCTTGGATTTTGATTAGCCCCAGGCTTCGGCACTCTGAAGTTCAGCATCAACCAGCTGCCCGGGCTGCACAGTTCTCACTTCAGCTATGAAAGGAGAGACAACCTGCTAGCAACCTCCGTATGTCTGATAATAATCACAGCAAGGACTAAATTCTCTGCTTTCAAGTCTGTAATTGCACAATAAATACTTGCTTAATAAAGCTGAGTTTTGTTTTGTAAAGAGCCTGTTGGTTATTCATAGAAATTTAATGTGGAAACGGTCTATTAAGTCCCTTCTAAAGCATTCCCTGTGCATCTGCAGACCTGCTCCCCCTGGTATTTTTCTGGCGAAGTGTGACATGGTAAATAAGCAGATCATGGCAGAAAGTCAAACAACACATTTGACTTCACCTTTGAGTATGAGATCACGTTTCTCTTACTTGCATAAATATAGCTATATTATATAGATATGATAGAGATAAAATTCCATTTCTGTGATCCAGTTCTCAAAGATCTAGGAGGGAAGTACTGAAGCCACGGCAAGTTTTAAGGATAACTGCAGCATAGATAAAAAGTTTTAAAAGGCCCCACATGAGGGTTTTAATTTGAACCGTGAAGTTCCGCTAAAAGCTTGAATTGGCTAAAACAAGAACAAGAAATAATGTCTCGGTTTATAAACCCCTCTGGAAATAGCAGCTTTGTGGATGTCTTCATTTGCAATGGAAGACTGATGTCTCTCCCCCTTTTTCCTCCAACACCGGGCAGCTTCAGCCAGTCCAAGCGAGGTTAGCCCTCTCCAGGGGGCTGCTCCTTTGGCTCAGTGCAGCTCTTTTCCAGAGGTACAGAAACTCAATTTGCTAAAAATAGAGACATTAGGCACATGAGAACTCCAGCCAGAAAACGGGAATAAATACAGAAGTCAGTGCCTGCAGAGGAGGAAGACAGTGCCGTTGGAGCGCGGGCAGCTCGCTCAGGAGCAGCTCTCGTAGTAGGCGACTTGCTTGTTGATGGCGTCGCGGATCCTTCCCACCCGCTCCTCCAGGCCCGACAGCGTGGCCGACTTGGACATCAAAGCCTTGTTGCTTTCCTGAATCTCCGTCTCTAAAGCTGAGGAGAGAGGGCAGGAAAGGGTGATGTGATGATCGGACACGAGGAATGCATCATGGCCCTTGCCCTCCCCAGCAGGTTGGGCTGAGCCTCCACCTCCCTCCTGCACAGCTCTGCTGGGGCAAGGAAAACAAATACTGCATCTTCCTCCTCCTGTGTTCCTCCCTCTCCCCCTCAAAAAAACCCCAACATGACTGCTCCAAACAAAGCCGTCACTTTTGAATGCTTAAAAATGGAAGCGAGCGTGTGGAAGAAAACAGGGGGACGCTGACATCGCAGGCAGGGCGTCCCTTCCACGAGGCCACTCACGCACCCTTGCAAAATCTAAATTTACTGGCACAGCACCAGCAGATGCAGCCCAATTCTGCACCATCTCACTGCCCAAAGTATGCTGTCTTCCTTGCAATTTCTTCCCCTCACCCCGCTGGGAGTCTAAAGGCCTTCCCCAGCGTGTGAGATTATTACATTGAGCTCACAAAGAGTCTTACTTTCCATCCTCAGCATCATGGTCAAAGTTTCCTCAAACAGAGCCTGTGCCTCCAGGTCTATGCTCTGCACCCTGCTGCCCTGCTCTCCCAGAGGCGGGCTCTGCTCCATCCTTCTCTTCAGCTCAGTGTACATCTGTTTCACTTGTTCGAAAGCCTGTGGAAACACAAATAAGCAGTGCAGGTAGGATCAAGCAAATAGACTGGGGGGAAGGGGATTTTTCCAATGTTGAATCCATTTTAAGTTTTATATGGATATTGCACTAGAGCTTTGCTGTGATGTTATCATGCAAATCTGTAACAGTTTGTGACACACTCCCGAAAGATGCTGACTGACAGCTGTATGGGCTACTCTGCCTCAGGCAGGAGATACAGCAGAAGAGAAGTTTCCAGCAAACAGCACTAGGATTAAGAAAGATCCTGGGAAAATTCAGTAGTGGGATAATGAATCTGATTAATACAAAGTGACATGACAACATGTAAGCCATGGCCCGAACAGAAAAGCCTCCTCGCCTCATCCAAAAATATGCCAGGACACAGCTGGCTTTGCTGTCTAACGACAGTGAGGAAGCGGAGCATGGCTGTGACCACCCTGCCTGGTGCCACGCCGGAGCCCGGTACCTGCTGCGCGCTCCTGGCCTGCTCGCCCGCCTGCCCGGCCGTCTGCTGCGCGTCCGTGGCCCGCAGGCGGTTCTGGTCCGCTCCGCGCTGCAGCCGCGACAGCCCCTCCATCAGCCCGTCCAGCTGGCCCGCGATGGACCTCACGTTCTTCTCGGCCGGCCGGAGAACAGCCTCGATCTAAAAGCAGAGTGCTCCGCGCTGAGAAGGAAATCACACCCAAACCCCGCTCCTAACGCCTTTTTCCTCTCTGCAGGGACCAGCTACGCTGCTTGACAGCCACATCACAGAAGCAGGGTTTTGGCAGGGAGCAGAGACTGCTCCCTGCACAGCTGAGCACAGCAGCCCTGGGGGAAGCCAGGAACAGCAGAAAGAAGATATTTTCACAGCAAAAGCTTCACCAAATCCCATCTCCCAGCTGCGCTGGTGCAAGACTCTACCAAGTGGGGAAGTTTCAAAGGAGCGGTGAGCAGGGCAGAGTATCGTTATTTTGGGAAGTCACTGCACATCACTTACTTCATTGACGCGCTCCTGGATGAACCGGAGGGAAGAGCCAGAGCCCCTGATAGCACCCTGCGCCTCCAGGAGCACCGTGTTGGCCTGCCGCAGATTCCCGACCACCTCTTCCACATTGCCCTCCACGGCATTCGCCCTGTTCCTGGGGAAATGTGGGAAGCAGCCTGGAGTGAGTGTAGATAATTTCATGGGCTGGAAGTCAGGGTTGCAGAGGGTAAATAAGGAAGCCTGAGAAGCGAGACAGGACTGTTACTGAGAAGGCTGCAGTCTCCCTCCCCTGAAAGCCACAAGTCCACACATCTGCACACACTGCACTCCAGGCCCGTTTCCTTTCGAGAAAAACATTACTTCCATTTCATACCCCCAAGCAGAGGAGACAAACCGAGAAAGGGAGAGAAAAGCCTTCCTTTAAACTAGTTAGAAACATTTATTTTGTAAGTAGTGCAAGAAAAAGTATTGAAGGGAAGCAATAACCACTGAGCCAGTTTCAATGAATACTTTTCTGCTTGCAGTGGGACTATTCAGGTCCCACTGATATAGATAGAGCTCCCTGTAGAAAGCCAGACTCCCTTGTCTCATCACTTCCAGCAGGTTAAGCAGGCATCAGACACTATCAAGGAGTTTACATACTTATCCCACTAACCTTCTCGCTGGGATATTGCTGCAAGTCGTGACAAAGTTGATGCTCCAAATTTGCAAGGACGCTCCGTAATTACCTTTTAAGGGACCATGGGATAATCCTCCCAACTTTCACCCAGAAAACAAATAGCCCATTTAATCTCCTCATGCTCTCTTGTGCAATTAGGATGAAGGTCACCAATATCAAGTAATACCAGGGCAACCCTGTTGTCTCCCATCACAGGGACTCAAGAGATAGAGAAAAGCCTCCCTTACTTTTGGTAAAGACCTTCTTGTTCTAGTAGCTATAACAAGATCTATTCTTGGCAGCCAGATTTCTTATTTGTATTTGGGCACCAGGGAGGTGTCTGCAGAGATTGCAGACTCATTCTTTTAGGCACTGTACAGACATTGAAGATCCTGGGCTAAAACTTCATATTGTGCAAGTCAGTATAGCTCCAGCAGAGTGAGAATTCAACCCAACTGAGCACCACCTCACTCACTCTGGCTGAGTGACCTTCAGCTGCCGAAAGCCCTTGAACCCCAACCGACCTGGCTTGTTCCGCCTCCTGCTGAAGCTGCTTGGCCTTAGCGATGTCCTCGGCCGTCTGGGCAAGTATGCTCTCCGGGCACTGCAGCTTAGTCGCCAAATTTTGGATCTCGGTCATTTTTCTCAGGACTGCAGCAGCATCCGTGGGGAGACGTAGGGAGAGAACAGACTCACTGATTTCCTGGATAGTGGCAGGGTCCGTGTCCTTGTCTACAGAGCAGAGAGACAGACAGTGTCAGAAACAGGAGAGGGGAAAGGCGGGAGTGCAGAGGCAAGGGAGGATGAGGGCAGGCATCCAGCCAGGCATGATCTCGCACACAGCCTCTTCACTTCAGACAGCTGCTGGGATCCACCCTGAATTTAATCCCCTCAATTTAATGTACTTCTCATTCACATCAGCAAAACTTTCAGGGAAATACTGAAATGACACCTTTAATTTGGTAAAAAGAACACCACGGCTAAGCCCAGAGCAGAGTCAGGTGGACCTCACTCAGCAGATGAGGTTGTGTTTCAAGACAAGTCTTTTATTTCACAAATAAAAGTTAATAAAACTGAGGAATCAGAGGCAGCCAAAGCCCAAGGGACATTAGCCCAGTGATTAGCTCAGAAATATCTTCACTCATCATTAACACCAGGCAGCACCAAATGACCTGATTTTCTTATTCAGCTAACGCTCATGAGGCTCATTAAGTTATTACAATCTGTCTGCGAACAGTAAGTCATCCCATTGGTTTATAGGACAACAAGGAATTCTCGTCTGATTAATAGTTTGCTCCAGAGAAGATTTGTCGGTTTATCTCCAGTGAGTGAGTGTTGCCGGTAAACTTTCCTGCATCGGGTCAATGCCAACTGCAAATCCTCGGAGAGCACCAGCCGCAGGGATGGGTTTGTCCTTGAGCCCCAGAGATGGCGCAGGGCTCTGCGGCAGAGTGGGACCCAAAGCAAGCTGTTGTCCAATGCCGCAGAGAAGAGACTGCCTCCTCCACAACTCTCCACTTAGGCTAATTCAGGTCACTGTTTTAGAGGTAATGTTTGAGAGCAGTTCATGGGAGGATGTTGGGAGACCCCTCCAGAAAGCCTTGCGCACAGAAGGTCAAGGTCATGGAGTACCTCCTGCCCCATGGACCTCACAGATAGCCCCCAAACGTGCCCAGAAGGAAGCAGACAGGGTCTGCCCTAGTGACATCCCGGGGAAGTCGACAGAGATAAACCAGACAGGATTATTTTGGGTCAATCTGAACAGCACGGTCAAGCCTGAGCAAGTCAGTTGGCCAAACTGCAGTTGCTGACAAAGTCACGGACTTCTGTACAGCTGAAATGTCTTCTCCATTTTTCAGAAAATACTGTCCAAGCCTGCCTTGCCATCTCAGAGGATGCGCATTACCTTTGCTATGTACATACCCATGTGCAGATAAACTGGATATCCGAGAGCTTAACTGGGGTGAGCTATTCAGCCGACTCCCTTGTATTGCACTCTCATACATAACATCACTGTAAAAATTCGTTTTTTCCGTGCACAACTCAACCTGTGCAGACGTACTTCACAGCTCGCAGAGCGCTACCTGACAAGAAGTTTCGGACTTGCTGGATGAACTGCTGGATGCGCCGGACATCTCCTTCTATCTGGGTCCGTGTTACGCTCATCTGGTCCACAAGCCGGCGAGTATTGCTTTGAATCTGATTTGCAGACATCTCTGTCGTTCTAATCTGCAAACAACAATATCCTGATGGAGCCATTTCTTCTTGACCTGGAATCCCAGCAGCCCTACCTCAGCTCTGAGTGAACTGGGCAAGGCACTTTGAAATTACATATTCCCCATTCTTAATGGGACTGATTGAAAGGATTGTAAATGTTAAAGATTGAGGGTTGGATTTGCAAAGGAAGCTCTCAAACAGTACTCTTTAGCTTTTTAGAACACCTTTGAAATGGATTTTGAGCAAGTCTGAAAACTCACTTTATCTTTGTAAGCACCCAAGAGGCAGCAGAAAGAAGCTGCAACAGCACGAACACATGCAGTCTAGGTCACACCAAATGTTAAAGCAGCTACACGTGCGGATTCTGAGAAGTTTCCACATCCCCACCCCTCCTGCCATACTAATCCCAAACCAGGAGGAAGACAGGCTTCCTTGTGACGGTTCCAGAGCCGCTCGCATGCTTTCAGCTCTGTGGCTCCTGTGCTGGGGGAGGCAGGACCCACGCACACAGCAGGGAGTCTCCCACTCTAAAATTCCTGAATTTCTGCAGCTGTCCAAAAGATCAAGTCTCAAACAGAGTTTGAGATTGGGTATTTTATCACAGCTCACTCTTCCCACAGCTCTGCCCCCGGCTCTGCTGCTTGACACAGAAGGATGGAGTGTGGGGCTTGGCTGCAGGACGGGCAGCGCTGCCGCACTCACCAGCTGTGCCGTCTCCCGGAGCCGGGCGCTCAGGCTGCCAAACTCCCTGGCGGCTTCCCCGGCCATGGCCAGGGCCCCGCTCGACAGTGGGAAGATGCTGTGGCAGGGGTGGCCGGCCCCACAGGCAGTGCTGTTGTCCCGAAGGCAGAGCAGCCCCTCGCACTGGGCCGGCGTGCAGGTCTCCGCTCGAAAGCCACCGCAGATCTGGAGAGGGAGAGAGCGGTGGGGCAGTGAGGAAGTGGCTGTGCTTGTGCTGCAGGGCTCCGCACGGGAACAGGGACGGGGCCAGCCCTCCCGACAGGGCTGATGGTGATGCATATGGCACAGCCCAAATGACCAACACCGTGACTGTGTTGGAGAAGGGCAGCCAGAGCTACAGACGTGTATGGCAGCGCTGCATGCCCACACCCAAGACAGCAATGTAAGGTCTGCATCTCCTCACCACCCCAAGCTGGAGCATAAACAAGAGCAAAGCACGAGCTAAACCCCAGCAGCTCACGAAGAGTATGTCTGTATGGAGCAAACGCCTCAGTTACTCTCAGCAAGTCTTCCCCTCATGGCAGGGGAACCCTGTCCAACCTCTGACATTTGCTTTGAGAGAGTGAATGGGCTGAGAAGACCCTGCGCTCTTGCCTGGACATCAATGGTTTTAATTACATGGCATCTTCTAGAGTTATCACCCACCAAAGAGTGCACGGCAGCAGGGGCACATGCAAACCCAGAGCCCGTGCGAGCACCAGCACAGGCTGGTCGCTTGGGAATGTGTTGCTGCCCTGAAAAGCAGAGAGGGGAGGTTGGTGGTCTCCACAGCAACCGTGCATTAGGATACACCAAAATGGATCTCCATGGCAATAACAAAGCAGCGAAGGAGAAATAAAAGAAACCTCATCCAGAAATTAAGTGGGTCTTTGAGATATAAGACGCGACACATGAGAGAGTCCTTGGAGGAAAAAGTGCGTGCTTGGGAGGGGGCGGTGGGCAATGCTTCATTATCTGCAATCCCCAGGCAAGGGATGCTCAGACAATTCTCCACTGATGTCCCAAAGCAGCAGGTTGCTCAGATGCCATTTACAAGTCTCTCTGGACAGAGACTTTGTCTTGTGCCATGCTGGACTCTTTGAGGAAAGATGCATGAGTGCAGGATGAGAATTCTGCCTCCTGAGCAATACGGGGCCCTCCTGAAAACTAGATGTGTGCAGTGGGGAAGCCATAAAACCACTTTGTGTCTTCACCTTATTTATGACAGGGGTCAGGTTGGGAGACGAGGCTATCTCGCCCTTCAGGGTCAGCAGCTTGGAGGTGGTCTCCGCAAGCCCCCCCTCCAGCCCCGCGGCGCTCCTGCGGCTCTCACGGGCCTCGGCCAGCAGCCTCGAGGCACCAGCAAGGAGGTTGCTGGCATTGGTGGAGGTCTGGTAAGCAGATCTGATTGTCTTGAAGGCTCCTGCAGGAATAAAACCGATAAATGACATGAATGCCTCTGTGACTCATAAATGCAGCAGAGCTATCTAAACGAAGGCACTGACTATACCCTGGGAGTGGATGTGTGCACAGAGAGGAGGGGGACACAGCCAGAGAGATTAGTCACTACAGCACAATGAAAACACTCCTTTTATTTCCAGATGCCTCTCAGCCATTCCTTCAGTGAGCTACAGAGCTTTTCTGAAGGACTGAACTCTGGCTTAGGGCTAAAAGACAGAAACAAAACTAGAGCAAGATGATGTACACGTGCTGATCCTGGGCTTTGCTCCATGCAAAGGGCTTTGGCGGGGCAGGACAGGGTTCCTTCAGAGCCCTTTGCCTGGCTCCCAAGTAGGTCTTGCCATTCTCCCTCAGCACAGCCTGGAAGGAGACCAGTTGGGACATGGACCTCTAAGCCCCACTCAGACGGCGAGGTGCAAAGCGAACCTGCCCAGGCTCGCAGCTCACACACCCACGGCCGGCTGAGCCGCACTGCAGCGGCGAGAGGGAGGCAGCAATGAGGCGTTTGGAGAGAATTAGCTGTAATGGGGATATAATGGCAGCCTACCACCAGCATCATCACAGGGCTTAATTAGCTCTTCTCCTAAGCGCCTGACAGCCACCTGGCTCCCTTTCCCACCCCTCCATCCCTTCCATCTGTGCACAACCTCCATTATCTCAGCTTCCTCCCGGGTTCAGTGACATGCTCCCAGCAGGGCTCCCCCCTTCCCACTGCTCCCGCTGCACCCCGCAGCAGAGTTTGTGCTGGCCGGGGGACGGGAATGCAGTGCCCACAGAGCAAGCTGCCCAGACCCAAAATGCCAGAGCAAATAACCCAATAGCATGAAATCCTGGGTCATGGACCACAGGTTGAGTAGAAAACATCCCTCTTGTTGGGGAGGGAAGGTGCATTTGCTGTTCCTAAGCTAGCAGCAAATTAAAAACTCCATCTCATCCACCTGGCCAGTGGGAAACCACCAGGCACAGTCACACGTAGGTAAATTAATGACTACAAATTAAGAGATATTACAGCTGCAGCACTGTACCTGACAGATCCGTGCTCCGGCTGGTTTCAAACTGTGTCTTCTTGCTCTGATACTGGGTGTTAGTGATAAGCAAGCTGCTGTTGAGAGCTTCAAGCTCCCTTGATAGAGAGGCAGTCTCATCCAGAAACTGAAGGTCAGGATTTATACCTTGGACTTGCTCTCTGGGAGAGAAAAAAGTAGAAAATGTGAATTCAAGTAGAGACCAAAGCACCTGCAGACACAGAGCGGGGCTCTCCTGCACTGGGATGCTGCTAACATCTGGTGAAGAGGCACTTCTGAGCCCACAGAGATGACGGCCAAGGACATGCGATGGCCTCGCATGTTTGCAAAGGCAGCAGAGAGCAGGGCTGGCACAGCTCTCCCACACCAGGCCAGCTCGCAGGGCTGTGCCCACACAGAGACCAGACATACTGAATACACCCTGAGGGTGCCGATGGTCCAGAGCCTGTCCACCAGCCTCCTGCCTTTGCAACATTTTGCACAGGATGGGCACACACGGAAGCGCTGTTCTCTTGCATCCCTGGTCGCCAGGTGAACAGAGCAAGATTTTCAGGTACAGAAACAAAGCAGAACATGTGCAAGCAGCTCAGCATGACGAGTGAGCACACACAAAAGAGCTAGCATCCCCTCCCGACTAAGGGATGCACCCCTTTAGCAGCATCCATCCCTCACCTGATCGCAGCTAGTGTGCTGCCCACCTGGGCCAGGCTCTGCTCTGTCGTGGGAGAGTGCCCAAGGATGCCTTGCGCCTGCTGCACCTTACCCTCCGCCTGTGAGAGGCGGTGGCCGAAGCGGGACCCCCCGCTCCCTGGGGGCAGCCGGGAGGTGGAGTTACTGAGGCCGGCCTGGCGCAGACGCAGGCGCTGGATGTCCCCGTCGTAGGCGCGGAAGCAGGGGTGGCACAGCTCGCAGCCGGGGTAGGTGCTGCAGTGGCCCCGCTGGCACTGGTCGCAGCGGGGGCCCGTGACACCCGGGCGGCAGAGGCATTGCCCCGTGGTCTTGTCACACCCCACATCCTCCGTGCCCTGGAAGTCGCAGTCACACTCTGGGGAATGGAAAGGTGGAGAGATATAGAGGTGAAGCCCACCAAAAGCCGGGGGGGGGGGCAAATAAATTTATATACACACACACATATATATATGTATAAAATCAGACCCCGTTAATGGGATGCCAACACAATCTGAAGTCCACCCCCACCCGTCAGCCCCTGCAGCATCTCAGCAGGAGGCGGCACGGGCAGAAGAACGGGAAAAGCCCCCAGGCCCAGTCGCCCACCCAGTCCCTAATCCTGCAGGGCCAGACCAGCATGGCCAAGGGTCTTGCCCAAGGCTGCTGGGAGGGGACTGGTGCATACCTGGAGAGCAACAGGGATTAACTAGGAGGTGTTCCAGAGAGGAAATTTCTCTTGCAAAATAGCGTGGGAAGTGCTGATGTCAGGACAAGGGCCAGGTGCTCTTTCCCAGATAACCCGTGATTTCACAGTGCTAAGCAACACCAAGCCAAAAGGAAATGGATGCTCCCTACCTGTGCATCCTACCCGGACGTCTCCATAGTGCCTGTCTGGGCAAACCTGCTCCTGCATGGCTGAGCATGTCCGTCCCGTGAAGCCTTCTCTGCATGGACACTGTCCTGTGAACTGAGGAAAGAGAAACAGATCAGGGTGACCCAGCTCTAGAAACTTTCCTGGGAAAGCCCTCCCTCGACTGCTCTTGAGCACTAAAGCCAGCACACGGACAGTCTTCCCAACTCAGCCTGTGTCCCAGGACGTGCCCACACTGCTCCTGCCGGGGTGCAGGCTCAGCCACGGCGATGCAAACAGTCTCCAAACAGCCCAAGTATTGCAAAGTGGAGTTTTAAGCTTTGTTTCAAAGACAAAGGAATCGCTCACAAGCAGCTGGTTTGCCATCTCAGGTCTCCTCCCTGCACTGAGCTCATTTGGGGTTGAGAATTTGCACCTTTGGCTCCTAGAATTCGTCATGGGTTTTTTTTACATTTAACTTTAATTTTCCCAGTTGTCTCTTAAGCCTGAAGTGACACACATGCTTTTCATTGACAAATGAGGATAATTAACTTGCCTTGCCTGTGTGAAGATGTCTTATTAGGACTTCCTTACTAAATATCAGGCCTTTTAAATGGCTTAATCTTGCTTTGATAATTACCACCTCCTTTCATTTTTCCTGAATAGCCTGTCATAGTGTTTTCTAGGAAATAGGAAAAGGAAAATAAAAGCAGGATGTGCTGGGGAATGCCCGGCCTTTTGCGGAGGCTCCCACAGATGGTACAGGACAACAGAGCCACCCACCAAACAGGTGATTTTGATGCTCTGAGCAATCCCTGGCACAGTGCTTCCCAGTGGGGACAGGGCTCTGTTGGCAGTGGCACTCCCAGCTATGCAGCTCACCCCCCCCACTCCCCCGGGCAGGCCCTCACAGCAGCGTTTGCAGAGTTGGGAAAGGAAAAAGAGAGCAAGCTTGCAGGTGCATGCATGAAAGAAGGTGGGGAAATAAAAAAGAAACATTGCTGAAATATGCTGAATCTGCCGTGAGGATGCTCAGGGTGGGCTGGGCGGTACCTGGTTGCAGTGGGGGCTGTGGGAGCCACGGGCGTGGCAGCCACAGGGCCGGCAGCCCCGGCCGCTCCCCATCTCCCAGTGCTCGGCCGCACACTGGTCGCAGTCATTGCCCACCACGTTGGGCAGGCAGAAGCACCTCCCCGTCTCGTCATCACAGGGCATGTCCTGCCGCGTTCCCAGCACGTTGCAGGTGCATCCTGAAACAGGGAGGGTTTTGTCATATTAAAAATGGGTGCAATCCCGGCTTCACACAAAGCCAGGTCCACAGAAGCACCTTGCAGCCACCCAAAGACAAGCTATTCTGCCTCTCCCTTCATATCCAAGCTCAGCACGAAGGACCCACGCACACCAGGCGAGGCACTGGGGAAGGGTCTGTAGCTCTGCACATGCCCCAGACTCCGCTTTCCTGTGCGTTTTATCAAACTTATACCCGAGACAGGCCAAAGACTGAGCAAGGAGGTTTATAAGCCTTTGCAAAATGAGCTTTGACTTAGAAAACCCAAATCAAAACTGGCAGGGAATTGCATCCCTTTCAGAGCCACCGAGGATGCCGAGTGCAGAGGTGAAGTGGGAGCACCCTGGGAAGCAGGGGTTGTTTGGGGTGTACTCACTGCGGCACCCCATGGGGTTGGTGTCGGCCAGCTGGGCAAAGCCCGGCTTGCAGAGGTGGCAGCGGTCCCCCTGCACGTTCTCCTTGCAGACGCAGCGCCCTGTCAGCGGGTCGCAGATGGAGCCCGGCACGGTGCCATCTGGGTCACACTCACAGGCTGGAAACATGGAAGAAACAGCATTGCTGAGGAGCGTGAGGAGCAGACGGAGGGTCCGGGGAAGGGGCTACAGTGGGGTAACTGTGCACTCACGCAGACAGGCTTCAGGATGGGTGAGATCTTGACGCCGGTTGCGAAAATAGTTAGTTTTGCAGCGCTCACAGTTGTTGCCTTCGGTGTTGTGCTGGCAGTTGTCACAGACACCCCCACTCGCCCCTCCACTGGCACGGTACAGCTCCGGGTCGAAGTGGCAGGAGGCCGAGTGACCGTTGCAGTTGCATCCTAAAAAAAAACAGAACAAAACCGCCCAGCTAGTGCTGCAACCGTCCAAACCCCTCCAGCAGCAGCAGCTGCGGCACTAGAGGGTGCCCGAGTCCCCTCCATGACAAGGTGACACCCGCTGACTGCCCCAGGACCAAGCTGCCACTCGCCAGACAGTGTGGCCAAGTGCTGGCGCAGCCCACCAGCCCGGGGCATCGCCCGGCCACAACCCTGCAGAGCAAAGCCCAGGTGCAAACATGACGGGGTGCCTTTTGCAGAGACACTCGTGTTACCGTCCAGCCCCCCAAAGCACCCTGGTAAAAGATCTCTGAGCTCACTCCCGGTCCCATTGCTCACGGCTGGGAAGGATTTAGGAAAGGCCTCAGGAAAAGGAAAGGGGAAAGGCACTCGCCATACTCTGGCACTCGTGGGGATCGTTGTCCTCTGCAGGTGCCCATGGTCGGTCGTTGAAAAGGGCGGCGCAGCGATCACAGTTGGGACCGGCAGTGTTGTGCTGACACATGCAGTGCCCGTGGACCTGCTGCAGAGACAAGGCTTTACCCCTCCTGGATGGCAGCTGCTCGGCTCAGAGCTTCATCCTCCTGACGCCTTTCCAGCAGAGCCCCGGCCTGCTCCTGCCCCCACACGACCCCCATTCCCCACACAGAGATGAAGCTCCAGTACCCAAGAGCACCGCTGCAGGGTCCTCCTCACCTGCAGAAATTCCCACCACCTCTTTCACCTACCCAGGGACAACCGCACTCAAGGCAAAGCGAACACACATAAGCTGGGGACAAGAGAATCCCATGACAGCAAACACCCTGTGCTGGCAAATCCTCCTGCTGAAACTTTCTGTGTATTCCCCACCCAGCCGAAATACCCAGTGCCGGGCAGGAGCAGTTCCCCCAGAGCCTTCCACAGACACTGAGCTTTGTAACTCCTTATAAAACCCCTCCACCTTCTTCCCGACACAAAAAGGGGGTTTTACATGGGTGTACCACCGGCTGCTGTCTCACAGCCACCACCCCATTGCTGCAGGCAAAACAGGGCATCGTTTCACCCGTTTACGAGCAGCCTCTGGCCAGAGGAAGGACTGGTCATCCCGGCCAAGCTCTCCCGAGGAGCATCGCAGGGCTTGTGGTGGATCCTGATACCACAGATCTCGTCTTTAGGCTTTTCGCTTCACCTCGATGCTCACCGCGGCATGCAGGTCTCCCGAAGGAGCACAGCGGTTGGCGTGTCCGTGGCAGAAGCAGCTCCCCAGCACCCGCATCTCGGTCACGGCATAGAAGGTGCTGGGCGAGTGGTAGCCCTGGCGCGCAATGTGGGGGAGCTCGGTGAAGTTGATCCGCAGGTTGGTGAACTGCCCCAGCTCTGTTGGGGATGGAGGAGAGGGAGTGAGGGGGGAGGCACCCAGGCACTGGATGCAGAGGTGCATCGCAATTAACGTGGAGGGCTTGGAGCAAGAGAGTGAGGCACCAGCACGAAGAGCAGCACCCGAGTCACCAGCAAAGACCAAACACTGTTCCTTGACACATCAGAGGTGCCAGGGCAGTAGTCAAACATGCAGCCTGAGGCCTTGTTTGCCGAGGACCTGCTCTCCGTGGGGTTACCAGGGCTCAGTGTTCTCCATCACATGTAGGAAGAACTACGAGGTGCACCATCCCCCTTTCCCTTTCTCAGATATAAAAGAAGCCGTTCACTTACTATCAATGGTCTGGCTGTAAGAGGTAGTGATGGTAGACGCCAGGTCTTGGATGCTGAATTTCACCTGAGAAAGAAAAAAAAAAAAAAAAAGTTAAAAAGCAGGAAACAAAAGGTGCTTTCTTCCCATGCTCTGGGCAGCATGTGCTCTGGACCTGCCTCTGCAGAACATCACTTAACACAGTGAAAAGGCCACAGAGTTGCAGAGGATTTTGCAGGAAGACCAACATAACACCTCTCCTGTCTCAAAGCAGGGAGGGCTTTCCTCCCAGAGGAGTAAGCATCCTCCTAAGGACACCCCTCAGCCATGCTGGATCCCTCCCGGGCTCCATCCCTCACCAGGCGTATTACATGTAAAAGATTTCCAGCCTACTGCATGTTTCTGCAGCGTTGCACAGGCCACCCCCCCTGAAACCAGGGTCACGGCGGGGATAACGGGCGCTTGTGGGGGTCCCTGCCACAAAACCCCACAAATCCTACCTTGCCCCCATGCAAAGGGTACCCCTGCAATGCCTGGCACCGAGTGTCCTGCCAGCTCTCGGGGGAGCCCCGGGGGACGTGGGGGAAGGTGGTGGCACAGTCGGACGCCAGGTACTGGTACACCTCCCAGGTCTTGCCAAAGTCGGTAGAGCGCTCGATCAGCATTGCAGCAGGCAGCGGCGACTGCAGAGCAAGGAAAGAGGCACATATGTAACGTGGCACACCCCAGATGGCTCTCACTCTGGGGATGCCTGTCCTCCTCCTCCTGCCAGCCTCAGGTCTCCGCAGGCTGCTGGAGCAACTCCATACCCTGCAGGTTACCAGAAACTTCTGTGTCTCCCCTGTTCCCTTGGGCCAGCCCCACTGCAGCCCCGCACTCGCAGCCACCAAGTATGTGTCTGCACCAAGGAGATTTTTTGGCAGACAGTCGTGGGATGGGAACCCATCACCCTGCTCTGCTCCTCCCAAATACCCAGGGGAATGGCCATGCAAACGGGGAAAATGGAGGGATGGGGGCACAATCCCTGGCATGCTTCCTATCGGGAAGGGAGGGAGCCATGTGCTGAGATCCCCACATCCAGTGAGGTCCATCCACCATCACGTGTGACCTCCTCGCGAGCAGGGATGATGCACACGAACCCTGAAGTGAAGCAGGATGCTGCTGAGCTGGAATGTCTGGTCCAGATCCAGCTGCAGAGAGACGCGCTCGATGCCTGTGGGCAGAGAGGCAGCTTCAGAGACGCAGACAGCGGACTTCAGGAAAATAAACCACTTAGCTTCCTGAGCCAAGCCATTTATTTCCTTCTTTCCTTCCAATCTATTGAATTCAACACCTCCTCGTCTTCCCCTCAATGCCGTTTGTTGCCAGGGGTCCGGAGCCGCGGTCTCGCGAGGGACCCCAACATGCCCAAGGGTACTCACCATTCTGGGACTGCCACCAGCGTGAGTGCCCAGCGGAAGACAGGACGTTCTCCACACGGTGGCCGTTGTAGGCATGTGGGAGCCGCGAGTCACACCTGCAGCATTTCACACTCCACTGGAAGAGAAAGGGCGGGTGGAAGCGACCGTCCTGGCTCGGCCGGAGGGAAGGACCTCGCTGCAGACCCCAGAGGCGAGGTGTCCAAGTGCAGCATGGACTCACCAAGGAACAAATGGCATCAGTAAAGCTGGTCTATTAGAGATCTGTAGAACCACAAGACTAATGATATGCAGGACTCAAGCAGTTGTCTTCACACCCCATTAAAAAACGCAACCCATGGTTTTATGGACTAAAAACTAAAACCAAAATGCTTTCGACTAAAACACATTTTTGGCAAACCATCAAAAATGCCTTTTTTTTTAAGCAAACCTCCTGTTTTCCACAATGACAACACTTGATAGAAAGCTCTTTGCAGCTTTTCAGGACCAGTTTGCCTTTTCCACACAGCTGGGGGGCTGTTTGTTTGGGTGAACAGAAAGGCCTTTCTCTTGCATCCAAAGGCCCCGGGCGATGCTCGGCCCCCTTCGCTCTCCCCTGGGAGCAGAGTGGGAGCAAACAGCGCAGCGGGTGAGAAGTCAGCGGGTGGGAAGTCGAGTGGCTCAAAGTTCAGCCCTCCACTTGAGCAAGTAATTCAAGGAGCAAACAGAGATGTGGCACGGGGAACGCACGGATGGGAGAAAACAGGGTCCCCAAGGAGCAAACAAATACTCAAATTTTGACTAACCAAGCAACGCGCCATGCAGCCACCAACACGGGGCCACCGGGTGTGTGCAGCACATGAGTAGGCTCAGAAATGTGTAGAAGGCGGTAGGAAGGAGATTGAGCAAGAGACAGGGAGCAGGGAAGATCTGACCATAGGCCAAGAGGAGAGGCGGGCACGGGGTGGGCAAGCAGGCTGGGCGAGGGCCACCGCAAACCGGGGGGAGACAGCCAGGTGAGGCCAAGGTGGGGAGGGCAGGTCCCAGAGGGATGTTCAAATAGCAGGTGGTGACAGACCCCGCAACAGTGTTCCATGGGGGACACAGGGAGGCCCCATCCGAAGCACTTGGTACCGTCCATGCTCCGAGCAGAGCAAACACCAGGGGCTGCAGAGACTGCTGTCCCGAAAGCAGAAGTGATGTGAAACGTTTCAACTAGAAATTGAAGTTGTCAGTGGCCCAAGCAGTAAAGCAGCCTCCCAGATGGAGAAGTGGGACACGTGCTTCATGCCAACATATCCAAAGGCCTGAGAAATTGGGGAAGACAGAGAACAGGGTTTGCCAGTGATGGCAGGCGCTGGCCTTGGCGGCACGGGGCAGGACGGCTCAGAAAGGTCATCCTGGGAGAAAGCAGGTTTGGGGAGAGGAGAGGAGCGCATCTGGCACAGGGTCTAACAGCTGACACCGGGAAGGCAACGAGATACCCCGCTGTGAGGGCTGGCAGCCCTGGGGTGGCATAAAGTGACAGCAGAGGCATGGGAACGCTTGGGACCCCAGTGATGGGATCAGCTTTCAGCAGTGGAGCAGAGACATCAGGTGAGAAGTGACAAGAAGCACTTTATATCCACCTCTATGCTAAAATCTCCCCATCTGATACTTAAACAAATGAGCCAATTCCAACCCAAACAGGATCCTACACAGGAGCTGGGGCTGGGAGAGCTCTGTGCCTCGGGAAGGCAGCAGGAGGTGCCGGCCAGGCGGGCACGGTGGCACCAAGACTTCTGGTTTCCCCTCTAAGAGATTAATTCACAGTTTACATCTATTTCCTTACTCCTGAAACAGGCTCAAGTCTCTTATTTCTACAGAAAAGGACTCAGCTTCATAAGAACTACCTTTTTTATTTTTTGATTTAAAGAAAAATTCATGGAAAACTTTATTCAGAAGTACCTCTTTGCTTGCTCTCACCCAAAACCACACAAGGCCTAGGCTGGCTTTGACCAGAAAGCTCTAACTGGTCCCACACCACTGTTCTCCCAGCAGGGGCCGTGCTGATGCCCTGGGAGCAGATGGAACACGGCGAGAGCCGGGATGTGAGCTCAGATCCCGGGTGGGTGTTTGCTCCTAACAAAGCCCAGACCCGATACGACTCTGCCCCCAGACCTGGGAACCTTTCGGCTGTTGGGCGGATATTAAGGAGAGATCCTCACTTAAAACTGATGTCTTTCCATAATACTTTCCATGCTCTTTATGTTCTCTGTCTATAAATATCCCAGAACAGGAGTTGGCTAACTACAATATTTACAACAATATTGCAAA
Source organism: Rissa tridactyla (assembly GCF_028500815.1). Classification (NCBI taxonomy): domain Eukaryota; kingdom Metazoa; phylum Chordata; class Aves; order Charadriiformes; family Laridae; genus Rissa; species Rissa tridactyla. The sequence continues at coordinate 6,137,431 of NC_071486.1, forward strand.
GTAAGCAAACAGAGAATTCGAAATATATAATCATGCAATTTCCCTGGCTCTACCAACTCCTCCTGGCTCTGCCAGTAAGAATCAGAAATAATGTAATCGGGTCCAGGCAGAAGAAGTCATTTCAGACAATGACTATTAGCAGCAAATTGTCAGGAAGCTACAGGAATTATCCACAGAAATAATCTAGTCAACGATTCCCAATAATGATTAAACTTCGCAACAGTTCTGACTGTGATTAGCAAAGGGAGGAGGAAGGCTTTCTGCAAGGGCAAAGGTTAATCTCGGCTAAATTATTCATTAGGAGTGATTCATGCATACTTATTAGACCAGTCACACAGCCAGAGACACAAGTGCCTTCTAGTAGCTACAAAGCGATGTTGGCAATGAAGCTGCAACCACACTTAAAATGCGGCGCTAAGTAAAAATGAAGCTTAAACTGCGTGTGAGACAGACCCCCCCCATGCAGCCCGTAGGCTGTGCTTGCTGCAAACATCTTTGCCTAGTTTTTTCTTTTTTTTTTTTTTTTTTTTGCCCCTCAGCTTTTTAATTAATGCTAAAATTAACAGTGAAAGCAAAATTCATTTCATGTCCTTGGATCAGATTGTGAAACCCCTCTATTGCACAACCAGAGGATCTGCTATTACTGACTGTGACTATGTGTCTCAAAGTTCCTCGGGACAGAGGGAATTACCAAAAATGACAGTCCAGCACCAGGCCGAGGGGAGATTCACCAAGCACACACCTTTCCCCACCTCTCCCCTTCTTTTATTGCCAGCGTAGCAACAGACCCGGGAGATCCCTGGGAGCTGGGCTTGCCAGGAACGGCCCAGGGCTGCAGGAGTACGTGACAATGGGAAATCAAGAGGTCAGGGTCTAAGCTGGGTCATCAGCCCCCGGGACAGCCCTGGCCCTGGCTCTCCCGCACGTCGTCCCCTCCCCGCAGGCACCAAAGCCCCAGCCTGTGTGCTGCTGCGGCAGAAGAGCATCGGGACGTGCTTGAGGTGTGGGACGCGGGGCTGAAAAGGCCTACAGGAAGGAAAAAGAAGTTGTAGGTCTGCACGGTCTGTAGGTCTGTGCCTCCAAGCTACTCTGAAGAGTCACCCAAAATGCAGATTTATAGAGGTTCAGAGAACAAGGGGAATTCCTTCCAGCCTTCTGAAAGGTAATTCACAAGGCAGTCATCTTGGGGGAAAGCTAGCGTGTTGAGAATGAACAGATCCATGTCTTAGAAATAAATGGTGGAGTGGAAAAAAAAAATAATCATGAAAACCTATGTAGAAGAACCACCAGGTGTTGTAAAAATTGCTCATATACTGCATCCCGCACCTGGGACACTTGTGGGTGGTGCGTGCAGGGACAGGGGTGCAGAGACAGCCCTCGCCCGCGCTCTCCGCAGCTCTGCGGCGGGTTTCTGTGGCTCTCCTCCTGCTCTGACCTTGTGAATCAGTTCCTGACCGGCCTCCCATGCTTCCCCGCTCATGCAGGGGCAGAAAACCACAAATGATTTTAAGCTGATGGACTCAGACCAAAGTATTTTAAGTAGCTCTAGCTGCCATTTTAATATGAGTAGAGAGCCCCTGAAATAAAACCTCCTGGCACAGGTGCACAACCCAAAATAAACTGAACTTATTCATCAGCAAAAATGGGAAGCTGCTTCTCTCCAGTCATGAAATGAAGATCTCTCGTAGCTGCAGAGGCCACGGTGGTCCTGCGCTTAACCCAGCCCCGTGTCGGTGAGGGGCACTGTGTCAGTCGGGCTCCTGGCACGCGGCCTCCCATACAGGAGCCTTGTGTGGTCTTGCACAATTAATATTGTATAGGGACAGTAATTACTGTTCCAAGTTTATTTGGGGACAATCTAGAAAGCAGTGGGAAGTTATATGTATACAGAGACATTGAGGTTTATTAAGAAATAGGGTGGGCAGCAAGAATAAACCACTTTAGGAACAAGGGCACCTGTTAAAGCTGAGTTATGCAATTCCCTATTCCAACCCAGTTTCATTCCCTGTTAACGCCAGCTGTAGGACACCGCTACGCCAGGCTCACAGAGCAGGGCTCCTCTTGTCTCTGAAGTACTCTGTACATTTTCCATAGGAAAATGGGGTAGACGTTACCCATGGGGATGTCGGTGTGGTTAAACTTCTCAGTAAGCAAATTGCCATTTGCTAAACCGGACTGTGCTTCAATTTTGAAGCACAGATACATCTCTTAGCCATAACATCCAACGGCACATCTTTGCTTGAGCAGAGAGAAGAGACACTGGAAAGCAAGCTCTGAGGTTCTGCTCAAAACCCAAATAGAGGGCTCTGACCTGCAGCTTGGTTTTACCAGCCACCCCCAAATTCAGAGGTGACAGCAGAGATGGGGGTGCAGACACCAGCTGGACAAACATCCTGGGCATGGGGTTTAAGGAAATCAAGTTCATTTCTCTTGCTTAAAAGCAAGCACGTGGGTGCCTGTTTTCCTCCCCCAGTCTGTTCTCACATCATCATCGCCCCTCAGCAAAACTTCATTTAAAATCTGCCAGGATGACAGTCTGCAAACCCATCCTGCACCAGCTTATCTCCACAGCCCGCACGCATCGCTGGGGTCCTCTCGCCTCTGCAACTTGTCTGCGCGGGAATGACGTGGTGTCTCCCAGCATATGTGTCAGTTTGCAGTCATGAGGCAAAAAAAAAAGACACAGAGAATGGAGAAGGAGGAGAAAAACAAATAATGGGAAATAGGCTTTTTCTTCTGCACATTCACTGCAGGCAGGGACATATCCCTGCAGGAAAGAGCAGGGTGTGTCTGAATGCCAGAATAAGATGAGATAAGCACAGAGCAGCAACTCGTGGTTGCCTGGTTGCCGTATTACCTTCAACAGGTCGGGAATACAAATTATTCAATGCAAACCCCTGACATGATGAAGTAATACCCAAAACTAGAAGCCCTGCTTTGAGCAGCGGGTTGGATCTCCCGCAGTCCCATCCGACCACAATTATTTCACGAGTTTGTGGATGCGTTTTTCTGTGCAGAAAACCTGAGTTTGACAGATGACGTGGGTCTGGAAAGCAAACGAGCTGGGAGGCACAGTGGCTTTTCAGCATGCTCTCCCCTGTTCCAACAAGTCTGGGGCCCGCTGAAGCACCCGGCAGGCAGCATGTTTTGGATCAGTACTGAGCTCCCTGACCGACTCACGCAGGTGGGCAAGCAGATGTAACCATCAGACGGTAGCAATAAGGCAGCCAGAAGCATTAGTCTTGCACATATTCCCTTTCACAGACATTGGCCTGTATTTTTGGAAGCAGCCAAAGACGACTCAGTGCTGAGACACCACAGGGAGAGATGCTACAGACCAAGCCTTGCCAGGCAGCTGCGACCATCCATCAGCAGGAGCAGGAATCCTCTGCCAGGCCAGGAGCTCTCCTGCTCCACGGCTCACACTCCCCCCCCCACTAACTCATTTAGGGATTAGGCTTCTCCGGTACCCCTTGTCTTGATTCCTACCTGGATGACCCCATGTCACCACAAGGGGTAATGAGCACAAACTTGAGCATAGGAAGTTCCACATGAACATGAGGAGGAACTTCTTTACTTTGAGGGTGGCAGAGCCCTGGCACAGGCTGCCCAGAGAGGTGGGGGAGTCTCCGTCTCTGGAGACACTCAAAACCCGCCTGGATGCATTCCTGTGCGATTTGCTCTAAGGTGACCCTGCTCTGGCCGGGGGTTGGACGGGACGATCTCCAGAGGGCCCTTCCAACCCTATGGTTCTATGATTCTATGATAAAGGTGACTTCCCACCCTTCTTTCCTCATATCCACCAAGTACCCATGAAAGGCAGGTGAGAGAAGGCAGAAAATCTTGGTCCTTGACCTTATGCAAACAACATTTTAACATGCAAAGTCTCCTAGGGTCGGGGCGTGAGGACCCACATAGTCACCACACACACAGACTGCTCCGCTGTAGGACGCAGGAATCAAGAGCAGCAACACGAGCACAAGGACACCCAGCTTCGCTCCTCTCTTGCCTGTTCTGTGGCAAAAGCTTTTACAGCAATGTGCAGGGTGCTTTGGGTACTCTTCAAAATTAATAAAACATCCAGAAAAGTCTGTAGCTATTTTCTAGTTCTGAATATGTCTAAGCTGAAAGCATTGCACAAGCCCAGAGGAAAGAAATGCTCTCCCTCCAGAGAAGCGCTAATCCTGCTGGATGCGAACACGCCACGGCAGGGGTACCAGCAGCAAAGCAAAGAGCCGAAGGCATGCACAGCCCTCGTGCTGTCACTCGGGAGGGCCAGGCCAGGGACTGGGAACCTGCTAATCCGCGTGAAAGCCACACCGTGCCTTCCCTTGGCTAAAGCTAGGCAGTGTGAGCTGCTCCATATTCCTACCAAAGCGCTACATTTAGCATTTAAATAAAGAGATGAGTTAACTTGAATCACACCTCGGTCAATGAGAGTCTTTCCACACACATCAGCGCCTTTATGACTTCAAATCCAGGCTCACTTATTTTTCTATTTTATTTTCAGTTTCCCTCTTGCTTTTCCTTTCCCTGCTGACTCCAACAGCCATTTCCCAAGCGCTAAGTGGTTTCCAAGCCAGACCATTGGTCTGCCTGGTTTCCACCCCCCATCACTTTTCTAATCATCGCCGCAGTCCCCTGCGCTATAAATGGCAATGCTGAGTGTCCCTCTTGGATTTCACTAGACTGAGCCTACAGCCAAGGAATGGAGCAATCAGCTGTGCAAAGTATAAAGGTTAGAGGGATTTGGAGCCGGAGCAGACAATGGAGCAGAGGCTGAAATCCATGCCCACGGTGAGTGACCCACCAGAATTGCAAAAGAGGACCCTGGGGCCAGCATGGGCTGGTGGCGGGGCCAGACAGCCTGTGCCCGCCAGCTGCCAGCAAGAGCAACCCCTCATCCCATGCCCTCTGCTGAGATTGCAAAACCGACTCCAAATTTGTACCCATTTGGCAACAAAACAAGAGCAAGACTTGTAACACAAAAAAAAGGTCCTAAGAGTCAATAAATTATATGTGCTTACTTTTTATGGGAAGGGAATAGGAAAATTGAGTTCAGGGGATTAATTTTTGCTTAAATTAGGGAAGTAGAAAAAGGGAGGAAAAAATTAGGAAATGCTCAACGCATAGGGATTTCTCCTGCAAAGACAGGAGCTGGTATACTCAACAGCCCCATCAGCCATTACAGCCTCAGAACAGAAATAAGGGTCTTTGAGGAATTTGCTAGCAGGAACAATGCACCTCTCATTTCAGTAAAGGAAACGATCACAAATACGCCCCAAAGCTAGAGTTGGAGAATCCAACTTAACTATCAGTGTTAATTGTTCCATACCCATTTTAACCCTGGTACTTGTAAGGCAAGGTATAAGGAACATGAGAACTGAATAGTTTAGGGACTTGAAAGACTAGAAGAGACTGCTGCAATCTTGCTCTCTGCCTTCCTCCGCAGCGCCGCCACAAGACCTCGGCTCACTAATTCTGGACCGAACGGATCATTTCTGCTCAGGTACATCACAGCCATCAGAGAGACGCCCGGTCTCCACTTCAAAGATTACAAATGATGCAGATGATCACAACTGAAGGCCCTTCAGAGTGAACTCTCAAGGACAGGCAAAGAGAATAACTCGCCCACTCCAGCTGGTATTAGGACAACCAGCTCAATCAAAGTTTTGCAGACACTCGTTTCCTAGAGCACAAGCCCCCTCTTCAAGGAAAAGTCACTGTCAAAGGTCAATGTTAAGTGAAGATTTCAGAGGTACGTTTATGTACGGTTTTCCTCAAGTATAAAAGAAATTGGGAAGAAAAACAAAATTAAGTCAGAGCAGAAATAACTGTTTGCTTTTTTCCTGTCCATGGGCCACAGCACCTGTGAGATGCAGCAAGGCTTTGCCGGGGAGGTGAGCAAACAGCTCCCAGAGAAGTGAGTGGGAGCCTGAACGGAGGAAATGCCTGACCGCAAGTGTCAGCCTGGCAAACGCCCTGGCAAAGGACAGAGGCTGCAGCCAGCCCAGATCCAGGAGGATGTGATCCTCATATGCCCATCCAGGCCAGGGAGCTGCCCCAGTTCCACACCAACCAGCAGCTCCCAGCCATCCCTGAGCCCACAGAGGGGCGAAAATCTCTCCAGCCCAGCGAGAACACCGGCCCTGTAACCCACGCACTTACTGCCACATCTTGGCCTTCAACTTGAAGGGGAATTAAGAGCAGAACGCTGACTCACTCGAGCTGGATTTCACTGCAGAAAACACCACCTCACTGGAGGTCTGCCATTTCCTTTCCCCTCCAGCATCTCTTCCAAGCCCCTTTTTGCCTGTCCTGCATTGAACCCACTCTCTTTCAAGCTCCTCCACAGCAGTTACTGGGTTAACATTGCCAGAGCGACAGAGAAAGGCTTTAGGAAGTGCTCACATCAGGGACATCACCCCTGTAGCTTTCTGCTCTGTGCTGAGGCAGACTTATCCTTAAACTCTTACTCTGGTTTGGTGGCAGCTTTGGAGCCTGGGAATACACAGCTGGCTGAAACGTTATCCTCCCAGGCATGATCTGCCTCCGCACAACCAGTGTAATTGAAAACAGTTGTTTGGCTCAGAAGCTTTTCCAAGTCTTTGTGAAAGACCTGAAATGTTCCCATTTTTGACAAGTGAAATATGAGTTTAGTTTATAACTAAAAAGTCGGGGGATAGGAAGACTTGGGATATTTTGGACGCAAAAGCTTCCGTTTTGCCTCCAGTGCTTCACACCAGAGCTTTGCTGCCTTTCCCTGCCGCTGCGTTCGTGCTCAGCTCTTCTTCTTGACCATGGGGCTTGAGAGGACACCACAGATGGTGCAATGACTCAGCATGGTTGGAAGGGGCATAAATACCTGAAATAGGTTAAACACATCCCTGCACAAGGGTAGGAAGAATAGGATGGGTTAAGGCATTAGCATCCCTACGTGAGGTTTAGCAGCGCGGAGGTGAACCTACCTCTCCGTGGGGTGTGCAGTACATCTCGGGCTTGGTGAGGCCGCAGGTAGAGGATGCTCTCAGGTGGTGGGCTCGTCCCAGCAGCAGGTCTCCGGCAGCGGGGTAGCAGGCTCCCTCAGAGCAGGTTTGCTGTGCACCCACCATCCACGGGGCAGCTGGAACAGCAGGAAAACAGGACTCAGGGTTGTGTCATGGTGGCACACAGACATCAGCCAACGTGACTTCTGTTTTCTACAATAGACCAACTACTGGCCTACACAATGCATATGCCACAAGGATCAAGGTATTTTCCCCCTGAATTACCTTTATTTTTATTAAGTGCTTTGTACTAACAGATATTTCCGAAACTCTTCTTTGCCACATCCCCAGTGTTTGGGCTGCAGGGATGCTCAGTTCCCTGCCCATCATACTGAACAGCCCCGTTAGCTGCCCCCTGTTTGCCCACACAGCCAGCCCTACAGCCGGCTGCTCAGGACAGACACCAGCCTTTTGCCACACACCAGCACCGTTATCAAATACCAGTCTCCCGGCTGCTGCCACAACACCGCTACTAACACGGAGCTTACGTTAGCAACTTTTCTAGTTAGTCAGCTTGCCCTTTTAGAAACACTGTATGGAGAGCCTTACCCAGGAGGACAAATAATGCCCATGGCCAAAGCTGGCAGCGAGACTCCATACCACCAAGGACACACCTAGGGAAGAATTTGCAGCATGAGCTAAAATGAGCAGAAAATTCCAGTCTAAACCTCAGTCCAGGTCCTTCACATTCTTTCTCAGTTTACAGGGAGATAATTCTAATTGATCTACAACAGAATAACACAAGTGAAAAATCAAGAATAACTCAGAGGAAAATCAGATGCTCAGATTGTATTTGTTTTCAATGTACAAAGAATCCCAGCTTCTCATGAAGTATGCACAAGATTCTCCTAAAGTGTATATGAGATTGCCCTCTTCCCCAACACTATCTTTGGATCGTTGTGTAATTGCTGAGGTGAACCACAGGTACCAGCATGGCACCTTGCTCTCAGCAGAGCTGTAACCTCTAACTGCCCGGCTCCCCGGGCGCACTGAGAAGCCACAGCCCCAGCAGCACGATCTGTGGCGGGCAGGGAGCCAGCGCCGATGCCAGGTCGCAATGCACGGCCAGGAACGATGCCCTAAGGAGCGTGTACACCCACACCCCCCGTACACCCCCCCAGTCACCTCTTCCCCCCCACGCAGCACTTTTTGTTCTCCAGTCCCACCCTTTGCCCTGTGTTTCCAGAACCGACTCCAGATCAAAACTCGTCACCACACGCGATGGCCCAAAGTCTTGTTCTATGAAAAGAAGAAACCCACAAAAAATCGCTGTAAAATACATGTCTCCTGCAGGGTCTCTGCGGGAAAGCCCTGCAGGACAGCCCAGGGGAGGCAGAGCTGACAGAAACCTCACCTGCCCTCTTCCCTGCGTGGGTGGGAGCACCGTCCCCGGTCCCCGTGGCGTCCCTGGCTTGCAGCGACGGCTTTCTCCCTCCGTACCACCCAGCAGTCAATCTGCGACTGCAGGAGCCCTCTGCGCACCAGCTCTCTCCTCTCCCGGCTTTTAACAGGCATCTGCCTCACCTGGGAGAGAAGGTGCCTGTGGGTGCAGTAACGATAAAGGGAGTGATTCAGGGATCTTCAGACATACACACCCAGTTACCGTATAACTCATGACAGCTCCTAGACAGGGCATACGGCCGCAAACATAAATCACTTCGGACGAGGATGACGGCAGCGTGAACCAGCTGCTCTGCAGGTAACCAGCAAGCAAAAGCCCATCTGCAGGTAACCCCACCCAGGGCTCGCGTGGCCACTGCCAGGACATCACTGAGCCAGACGGAAACCAGCTCCCTCCAGAGCCGCTGCACGGCTGGGCAATGGACCAGTATTTAGCCACCCTCTCAGACAGGTTTTGCATATCCTGCTTGGCACCACAATGACAAGGCAGCCGCTATCAGCACCTCAACTTGACCATTTAAAGCCTAATTGAGGATATCCACGTGAGTTATAATGACACTGCGTATTCACATATCAGGCTTCAGCCCCAAGGCGACCTCGAGCGCAGTGACTGGGCTTTACAGGCAGACTCGGTTGCACAGCCCCGCTCCTGGCTGCAGCACTGGAATTCCTCAAGACACAAAATTACCTAAAATGAGCTTGAGGATTATCTACAAAATGCAATCTTGTGAATTCACCAGCTGTGAAAACAGTCAAAAAGTCAAATTTTTTAGAAATATAATTCTTGTTTGGGTACCTAGCTGCATGCCCAGCTGATGAGGAGCCCTTCTCCCCTACTTCGGACCTAATTCAGAGCTCTCCTGCACATGACACGTTTCAGTGGCCACTGTTCCTTTACATGAGTATTAATGGAAACAGTACCATAAGTTTATTTTTTTTGCTGTGCCAGCAAAGTAACAAATTTTTAACAAATCTGTTTAAAGTGCCAATTGTTGGGTGAATGTAGCTGTGAGTGAAGCTCAGCAGGCTGCAGCCCCCCCCCCCCCCCCACACACACACACAGGGCTCCCAGGCATGGCTCATGTGCTGCGTTTCAGCTAAAACATGGGTTTTCATCCTCAGAAAAACTCGCATCAGACCTTTTCCATTTACTTTACTGAAATGACCCCAAAAACACATCCTCCCCCATACTGGCCAGGGGCTCAGCCGACCACGTCAGACGACTCCGGATCTCTGCTCCCGTGGCTTTGCTGTGTGCGCTACCTACCTCCCCGTCCCCACGCTGAGCGACACGGGCGCGTGCAAGCTGAGGATCAGGAGCTCAGAGAAAGAGTATACACAGGGCTGGGGGAAAAAAAATATTGTCCCTAAGGCTACAGTATGTGAAAGATTGGCTCGGCTTCCACCTGCGCCGAGGCGTGCCCGCAGCGCTGGGTGTGCCTGCCCCTACCCTGTTACTGCTCAGCAATGCAGTAACACCACATTCCTCCTCCTGCAACGAAGATGCCTCCTCCCCATCTCAGCTGGCAGCAAAAAGGAAGAGGGAAGAAACACTGGAACGTTTTACAGAGAAAGTGAGAGATGAGACATGCCACGAGCTGCTGACACCATTCCTGCAGGCTGGCCGCGAGCAGAGCCCTGCGCGGGCAAATCCATCACCAGTGGAACCTCGTGCGGTGCAGTGCTAACACCTACCTGTCCCAGTTTCTGCTGGGAGAGAGTTAATTCCAGTAGCTGCTGTGTTCCAGATTTAGTATGATAATAGCGCTGATAACACGTATCACTTTAGTGGTTGCTAAGTGATGTTTACATTAGTCAAGGACTTTCTCAGCTTCCCACAGAAGCTGAGCAGGAGCAGAGACAGGACAAGCTGGCCAAAGGAATATTCCCTACCATAGACATCATGCTCAGTACATAAATGGGGGCTGGCCACGGGGGCAGGAACCCACGATCACTGCTTGGGACAGGCTGGCCAACCGATCACCAGGTGGTGAGAGCAACTTGTATTGTATCACTTTATTTTGTATATTTTTTTACCATCATTATTATTTTCCTCTTCCATTACTGTTCTATTAAACTGTCTTTATCTCAGCCCACGAGTTTTAGGTTTTTTCCCCGCTCCTTTTCTCCCTCTTCTCCCTCCCCTTCAGGGGATGAGGCGGGGAGCGAGCGAGCGGCTGCGTAGTCCTAGTTGCTGCCTGGGGTTAAACCCTGAGACTACCCCAGGCTCTGCCAGAAATCACATCAAACTCTCTCTGCTGGAGTGACCATGCTGGAGAAGTCAAAGGAGAGGAAGGTCTGGGTTTCTGCAAAACTGCCGGTGATGCTGGACGTGGCACTCTTGCAAGCCTCAGCTAAACGTCCACTTGCTGGGTGCCTGGTGTAAAGCCATACCCCACAGCACTGGTAGTCAAACTGGGAGGCTGAAGCTGCTCTTGGAAAGACTGTAAATGCCACCTATCGATCCTGCCAGAGCCAGCAATGCTGAACATTAATACACTCTGAAATGCTGATACTCCACCCCAAATTACTGTAAAGCATGAGACACTGCAATTCTGCCACACAAATAAGGGTAGGATCGGAAAATCCTACCTCAACCACAACCTGTTTGAAAGAATTATCCAAAATATTGATCCATTCTTTCCTCCTCCAGCCTGCTCCCAGTGACTTGCCAAAGCAAGGTAAAACCATCATCTGGAATTTCAGGCTCTGCAAGTCCAAACAACAAAAGCAAGGAATAGTCTCATTTACAGCACATCTACTGCAAATCAATAAAAGCACAAAAGAAAAGAAGCAGCTATGATCAGCTGGGTGCTCAGAGACAGTGTGGCTGGGCGCAGGGGACCCCAGACACAGCCCGTGCCCCTGACGGGACTCAGGAGGCTCAAACGCTGCTCCAGGCTGTACACTGCCCACTTTACCATGCACAGATGACAGTGTCGTCCTCAGTACCAGGGAGTGAAGATGCGTTACAGACTGAGACACATCGAGACAGCAGGGCCAGCTACATACAGAGGAGACATAATGGTAAAAATGCACTACCAAAACCAAAAAAAAATGTTGGAGCAATACTCTGTGATCAGCGGGAGGGAGAAGAAAGATGCTCTCAGGACTTCCAATGCCTTTCCAGTTTAGCCTACAGCTGCACCACTCTCCGATGAGCTGTGTCAGAGCCCACAGGCCTCAGAGGGCTGGGTAAGACATTCCCTAGAAAACAAATAAAACTAGTTCCTGCAGGAAATTGTGCTCTGAGTCATGGGACATGCCCTGCCCTAACATGGCGTTAGGCGACACTGCTGGAAGCATCTTCTCCAGGATGAGATGTGTGATCAGATCCTGAGGAGCTCCCGCTCCCCACCGCATAGTCACAGAGCTGCCGCCTCCTCGCACCCGGTGACGTTCATGTGGTCAGGATAATTTGAGCTCCTGCTCTGTGGTGCGTGTCTGTGATCCGCTAAGCAGCTTCTCTATCCTATCCCAGCGGTGCTCATCACAGGCAGAAAAGCTCCACATCTTGCGATCCTGCACTGGTGGCAATGGGCTGGCATCAGAAGATCTTAGTGCCAGCGGTGAGCTGACATCCCTTCTGCACTGGTAGCAACCAAAAAAGATGCTGCTGGGATCGTTTTAAGTTTCAGGTGGAAAGAGGTCACAGAGATGCACTGAGAACAGAAATGCATCACAGCCAGCTGTTTAAAAGCTAATCTCCCCCTAAAAATGAGGGAGGGTGCAGCACAGCCCTGCCAGCTGGGGACACGTGTGTCACTCAGTGTCACAAGCTCACATTCTGCAATGGCTAATACCTGCCAAGCCTCTGCTTTTATAATTAGGGTCCTCAGCTGGCCGGGCAGCCAGAGCCCCGCTGCCACGTGTGGTCAGATTCCCTGCACTCTTTCTAGGCTCCGACTTTGGTGTTGGAGCGGGATGAGCCTCGGCAGAGGGAGGGAGGGAAGGAGGCACCACGGGTTCGTTATCCTCGGGCAGCGCCCGGGTACTGCACCAGAGCAAACTCGGTAACGAATGCGCTCAGGCGGTGGCAGCCAAAGTTGAAAAGGATGTGACTCCTGCATGAGTGGCTTTGTTTTACTTCCTCTGATGTGCCTCTTGCTTTCTGCTCGGATTAAAGGCGCATGAGGACTTTACTCCTTTGGGAGCTTTTCCAAGGACACCGTTTGAGTTCAGTAGCTTTCGATTCAGTTGTTGAGGTATGACAGCAGTTAGTCAGCACTGACCAGTCTGGAATGATCGTGTTCAATTAGTTTTTAACATCTCTCTGGACTTCAGAGGAACACAAAGGTAACTGGAAGTCAGGGGCAGAGCACTGCATGCAAGAACACTTAATCTCTTGAAACACAAAACCTCCATTAAGGAAAAAAGATGCTAATTGAGTATCATTTTATAGCTTGAGCATATCAACATTAAACAATACTTAATGCTGCTGTTGCATTTTTCATTGAAGGATTAATAAATGCCCAAACCACAATTCCCAAAAGCACATTTGCTATATGGGCAGCTGCAGAGGGGCGATTTGCTTAGTGATGTGGAGCTGGATCTTGACACAAGGGAGGGCAGACTCCAGAGTTCCTGTCCCTGCCTTCCCGGAGCTGGGATGAAACCCCAAACACTCTCCATCATTAGACCCAGTACAGCCCACGTGCACCTTGTCAGTTTGCGGCAAAAGGCTGGAGGGAGTTATGAGACCTGGAGCTGGAAGCACGGGAGCTGCATGGGAAAAGGTAAACTTCGGAAGGTTTTGTCAGGGGTAAGAAATGCTGTCCCATGTTGTAACTTTGACGACTCTGCTGATTTCAGTAACAAAACAATGTTTCCTCCACCTAACCTTTTAATTTCCCATTTTAATTAAAACCCACCAGGCAAACCACCTCCTCGTTCCAGCATATGCAGATGATTTAAAACATTGTCTTTGCTAATTGTCTTGTTTTCTTTCAAAAGCATTTCCAATTCATGGCCTGAAAACCCTACACCTGCTCTGAAAGCAAATAAAACTTTGAACCGAAATCCATCTGACCTAGTTTAGGTTTAAATTCAAGCCACGCTGGGAGCTGGTCCAGCAGGCAGTGCCGCTCTGACTCAGCCTACGTCGGCTGCTGCCTCCCTTTGCAGCCACACGCCGGCACGTCCCCAGTGCCGGCCACAAGCAGGTCAGGGACACGGGCTGTGCGCTGCCTGCGAGGTGGCCAGCCCTACCCACCACAGCAGCGTGGGACCTGCTACATACTGGCTGCGAGTGGCCAAATGCCAGAGGGCAGCTGATCTGGGCACAGCAATTGCCCCAAATCCCGGGAAAGGCAGGACTAGCTCTCCTGCACAAGCGACGCACCAGCTGTGGATTAAAGCTAAAGAAAAGGCGGTACTATTTACCCTTAAGTCAGACTTTTCCACACCCAGTGGAGTTTCACATGCCCAGTGCACACCGGGTCAGCGCAGGGCCCTGGTGGGTCCGTGGCCGCCCCCCTCCTGCGGCACAGCCCTCCCAGGCACATACCGATACGGGCAGCAAAGTTGGCAGGGGCAGCACGCTGGGAAGCCTGCCTGCTTTCCACCGGGAGGTTTGACAAAATTATCCCTGCAGGGGAACATCTTTATTTTTGTCACATCCCCATTTTCTAAAGGAGAAAATATGCCGTTTGGAAAGTGTCTGGCTGCGATCTGGAGGATTTCGGCTTTTCCAGGCCATGGTGATGGAGCAGGGAGGAGGTGTCCATGCTCCCACTGCTCCCACATGTCCATGCTGCCAGCCAGCGAGCCCCTCGGGCACAGCAACCCTGCCTCCCCCTGCAACCATCAATGGCAGAAAGTTTAAACTAATGGGGTATTTATGAGCCCCCTTTAAGCCACTACCCTCCTTGACACTACGAGTGGTGACTGAAATGGAGGCCACGCCATTTTCTGCTCCTGGTTGCCAGCTTGTTCCTCCTGGAACCTGTTGGAATTGAAACAAGGGACTCGTGCACAGGGTTTGATCCTGCTGGGGTAAATACAAGTGTTTTGCCCCATCTTTTCTCCCCTTCCCGGGCAGGACAGTGGGCTGGAGCAGGCGAGCACAGCCCCATGTCCCAGACCACGCTGCAGAGCTCACGCTTGTCACGGACAAAGTCCGTCAGCACCCGACCCTTGCCCATGCACAGACATGTGGAACATGAAACAACCTCAGCAGTGCTCCTGCCGAGGCGATGCTATGCCACATTTTGGGAAATGTTACCAACAGGTAGAGGTCACCTCAGCATTTTGTCTCAAGTTCTATCCCCCAACTCCACAAAACCCAGAGCCACAGCCCGAGCTGGTGGGCAGGGACCTCTGGCAGCCCTCAAGGCCAAGGTGCCTCTCGGCATGGGGCTGGGCTCCCAGCTAGGTCAGGATGGGCCTCCAGGTTCATTTCTTGCACAAAAGCACTGTGTTAGTTATACGTGAATGTCCTTCTCTAAGGGGAATGACATCAAATGAAAATAAAATATTTGGATTCAGGATTTGGTTTCAGGCAAGAGAACGTGTCCAGGCCTACAGCAGGTCAGCTGGAAGAGCACCCACACAAAGCCGCGTGAAACAGGGGCAATATTAGGTGCTAAGCACCAAAGTCCCTGCAGCTATTCCTCTCCAAGAGGCAGCTATCGCTCCTCGAGATGCCACGGCAGAGCACAGCCACAGATCGGCCAGGTCACCGTGGCTGAGCCACGTGGCTGTCACACACTCTGCACTTACCCATCCTTATTCCATGCCCGTAGCAGTCCACGGGCTCTTCTGTGCCCACACCCAGCAGGCACACAGTGCTTCAGTACAGTGGAAACCAGCAGTATAATAAAACCAAAAGTTTTCTCATTTTATTAATTTTTAATAGGGACAGACCCTTAATATGGCTCGCTGGCCTTTGGGGCTTCCTTTTATTTTTACATCCCTGTTTCACCCCAGTGTTTTGGGGAGGTAATGCCTAAAGTAGACTCATGCCTGAGCAGAGCAACTGTCCCCAAGATGTCATGGAGTTTCGTATGGGAATGCTCTGGCAGCAAGGGCTGGTCCTTACGCCATGGTCGTTTCCCGTCCAACACCTCCCAGCCCCTCTGGCAGCTGCTCTCCCCCCGGGACACCGACACGCACCCGCAGCATGCCCAGCGCCTGCCATACCCCTGCCCAGAGGGGCAGCTGCCCCTGCCCCGCTGCCAGCACCGAGCTGTGTGCCGGCCAAGGGACACAGCTGACACCAGAGCTGAGCCACCTGCGAGCCCCGCGGCTCACCCCCCCAGATCCAACCCCTCTCCAGCCCTTCTGCAGAGCTGGAAACACTCATCACTCCTCTCCTCCAGCACGTCCACACGCAGCAAAGGCAGAGCTCTGGCTCCCAGTGCCCCCATTCCCGGGAGCATCACCAAGGTTATCACCGTGCAAAATGAGCCGTGCCAGCAGGAGAGTTAAATTTGGGTTCCTGCGGGCAGAGCTGCCCCGGAGCAGCAGTGGCCGCAGCACGGCTTCGCCTCCACCCTCCACAGCAATTTCAAGGCAGCTTTACCCAAGCTGGTGGCTACAGCACCACGCACCGGGCACCAGCCGAGCTCGGCACGTGCAAATGGGTAAGCGGAGCCAGGCTGAGGAGCATCATCTCCCTGAGCCCTCACACGTCCCGGCCTTCCCCCGGACGCCAATATTCAGGTTAAGCCTCAGATGCTTACGCTGCTTTGCAAATTCAGGCAGAGCTCTTCTTCCAGATGACGTTAAACTCATGCAGTTTTCCCAGCTATAAAGCCTGGTTTAATCAAAGTTGCAATTAAACCTGACAACCTCCTTGTGCAGACTCCTAAATAAGATTAGGAACAGCTAAAATTAGTCTAATTTAGTGTTAATCATTAATCCTTTTATCCACTCTTAATCCAATTTAAATGTCCACACAAAGAGTTTGCGCAGACTTTGTTACTCAAATTTAAAACAAAATTGAATTAAATATTATTTAATTAAATCAAACAATCCAAGTGCTGCTATAAGAGGCATTTGCCACAGATGATTATCAGCTGCTTGGTTAACCCTCAAAATTATCCTGGGCTCTGTGCTCTCCCTACTGCTCCAGCTCTTAGTACTTCAGGATTGCGCAGACCTCTCCACCTACATGTAGTGAGTGAAAAGTGCCCTGCCGAGCCCTCGGGCTGGAAAAGACGCTTTCAAATGTAAGGTTTAGGAGGCAAAGAAAATTCTGCCTCAAAAACCCTCCTTTTTTTTAGGCAAAATGTCATGATTCCAACCCTTCCCACTGACCTTTGTTTCTGGGATTGGGTACTGCACAGACACGGAGGGTGCTGGGGTTTGTGGGGGGCCTGAGCAGCCCCCAGCGCTCGCGGGGCGAAGGAGGGAGCACATCTCACACCTCACACCCCCAGGAGCTGGCAGCCTCCCCAACGCAGCCAGTCCTGGCTGCAGGTACGGTGACCTTGAACTTTCCCTGTCTAATTGCTGTCTCCTCCAGCTATCTTTTCTCCAACGGTCATTTTTCAAAGCATTGCAGAAAAGAAAAATATAGCTTGAACGCAGGAATCAGCTGCAACCTTTGCTGCCAAGTTGGCAGAGAAGATAAGGACCTTTTATTTAAAGAAAAAAAAACCAGACACTGAGGAGGGACAGACAACTCTTTAGCAACTTTTACAGCCAGTCTTGCAATACAATTTCCTAAGCACATTCAAAACTTGCATAAAAAAAAAAACTACCAAGTTTTCCCCGGCAGAGTTTCCTTGGAGCGCTCTGCTGTGAACGCCCACCCGCCCGGTGGGTGCTGCGGCGGCGGGGAAAACCTCCGGCCTCCCTCGGACGTGCAGGATGTGAGGAGCGAGGGGTGACTCACTGCTCCACCATGCCCACGGCACAGCTCAGCAAGGAAAAAAAAAACCAAACCCACCCCAAGAAATTCAAGCACCACGTCCCTTAGAGGTGGGCAGGCTGCTGCCCAGGCTCCCGTGGCCCGTGAGCCCAGCAGCGTGCGGGGCATTAATGCCCACAGCAGCCCAGGGAGGGTGGGAGGGGAGGAAAACAGCACCATCCTCACCCGGAGGATTGCCAACGAGAGTTTTCAATTGTGACCCCAACACAAAACCAGCCTAAAGTCTGGCTTAATTATAGAATCAGAGAATGCGTTGGGTTGGAAGGGACCTTAAAGATCATCTGGTCCAAACCGTATGAGCCAGTTCAATGATTTTAGGGCAGAATTTGGCCAGTATCATCTCGTAGGGCAGTTTTTCCAAAAGGAAGGTGTTCAAAACCTCCACAAAAGAAAGAAGGGACCTGGGTAACTAACACACACTCCAGTAGTTCCCACATTGTTCAGAGCTCTCTTCTGCCCCTTTCCCACACTCGGAGACAAATCTGGTGCTCGGCCTCAGCTGTGCCACGCACACAGACCTGCCAGCTGCGGCACCAGTGACACCATGGGGGCAGGAAGGGGAAACATAGCACCAGTCATTCACATCACAAGTTGCGCACGTCACAGAGAGGTTTCTCCTGGGCGAGGCCAAGATAAAACCCAGCTCAGGGGCATCAAACCCCCATTCCCTGTGCTACCATCCCTCCTGTCAATGTGCTGCGGGCAGGGAGTGAGAGAACCTCCCTTTATCCCTTTCCTGTTCAAGTACAAGCCCCCTTCGGCTCCAGCTTGCTCTGGGGGCTGCCTGCCCACCCTTCGGGCTGCACCTCGCCAGGGTTCCCCAGCACCCTTGGGTGCCCCCCCAGGAGATCCAGCCTGGGGAGCCACCAGGCAGCAGCCTCCTTTATGGTATCTTTAGCGAAGGCTCCCTCTGAGCTTTACCTCTCCACGTATACCAACAGCTCCTTGGAGGCGCTGCTACCACATGAACCCACACCGTATTGTAATTTCTATATACTGCCCTGCCAGAGCAATTCCCATCACCTCAGCCATAAGGATCAGGTAAGAAATCTGCCCAGACACCCTCATCTGCTCTGCGAAATCAGAAGCTGTAAACCCCAACAACTTCTTGTGGCTTTAGCAACTTCTCTAAGGTCAGCAGCCACTGAAACGTATATGGTTCTTGCAGCCAGAGCAGTATATGTGCACCGATGGAGCCACCAGCAGAAGCAAATGATGTAATCTGCTGTATGTTATTGATGCAATGCTCTTCGGCAGCAAGCCAGGGAAGAAGTGTGACAGTGCTGCCTTCTGTTTTGGCCCAAAAAAGGAAATACGCTGTCCTTTAGGCAAATCACAAGGAGTGACACAACCGGGTGTTACAGAGTTTCAGCATCAAGTGTAGGAAAAGTGAAAAATGGGGTCTTAACACGTTGCATGTGACTTTCACTAATTTAGGAATTTCCAGTTATTCTCTTATTTCCAAGAAATCAAGGTGCTACCACACGCTGCATCTATCCACTTTGTAGCAGTTCCCCTTGCCATGAACCACGTATAGAAACCTTTAACACACGCCTTCACACCTTGTCCTGGGTAACACCTTTGTTACGCTCCATTGAGGCTTTTTTTTACCCACTTCCCTACAAGAGAGGCCAGAATGGTGAAAACGCCTGTTTTGCTGAACTGGACTTTGCACAAATTCAAGCTCTAAATCCAAACACTGGAATATTTTACCAGCTGTGGACACAGACCCTCTTCTTCATGCCCAAGGTCCGGCTCAGTAAAGCTCCTACTAATATATTAAATATTTCTTACAGAGGCAGCCGTGGAGCTGCGTTGCAAGCGGTACATAAGATCTCTGGCTGTGAAATCAGACTTCAGGATTTTTTCTGTAAAAGGGGAAAAAAAAAAAAAAACCAGTTGGGTTTTTTTTTTTTTTTTTTTTTTTTCAGCCTGGCCGGATTAAGGGCAGGAGCTGCCAAGGCGGTGGGGCGGCCCGTGCAGGCGGCGTGCTCGGGGCACCCTGCCCGCCCCGGCCCGGCCCCCCCGCCGGCCCCGCCCGCCCCGGCCCCGATATAAGGCGGTAGCGGCGGACGGCGGGCAGCAGCTGCCGAGCGGAGCCGAGCGGAGCCCAGCCCAGCTCAGCCCACCCGACCCGACCCGACCCGACCCGCAGCGCTCACCGCCCCCCGCCCCGCAGCTGCCGCTGGGTAAGGGGGTTCGCTGGGGGGATGCGCGGGGGGATGCGCGGGTAGCGCAGGGATGCATGGGGGGATGCTGGGGGATGCTGTGCGCAGTGCGGGGGCATGCCGGGGGGAGCCCGGCTGGATCCCGCAGCCCGACTCCGGCTGCTCTGCCGGGCATCTCCCTCCTACAGCCCCCGCATCGCCCCGCTCTCCGGGCAGATGTGTTTTCCTGAAGGGAGCCTCTAGCAACAAATCAAAAACCGCCACTTAAAGCAAGGCTGGGGGGTCTGCGGGGAGCTTGCACTGCCTGGGGGGCTCTGACCACTACAGGGAAAAGCAGATGGATTTAACTAATGTCCTTCTCCCTCTCTCTTCTCTTGCAGAACTGACATCTTCCAGATCTGCAAAAAAAATGGAAACCATGCATGAGCTGATCCCCTTTGCCAAAGAAATGCTTAGCCAGAAGCCCAACAGGAAAATGGTCAAGCTGTACATGCTGGGCAGCGTGCTGGCTTTCTTTGGTGTGGTTATTGGTCTGGTGGAGACAGTGTGCAGCCCTTTCACCTCTGAAGGGAGGCTAGAGGAGGAGGAGGAGAAGAAACCTGCCCCGACACGAGAGCAGATGCTTCCTCAGAAACAGGAGGATTTGATCCTGGACAAGAGCAAGAAGGTGGCGGGGATGCAGAGGGCCCTGGTGACCAGACCACACGCCTCCTAAGAGCCCCGCGGCTGGAGAGGTGCCTGCTGAGCAACCTAGCACAAGAGACTCTGCTGTCCTGTCCTACCTGGTGGTGGTTCCAGCAAGAAGAGAGAAGAGTTGGCTGAAGAAGGAGACCGCAAGCGCAAGACTTGAAAGAAGTGAACGGTTATATTTGCTGCTGTGCAGCAGTGGGGAAAAAATACCTTTTGTTGGTATAAAAATGTGCAAGATGCACAGCATGGTTTCTTATTTTTATTACAGATGCGTTTTGCAAAATCAATAAATATTTTATATGGTACCAGTGCTCTCTAGCTGCATTTATTTTCAAAGCCATCTCTTACTGATTTGCACATAGGTTTCACTCACACCTCTGGCTCCTCTCGGGGGGCAGCTGGGGGGACCCAGGGAACAGCTGAGGCTGGTGGCTGCACCCTCCAATGAAGCCCCCCTTGGTGGGGCTGCTCTGGCACTGAGCGGGGGGTGGCCTTTCCTCCAGCAGCTTCTCCCTTCTAAAATGGGCCAGCTGCGTGGGGGGAGGACGTGGCATTTGTCTTACACGGGTGACAGACACATGCCCCGTGTTGGAGTTGGGGTTGTACCTTTCAGGGGTTATCTGGGTTTAATGGCACAGACTCGTGTCTGCCCTGGCTATGCATGCCCAGAACTGTTTAAAAAAACAAACAACCCTGTACATCCCCCAGCAATCCTCTTAACAGGCTGCGGCTGATGCACAGCTGAAAAATCTTCTAGCTTTACTGGGGTCCTTCACAAACCCACCCGAGACACCTAACTGTGCAGAATGATGTTAGCTTCCAGCATCATAGGGGTGTCACAGATAAGAAGACTGAAGCAGGGACAGACACGATGGCACGGTCAGCCTGGAGGGTGTGGAAACGGATCCAAGCTTCAGGGCTATACCCAGGGCACTGCCAGGCTCGTTAAAGGACTTTCACCTATTTAAAAGTCTTTCCTAGGGTTAGTAAGAATCTGCTGCATTCAGGACTATGTCATGTTAGTCATTAAACCCTCCAGACAGCCACAGCTGAAAGATCCCGACCACGCTACAGCAGGGAGGGAAGGGAAATAGTCCCTGTCAGCCGTGGCTGGGGCAGAAAATCCCTCTTTATCTGCTCAGGAGCGAAGAGATGGGCAGAGGTAGGAGCAGGCTACACACCTTGCACAGAAACTGGGAGATGCACCAGCGATATGCTAAAAGTACTAATTTAGCTAAAAGCAAAATCTAGCTAAAAGCAAAATAATTGATACAAACAGCAGGCGATTATGGAAAATGAAAAAGCACTCTCTGACACCAGTGCCGAACGCATAGCTCCTCCCAGAGCTACACAAGTTAAGATCAGAATCTGAAAGTGTAAGAACACAGATGAAGTCCACCCTTACATTTTCATAATACATAAACACACAATTCATTTTGTTGACGATTATTTCTGTCAAAAACACAGCAGCACACTGCAGAGGAAGAATCCTACCGAGCCTGCACAAAAACTCTGTTCAAGTCTTGAATCAAGCACCTTTTCCTCACGGGGAAAAGAGCAGAGTCAAACTAAACTACAAACAGCCTTTGAGAAATACTTCATTTAATCCATAACCAAGCCCTTTGGTTTCTGGCAAGGTTGAACAATCAAACACCTCATTGATACCTATGGAAATTTCATGGGCAAACATGAAAGGAGAACTCAGGCCTGAAGAAAAGCCATCAGCTGACTAGTCCCCCCCAGTTCCAGCTCTAAGGAGGTTCTGGGTTTGCAGCACAGCCTCAGGGACGGGGAAGGCTGACCTGGAATTCCCTGTGGCACGCTTCAGTGCATAGATACACCAGGGACCTGAACGTTCGTGGCTGTGTCAGGCAGGAAAGTACTGCCAGGTCTGAGCTCTCGCACCACTGTAATTCAGGAGCATCGCTGCTGCAGCAGGGCTAAACAGTTGATAAATGGATTAAACTGAGATGAGAATCACGTCTTTTTCCAAGGCACCTGCAAACTCCGTCAATCACACATCAGTTCCCAAGATTCACCCTTCTCTACGAGTTGCGGGTGTCCCACCCTGCCCCATGGGAAAAGGAAAATGTAAAACATGAGGAGAGCGCGCTGGTCTCGGGCAGCCCAGCTCACCAGTCCAGGGGCGACTGGGGAGCTCCAGGTGAGCCCACCCAGGCTCACCTCCACCACTTCTGGGTTTGGACCTCAGGTTGGCTCCACACCACGTACATGGCCTCCCTGCACCGTGCCGGCACCCTGCTGCCCACACCTCCTCGCCACAGTCGTGGGGTTTATGAGCTTAAAGCAAAGAGGTTTGTGGAACAATCAAAATAGTTCCTCCTAAGACAGCTAACGGGATTAGACAGCTAAACCACGCGCTGCACCGGCGGTTCTGGAGCCAAGTCGGTAAAATCATGTCCTGCAGAAGACAATCTCCTGCCTCCTGACGCACTGCAAGCTCAGAGGTCGTTACCTCCCGCATATTACCCTCAAAGGGCGCCTGAGAGGTCAAGCCTACACGTCACTGATCGCAGACAGGACCAGCTCTCTGCAGAGTGGGGAATTAGACACACATTAAAGGCTGATTTTACCACAAGACCATATAAAGTCTTATTTGAACTGCACAACGATAAATTCAGTGTGCATGGAGACCTAGTAATCCTTTTAACATCACTTTTACTACGATGAATGACAGACTTGCCAGATGCAGTAGATTAAAAGGCTGCGGCAAACTTCTCTGTCTTTAAACCATGGCACGACTCCCCACAGCAGCCCGTTTCCCAGCCCCGTCTCCTGAGCCCCCTCACGTCTGCATGTCGACACCTGACGCTCTGCAGAAACACAACTGCCACAAACACAACCCCACCCGACCAACATCCACACACCCCAGCAATGGAGCACAGCGGAGTCATTCCGACAGCCTGTGTGTGAACTGCAAAGAGAAATTTTAGTTATAAGTAGTGTGATACAGCAGAGAGCAACCAGATGGAACAAGATGTACAGTGAGTACTAGTAAGGCCACCTCAGGCAAGCTACCGTGCAGAAGCATATGGAGCAGTTAAGACTGCGTTAAACCAAAGTCCCGAGGGATAAACTCTTGACGAGAGCCACATGTTGCCCAAGGTGTGTGCTAGGTTGCCCAGCGTCACATGAAGTTGATTTCTGTTAATCTTTCTTTTAAGACTTGTCTGAACGCAGTTTACTTTAACCTGTAAATGTGACATTTTCCTGGTGCATTAAATACTCAGGAAAACTACAGCTGGCATGAGATCTGGTATTTGTCTGTACCCATCCTGCAACACCTCTTCAAAGATCTTATTTCAGCTTGGAGCCGTTGTCCAGACTTTCATCATCGGGAGCTGAAGGCCAGCTAAAACCCAGCAGCCCTCCCTGACAGGCCAATCGCCTCAAGGGCACGAGCCGAATGACTTCAGAGAGTCCCCACTCACTATTTGCAGTTTGGACTCTGAATGTTTCCAGAGCTGCCAGGCTAAAATTAGGGGCCCAGACAAAAATATCAGCCTCTGCCACCCAACACCAAGGGCATCGGGAACATGGACAGCAGCCAAGACTTAAAGCAGCCACAGTACCAACAATCAAATATCAAGGCAGCAATTCCTGATTTGGTCACGCAGGAAATAAAATAAATTTAGTGCTTAGACATGGCTTATCACAGCATTTACTCTGAACTGCCAGTAAGTAGAAATATCACGTAAACCAAATCCAGTCCTACAATCATCTCAAGTCCTTGGTTCTCAGCCCTTGGACCCGAGAGTGAGTGTTTCAGGAGCAGCAGAGCCGTGATGGCACTGGCAGGACGTCGGCGCTGGCAGGACGTCGGTGCTGGCAGGACGTCGGTGCTGGCAGGACGTCGGCGCTGCCCGCCGGCCGTGCAGCTGTGCCGAGAGACACGCTTCTGTCACAGCCCAATAGCACCATGTTGCCATGCACATCAGCCTAACGCAAATATAACTGAGGGCAGCCCTTTATAACAGTGATACCTGTAAAGAAAGGAATTAAATCTGTGCTCACGGTAAAGTATGCTGAGAGAGCTGGGTATGAGAAATAATGTCCTAATGTCTACATGACAAAGGAAAGGGAGGGAAGGAAAATCCTCTGCATTTAACAAAGATTTGATAATAGGTAGAAAAAAGCCAAATATTACTCAGAACAGAAAAAAAGAAGTGGTATCCCAATTCCTGCCAAGCGCTTTTGAGTCTCTGAGCCACACGCACGAACCTGCCCGAGCCCCAGCCCTGCCCCTGGAACACGTTCCCTCCCAGCCATGCCAGGCTGGGGGCACGGCAGGGGCTCCCCAGCAGCTCCTCTCCACTGCTCGGACAGTTTGCTGTCAGAATAAGTCTCCTTCACAGCTTTGTTTCCTCCCAGTGGGCTCCAGGCAGCACTAAATGAAGAACCTCCCCTGTGCAGAACGGTTAGCACAACACCGAGCATCATCCCTTGAAAAACATGGCTTCAAACAGACACACAAGGCAGAAGCGACCTGCAGCGGGGGATACATCCAGCAACATTCAGGTGAAGCCCTTTCAGAAGCAAGGGGCTGCCCCCCTGTGCTCCATCTCACTAGCCTGGGGCCGGGAACACCGCCGGGCTCCCCTCTGCCAAGCCATGAAGATTTGGCAGCCACAGGGCCAGGACCAGCTGACATCAGAAGACACTTCTGTGTGGTCACCTCTTCCTGCCCTCCTCTCCCTTCCCTCGCTCCCCACCCCCAGGAAAAGGTTAAAACAAGTTCTTAAGTTGCTTACAGCAAAACAAACCCAGAAAAGGCTGCGAGTGGGAGTCAGGAGCTGCAGCACCCAGGAAGGGTGACAGACGGCCAGGAGCAAACCCTGCTGGGCAGTGAAGCGTGGCTGGATCCAGCAGCTCCCACTGCAGCCGCAGCCCCCAGCCCTCCTGGGACCACGCCAGCACCCCCACCCTTCATTTCCACACAGGACACCTAAAATGGCACATGCACAGATTTTCTTTTATAAAAAGATTAAGTCCAAAATATTAAGTATTTCAGTCCTTTATTATAAGCTATTCCGTTTCAGAGAAAAGCCCCAAACCAACCTGCAATTCTCAGTAAGCACCACACCAGTGAGGCAAGTGTGGTGTTTGGCTCCATAGCCACCGAGCTGCCCCGCGTCTTCCCACGCCAACGCAGAGCAAAGAGCACGGTCCCTTCCCAACACGCTCGCAGACGTGCACAAAGGTTGACAGTTACTGCTAACACTAGTAATAAACAACAATATCTGAAAAGAGCCTCTCCCCCGACTGGCAACACAGGCAGGATCACAGCTGAGGTAAGGTTAATTAGTTCATTTTTTTCAAGCCAAGGAATGAAACGATTGCCCCATGATCACAACCCAAGCTCAAAGCAAAGGGAGGCAGGAAAAGGCAGAGAGACTGTACTGGTGTTATCTGACCAAGTGTGGGTTGAGTGCTGCGATGGTACTCTGCGATGAAGATCCCAGCGCCAGACCAAAGCTGGAACACAGCTTATACCTATTGCGTAAGATCGATGGCATTGAATTTGCTCCTGCCGAGACTCGGGGAGTGAGCAGATATTACATGGTTTTTCCTCAGACTATGCTCACTTAAAAGTAAGAACAACGGTCCTGCCGAACTCAAAGCAGGAATCACAGCAGCAAGGACCCTTATTTCTCTGCAGAAACAACATTTGGTATTTTACTGCAAACCTCCCTGTGTCTGAGCAGCCCCATGGAGCTGGGGTGGTCGCAGCCCTGGTGCTGCGTTCAGCTCAGGCCCTGCTCCCTCAGCGCTCACAGGATGAAAATATAAACCCTGCCTCAGCACAGCATTTTTGGAGCTGTTTAGGGGTGGTACCCGCTGCTGGGCTCCCACTGCCCAGCATCTCGGTGGCAGGCAGCTGCTTCGGGGCACAGAGCGGCGATGCCCCAGGGAGCACAGGACCTTTGCTGCGTGTCCTGCCGCGTGTACCCCCCCAGCACGGCAGCTCCCGGTCGCTCCCCAGAGCCTGACCCCTGCAAGCGATCAGACCCAGATTGCATCTCTGCATGCACCCACATACGGTGCCGGCAGGAATAAAAGCCGATGTTTAACCACCTGCACTAGGCTGCCTCTGATGTTCTCGAAGTGAAACTTGATGCTGCTCAGCAAAGACACACCTCTTCCAGGGTGTTGTGCAAAATTCTGCATTTTAACGTAGGACAGGAAATATGAAAAGAGCCGGGCAGAACCCCTCGGTTAGGCCGAGGTTCGCCAGCTCCAGCAGCAAATCAAAGGGTTGGCTTCACTTATCCATCCTCCTGAGATTTTCCAGTGCTTTGGAAGTTGCAGTTCCTTCGGCTCACGGGTTTTAAAGGATTGGCATTGCTGCTTCCCTCTGGAGCAGCTCTGCAGAGGGCTTTTTTCCCTCCCTTCTCTTTCATGCTTTATTTCCTGACTCCACAGTGGGATGGGTCGGTTGCAAAAGATTCTCATTCCCTTTTTGGGATTGGTTTTGGCCTTCTGGTTTTATTCTGCGAGGGATAATTTCAAACCGGGTAAGTATTAAAAGTGAATCTGTCTTTAAGAAAAAATATTAGAAGCCACATTTGAGTGTTTTGCATAGAAACTGTACAGAGCTTGGACCAAAACATGTCTGAGCCTTTGTGTGGTGGCCGATACCGGAAAGTTGTTTTAACAAAGATTTGAAATCAAACTGAGCAAATAATATGCAGAAATATTTCCCGAGGGAGCAGGTGAGGCAGGGAGTCTGAGAGGGAGAGAGCTCTGAACACTATTTTCCAGTGTGTAGCAAAAGAATTTATGAACATGACTTTTAAGTGTTGGATTTCCAGTTTTGAAGCATGCACTTAGTGGATGATTTTTTCTTACAAAATTGTTGGGGTGTTTCTAAGTTATGTCCTGACTTGTGAAAAAAACCGCTGAATGAGCCAAGCGCTGTCCCCGTATCGCCGCGCTCACTGAGGAGCCGCAGCTGCTCCTCAGTGCAGCTCTTTCCAGCAGATGGAAGAGACATCCTGGTGTCCGGACACTTTGCACTTGCAGGCTCACTTAGCTTCCAATTAACTGCTTACTCTAAAAGGCATTTGGGGAGTTTTTAATTTTATTTTTTTTTTAAATAGTATTTAGATAAAATAAATCCCTGTGCCTTGGTCCCCAGAGATGCTGAAAGGGAAGCGGGTGATTGTCACTGGAGCAAGCACTGGAATTGGAGAGCAGATGGCGTATCACCTGGCACGGATGGGAGCCCACATTTTGATCACAGCACGGACAGAGGCCAAGCTACAGAAAGTAAATGGCAAGCTGGGCACCCACACGTGCGTGTTCATGGCGGTGCACACACAAACATATGAAGGCCAGTCTCACATCACAGGTACATGCGTGAGCATGTGCACACGCGATTGCCATGGCACAAATACCAGACAGGCGCAGTTACATACAGGTATGCACACTTGTGTTGTCCAGGGCTCCCGCGTGCACAGAAATCCCTCTCCTGCAGATACATGCACTCTGCGTAGCACATATTATGGTATTTGAACTTGCTTAGTTATGTACACATATCCCCATACACACAGGCTCCCTCAGCACACACACGCCCTCATTCCACTGCAGTGATATACACGCTCCTGCTCACCCTACACACATGCAATCCCCGCACAGACTGCACCCACAGAGTGCCAGACTGCCTTGGGTAACATATTCATCAAAGGAATAATTTTTCAGGCTCCCTTTGAAGCCTAAAAGGCTCCAAACACACTACTGAAACTCCAAACTGCTGTTTTAAGGTGGGGACACATCACAGGGAACAGAGACACCCCCTTTTGCTCCCGCAGCAGGCGTCCCAGGGCAGGGAGAGGGGTTTCTGATGCTTGGTGTTGGTGCAGGTGGTGGAGCGGTGTCTGGAGCTGGGGGCAGCCTCCGCACGGTACATCAGCGGCACCATGGAGGACATGGCCTTCGCCGAGCACGTGGTGAAGGAGGCAGAGACTTTGCTGGGTACGTTTACAACCCGCTCTGCGCAAACAACACCAGAACATTGCATCTCACCTTGGCCATGCTGCTTTTTGTCCCATGCCCACTAAAAAAAAGGCAGGAGAGATGAAGATGGGGTGAGACAGGAGAGATTTTTCCCTAATTCTGCCCTTTGCAGTCCCGCTCCTCTGCCCAGCTTCACGGCTCCAGCTCAGACTGAACTGCGCTCTCGATTTCAGCTCTGTGCCCTCATGACATCCTGTTCCAGTATCAAAATCCTGGATTTCATCACCCCCAGCTACTGCGGTCTGAAACCGTCCATCAGGCCCATAGCAGCCTTGCTACTGCGGTCATGGGTCACGGCTGTGGTAACGCAATCCTTCGGCTCAGTGCGGAACACAGTCCCATCCTGGGCCCACAGACAGCTCGAGGGTGATCTCCCTCGTGCCATGGTATTTGTGTTTCGAGCCAGGGGGAAAAAAAAAAATAATTAAAAATATCAAGACCAAATTTTTACTGGCAGCCACCATCTCGATTATATCCCCACTCCAGAGATGACAGGCCACAGCTCTGACCCAAAAACCTGATTTCTTTTGATGATATGTGTTCTGCTCCCAGGAGAGGCTCCGCTCCGCTGGTGGTAGCCGTCTCCCACCCAGCACTAATGCCTGCTCCTCTGCCTGCAGGAGGCCTAGACATGCTGATTCTTAATCATGTCGGCACGTCGTACTTTGGTTATTTCAATGGGGACGTTGAGCACGTACGAAAGCTCCTAGAGATCAACTTCCTCAGCTACGTGGCGATGACCGTGTCTGCCCTGCCCATGCTAAAGCAGAGCGAGGGCAGCATCGTAGTGGTTTCATCCATGGCAGGTGAGTGGGAGCAAGGTAGGTGACATGGGATTCAGTCAAGACACTGTGGGCTAATTTTCAGAAGTAAGCAGCATGCAGAGACACCAGGCATCCTAAAGGAGCCATAACTGCTTGATGCACTCAAAAAAACCCCCAAACTAACCCCCATAAAACCAAATTCAGATCTTTTTTGTATTTTCTCGATGGAATTTGTTCTCTGATGCAATCCAATTGCCCCAGCTTGCTTTTTGACTAGCCTTGTACTTAAACCCCACACCCTGCTGTCAGGCTCATTAGAGCAGCAGAGCTCATACACCTCCAGTTTTATGGAGAAAAGTGGAAATGCAGTCATTTCTCACTGCATTGAATCTCTGACCATTCATCTTGGTTTGGTAGGTCAAGTTCCTGATAATATTTGTAGAGTGAGTTATTAACTGACTCTATTCACAAAAACATGACTCTGTTCTAATAAATTTCTGTTAAGTCAGGAAACTAAATTGCTAACAGATTTCCCCACTCACAGCCAGTATTTTGGTTAGTCTTCTGGTCATCAGCTTAGCTCAGTATCCAGAGACAAGAGTTTCAACTTTGCTCCATCTCCCCCTCTGAGGGTTTCCTAGTTACTGCGGGTTGCTCATGCCCAGAGCAGAGACATGAGACATGGTCTTGGCCTTAAGACCTTAGAAGAGCTGGAAGCTGACGGGAATATTTGTAATGCTGCTGTTCAGGTGCCAGAATGACATCTCACTAACAGTAAACTCCCTTTGGGTAAAATACTTTATCTAATGAAGGGCAAAACAGAGGTTCGGGCAGAGCAGCTCTCTGTGTTATAACACAACTTCACTCTGTGTCCAGGTAAAGTTGGGTTTCCCTTTACGGTCCCCTACTCTGCAACTAAGTTTGCCTTGGATGGATTTTTCAGCTCCCTGAGGCAGGAATTCAGCATTCAGAGCATTAACGTTTCCATCACACTCTGCATCCTTGGCTTCATCGATACTGGTAAGATCAGTGCTGTCTGATCTGTCTGATGAGGAGCTGAGCATCAGCTTCTCAGCCTCTTATCCTGCCCTTCAACTCCCTCTGCCACCAACTCTCCCCCTTCACCTCTGCCACTGCTTCTTCTCCATCCTTGCTGTCGCGCAAGTGCATGCAAAACACGCTCTGATCTCTGGGGGATGCTATTGTAGAATCATAGAATGGTTTGGGTTGGAAGGGACCTTAAAGATCACCTAGTTCCAACCCCTGCCTTGGGCAAAGACACCTCCCACTAGACCAGGTTGCTCAAACACCTGTCCAACCTGGCCTCCGTTGGCTCCTACCTCTCTTCCACCAAAAGAAGTGTCACAAAATTAACTTTTTTTCCATGCTCCATAAAACCAGCCACCGCATATGGGCTGGTACAGCCTGACATTCAATTAGTATAAATGGATGTGCCAGCCACCTACCTCCCGTTAATCCCATCCATTGATGCAACAAGATACAGGCATGCAAGTGCACGACTAGGGCAGCTGGAAGAGTTCTGTATGCATTGGGCAGCAGAGACGAATTTAGTCTCATGAATTTCTCTCTGTTTTGATGTGTGTACTGTATCCTGGGCTGCATCCCCAGCAGTGTGGACAGCAGGGCAAGGGGGGGATTCTGTCCCTCTGCTCCACTCTGGGGAGACCCCCCTGCAGCGCTGCCTCCAGCGCTGGGGCCCCCAACGCGAGAAGCACATGGACCTGTTGGAGTGGGGCCAGAGGAGGCCATGGAGGTGCTGGGGGGGCTGGAGCCCCTCTGCTGTGGGGCTGGGCTGAACTGGGGGGGTTCAGCCTGGAGAAGGCTCCGGGAAGACCTTAGAGCCCCTGACAGTCCCTAAAGGGGCTCCAGGAAAGCTGGGGAGGGACTCTGGAGCAGGGAGGGGAGCCATGGGACGAGGGGGAAGGGTTTTACACTGAAAGAGGGGAAAGATTGAGATGAGATCTGAGGAAGAAATTCTTGGCTGTGAGGGTGGTGAGCCCCTGGCCCAGGTTGCCCAGAGAAGCTGTGGCTGCCCCATCCCTGGAGGGGGTCAAGGCCAGGTTGGACGGGGCTTGGAGCAACCTGGGCTGGTGGGAGGTGTCCCTGCCCAGGGCAGGGGGTGGCACTGCGTGGGCTTTCAGGTCCCTTCCAACCCAAACCATGCTGTGATTCTATGCTCAATTTTAATAAGCGTCTCCCCGCTTGATAACTCAACGAGACGGCCGTCCGCGGCCCCGGGGCGCTCTCCCCGGCCCCGGCCTCGCCGCTGCCGGCCGCCCGTGCGCGTGCCCGCGCTGACGCCTGTCCCCGCGCAGAGAACGCGGTGCGCGCCGCCGCCCACCTGCTGCTGGTGGCGCCGTCGCCGCGCGCCGAGTGCGCGCTGGAGATCCTGAAGGGGGCGGCGCTGCGCCGGCGCGAGCTCTACTACCGGTACGGCGCCACGCGGCTGCCGCTGCTGCTGCGCGACTGGGCCGGCGAGCTGCTGGACTACCTGGTGCGGAGCCGGTACCGGC
Organism: Rissa tridactyla; assembly: GCF_028500815.1. Taxonomy (NCBI): domain Eukaryota; kingdom Metazoa; phylum Chordata; class Aves; order Charadriiformes; family Laridae; genus Rissa; species Rissa tridactyla. The sequence goes on from NC_071486.1 coordinate 6,168,946, forward strand.
TGGACGGACTGAAGAGGAGCCCCCCCGAGCCACCCCACCGCCCCCCCGGCACCGCCCGCCCCGCTCACTGAGCCGTCGTTAACGGCGGCCGCCGGCTCGGGAGGGTTCGCCGGTGCAACACCCTCCTCTGCCGGCGGAGAGGGGCCGTGCAGCCGGGCCGCCCGCCTGAAATCTCCGCTTGTGCTTTGAAAAGTCAGTTATTTCAACGTCTAAGTAGGTGGCATCGCCCCTGAGCGCGGTACGAGGCGTGGAAGAGGGGAACTCCGCGGAGCCGCTGTGTTCCCCCCGGCCTAGGGAAACATACTTACAAACTAATGAGTAAATAAAACTTACTAACCTGAGAGTTTTGTGTGTCCTGTGGGTTTTTTATCCCCTTGCTGCATTACTAAATGCTGCTGTAAACAGGCACAACTCCACCGACTTACCTTTCACAGGCAAGTGAATCCTTGCAATAATCATCATTTCATTTGAGGAATATCTGCCTTTTTAGCCTATATTTTTTTTTAGTTTAATGGCCAAATTAAATGCAAGTTCTTAGCCCAAGCAGAACTTTCCAAACCTGGTGGACAGTTTCTTACACCATTATAACGGGACGATGCCCTGTAAACGCTGGGAGCTGCTGCACCAGCAGCCGAAGGCGCGGGCTCGGGCCCCGGCAGCGATGGCCGCTGGATGCCAAAGCAAAGCACAGCCCGCAGCGAGCTCTGCGCTTCTTCCCTCAGCCTGACAGCACTGCCTGGGCTGGTGTATTTACATCTAACATGGCTCTGGCCATTGCAGCACCAACGGTTACCTTTTCTGAGACAAAGCAACACAAAACCTCCCCAAACCATTCCCAACGAAGCACTCCCAGGATTGCTCTGCTCCTCGCTTTCTAAAGGAAATCGGGAACCGGCACTTCCATTTTCCTTATCCTGAGATTGCCCACACAAAGCAGTGCATGGGGAGTGGGCTTTGCCCTTTAAACTTTCTCTTTCAGAAAATTATTTGCAAACCCGTTTGCCGTATGCCCAGGTAGATGCTGAGCAGCGTGACACGCAACACTCGGGAAAGCTGAAGATGTTTATTATTCACCCGCTTGTCTCTTTTACTGCCTTATGCAATCAGTGGATTCCTCAACACAAGAGCGCAATTTTTGAGGTGTAAAAGCCACCCAGCAAACACCAACCAATGGTGGTATCACACAGGATAAGCCAGAAGCACTGATAAGGATCTGAAAATCACAAACTTTGCCAGCCCTGGTCTCTCTAGGTCTTATGAACCCATCCCAGGGTGATCACTGGTGATTAATAAATCCTCATGGCAGCCAGCAAGGAAGCGTTGCCTCAGTTTTAGACATGGAGCGGAGAGATAGAAGGATGCCCGTTCCATGGAGGGCTGCACTGAGGGGACAGGAGTGTCCCAGCCCCAAAGGCAGCCACCAAACAACACACCCACTGCTCTACGGAGCAAAAAGCTTTGCAGTGCCTTGCCTTCAATGCTCTCAAACACACACCTGAAACTCCTGGCAAAAGGGTGCAAAGGGACAGCCTAAAGTCCAAAGCGACGTGCTCTGTTAGGTTAATGTTTGCTAAATTACAGGAAGCACAAAGAATAGTCCAACAGATACCAGCAAACTTGTGCAAGACAAGACTCGGTTCAAGACTGCCAGCACTCCCATCTGCAACCTACTGACGTGTCCACCTCCCACAGTCAGAGCCGCGGAGTCTGTCTCTCTCCTGCCCGTACTTCTGCAGAGGGATGGGTCTGCTTCTGAAGATTTTCATCCCCTTGCTGGGAGTGGCACTGGCCTTTTATTTTTATTCAGCACCTGAGAATTTCAGTGAAGGTAAGTCATTGAAAAAACACGCTTTAAAACCACAATCAGGGAGGGTGGTGCCAGAGTGGCAGTGTGTGCCCATGCAGAAGAGCTCGGGCCATGAAAGGCCTTTCAAAGCCCAGCTGGAAGAGCCAAGGCGCCGGAGGGCTGAGCACCCGGAAGGGAAGCGCAGGCAGCCCCGGTGCAAGGGGTCAGAGCACCCCGTGCCATGCAGGAAAGCTCATGGGATTACGCTGGGGTCTGCCAACATGCATGGAAAGTGTCTGATCTCAGCAAATGATTTATTCGGGAAACATGCAGCTATCCACCTAAAGCATTTAATTGTTTTATTAGTCAACTCTTGCCATTTCCAAAAGCCACTGCTAGGCCGGGCTGGATGCTGATCTCAAGCTTCCCATGTGCTTCCCGCCAAATTGGGATTAACAACCAGACCCCAGTCTGGGTCTGCACAAGCGGTGCACGCTGCCGCTGCCTGCAGCTCCTCGCACCCAATGGCGAGGGGCAGCGGGGGCAGAGAGGAGCTGTGGTGCTCGCCTGCGGGGAGATGGTCTGGGCTGTGCCGGCTCTGAGCCCTGCGCCGTCCTCCCCAGAGATGCTCCGGGGGAAACGGGTGATTGTGACGGGAGCCAGTGGCGGCATCGGGGAGCAGATGGCGTATCACCTGGCACGCATGGAGGCCCACCTACTGCTCACCGCGAGGACGGAGGCCAAGCTGCAGAAAGTAAATGGCAAGCAGAGCGTACGGGCAGGCAAGATATATGCGCAACCCAGAACCCCACAGGCAGACAGAATGTAGATATTCACCCCAGCCCAGGCACGTGAGGATCCACTACAGATCCACCCCAGCACCAGCCTGTTCTAACACACACACACCCCTACCACAACAAATTGCATTTTCAATGCTGACAGCACGGCATTTCTTTCTCCACAGTCTTCAGCTGTGAATTCTGATCTCCACCACCAAGGACAACAGTAGTCTGCCCAAGTCCTGGTCTGATCAACCTTTACCCTTTCTCAAAGTCTGAACTGTTTTAGCATCCTGTATACAACATAATCATATCCCTAAGCAGTCCTATCCCTATTTATAAATACTATATATTTAGCTCAGATGTGCCATTGTTTAACTCTGCAGCCAGAAACGTTTCTCCAAGCAACGTGTCTCCTCCCATGAAGGAAGAAGCGTTTCCAGTGGGACAGGGAGACACGCTGCCCGTCCACCCAGAGACAGCAACAGCCTTCATGGGAAGGGGGGGCATCTCTGGAGGGGGGTCCATTGCCAGCACCGCTCTTGCTGTCGCTGCAGGTTGTGAAGCGGTGCCTCGAGCTGGGTGCCGCGTCCGCCCGCTACGTGAGCGGCTCTATGGAGGACACCACGTTCCCTGAGGTGGTGGTGAAGGAGGCTGAGAACACCTGGGGTAGGTGCCCCTCCTCACTCCCCAGCACACCCCCTGCTACATTTTGGGGCCATCCCAGCCACCAAGAAGCTGTTTTGGTTTGAGATGCCGGTTGCTAATAGCAAACACCCTCTGCTTCCAGGAGGCCTTGATATGCTCATCCTAAATCACATTGGTTACACCTACTTCAACTACTTCGATGGGGACGTTGCGCACATACGAAAGCTCCTGGAGATCAACTTCCTCAGCTATGTGGCAATGACCATGTCTGCCCTGCCCTTGCTGAAGGAGAGTGAGGGCAGCATCGTTGTTGTTTCATCCATGGCAGGTGAGCGCACAAGAGGCCAGACTCTCCCTCCCCACGTCCCCTCCTCTGCCTGCAAGGGATCCCTGCTGTGGCTCTTCTTCAAAAAACAGAATAAGAACATAAAACAGAATAAGGCAGAGAGCCACCCACTGGGAGTCGGGATCAGCATATGATTTATATCCTGAACGTACAATTCAAGTCCTCTGGGAGATTTATATTCTATACCCTGTCCTGCCACTCTCTTTGCACCCACTAATCACCTTCACGCATTGCAGTCCATGGTACACCACTGCGGGTTCTTTTGTGTGCACGGCCACAAATGCCTTCGCTATACATGGGTATATATGCAGGAATACAAGAACAGTATCACCCACAACTGAAAGTACTTCATGCCGTTGTACACCATATGTTAACATTTTAAACATTCCTGCATTTGTTTATTGCCCTCAAGCATTCATGACAGTTTACTCCAACACCCTAAATCACAATATTATAGCTACTTGAAGGGCAAGAGGAAGGGAGCACCGTGCAGCCCAGTGTCTGCCCAGTACACAAACCCTGACATTGTATCCCTCTACTCCAGGTAAAACTGGTGCCCCATTTAGTGCTCCCTATTCTGCAACTAAGTTCGCCTTAGATGGATTTTTCAGCTCCTTGCGACATGAATTCATCATAGATAAGGTCAACGTCTCCATCACACTCTGCATCCTGGGTTACATCGACACAGGTAAGCTCAGCATCACTGGGGCCCTGCGACTCTGCATTTCCAGACAGAGCCAAGCCGAGCCCACCACCTGCCCTCTGGCCCCAGGCTGCTCAGCATGCTGCTTCGCCACCACCTGCACTGGCTGTGCAATTATGGAAACAGGACCACAACTCTTTAAAAAGCGTCGCCCAAGACCTTTGACTCTGCTATCCTTGCAGTAAACCCGGGGGAGGTGGGGATTCCATCCTACAGTCACTCAAGAGGTGGAAAGGAATGGGAAGGACATCACTATAATTGTTATTTATTTTAACTATTCTAAGCCTTGTTAAGTAGGTCTGATCCCCAGAGTTTGTTGGTTTGTTAAAGGAAGCTACAGACACCCCGACTCAGCTGGTGGTGCCTGTGGCAGCCCAACCAGCCAACACTGTTCCTTCCCTCCCTGTCCTCCAGAGAACGCTGTGCGAGCGGTCTCGCACGCCATTCGGACCACACCGGCACCAAAAGAGGAGTGCGCGCTGGAGATCATCAAGAGTGGGGCACTGCGCCAGCGGGAGCTACACTACCCGTCCCGGGTGGTGGGCAGTATGCTCCTCCTCCAGGCCATCGCCCCCGATTTCCATGACTCCCTCACCAGGAGCGGCTATAAGGTGGAAAACATCAGAAGAACATAGCTCCCAGAGCGGCAAGTGTGCTGGGACACCTTGGGCCAGGCACGAGGGATTTGGGTGTTAATCTGGCTACTCAGGTGCCCTTTTCCATGCCACCAGGGCAGCCCCATGCTGATGCACCCCAGCAACCCGAGACGGGATGCGCCAGAAGCCTATAACACACAGCATGAAAATGTCCTTTTTAGTAATGAACTCTTGCAACTGGCTTTTTCTGACCAAGAAGCACTTCAGAGAAGCTCTGGGCAGCAGGATCTGCTGCCAGCGTCCTGCTCGACCTCCAGAAACTGTTCCCCCTTCAACAGCCCCAGCGGCTGCGGTGCCGGGCACTGCAGGGAACAAGATGAGCCACGGCCCACAATGAGCACAAACCACCCAAAGCCATGAGAGCGCCTTTGAACCGGGAATTTTTTTTGTCACATACCCCTTTTAGGCTGGTCTTTGTAAAAATAAATCCTATGTTACTTTACAAGATCTCTACTTTTACTTGTGTTCCTTTTCAACGTGCACAGGCACACAGCCCTTATCAGCACCCAGCTGGTTAAACCGACCTCCCTGCATGATTTGCATTAACGCAGCTTTCACTTCTCTAAAGACCTTAATGAATTTCTGCCATTCCTGGCCTCTCCTCAGCTGCCGATACACACTTTTTTTCCTTTCCAATCTGCAAGAAGCCTTAAAATAATAGCATTACTGAACTTCCCTAAGTCTGGATTTTTCTATCCCAAAGCAGCTCGGGGAGACTCAGTCACCGAGTGCCCCAAGCAGCTCCGTGAACCAGCGCTCAACCTCCGCGTGTCAGAGACCGATAAGGGAGATGGCCCAAAAGATAACTGCTGGCTCTGCTTAGGGAGAAGCTGGAGACTTTGGGGTCCCAAGATAACCCAAATCCCCCCGCAGGCCGGGCCCCTGCGCCCCACAGCCGGGCTGCGAGCAGAGACAGGAACCGGGGCTCGGCTGCGGCTGCAACGTTTCCTGTTTTACAGAGTGAGTAAAATAGCGAGAGCAGCAAAATGAGGTGGTTGGCACGAAGATGGCAGTTGGAGCGTGTTCGTGCCCGATAACCCCTCGCTCACCCCACTCCTCTGCAGCAGTCGAGGGGTAGGACGGGACCCCTCGGGCCAGGTAAGTGCCCGCAGCGCTGGGGCCAGCGAGGGATGGAGGGGAGCAGAGGCTGTTGCGCTAAAGGCAGCAGCGTGCACCTTTTTTCCTCTTTTTTCACCCCGCTTTCAGCCTACACCATTGACACCGGGAGGCTGTAACATGAACCAGCATGAAGCACATTTTTTTTTTTTTAGTTTCCCTTGAAGCAAGAAGTGTAACAGCTTGGAAAGCAAAGATAAAGGACATGTTTGTTAGAGAGGGTAATCTGGGGTAACAGAAGGAGGAAATAAGAGTATTAGCTTGTCAAGAAGGCCTCAACAGTTTGCTCAGCTTGGGGTGAGTAATGGCCTGTGTATTTCTTTAAGCTTTACCTTGCTTTAAAGTGCATTTTTGGTTAACTGAGGCTATTACACAGGCTGCTCTTGGGATACACCGTGACAGGCTGGGCAGCCCAGAGGCAGCGCAGGTGGGAGAGGGACTGAGCTATTCCTGACAGGAAGGGCTGGATGAGCGGGGACTGAGCACGACATATGAGGTCCGGATTGAACATGCAATTGGGCCATTTCTAAAATTAAGAAAAATTAGCTGAAAAAAATGCTTTTAAAGTGTTCGGGAGAGTTCGGAGCAGTTTGGCTGTAGATACACACTTTGTCCCAAGCTCTGGAGTTCGTACCCAGCTTCAAGGAAGACAGCGCGCGGGGTGCTGGCGTATGACCAACTTCCATTTCTCTGTGTGAAGCTGTTGGCCAGACCTTTGCTGGGCAAAGGAAAGCATGTGTGCACCGAGGGACTGTTCTCATACAGATGTGAAAGCTGCATGGGAATACCCTGCTCCGCTTTTTATACCCCCAGACTCTTCCAACTCTAAGTATATCACAATAAGAAACACCTGAATAGCGAAATACTGTTGGGATCCTTCAGTATATTTAAGCTAAAATTAGAGATGCTTCGGAAGCTATTCAAAGAAGAGAATATTCAAATAAAAATGAATTAAAGCACATAAGCAAGTGCCATACTTCAGGGGTCTCAAAGCCCACATCCCACACAGGGCTCAGGGTTGGGAGCAGTGTCCGGACTGTGGCTTTGCAGGCACCTTCCCTGCCCAGGGCAAGAGCTGAGGGCCGCGAAAGCACTGGTCTCCTTCCAAGGGAAGCCCCGACAGTGAAAAGACAGCACTAGCAAAGAGCTTTGGGTACACCACAGCTAGCACAAGGACAATAAAAAGAATTACGGAGCAGATTTTAATGCACACTAAAGAGCATGGACGTATTATATATGTAAATGGGGTTTACTTCTTCCCATTTTTTTTTCCATTAGACTCAACAACTACCTAATTGCTTGAGACAGAATGAGACCAGTAAAGTTTTGGTGGTTTTGTTTGACACTGAAGAACATTTAACCTGAATTTTCAGAGACTTAAATTCTTTTTTTTTTTCCCCCTCCTTCCTACATTAACATGATTTACTAAACATGAGAAAAGCCTCACTCACACACCAGACACAGCCCAGGCTGAGCTCCCTGGGGCCGAGCACCCTCCGAGGATCATTCACGAGATGTGCACAGGGATGACAAGCCTCTTCACTGCCGATGGGGCGAGGGGACAGGAGAGGGGGACACAGCTTTCACTCAGGGGGATGAAGGCAGAGGAGCAGTTATGGGTAGTTGTTGCTCAGCTTTAACTGATGCAGAGACAATGGCCCAAATACACTCGATACGACCAAAGTCCAGTAAAAAACAATGTACCAGTGGCTTGCAACTGTGCAGAGAAGTCAGCAGGAGGGAGGAGGTTTCATATCTACACCCTGCATGAGCACGTAGATGGTGCAACAGTGCTGGAGCAGAGCGCCTTCTCCTTCGGCGAGGCCACTGCCTTCTTTGGGCCACAAAGTCCCCAGAAACAGAGGCAGAATTTGTGCCTGATGCAAACTGGAACCATTGAGAGCCTGTGCCCCCAGTTCTTGAGCACAGCTTAATAATGAATTAATCCCAAAGTGTAATGATCAGTCACTACACTTGTATTTGCAATGAAGGAACCGAGTCGCAGCTTCGCTAACGCATGGGCCCAGGGCTGCAGCCAGGAAGGCTGTGGGAGGGAACGGGAGGGCAAAGTGTTGCCCAGCATCCAAGCCAGGAGCCGGGGAGGGAGGGAGCAACCAGGAGGGAAGAGAAAGCAGCACTCAGTAGCTGTGGGCTTCAGGCACAGACCTGCAGGGACTTTGCCAGATACCCAACCCAGCAAGTGTTTCACTGCTCCAGACCCCTCTGTGCACACAGAAAAGGCAGCCACCACTAAGAAATATAATGCAACTGCTTGAAGAGTAAGTCACACCACAGCACCACTATATTTGGACCTATCAAAAAAAAATGGTAAAAGAAATGCACACTAAAATTAAGTTTACTGTGGAAATAGCAGCTATTGCTCTTCCCGCATTTTCATTGTTTTCTTTAGGCTGGCAAAAGAGCGTTAAGAGCATGCACCAAAGAAACAGTCTGAGTAACAGAGGGATTTTATTTTATCAGGAAAGGAATTGTCTCAGAGGAAGCAGTGGAAGCATCATTACTTGGTAGGGAAGCCAACTTCATGAGCTTGCATTAATTGTTTGAAATTCTGTTCCTGGCATCCCCTGGGTCAGCACTGCCCGACAGAGGAGCAAGAACAGCGTGGTGTGTTTTACAGAGCCAACACGTACAAGTTCATGGACAACAGATTTCTCCAGGAACATCACCTGCACCTGTTGCATGGGGACTCTAGAATCAGTGTCCGATACCGCACATTTATTTAATCTTAGAAATAATCTGTTTTCATTCAAATGGTGTCTTTTCCCTTGGTTTCACCAGGGCAGAGGACCTTGCAGTGGACAGGGCAGTCACAAACCAGCAGAGCTGCGCCCAACATGATCAGCCAGCCTGAGAAGGCACGGCCACGGCACCGGCATGCAAGCGAGAGCTATGATGAGAAGTGCGAGCGGCGGCACGAGACGCGGGAGAACCTGCGGCGGCGAAACAATGTGACAACCTGCCGCCGCCTCGGGAGGGGAGCGGAGGAGCCATCGCAGAGCCCCCGGCAAAGGGAGTTCCTGAGGAGGAGAAACTTGGCGAGCGATGCTGTGAGGACACCGCCAGGACAGGAGCCCAAAGCACGTGTCCCCCCGGACACCTCCTCACGGGTGGATCCAAGACTGTCCATCCTGCTCCAGGTAACACCTGCCCCCGGAGCACAGCTCAATGCTCTGCCTGCTCCAGCTAGCACCCACTCAAGCAACCACAGCCTGTCCACCGATCGCAACAGCATCGGGATCCAAATCAAAGTACAGACAAAAAGTGAGAATGCACCAACAAAAAAGTGCATTTCCTTATGAACTGCAGAGTCGGGCACAGGTAAACGCTGTCGCCTCCCTGCTGGCATGCTCCTCTCCTGTTTTCCAAACCCTGACCCAGACAGAAATGTTCCACCATTCCTCCAAGTAAAACCCCATATCCTAGCTGCCAGATTGCAGTTTTGCACTTGCAGAAATTATTTTTACCCTTGAAAACTGAGGTCTAAATACTGGGCTTCCCTCCATCACCTTCACTGTTAGCAGGACGGGTGCAGGAATTAGGAGACTCCCTGGTACTCATTCCCTACCCAGCGCTGCACAGCTAACAGCAACCCAGAGGGCTCACTGCCTTGAATAACATCTACAGAAAGATGCAATGCCAAACACCCCAATCTGAGAACCAAACAGATTTCCTTCTAAACTTGTATCCCGGGCAAAATGAATAATCCCCTGGTATGCTGTGAGTTCATCCTAGGGGCTTCGCAAACCTCTGTGAGCGGAGAGAGTTGAACGCGAGATGGCTTTACGCAGGCACACCCTCAAGCTCCCTTTGCAGCGCAAGAGCGTGCAGAGCAGTTACCTGCCTCCTGCTGCCATTCGGTTCACTGGGTTTAATCACCCACTAGACAGCAGGAATCTGCAACAAGCATTTACACGCACACAGCCCATGCATGGTGCCTTCCCCTGTTTGCTTTTGCAGAGATAACAAGAGTGGGAGGCTGCTGGGGCAGAGGGCGATGGGGCGAGCACCCCACTGCCCCAGCCCCACCGGGAAGCCAGTGCCGAACAGGTACCTGGTACCTCTGCTCCAAGGCAGCCAAACGGTAGCAAAGACACAAGCCAGGACCCAGCTCCCTGCCACCAAAAATCCTCATCTTTTCCAAAGACATCTCAAGACGCTTTGGGGAGGGTTCCTTTTTCTGTTCTGCTGTCCCCCCTCCAGAAGCCAGCAGGGTTTCCCCCACTTCCCCACAGAGCTCTGGAGCTGCTGCAGCCACATCAGCAGATCCTTGTGGATTTGCCATGGTTTCTTGGCATCTCCCTGATGCTCTTCACCCAATCACTGCGTGGACAAAGCCTGATCCAGCCAGAGCCCATTTTGTAGAGATGCTGACTCAAGCTGCCCTCTCGTTCCAGCACCCACGGAGCTGCCCCACGTTCCCCCCTGCGCACTCCCCGCTCAGCCTCAGCGCCCCCCTCGGCGTTTCAGTAGAAGCTGTCCCCAAGCGCGGTGCCTCTGTGAACACCCAAGGTAGGTGAGGATGCTCAGGTTTCCCAGCACAACGGCAGCCGTGGCATTTCCCTCCCACCTTGAAGTCTCCATTGAGCAGTTTGCGATGCGAGCTGGTAGCTCCCCTCAAAGCTGAGCTCCCTTGCCAGCAGCCCCACATCTACACTAAGTTTCACCATCCCAGTCTGAGTTTCCCCTGCAAACTGCAGGCGTTAAGAACATTTTTCCTGTGGAGCGATAATCCAGCCCAGCCCACGGTTAACAACCCATGCTGCTGAGCTGCTGCTCTGCCCCACGGCTTCCCTGTAAGGGCCCCAGATTATCCAGAGGGCTGGGGCTGACCTCAGCCTGTGGGATTACTTAACTTCTACTTCTTGGTCCATCTGAGCAGGACCCTCCTCTGCCTTTTGTCCCCATTGAGTTGTGTTACTGGATGCTGTGTAAACAACTGCTCTCCAGCTTAGAGGCAATGCCACCTCTCGAGACAGCCGAGATGGACGCTCAAACAGAACTTCACGGTCCGTGGGATGGGGGGATCTGTCACATCCTTTCGCTTTGCTTTCACAGGAACCCAGACCCTCACAAATCCAAGCACAGGCGTGAAAGACTCGAGCCAGCAGACAGAGTAAGACAGTCCTCCCCTCCCTCCCTGGGCTGTGAATTCGGGTACCCGCAGGGTAGCAGCCTCTGATGCCCAAGCCCAAGCGCGTTTCACCTTGGCGTGTACAAATTCCTTCAGTGTACAAATATACCCGTTCTGCTGGGCTGGGGCAGTGGCTGGTGTCCAGGGACTGCTCCAGACCCCGCATTGCACTCGCCTCAGTAACACACTTTCTTTTTTATTTTAGTTGTGGAATAGCAGTTTTAAATAAGGTAAGCAAAACACAGATAATAGCTAGCCTTGAACTCCTGCAAATTAGATCAGTTTCTAAACTTTCTGACCAGTACATTGACTGGTGCTAAATTTCTGTAGTTTCCAAAATGATGACTCTGCTCCTATAGGCGAGAAAGGCACTTCTGTCCCACAGGTATCTCTACTCTTCTCATTCAGCAGCTGCCCTGATTTGATACCCGACATGGCAAAGATGCCATAACTCCAGTGCTGTAAGAGTTGCTGCAGAAAATATTTTCACTTCCCTGGAAAAAACAAACAAACGCATCCCAGCAGGCTCTCCTCCGCCACCCAGACATAGGCTGTTAACTTCAGTTTTATTTCAAAATATTTGGATCTTGTAGCCAGTTCATAAAATGTTTACACACTGAAACAATCCTACCATTTTTAAACACTTCCCCTTTCCCTTTCAGGAAATGGTGCAGCTGTCCAACTACCTGAAGGTAGGTACCAAATATTGTACGTAACCACCGGGAAAGCAAGTCTTCAGCCAGTACTACACCGCTTTTAAAATTATAATTAAATAAAGAGGTATTACATACTCAATTTTCACATGGCTAAGAAAGCCTACAGGCAAGCCACTGAGCCCAAAGACTTGTCTGAAACTCCCAAGCAGATGAAGCCCTGACCCCGAGCTGGAGGTGGGAGCCGGGCGGTCCCCGCCAGCTCTGGGGGCCCCCGCCAGCTCCAGGGGTCCCTGCTGACCCACTCTCCCCTTCCCGCAGGAGGCCCTGCACCGCGAGCTGCTCCTCAAGCAGAAGATGGTGATTTTGCAGGAGCTTTTCTCCACGCTGCTGCAGGCGTCTGAAAAATCCTGGCAGGTACCTGAGAGCTGCAGGAGGCGATTCCTGCTGGGGCTGAGGGAGGTTTTGCCTCAGTGGGACCCAGCTTATGTGCAGAAGCCAGAGCTCCCCACGGGTCTCACCCTCTTTCCAGGAGCTCAGCTCTCGCTCTGCCCGGCTTCGGGGCTTTACAGGCTTGGAGATGTCACAGCACTGTCCCCTAGCAGACAAGACATTGAGCAGAACCCTCCACCTGCAAGTAGCTGCTTGCCCTGCCTCTCTCCTTGCCGTCACCTTGCTTTTTAGGGAGGGTTGAACACAAACTCAGAAGTTAAGGGATCACTTTGCTTGAAGTTTTTCCTTTTTGAGCCCCAAAACGTTGTTATAAAATGTACTTTGCTTTCAGACCAACAAGAAGTGTAAAACCCGTTTCTTCTGTAAGGTTGTTGGTTTTTTTCCTTTTTATACTTGCCTTTCCCACTTTTTCTTAAATAAAAAGCACACAGAGCTCTAAAAGTGGGAAAAACAATTAAATGGAAACAAACAACCATCTTGCACCAAATTTTCTTTCCTAGGCAAAATGAGTTTCAAATATTTTCAACCAATTTTTTTTTTTCTTTTTTTGGCAAAATGAAAATTTTAGATGCACCAAACTGATGCATCCAAGTGCTGGTAAACACCGTGTTGGATGGGGGAAAGACAGATTGTTTCTTAATCTGGGAACACAAGGCCTAAAAAACCCCACCCAGCACACACAGCTTCCCTGCTGAGCTCCTGGCCACCCAGGCTGCTCCTCACCAGGACACGCAGGGACATCCTCTGCCCCGGCTCCTGACGGGGATGTGTTCGGGGCGCCAAACACAGGTCAGGGAACCCAACGCCACGATGCTCTGGCCCATCTGCTTGGCCTCAGGTGCTCTGCTGAATCGGGGCCCTGCATCAAGCTATTTCCCCACAGCTCAAACAAAATCCTCTGGGCAGCACTGAAAACCAGGGCCCCTTTTTTTTTTTTTCTTTCAGGAGGTAAAATTAAGGTAATACATTTTATGCAACACATGAAGTGTTTTATATAGGGTTATTAAATCAAGTATTAATTTACAGTTCATTGTGCTATTAAAAAAAGTGGTTTGAAAGTTCTGTTGGGGCAGAAAAGCGAGTGATTGGGTGAGATGGTGCAGGAAACTTGTGTTAGATGTACTGCGGTTAGAAATTTCCGCCTTCGCTTGCTTCTTCAAATATAATTTGAGCAGGAAAAAACACCCTGACACACTCTGCAGGAAGTAGCCATGAAACCTCAGATTAGAAACAGGTGGGTGCACTTTGCTTCTTGCTATCTCTGCTACAGAAGAGACTTTGCTGCTGCCTCTCGTGCTCAGCCTTTCATCAGACTAAAAATTAACTCGCCGCTGGCACTAGAGCCAACAGGGCAAATGAGGCAGATGCTGCCTGCTTGGAGGGGTCCCCGGGAGCTGCGCCGAGGGAGGGAGGCAGGGGGCAAAGGGGCTTCTCCGGGAGCTACAGACAGGTCCTATACAATAATGCTGTGCTGTGGAAATCGACGGTTTGTTGCCCATTTCCATGCCCAGGTGAGATACCAAATGCTTGTTGCAGAGGCTTTTTAATCCATTCCAATATTTTGGGTTTCAGAGAAGCGCAATTCATATACTTGAATGATCTGGCAATAACTCTTGAAATGGCCACAGCATCATTTTTGAGATGCTGCTTGTGTTCCTGGGTGCCCCTGGTGCGATGGAGCAAGCAAATACTCTGCAGGAGGACGGGGTGTAGTTAAACTGAAAGGATAAAGCATTTGGTTCTTTCCCCCTCCCACGATTTTAATTCTAGGTTAGAGACACCTTCCTATCACAGGTCTGTACCTTAAGTCCTCCATCTGTTGTAAAACTTGCTTAGCTCATTCAAAAACGCTGCCAGATGAAGGAAACTAAGTAAGCCTCAGTTATTAAGAGTAATTAGTTTTAAGCAGTTCTCTTCTTTAAGAAGAAATTTGCTACTTTAACATATTTTCTTCCCTGCCTGACCACTGAAGTTGAGCCTGACTTTTGGAAGTACCTTGCAGCTCTGCGGAGTTTAAGCTCTTTGTCATTCTCAGTGCATTCCTACTACGATATGGACTTCTTTTCCTAGCACAAGCATCACGTTTGGGAAAACTGGAAGCCTTCCAGACACAGCATTTACTATTACTGCTTTAAACCAACCATTTAAAATTACTAAGGGAAGGAGTATTAGAGAATTCACAGAACACAGGACAAGCAAAACACTACAGCTGTCAGCCAAAACCAGTTTAAAATACTTATATGGCACTTAAATGACAGCAGTAGAGAAATGTAGAAGAGTTTGAGAGAGGTTTTGAAGCTGCCCATTCAGGTAACCTCCAGTCTCTGCAGAAGATGGCTACAGAGGATTCAAACCCAGTATTTGCAAGAGTGGGCGTATTTTGAGCATGTTAGCCCTAATCCCATCCTCCGCGTGGCTTTCAGTGGGTGTCTTTGGGCTCTCTCACAAGGGGCAGTGCGGGGATCCCCAGGTGGGGTTCAAACAGCATCACCAGAGACACGGCAGAGAGAGGGAAAACCACCACGGGGATAGCGGCTATAGGGTTCTGTTATTGTTTTGTTTAGGTGTGGGTGGGGGGTTGTTTGGTTGTGTTTGGGGGGTTGTTTTGGTTTTGTTTTAGTGTTTTTATGTCATTTTGGTTTTGTTGTTTGGTGGTGGGTTTTTTTTGATAAAAACAGCCCCTTTCATGTAGATAATCATCAACACAAGGGCTTGACCATGATTTGCTCACGTAACTTTTCTGGTCAGAAGCATAATTGCTTATGCCCTCCCACGTACGTGCACACACTCACCCCCCACTGCCACGCTGTTCTGGTAACAGCCCTAACAGACAGCGTATTCCATTTAGGGAAATCTTTATGGTTTTTTGCCAATTTATAAGCTGCATCTCCATGAAAGGAGTTTGCCAGCACATTTCTGCTCTCACGCGTAGGAAGGGCCTGGTGCTCTGCTGCCTTGTACTTTGCAAAGTCATTCACTTCTGTGCACAACTGCCGTACCACCACCACTCTCTAACGTGAGCCTTTGCAGACAGCACAATAAAACAAAGTGCAGAGAAAAACTTGGCATAATATTTCACATATAAAAATGCTTTTCAGAATTCCACCTACTTTCTAACAGGACAGAGCCTTTATTGTTTTGTACCAACAATGGAATTGGGAAGATTTATTCTTTGGGACTGTAAACTTACTGCTGTGCAAATTTAAACAGCTCTAAGACACCAGAGAATCTGGTTTTGCTTGGGTCTAACAGCCATTCCTGTAACATCAAGGAGTTGCTTTTTCAGAGGCTTGACTTCAAACAGGAATAAGCAGAGAGGATACAGGCATTCTCAGTATCGGTGGCGGAAAAACAGCCTACGTGAACTCTTTGCTAGAAATTTTATCTGAATTTGCATGCAGTCTGGTTTCAGAAAACCTAAGAAGCCTGACTAACACTGAGAAGAGATTATAATAAGGCAAATGAATCACCACTGTTGCCCTCTATCCCCCTGCCCAAATGCTAGTTGTTGCAACGCAGGCCCAACCTATTTCCTAAGGGAACCAGCAAGACAAGACTTTAGCACCAGCCGGAGCTTTCGGGAGGCACGTTGCAGGAGGGACCACCGGGCAGGGAACAGGGCTGTACGCGGGGCCGGGCGGCAGCTATGCTTCTGCCAGCCCCAGCCAGACTAACCTGAAATCCCCTCGCTCTTAACTTCTCATCTTGCTCAAGTACCTGCACTCAGTAACCAGAGAAACTGCCTCAGGAGAGTTTTTCAATGCATAAAAGTCTTACTTCCCCTACATCCCATTTATTCTGAGATTGTGAAGGGCTTATTTGAACTCCGAGCATTGAAAAGACTTGGACCAAATTTACCCACAATCTTATAGACGAAGAAAAGGGAGAAAGTGAATCAAAACACAAGCTAACGAAACATTGGGGGCATATTGTATAGTTCATGATTCCACACATTGGTTCAATTGTTTTTTTCCCCAGGGTCAGCTGAACGAAGATAAACTGAAGTGTAAACTAAGGGCACTTGAAAATCAGCTGCAGGCCTGCACCCAGGTAATGTCTGATTGCTGAGAAACAAACATGGGTGAAGAAAGGCATGAAAAGAAAAGAAAATACTGAACCATGTAATTAGGTCGGGTCTCAGTTTCTAGAGCAATCTGATTAGATACGGATCTGAAAACGATTTTTCCTCTTTGCTGAAGCAATGCTTCACAGCAAATTAGCAGGAGCATTTACACACTCTAGATTTGCTAATATTCAGGCTTAGCAAGATTAGGAATATGTCAGATAAAACCCTTCAAGCACTTTAATTCTTCCTTTAAAGAGTTACTCAAAGGAGTGTGTGAAGAAGATCCTGATAGAGATGGAGGACCAGAAACAGACCTACGAGCAGAAGGCAAAAGAGGCTCTTCAGAAGATGCTGGAAGATAAGCTCCAAACAGAGCAGCAGCTGCAAAACTCACAGGTAAACAACATGTTTTACACCTGGCTTTGCTTTAACATAGTCTCACTGCGACAAAGGCCCCCACGTTTCAGGGAAAGGTGATTACTAGCTCACCATTAGCAACAAAGATGCAAAAATACCATTTTTTAGCTACTGAGCAAAGTCCAAAGCAGCTTAGTGGCAACCTGTGCTCATTTTGCGAGCCACACATCAGGTTATTAAAAACAGCACACAGTTGGGGAAATACACTGCTGTTTGGCAGTTTTAAGTGTAATCCCTTCTCCTCCACCATCCATTTGTCCCATTCCCTGCTCTGCACACACGCAGGCAGCAACAAGCCACTCACACAGCCGTCCAGGGCACGGGGTCTCCAGAGACACTTTTTCTTGTTACTCTTTTATATGAAAATGGATTTTGCCCAAGAGGTAGCAATTTGCTTTGACCCACAGGATAACTGGTATTTTCAGAAAAGCAAGTAAATCTTATCACAAATACTACCAGGCTTCTAAATCCTCCCGGCAGCACGGGAACTCGGGTTCCACAGCGAACCCTCTGCCCGTGTTCACTCTGTCCATCAGATGGCATCAGCCCCACACAGGTTATTATAACCCCGGTGCCGGAGGCGGCAGCTGCCCCAGCCCCGCACACAGGCTGGCTCCTGTGAGTGCCCACGGGTGTTGTTCAGGGCATGGTCCCGCCAGGCTGTGGGTCACAGCCCACCCGTGGGTCCTCACTCTCCTCTCCAGAGAAGCCTGGCAGCAACGAGAGAGGACCTGGCCTTCTGGAAAGAGCACTACACCATGCTCAAAGCCGAACTGACCAAGATGACCACGACGCACACCGAGCTCGAGAACAGCTTCCACAATTTGCAAAGCGAACTGCAGGTACATAAATTCTCTGTGGGAACAGCATCCACAGGAGTTTGCATTTCCCGATTTGCAAGGAGGGAAGCCCCCAGGTTGAGATCGCTATATAAAACAAAAAAGGCCCCTTTGATGAAGCACAGCAGCCATATGTGCTACCCGGTCCTCAGCTTGGGGCTGCCTCTCGCTGACGGAAAAGCAGCGATGCCCCGGGCTCACCGTCTGTCCATGGCACAGTGCTGGGGCTGGGCTGATGCCACGGCTTTTCTCTCCCCCAGCGAGCAGCCGGGCAGAATGAGCAGCTCCATCAGGCCCTGCGCAGCCTGCAGAGTGAGCACGCCACGCTCCACCGGCGAGCCAGCGCCTTGCGGGAGGACAACGACCGGAAGGCAGAGCACATCAGCACCATCGAAGGTATCATGTGCACGGGAATGGTGGAGGGGGTCTGTCCTCCCAACAAACAGAGGATATATGGAAAATACTCTTAAAATCCTGCTCCTTAAAGCCAAGCACACACAAATGCAAAAGGCTCTCTCTCTTTCAATGTGTCACACATCTCAGCTTGCCAAGAAAGCCTCTGGTTTCCAAAGGGTTCCTAAAGTCGTTTCTAACTAGATTAAAGGACCTCAGAGAAGTCAAGTGACTTTGCTAGAAGAAAGGATGGAATGGGAGACCTGAAAAAAGAAAAAAGATGAGTCCTCAGCTTTGATGAGGACTTTAGCATCCTCTGTCAGATCCATCAAACACAGAAATACAAGCCTGTGCAGGTGGCGAGGCAGCACCTGTTACTGTCTGAGCTCTCTGCATGGTGGGGGATATTAGCAGCATATAAACACATGCTAATAGTGTCTTAAAAGACCAGTTCAGCTAGAGACAAGGAGACTTGAACAGCTAAAAATCCCATCCCTTCAGAGAAGAAAGTCCAGTGTAGCCAACAACATCCAGCCCACTTTACACATCTGGAGAAAGTTGCCATCCTCACATAAAGATACACAGAGATTTATATCAACCTTGATCTTATTATTATTTCAGAAAAATTGCAAAAAGAACAAAATCAGAAGGTAACACTGGAGGCAACGGTCAGCCACTTGCACAGTAAGTGACACGAAGACATGCAAAGTAAGAGACCTGCATTAGCGCTGCGGAGAGTAACTGTGGCTTTTCATGTTCACAGACTTGATACAGAAACAGAGCAACGAACAGAAGATCCGGGAGATGACAGTGCAAAGGAAAGGTCAGCAAACTTTGTAACTCCCACCTAGCAATCCTCTCCCTGGACACAGGAACGTTAGACCTTATTCTAGGAGAAGTCTCCATTGGTTTGGAATAAAGGATTATTTTAAAGCTGCACAAAGCGAGTTATTATATTTTCCTAGTTAACATTAAAATGTAAGTGTATTTATGATGGCAAAGAGCATAAAAAATAAATGGATTTCATTGCAAATTCTACTTCAGTGACTATGCCATTTTTTTCCCCAAGCAAAGTACATTCCAGTTTATAATTGCAACTATAGCCATACCTGAAAAAAATAATAAAAAGTATTTTAAGTTTCCCTCCCTTCCATTTCTGGCAACTACTTAGAAATATTCCTCTAATGATGATTAACTTGCAGCTACAGCAGAGGCAGGCCTATGATAACTAACTCAGCTCCTGTGTCCTCTGCTGTGTGCATAGCACACAAATATTATCTTTAAACTGTGCTGAGTAAACAAGATCTAAAGCAAACTGAAAGCCTGGACCTGTTTCTCATCAGAAGCCTGACTGTTTTCTAGACCAGGTTTCCACCACGCAGACCCCACCTCTCACTCCTGCCAAGGAAAAACAAAACGCTCTGTTAGAGCTCCCCGAGGAGGAGGAGGAAGAAAGTCTGAAGGATGAGATGCAGAAAAGGACATCCCAACTTACAGCAAAGGAAAATGAGGTGAGGAAGTCACTGAATCCCCTGCTGGGGAGCGAGCTGCCAGTGTAACTGCTCCAGCAGCACAACACAAAGATCCTGGAAGCAACTTGAGCTTAGTATCTCCTCTAAGGATTATATCTGCTGAATTTTTATCCTGATGCCAGCCTCACCTAAACCCCCGATGCAGCATCTGCGTACAACAGCTGGGCACCAGCAGAGCCCTCTCCATACAAACCCATTTCTGCTCTGACAGACAGCAGGGTCTCACCAGTCTCACAGGGAAAAGCCAAAGCCACACTTTAAGAGCTGAAGCCCTGAGCACAAAGGAAGGAGAGGAGGAAAATAAAAGGCTTGCAAGTTATCAGGAAAGGTCTGCTAACAGAAGCAACGCCCTTACAACTGGGCTGCAAAAAATTTCAAAGCTTTCCAATCTCATACACACTTTCCCATATAAGAGACTGTTTTCAAGACACAAGACTCGTATCACAAACCGTGCCCTCTGCCAACCAGCAGCCCCACAGTTCTTAGAAAGGATTTATAAAAAAGGATTTATAACTTACTGTAGCAGAGCTTAGAGTCACACAGGAGAACAGCTTGTCCCACTGACCCACGCTGGTGAGTGCACCACCACCATCAGGCATCACCCAGCATCACCTGGGGAAGGGCTTTGTAAAGCACAATCACAGCAAAGGGAACACCTGAGGGGGGCCCAGCTGCCCCCACGGCAGCTCTTGCAGCCTCCGGGCTCAGGCAGTCTCTTTCCACTGCCGCCGCGCTGCTCGCAGGGAAGGCAGCGGGGTCTCACGTTCAGGAAAAAAGGCGCTCCCTGGGTTTTGGGGTTGCACAGTGCAACCAAGGTGTCTGTCCCATGTGTCCCGGGTTCAGGGGGCTTATGGGACTCTGCAACTGCTCCCACAACCAGTGAAATGCAGACTGAGTTTCAAAATGAGAGGAAAAGCCTGCCACAAGTTTGCACTCCAGGTCTTCTTCCTGACCTGCACACACCTGTGGTCATAAAAAATAACTATTGCTTTTTTCTTCCATGTAGCGTGAAAGATGACAACAAAGTCACAGGATGGAAACTGACAGGGTATTGCCTCTGTCACCACATTCCCAGTAACACTGACATCTGCTCTGTCCCCCATAGGCACATATGGACATACAGGTAGCAGAAGTGAAAATCCCCCGTCACTGCAGTGACAGTGCATGGGTGAAGCGCTGCAGCCGCTGCGGGAGCTCTGCTGGTCTTGGTGCGTACAAGAGTGAGGGGATCCCTCCTGCTAACAGCCCCTCGCTCTGCTTGCAGTGCATGGAGCTGCGCTCGGAGCTGGAGGCCCTGAGCGAGGAGTACCGCTCCTGCCTGACCAGGCTGCGCCAGTGCCGGGACGAGCTCAACCACTTCCAGAGCAAGCAGGCAAAGGTGGGAGGCATTCCTCGCCCCGACTCCCAGTGCTTCCGGACCGAGGCTGTGGATTGGTCTGGGGAAAATTCCTGCATTTATTTGTGCAGTGCAGAAAGATGAATGACATGTTTGCTAAGGATGAGATGAGAAGTTTCTTCTCCCCACCAATTTCCTAGTAACACTTGTTTCTCCTTGCAGAGACGGCGCGGGCACTGGATCCCTCTCCTGGTGGCAGTGATAGCAATGGCCATAGCCACCTTCCTCGCAACTTACAGACCATGAAGGACCTTCTCGATGACTGACCTCACTGCAGGAACTGACTTCTGCTTCACCAGCAGCAACACACCCTCGCTGCAGTGCACCTTCTGCTGTTTCCTACTTGTTTGGTTCATATCCTGAGCTGGTCTCACTCCAAACTCCCACAGCTCCAATAAAAGCTGGGAGATCTTCCCTTTCTTTGGCTGCTTTGGTTATTCTGCGTCAGTTGAAGTTTGTGCTGCCCAGTCCCCGTGGCGCTGAGGGACAAAGCCACTCCAGCTGCTGCTGTTGGGGCTCATGGTGGGCAGGAGGGACAAGGGCATCCCGTGCCCTTGGGATCCAGCCTCCCTGATTTTCATGCCCGGCAACTGAGAGGACTACATAATTGTCTTCCTTTATTTATTCCTCCCTAAATGCAAGATATTCAACCCTGGACCATCTCTACTAGTGCCTGACAAAGAAACCCAGCTCAGGGAGGCTTTTTAGCACAGTCCTCGTGGGCCCAGTTCAGCCAACCACTCTGTGAGCCTGTCTCGTGGCCAAGCGTTCCCACAGCCACCTCCGCTTCCCCTCCACTGCCAGCACCAGACATGAGTTTTAAGCCCCTTTTGGAGCTGTACTGTCCAGCTGTTACGGTAGCAATTGCCCCTCGTCCAAGCGCAGGCTCAGCTATGAGGCGGTGCGTGACACCACGTTGCACAAGTAGTAAATATGATATGGAGCCTACTTCACAAATTCAAAATGCTGTGGCATTCAAATTTTTTATTAATCCTCAGCTGTTCGCAGTAAATAAATACACCCTGACTTTATAAGGCACACTGCAGTGAGGACGGAGGCTGCAGAGCAGCTGTGAGCACGCACATCCACATGCTGGTCTTCTGGGCAGTTCCCGTGTTTGATTTGCAACTGGCCTACGAGGTCTGGGGCCTGAGATCGTCACAGTTCAGCCTTTGGCGCTCAGGGGCCTCTTGAGAGCCTCAGTAGGCCACACACAGAGGAACTGATCTCTTGCTTTGGTCCCTGATGCAAATGAGAAATAGGCCAACAAAGTCTGAGTTTGTATTTTACAAGGCAACTGCTGGAAGAGACACCACCTCGCAAGAAATGCAGAGATCTACAAAGTCACTCTGCGTGCTGAAGGCTTCCTTCAGCTCACCGCACCAAGTGTCCAGCACCTCCTTCAGCTCTGTGCAGAGGCTCTCCGGGATGCTGAAGGAGTAGATCTGGACCCTGAGACCATCCCTTATCCTGGGGCAGGAGGCCTGGACCGTGAACACCCTCAGCGGCGTCATCCCCAGGCAGTTCTCAGCACCCTCCTCCGCAGCGAAGGTGTACGCCGCCGGGTAGCCCAGCAGCACCCCGACGATGGTGCAGAGGTTCCAGCCTGTGGGGACAACCTCGCTGGAGGACACAGGGCTGGTAGCAGTGGCCTCGGCGGCCTCTAGATGGGCGAGGAGGGCGGTGAGGTGGCCCCTGATGGCCTCGGCTTCCACTGGCCCGCAGAGAGCCGGGCACTGCTGCCCTGCTGAGACATCCATGAAGGGCGCAGGGTGGGCGCGCAGCACGGCCGCCAGCCTCTGCTGGGCCAGCCCCGGGTGCAGCAGCAGGGCCCAGCCCTTCATGCCCAACAAGTGCAGGCGCCGCGGGGCCAGCCCGGCCTCCATTAAGCGGTCCAGGTACCGCCGCAGCTCGGCGGGCCCCGCCGCGCCGCAGTCGTACAGCAGGGCCGGCTTCAGCCCCGCCGCCACCGCCAGCACCTCCCCGGCTAACTGCAGGGCCCGGGCCGCCGGCAACCGCCACCGCCGTCCGGCACCCAGCTCCTCCCGAGCCGCCGCCACCAGCCGCGGCGCCGACAGGGCGCTGCCCGCCGGGGCCTCCGCCTCCTCCCCGGCCGCCGGGCCCATGGCCGCCGTACGCTGAAAAGAAGCCACCGCCGGGCCTAAAGCTTCCGGGGCGGCCTCGGCGCTGGCGTGGGCGGTGATCCGGGGGCGGAGCGGTTGGGTCACGCCTGGAAAGGCCGCTCCGCCCCGGTCTAGGCCTGGGTCCGGGCCCGCCCGAGCCGAGCAGCCTTCGCGGGCGGGCCCGGGCCTCAAGGGGGAAGCAGGCCGCTGCCCTTCCCCTCAGCTTTCAGAGTGTGTTTTCCGCCTCAGGTGTTTATTTTACACATATATGCGTGTTTGTTGTGTGTATACATACATATTAAATAAAAATTAAAAAAGCACACTGGAAGAAGTGCCAGGCTCCCATCTACAAAGCAGCTAAAGAGAGAAATAAAGCTAGACACAGCAATATTCTCCAGGTGGTTTTAATAGAGCACAGATTAATTCCCCCCCATCTAATGATCAAGTATTTATATACAATGTTATCAATAGCGGATTAAAAAAAATTTTACAGAATTGAAAATCTGATTCATACGGCAAACAGCTGAAAACAGGAGCCAGAGGTATTCCTGCAATCCCCTCTGTTTTAAACACTTTGAAACCAAAAGCACCACGGACTGCTGAAAGTGAATCCGATGACCAGATTTACAGATTTTATTCAGATTTAGGCAAGGCACTCGTTAAGAAACACTTTTCCATATGTACAACATGAGAAGCCATGGGGCAGAGCAGAGGGCCTGTCACTGTGCGGGGAGCGGCTGGGCCATGTGCATGGCGGGGGCCTGCATGGGCCACCCCTCCTGGTGGTTCTGCAGCAGGCGATACAGCTGCTTCAGGTGGGCCACGATGTTGTCCTTGATGTCGGGCGTAGAGATCTGGAGCCGCACACTGCCGCTGTCAAAGGAGCGCGTGAAGTCACCGGAAAACATTTCGTAGATCATCCGGGCCACAACTGGAATGACCTGTTTAAAAAGTCAATTTTTTTAGCCTAACGGTCGCATGGTATATTCCTGTTATTTTGCAGAAATCCCCTGCCCTGCATGCAAGGGATGGTTTCCACAATAACCTGAAGCGCACTCGCAGACCGAAGCTATTTGGCACACGTAGTGTTTGTTATTTGCCATGACAAAACCCACCAGCCCTGTTGGGATTTCCCGGTGTCAGTAACCGCAACAGAGAAGAACAGGTCTCTGGTATCCGTGGGCATTGATCCAGAGCCAACGCACGGCCCAGCAAGGCTGGCGCATGTCACTTCAGCTCTTACCTGAACCACAATCAGCTTCCTCTCCCTGGGTTTTCCATCAGGCCATTCTTCTCCAAAACAGAAGTAGATCTCATATGGTGGCTGTTTCTCAATTTGTCCTTTCTGATGGGCAATGAGCTCTAGGAAGAAAAGCAGAACACTGTGGGGTTGTCCTCTTCATTTAGAAACACTCATCACATCCCACCTCATTATATCATCCCAGATCTTACCTACACACTGTCCTTTGCCAGAGCCACATCTTACACGTACACAATTACAGCTCGTTTCTTTAACAGCAATGCCCACCAATGTTTTCCGGAGCATTAAATGAGTGCACATTCACTTCCTTCTGATGCGCACCTGCTCCATGGCCACTGAAGGCGGGGAAGCAGTGGCCCCTACCCAGGCTCCATGCAAGAGCACACTAACAGGTGGATCCAGTCTGAGACCCAGTGCAGACCACCCTTTCCAATAGTGCCACCAAGTGCACAGACCACTATGCAAAGCTATTTTCTAGAAGCAGAAGCT
Organism: Rissa tridactyla; assembly: GCF_028500815.1. Lineage (NCBI taxonomy): Eukaryota > Metazoa > Chordata > Aves > Charadriiformes > Laridae > Rissa > Rissa tridactyla. Next base: position 6,193,754 of record NC_071486.1, read on the forward strand.
ACCTACCGCTTAGGAATGTTTCCAGACAGAAGAGTTTGACTTTCTTTTGCCTCTCGATCAAATTTGGTGTGGTAGAGGAAGGCGCACAGGGACCAGACCAGTACACCTTACACTGGCAGAGCCGGACAGCGTAGATGGCATGGCCGCTGACCTCCAGGATCAGTCCCCTGTCCATAACATCCAGCAGCCGACTTGTGAAGACCTTCTGCCTTTCATTGGTGATTTGCTCTGTTCCTGGAAACTTTACTTGCTCCAAACTAATAGGCCCAAATAGCTCTTCCTGGTCTGGCATAGGACCCAGCTCTCCGTAGAAAAGTCTGCATCCCTGCGGGTTGCTTACAGTCGTCGTTGGTCCAGTCTCCTTTCCTCGATATTCAAACTTGATTTCTAGGTCTGTCACTGAGAGAGAAACTGTCAGTATGGCTTTTCCTGGACCTTTGTGTGTACTGTATCAGCAGAAGAGACATGCCACACAATTCACGCTTACAGTCACAGAGGTGTTTAAACTATACACAGCTCTCCATGCTAACAAGCAAACAGCCACAGGAAAAAAGTCAAAACACTTTTTTTTTTTTTTTTTTTTTTAAAGTGCAACGACAGAAGCACTACAAATTCATATACGTACTTGGCAGAGAGCTGATCCAGAGCTCAGGGCTGCTGAAGAAGTCATGCTGCAGCGCAGTTGGGGGCATTTCCATATCTAGAGGTTCATTCTTTGGCCACACAGCTTCAGGGCTGCAGTTTTCTGCACTGGCTGGAGCCATTGGAGAATCTACAGAAAGGAAACAATTCTTCAATAACTTTTTATTTCAAGCGTGCACCAATTTACAAGCAAATACCTTCACCAATACATTAGTCTATGCCACCAACCATTGATATTAAGAAATGGAAATGTCTCTTGAATAGGGACATGCTGAGATTGATTCAGTTCTTCCTCTTCTTCCTCATCAAGATCATTATCCTTTTCATCCCATGGAGCTGAGCCAGTGGAACCTGCAAACAAGCACATCTTTGTGGGCAGTCGATCAGGGTGAAACACGGCAGTGCATTTCTTGAAAAAATATTGTAAACTTCGTATTAGCTTTGCAGAATATTGGAAATTTACTTGTGTATTTTCACAGAATAGTTTGGGTTGGAAGGGACCTTAAAGATTGTCTAGTTCCAAACCCATTTTCTGAATGTAATTTTTTTAAAAAAGGAAAAATCTGATCTGTACAACATACTATTTTCAATTTAGTTCAGTATAATTCTAGAAAGCTAAGGAAACAGATGAACTATTGCCAACATTGGCCTGTTTAGCAGAAAACACGCAACAGTGTACAGCTTTATTTTTTTTAGTACAGGCACACTATGGTTCAAAGTCCTCCTGCTTTCAGTGCAACGGGGCTTACACACAGCAGCTGCTTTCTGCCACGCACAAAGGCAGCTTGAGAGTTAATGCCGCGGAGAGAAAGGAACTTGCATTGGACGAGGCCTGCTCAGTAACCAGCCCTGTGTCAGCGAGGCCCTCACCTGGATTAATGATTGATCCCTGGGACTGCGGGATATCGCACACTTCATAAATTTTAATAGGATTCATGGGCACCTCCTTGGTGCCATCATATATCAAATTAAATTCCCGGCTTTTGTTAAGAGCACATCGGAGCTGGGCTTTCCACTTTGCAGGGTCTGGCTCATCGACTCCTTCCTGGTACTTTCCCGTTTCCACAGCCCAAGCCTGGGGACAAAGTACACTGGCTCAGTCCAGCCCTCCCAACAGAGCAGCTTTTATCAGAAATCAAACTTCCAAACAAATTCACTGTAAAAGCCTTCTCTTGCAGAAGTCTTAACTACAGCTCTTCTGATAATAACAACAGACATTCCTGCTTTAATGCTTTTTCCATTGAAAGAAAGGGGAGGAAAAAAAGATGTAAATTCAAATTTCAAAAAAACATTAGCAATTCTGAGCATGCATCTTCATACAAGTTAAGAAAGGATAAATTGTACAAGACTGTGCACTGAGTTTCTCTAGGTGTCTCAGGTTCCATACCAAAAGTCAGTTTTGACAGCAAGCCATGCCCTGCCTAGGAGGAATGGACTCGGTTAAAACGGAGCGGAAGAGCAGCCACAGACATCCAGCTGGCCCTCTCCCTCACTCACCCCAACATCAGACTATCAGTCCACGATCCCTCCAAGGCAGAGGAGGTCAGAGATTCCCCAAAGGAGCGTAGGAGTTATAATGAATCCCTTGGGATAACAACATTAAGGGGAGCAGTGATGAGTATTGGAAGTTTGCGGTGGACGTCTTAAGATCGGTGTAACAGTGTTTAATGGTTTGCTGCTAAGAACAAGCCAACTACCACATCCTAAACCAAGCAGATGAAGCAAATAGCAGCAATGTTCCAGAGTCCACACAAACAGACATCGGCTGGCATCTGGTGGTTGGAAAGGGTTAAAGAACTCAACACCATTTCAGGCAGTGCCAAGCTTGGCATCCAGGTGCAAAAAGTGCCTTTTCTGAGGTCAAAGAAATAGGACAAAATGTGCCTGGAAACAGCTCCCGGGCCAACAATTCAACCCTTTGTCTCTGTTTAAGAGCCGTGGTATATCCGAGCTCTGCTCTCCCTCACCTTGAAGATGGTGTTGTCCTCCTCGTGCTGCGGGCTGTGCCGAGTTGCGTGCTTCCAGGGGATCTGAAACCGCTTGGCTTCTCGGTTCAGCCAGATAAGGCCGGGATACATACCGCTATCTACCTGGGCTACCAGCCATGGCTTCAAGCGAACTCTTCGCGGGTGCAACGCCATTGTCTACAAAAGAGAGGGATAATAGTAGACCAACTGCTAAAGGTCAGTTGAGACTCATATTCTTTACAAAAAAAAAGTTAATTTGATGAAAAAGGACCCTATGCAGTGTTAGTGCTATTGTTTGTTATGCTACTGCACACTGAAACCACTAATTCAGATTCAGCGAGATGACTCTTCTGCTGGGAGGGGTTACAAACACGTCACAAAGCGGGGACCATAATTGTTACAAGAACAACTTACTATTAAATATTCCAGTAAGTAGAGATGGCACGTTATTTGTGTTAGCTGAGCACACGGAGGGCGAGCCCCAGTCAAACCGAGCTGTGAACGCTGCGCAGGAGATAAAGCCACAAACAAGCCACAGCAAGAACAGGCAGCAGAATTTCAAAAGCCTCCGTGTACGCCGCAGCAAAGGGGCCTGTCTGACCTAGCTCTTCTTCAGTCGTCTCAGACGTGCATCCAGGAGGAGAAAAACTAAGGTGTGCCGAATCAGAGGCTTTTGCCCCAGCTGAGGTAAAGGTGGAAGGCTCAGGCTGAAGCGGAGGGGACTGTTTGATCAGACAGACGTCCCTCTGAAAGTCATTTCATGACTTTTTCATGCATGCTCTGAATGCAGTATAATCATTCACAAACACCACTGACCTGTAATAACCAGGATGTTTATCCAGAAGGACATGAACTGCAAGTCTGCCTGCACTCCTGCTAAAAATCAAGTGATGTTGACTTAATGTTTAGGTTTTTAAAAAAAACAACGCTGCAGTTAATTGATCAAATGTGGTGTTGTTTAAGTAGCCCCGCGTTCCTACTACATTTGCAACCAACTAATAATATTTTTCTTGTGCAGAACAGATACAATGCCAAACAAACAAAACTAACGACTGTCCCTCTGCAGGAAGAGACAGCATTTGGTATCTTTAGATTTTAGGAGGGGACTTTTATGCCACACGTGTGCTTAGAAGGTCCATCTCCCCTATTAATTTGTAAATCTTGAAATAGATGTGAGAAGCGATAAATATTCCTATTAATAAAGCAGCTACAGGATAAGTAAAACCATTGCCATAAGCTCTGAATACTGCTGCAGGAGTTGCAAAATGCATCTAGTGGCAGAGATAGAGGAGATTCAAACACCCTATCCAGGAACTAGTCTAGGAACAGGCTTTATTTGTTCAAATACCTGCAGATCCCATTCAGATGCAAGTGTTCACACAAAATTAATCTGAACACAACTTGTTTTATCTGTTAAGCAAAGAAAATGTTCACATTCAATTGCAAATCATCTTTAAATAATAGTTTGAAAATGTACTTAGTCAAGGACCTGGGGACATTAGAGACTGCTTCCCAGGAGCTGCAAAGGATCACAATGCAATCATCAAAATCATGTGTGCTTCTGAAACTGCTGTATTGGTTATCCACGTTGAAAATCCTACCAGAATTGAAGTTTCAGTAGTGTGTTTGCAAAGACACAAAGTCCAGGTTAATCCTGGATTTAGAATTGAGACCAAAACTGGGTATCGATTTCCCTTGCAAAGGGGAAAACAGTGACTTCTCCCTGTAACAAAGAAATCCTAACTAATACTTGTTTCTACAATCTCTTTTACACTTCACTTTCCTACAAGCAGCCCCCTCTGCTTCTAGTAACATACGCTGTGTACGCACACATTTGCAAGACCAAGAGCAAATTCAGACCCACACACCAGGGAGAAAAATTCATGCCTCTCTCAAACAAAATAAATTCAGTCACATGGAGGGTGCGCTGGCGCTGCCGTGTGAGGTCTGAATTGTCCCTCTGATCACAGACAGCGTCTGTCAATATGCGACATTACAATGCTTTATGACCTTTTATCACCAATGACTTGTTGACACAATAACCGAGAGCAAATCGACTTGAATCCCATTGCTTGGCTCAGACGGTGAGTCAGCCTCTTACAACCTTCAACTTCAATCCAGTGGGGTCCACTAATGCCAGAGGCTGCTCCCGCCCCGGGAGCTGCACGGGTGAGCTTGGGGAACGTCCTCACGCTGTTAATTGGATTTGCCAAGGGAGGCTTGGCCCTCACTCAAGACTCCTTGGTGCACATACCCAGAAATCGTAGAGTCAGGGACTAGTTTGGGTGGGAAGGGACTTTTAAAGGCCATCCAGTCCAACCCCCTGCCATGGGCAGGGACATCTTCAAGTAGATCAGGTTGCTCAGAGCCCCGTCCAACCTGGCCTGGGATGTTTCCAGGGATGGGGGGTCCACCAGCTCTCTGGGCAACCTGGGCCAGCTCACCACCCTCAGCATAAACAATTTCTTCCTTGTATCTAGACTGAATCTTCCCTCTTTAAAGCCATTACCCCTTGTCCTGTCGCAACAGCCCCTGCTAAAAAGTCCCTACCCATCTTTCCTGGAGCCCCTTTAGGGACTGGAAGGGGCTGGAAGGTCTCCCTGGAGCCTTCTCTTCTCCAGGCTGAACCCCCCCAGCTCTCTCAGCGGGTCCTCACAGCAGAGGGGCTCCGGCCCTCTAAATGGAAGGATGCTGGAACCTGTAATCCTCCGGTTTGCTTTATTACCACTCAGGCTATCTGGTTCAGGGGGTAATAAGCACATCCCTGTGCTGCTAATGCATCTCTGGTCAGTGATGTAATTATTCGCTGTACCCCAATTAATAATAAAGTCATATGTTTTTCCTTGGAGGGGAGACGTTCACCCCAACAGGAACAACTCAAGCAGACCCAGGAATGAGTAGACATCCTGCAGCCACCTCCCCGACAGCCACAAACAAGTGACCAAGGTGAGGGACAGCCCCAGTTAACTGTGGTGGCTCTTGGGGCCACGGCACGGTGCCAGCAGCGTCACAACACACGGCGCACCAGGAAAAGGCGACCTGCAGCCTGTCTCGGCCTCGCCACACAGATGCTTTCACTCTCCGCCTGCGCACCCAAGCGAATTCAGTGATCCCACTCCACCCCGTCATGAAGCTCTGAAGAAGGAAGGGTCTTCTCTGGCTTCATCGCTGCGATACCACAGACCTTGTCCCTTGCTCATTACCTCTGTTTGATTACATTATCCTGTATTTAGTGGATCTGTATTAATTGTTTTTCAAAGGCAAGCAGCTCAACCCTTAACATTAGCATCCCCACAGAGAAACAGGATGAATTTCCACCTAAGTGTCCAATGCTTAATCGTCTTCCTACATGGGGAACCTATAGCTCCCACCTTTCCGAGATCCCTACATCACTTTTGTGGCAGCCACCCGTGCAGGGCGATCGACACGCCTTGCGCACAATTAACTCTTGCAACTCACGATCCTGCGCCCCAACCGGGTACCCTCAGCCCTCTGCCATGCCGGGACTGCCCCTGAAGTTGGAAGGGGTGTGAGTTCTTACAGATCATTTGGGTTCTTGGGGGGGTAACCAGCTTTGGTCTGAAAACAGCTGTGGGTGAATGGGGTAGGGGGGCAAATATTACCCCTGCCCTGACTCTAGGCTCCGGTTTACGCCAACTTGAAAGACGTAGCCTAGGGCTAGTACAGCCCCAGCCGGGAGCGGATGGGGAAGGAGCAATAAGTAGGCATTTTCAAAGGGTTTTACCCTCCCGGCTGCCCTCGGACCGCGACCCCCCCGCACCGCCGTCCCTGCTCCCAGCCCGCAGCGGGACGCGGGCCCCGCGCCGCCATCCCTCCCACGGACACCCGCGTCCCCGCCGAGACGCTTTTCCAATTCAAATCGACCCCCGCCGCCACGGACCCCGCTCCGCCCGCCACGGCACGGCACCGGCGAGCAGCCCCCGCGGAACGGACTTCGCCGAGGGCCCGCCGCCGTCCCCCGAGGCGGATCCCCGGGGCGCGGCGGGCCGGTCGTCCCGGTCGTCCCGGGCACCGCGACCCCCCGCCCCACCCCTGGCGTAACTTACCCCTGCGGCGGGCGGGGGCCGGCTCCGCGCCCGCGGGGGCTCTCGGCCGCCCCGCGGGGCCCACGCGTGGGCGCAGCGAGGGGAGCGCGGCCCGGCGCACACGCACCGCCCGCCCCGGCCCGCCCTCACCTGCCCAGGTGCGCCCGGCGCAGCCGCGCCGCGCCCGCCCCGCCCACGGCCGCGGGGGGGCCGCGCCGTGTCCCCCCGCCCTGCGCGGGAGCTCCGCGCCGTGTCCCCCCGCCCCGGGCGGGGTCCGCTCCGCGTGTGCCCACGGCCGCGGGTAGGGGTCCGCACCGCGTCTCGCCTCCCCCGGCCGCGGGGGACCGCTCCGTGAGCGTCCCCCCCTGCAGGTCTCACGGGCAAGCGCCCCCATCGTCTTACCGCGTCTCGTCTCCTTCTAATGGAATATTTAGGAAAGAAAACAGAAAGTTCCTGGGTTTTTTTCGCGGCTCCACGCGTATCTGGCCCAGATGATCCGCAGCGGCAAAACTTCAAGTCGGCTAGGGTTAACACAAAGCCACGGGCACCTAAGTTTTCTCTGAAAAGCATCAAAATGTTCCTCTTCTCCATTCCCCCGACACACACCTACCTGGGGCTGCGAGGGGGCTCCACAGCATCTGCCCCCGGCCTGGCCACAGCCTTCCACTGCGATCTCCGCCAGCCTCACGTTTCATTTCTTTTCCTCGTAGGTGGAGAACCATGACTCAGTGGTGAATCTTGGTTTCAGGAGATCATACTATACTTTGCTATTCAGTTTCAATGAAGCAGAAAAAAACATTGGGAATTTCCCTTCTCTTTCCCATCATGAACACTACGGATAGTGCTGATTCCTGATTTTGGAAAAGCTGACTTACATCCAAAGCTCAATCCTATGCCAAGACTTTGGAACTATGCAAAATTTTTAAAATCTTCACACACAGTGAAAATGTAGTTCTGCATTTTTATTGAAAGTTTGTCGTGCAGGATAAGTGTTTCAGGCTTCATTCATCACCGAAGTGTAGCCACGCAGAGGTAACGTTTAGCAGGAGTTTGTCAGCACATAATAAAATCTTTCTGGCAACAAGCAAAAGACAATAGGTGACACTGGAAGGTTAGTGGGGTTTCTTTGTGGGATAGCACTGCAGTGGTGGATTTTAGATGGCTTTGGTTTGTTGTACCTGACCATTTTTGATATGCAAAACAAGGGAGAGCTGCTCCTGTAACGCTACCTTCTACTGTGTTGTTATTCCTGCCGTATGAAAATGTGCAACGGCACGGCCATTGTGGTGAGCGACTGGGAAGAGATGCAGAAAGACGCTGGGCTGAACGCCCGGCCAGGGTATGAGGGATCTTTGATCTCTCCTCAGATGGGTCAGCACAAAAGCTGCCATTCATCCTCCCTGCATTCCTCCAGTCCACGTGTCCATCCCGCCTGGCGACGACGGGGAAATTTAAGGATGCTTCAGGTTTGCTTTCCTTTGTGGCCTGATGCTCAGAAGCAGACACGGACGGTGATGCCACATGCTCGCCCAGGCTGTCTGCGGCAGAGGCTGGGAGCAGCCCTGGGCAGAGCTTCGCCCTTCCTCGGTCCCCGGCGAGGACACTGGATCGCCCAGCCCACCAGAGGGGTCTTAGGGCAGGTCAGGGCTGGGGTATTTAAAACAATGGAGCAACGCGGCAAAACGAGGCGAGGGACACTCCAGCGTGTGCAAAGGATCTAGTGCTGCCTCTGGTTTCACTGAGGCTGGTCCTCTCGCAGCGGGCAGCGGTGCCTGCCTGCGCCCTGCCGCCCTCGCTACGGCCTCTGCTGCCTTCACCCAGCGGTAACGCAGATCCCAAACAAATGAGTCTTCCCAGGCCTCTATAGGGTTTGTTAGGTTTTTTTTCCCTTGAGTTTCTACCAGGCTCTGCTGAAGCGTGTGGCAGCATGTTGCGTTGTGAACCGACGGGAAATAAGCTGTCTTTTTCCATGCTCTTGGCTGGGAAACTCCGCAGCTTTTGAGCTGTATAGGTGATAATCTAGGGATAGCTCATTAGGCAGGACATGTAATCAGATGTTACCTGTTTGCAACTAATCATCCAAAGCATTCGCTCTGACATAATACATAAAGCACCGATCCTAACCCTTCAGGCAGCCAAATAGCACCAACCTCTTTACGGCAGTGTTTTCTAGAAATCATTATTATTTTTAGCTAGCTCTGCTTATATTTACCTCTACCTGCATCTTTTTTCAAATCAAATGAAGAAATCCTTTGGCTGATAAACTGTACTTTATAGGTGACAGTGTGCTGGCTGAGACACAGCAGCTCTGTCGCTACAGTCTGCAGAGCACACGCTTCGGACAGAGCGTATATACAGAGGAACTTTCATACCAGGAGCTATGGGATTTTATTTATTTCGGTGCCAAATTAACATCAGTACTTTTATCAAGACGATTGTATGTCCTGATACCCGCAGTAGCACCAACAAGGCTTTGTAACCCCGGTCTCCTGCAGTTCTTTGTTCCAGCTGGAAAAGATTGTAGTCATCAAAACAAAGGGGAACCATTTTCTCTCCTGGGAACAGATCACTGAGTTCCCATAAGGCAAAACAAAATTATGCAACGAGGCAAGACAACGTCCTGGGCATGTGGAGTCTTGCTGGCTGCTCTCGGCGCTTGCATTCCACAGCAGCCCCGGTGCAGGAGCACGGCACGAAATGGAGGAGGCTTCGCACCCGCGCACAGAACCCCCAGCTCTGCGGCTGGGCCCTCCCCACCCCGTCCCAGCACCACCTCTGCTTCTTGAAAGCTGTTTGTGACCCAGAGAGAGAACCCACGCCCTCAACACATATTAGCCAAGACAATTCAAGAAATATCATTGAGGGGAAAAACCTATTTCTTTACATGGCATGCGTAACAGAGCATGGGGAAATGGAGAATGCAACAGAACTATTTCATAAATGCCACCGTGACTGTGGCTGCCAAAGACTTCTTTCAAGTAGGTCTAGCTAAGGGCAAACACCGGGGATAGAGCCAGTACAACTTTTTTCAATGAGCCAGACCTCAAGCTGCTCCGCTGCAGACAAGTGATCTTAGATTCAGGGGCTGAACTTCATCTGAAGCATTTACAAAAGGAAAGATTGAGGGTTTTTTTGTCCTGTTGCATTCTTCTAGGCACAAAGATAGACAAGCAGGATTCTTCTACATTATCAGATAAAAATATACTTTTTCATTGAAAGAGAGCAGTCTTAACCTTTCTGACAATGCCTCGGGTCCTTCCTACCCATCTCCATACTCCTGCAGCACTGCCTAGGTCCTCTTCTGGCTAAAACTCTCAAGCGAAACCATGCATTGCCTGGGCATCCTTATGTAGAGAAGCACAAAGCTGTGCTAGACTCCTGCAGTTGGCACATGGGTACATACACGCACATACAATACCACCCAGGGGTTACTTACGGGTGCGAGCAGGTTCAGAGCAAGCCCTATCCTTAGAAAAGGATAAGGATTTCTTTACTGTTCTGCAATATCAAACTTCAGACTGATTCTTAAGTGGTATTTTTCTATATAACAAACTCTTCTTTGCAAAGTAATTTAAAAAAACAAATTTGAAAAAAGTGAATAGTTTAAATCCCTCTGGGCCTTAGTGTTATTATAATGAGGAGTCTATTGTTCCCGATCAGTGTTGCTCCAATCCTCTTAAAAGAAGAATCCTAACTGGGTATCAGCCTGGCTCAGACATTTTTATAGCTACAGGTCATTTCTTTGCAGCTGACACAGCTAATGGTTGGATTCAGAACACCTGGTATGATATGGATAAAAGCTGGTGGCTCCAGTAAGCAGAGGAAGGGGGAGCAATGTGGGCCCTGGTGAGAGGTGCCTGTGGGCACCTGCAGAGCTGTGTGTTGTACAACGTTCAGGGTAGGGGTAAGCAGGAAGAGTATTTCAAGGGATAAAGGTATAAAAGGGAGCTGGGAGAGCGAGGAGAGCTTGATGCTTTAAAAAAATAGGGAAATAAAATTTTACAATGTTCCTGTTATTTTTTTAAGAATGAATTGTGAGAATGAGGGCAATTTGTATGTATGTGTGTTTACTAGTTCTCTCAATTCTTTTGTTTAGAATGAAGCTTATAGTAGGCATTCAATTAACTTTATGCATTAGCAGTTTTTTCATGTGAGTGGTATTAGTTGTAAGTACTTATTTTTTCACTGTTTGCTCTCTGTAATTGCTGTTTGTTACTGTGCCCTATTTCGATGAAATGTTGAGTATGCCCCACTAGGATATGCTGAAAAACTCAAGTTAGGGAGGTTCACTTACAATTCTCTTTTTGCTAGAAAAACTACAGTAAAGTGAGTGGGGTTGTATGTTGTGTGTAGAGGGAGCCTCAGCTCCCAAAATCTTTGACCTGAAGGTATTAATGTGCAGAGGACCCTAAGCCTCTGCAGCCTGCTCCTAAATAGGGCACAGCTCAGAACATCTGAAGGTCTTTGTGACTTGTGGGTGGGGATCTCCTAATGATCTTAGTTATTTTTATAGGTGCCTGATACCACATGTTATGCTGCCCTAATGCGGAGAAGCAACTCCACCATCACCAAGCAAGCACACAAAGCTCTAGTGGTGAAAACTGTAGGAAAGAAAGAGGAAGAAGAAAGTAAAACACAAAAAAGAAGGTGAAATAGCAAGACAACGTTAACAACAAATAAAGGCACAAGACAGCAAGAGGAAAAAGGGCAAAGAAAAAGCAACTAGAGGTGATAAAAGGACAACACAAGCAAAGGACTTTGGCAGAGTTTTCCTTTTTTTCCTTCTCCTTTTTTAATTTTGCTTTGCGGAGGGAAATGGGACAGCAGTTCACCAATGCAGAAGGAGAGCAAGCTGAGATTGATGTTGCTGAATTGCAGGAATGGTACAAGAAGTTTGTGGTTGAATGTCCCAGTGGGACTCTCTTCATGCATGAATTCAAGCGGTTCTTCGGGGTCCAGGATAACCGTGAAGCAGCAGAGTATATTGAAAACATGTTCAGAGCGTTTGATAAGAATGGGGTAAGTGGTGAGGAGTTTTTAGTGATTTGTCGAGTAATCCCTACCTCTTCCTTCTGTAATTTTGAGGTGTTTTGGTGCAGTTCCCACCCTTGTTACCGTGCTTCATGAGACTAAGGCAAGGGCGATGCCAGGGCACGAGAAGGAGCACGCGCTGCACCACTCTGTATGGGCTGCAATGGATTCTTCTCCTCATAAATCTGTACACAATTAAGGACAGTATGTCCCCTTAAGGGATTAAAAGGTTGAAATTTAGGAAGTTGCATTTTGAGACAGTATTGTTGAAAGATCCTCAAATAGCCAAGGTTGCTACATGGAAAAAAAACTATCTGTTAGGATAAGGGGGGAATTATAGTGTAGGAAAGCCCTACTCAGGTTTGCTATACATTGGAGGAAGTGTATATATACAGTATGAGCAGGTGGCATGTAACAAAATATTGATTTTTAGCTGCTTGAAAGTGAAGGAATGCTGAACAACTCGGACATTCTGGTTTTGATTCCCTTTGCTGTATTTGTCATCAGACACCTGGGAAAAGTGGGCTTTCTGGTTTAGTAGCAGTTCATGCATACCCGAGGATTGGTGCAAAAGACAGCATCATACTAGCCTGTGATATTTTAGATACTCAAAAGAAATGTAATGTGGTTGCCTTTCTGATCTTGAAATGGGTAAACAAGGCTTTCTGAACTGTTTAACTCTTTTCCTGAAGCTGTTGATCATATTTGGAGTTTGGGGTTGTTTGTTGCTCTACATCAACACAAGAAAAGGGGAGACAAGTATGTCATCTCTCAGATATACAAATGTCCCTTAAGCTTCCTTTGAAACCAGGGGCATTTGAGGTGGTAACAAAAGTCAGTTTGTGAGAGAGGATAAAAAAAAAGCTATGGGAGGTGTGGGCAGATTGATTTGTGTCAGAATTGGAAGTTGGCAAAACCCAAATTCCTGCAAAAAACTGAAGGTCCAGGTCCAAGTTCTGTTATGAAAGCTGTGCAGAAAGGGTTGCAGGGCAAACAGTGTGCATAAAAGGCAAAGTCCCATTCCTAGTTTATAAGAGTTTTCCTAATAAAAAAATAATCTGTTTTTAAGGGATGCTGGTACTTACATATACTAAGAACACTAAATAAGGCCCGGGTTCATGGTATATGATCACGGTATGCCCATGGTATATGGTCAATTGAGCAGGATTTACCAATCTAAAGGATTATTAGTAATATGGTAAGGAAATAAACCCAAATCCTAAATTGTCTTTTTGTGCTTACTGGCCTTTGAAGTCCTGTAGTAGCAGTTTTTGCTCACAGTTACTGCTAAGCCTTTAGTGCAGAGCGTGCCGGGAGGAGATGCGCAGCCCAGGTCTCCCAGGGGATTTTGCTGCCTGGGTCAGGAGGGCTGTAAGGTGACATGGGGCTGCGGCGGAGCCCTGGGATGGTGTTGGTCTGCATGAGGGCATCTGTGGAGGCTGCCCAGGGAGCTCTGCATCTCTTCACTGTCTCTGAAGTTTTTTGTAGCATGAACACCTGATGTAAATCCTTTATTGTGGGTGTTCTTGCTGCTGCCTTCTGAAATACGATGTTTTCATTGTCTGTCTTCCTCAGATGAATCAAGATCAAACAAGGGGGAAGGGTGGAAGAAAGGGGTTGTGGTTGGGTGTTGGTCTCATTGGTGAAGCAGCTGAGGCTGTTGAGAACAGCAATCCCTTCCCAAAAAGTCAATGTCTCCTGTGCTGATCCTCATCTGCTTCTCCATCCTCCATGTAATCTGTGGTGCCTTGGGGTATTTAAATTGCTTGTTTCTGGAGTCCTGGCAGGTGTCTCCTCTTATTGCACTGCAGGAAAACTGCTTTGCTCTCTGCTGTCACTGCTTGGGAGCTCATCTTTGGTGCAGAGGGGCATGGCTGCGCTCACTGATGGTCTTGCACTGGCATGAGTTTTCTATAAAGCGGAAAATAAATAGCTGTCCCATGGAGTATCTTCTTGGCAGTTTTTTATCTAGGTTTTGTAAGCAGGTTTCTATCAACAGCACCCAGATAAGTGCCATTCAGTGTCTTTTCTGTTTCTCCAGGATAATACCATTGATTTTCTGGAATATGTGGCTGCCTTGAATCTTGTTTTACGAGGAAAACTGGAACACAAGCTGAGGTGGACATTCAAAGTATATGACAAGGATGGGAATGGCTGCATAGATAAACCTGAGCTGCTGGAAATTGTTGAGGTAAGTAGGCATTGCCTAATCACTTATTTAAGCAATCACAGTTCTTTGGTAATGTAATGATGTATATGGTTTTTGTGATAATGAGGTTTCAAGGCAGCTGTGGGCAGTGATGAAGGGGAAATGCCTGCCCTTGGTGGAAGGGTCCTGTGTGCTGGGGTCTGCTGGAGCCTGATGTGGTGGCTGAGGGATGGGTTAAACCCGCTGCGGGCAGCATGGCCCCTGCTGAAGCTGTGCAGAAACGCAGCATCTGGGTGCTGTTATGGGGTTCCCACATTCCTGCTCTGCCTTTCCGTTCAACCTTTTTACACGGAGATTCATTGCACTGGCCAGTGGAGGAGGGCTTCACCCCAGGCTCCTTACAGGAGAGCAGCTGGTGAGAATACGCTGAGAGGCACAAATTAATACAGAAATCCCTTTTGTAATTGTTCTCTCTGGGTTTCTGTTATGTTCTGTGCTTAGCTTTAATTAGTGACTGTGTGAAGGTGTGAGAGAAGGCATGGGGCATAGCGGACAGTCTGACACAGGGTGCCTGGGTTCTTACTTTGGGTAAATATCTTGGTGATTGTGCTAGAGTCCCCTCTGCACCAGAGGTGCTGTAACACCCTTGCACACCAGTACTTGTGAGGCTTAAGCAATGGTTATCAAGCATTTTAGGATCTTGTGTGAAATGCAATATCAAGAAAACATCAGAAGCTGAATCTGTGGGAAGCAGGTCCTTTTGGCTGGGAAGTGTGGCCAGGCTGTTGCTGCAGCACCAGCAGGGGTGGGAGCAGCTGGGCAGCTTTCTGGGGCAGGGTCAATGAAAGTTTTGAGGTCAGGTGGGAATTGGCCAGAGCTGTGTTAGGCCCTTGCTAATCTCCTCTCTGGGACGACTTCAGACAAAATCCTTCAGCCTAAGGAGTAAAGTTAATAATGAACAGGTGGTTGTCATGGGAGGAATAGATAAAATCTGCCCCTTTCCAGTGACAAAGTGGAACAGAAACTATGGGTCAAAATATGTGCTAATACAGGTTTGCTCTTGCAACTTGGGCACAAGTTCCCCGGGAGAGAGGGCTGGGTAAATCCAGATGTGCCCAGCCTCAGATGTTAGAAAAAAAAAATCATACTGAAAAGTCAGGTGATTTTCCCATCTGTGAAACTCTTGCCTTGTTCTTTGCAAAGGAACCCTGAGGTCTGACCAGTGTGTGCAAGAAAAATAGGAGGGCAGCAGCTTCAAAGAGCAAATGAAGTAATCCACAGTGTGTGTGAGCGTGAGGTCGGAGGTTTCATTAAAGGTCTGGGGCTCCTGAGTGGCAGATCTTTCGAGAAAGGTTAAAATTGCAGCCTTTGTAAAAGACCTTTACACTGTTGGGAAGATAATGGAGTTCACTGCTTTTCATTTTCCAGTCCTCCTCCTAATCTATGAACTTCTTTTCAGTCTATCTACAAGCTGAAGAAAGCGTGTCGGTTGGATGTGGAGGAGAGGACCCCATTGCTCACGCCGGAGGAGGTTGTGGACAGGATATTTCAGTTAGTGGATGAGAATGGGGATGGTAAGCGATTGATGGCTCAGATTGCATTCATGTGTAATGAGAAGTTATCTGTGCTGGACAGGCTAGCTTTAATTATGTCTATTGACAGATCACTTAGGGCTATTATGTTACTCGTATTAGACATGTTGGGTTTGGTTCTGGTCTGCTTGTTAGAATCAAGAATGACTTGGTGCAGTAGGAGGAAATCTTCCTTCTGGATTTTGTAATGTAAAACACACAGGGGTCACTATTCCATCTGGATTTTGTAATGTAAAACACACAGGGGTCACTATTCCATCTGGATTTTGATGCCACACATATCTCATCCTCTGAAAGCCCCCAGTAGCCAGAGTGCAGGTCCCAGTCCCAGCACAAATAGCCTGAGTAAAGACAGTGGCTCCAGCCAAACGGGAGCTTGCAGGATCAGACTTGCAACCCTCCCGGAGGAGCATGTCTCAGCTAACGCAATGCTTCGTGCCGAGGGACGGGGCAGGTGTGAATGCGTTGGGTTACAGCGTGGTGGTTTGTCTTGGCTAGCTGGCCTAAACTCTGTGGGGAAATGAAGTAGAGCTTTTGTCTCATTAGCATATTTTCTGAAATGGATATGGCTTTTACTCCTGCCTTCCTCCTCTTATGTCTTATCTGTTATGTCTTGTTCTCCCCGTCTTGTCCCCTCCTCATCTCATACACAGGACAGTTGTCTCTTGACGAGTTCATTGATGGGGCCAGGAAAGACAAGTGGGTGATGAAGATGTTGCAAATGGATGTAAACCCTGGGGGATGGATCTCTGAGCAGAGGAGAAAGAGTGCGTTGTTCTGAGAGAATTCAGTTCTGATACAGCTGAAAATGTGATGCTGACTATGACTGTGGTGCTCTCACTCCAGGCTGGTAGCGGCTTTCCTTTTTAATACATTCTCAGCATCCAGATGAAAACATCGGTGGCTTAAGAAGCTGTATCTCAATCTAAACCCCATGTGCTCCGTGCTGCTGGTACCCAGAGACTATTTTTGGCCCATGAATAAGTCTTTCTGTGTACACAATGCCATGTTTGCCAGCCCTGGTTTTCGGTTACACCTCAAGGAACAAACTTTTCGTGGCTTCCTGCAGTGGATCCTGGGCAGGGCTTTATCCTGATGACAGACAGGGTTGGGAAGTGAGAAGTCCTGACACAGTGGTACTGTCTCCAGTGCAGACCGGTGATTGCCTCATTCATGCCTGCAGAGACACAAACACATCGAACCAAAACTGACAACCAAGGAGGTGCTCTGGCAGGCATTATGCATTCAGGATGTCTGTTATGCATAGTAATATTGATGCATATTTAGATTATACTACTAATATAAAATGATTGAATGCCAACATATCACTATCAAAAATGAGACTTGGATTATAAGGGGTAGCCGAGACAGTACACAGAGTCAAGGGAAATATAACATGCGGGCCGGACAGGTGGGGTGGTAACTCCTTGCACCTCCCTCCGGTGGACCAGCCACTGCTCCTTGTACCTCTCCAGGGACCTGGGCTTCTGTGGGGCTGGAAAAGTGCTGTTTCCAAACCCTGAACGCAATAGAAATGGTACCTCTTTACAGCCACATTTAGAGGGCAGATCTGCACGAGTGTGGTGCTGTTCCTTTTGAGCCGATGTTTCTTACCGAGGCATCATTCGAACAGCTTCACCTGCGCTGTGAAGACTCAGCAAGCTCAGGGAGCTCCAGGGCTTTCTCTGCGCTGGGAGAAGTTCTCTGGAAGGAGAGAGGAGGGAAGAGCAGAGTTTTGCTGGGCAGGGTGTCTGCAATGAGAGGATCGGCACAGCTTTACTGGCAGGACCACAGAATGGAACAAGTGACAGAAAAAGCCAAGTGAGTTACTGGAGTAGTACAGTGGTTTTACACTGGACTTAATTAGCCACAGACTGCAGATCAAATTTGCACAGGTTTTAGGCTGAGCACTGCTCTTCTTATGGCTGACCCATATACCTGTATATGTACGTGTATGTGGAAAGGGAATTTGAGTTGAACCAGTAGTTTGGTTCACCTTCATTTGATTTATTGGATTATTTGCAAGAAAAAAATTCCCCTGGAAAATAACATGATTTTTTGGTCTGTTTTATTTAAACTTTCCTATGGAATCAGCGGGCCAAGTCACATCCATGGAAAGACTTGCAATCCCTTTCTTTTGTGGCCTTTATGACTGTAGTACCTGTCGTTAGCTGATTAGATTACTGGTGTGCAGTCTTGTCATCTTAACCAGTGTTGAAATTCAGGAACATGAGGAAGTAGTCAGGATACGACACAATCAGTGCTAGAGTTCAAATCCATGTACATTTCCACTTCTAAATAGCCTTTCTAAGAGTTCTCTGTAAATACACACCAGCTTGTGGCATGCTTACTTACCAGAGCAGATTAGACTTCTAGTTTATGCCGCTGCAAGGCAGCGGTTTAAAGCTCACTCAAGCCAATGTTTATCAGTCCGAGACCTGAAAGAAAAATCTTACTTCTGACTTGAGGGTCTGGAAGAAATGATTTGCTTTACTGATTTTTCCAACTTGTGGACAAATGTTTTCATGATAGGATACAAATCTCTCATTCCTTAAATTTCAGCAACTCAACCAACAAAACACGCTTTACTTCTGCTCCTTGCACAATTTAAGTGCATGTTTATTTACTCTAGTTGTGCACTGTGGGTTTACCTAAATGCTTTGCATTTTCTTGTTCTGCTCACCTGGTGAGATCGGGCAGGGAAGGAGCTGCCTGGTGGCCCCCAGGCCAGCAGTCCTGTGCTGTGATGGTAGGGGGCATCCTAACACCGAGCACTGCTGTGGCTGTTCATTGAGATTTTGTATCACATGAATTTAATAAATAATCACTTATTAAAATTCTATCTGTTTTGTAGTATTTATTTTTGACTTAGAATGAAGATGACAGTCTGTGTAAGCATCTGAGCAAAACTGTAGTCTTTAAGACTGGTATAATGAAATTAAGGGAGGCCTTAACAGCTAACATGGGTAAGAGGACGGCTAATGCAGAGAGGGCGAAGCTATTGCAGGTGCAGAGTAGGAAAGAAGTATCTTCTAGTTAACTTCTATGTAGTGATGGTGGAAATCGTGTGTATGATAAAAAAATATTCTGAATGGAATTTGAAATAGTTGCTTACAATAAAGTGAGCTGACAGTGCTGCAATGAGATAGACCCTGTTTTCACCATGCCGGGCTTGAAACAGGAGCCTTGAAGAATTTAGGGCTCAAAGTGTTGGACTCTGGAGCAGGACACAGGGTGCCTCCACCTCCTCTGGGGGGAGCCCCATGGTGGTAGCACATAGCAGATGACACTAGTGTTAGCGCTGGCATAACCCAGTGGAAAATTGGTCCTCTTACCAGTCGTGTAATCTTTTGTCAAGAAACTGCAAGGTGCTTTAGTCTTAGTCCTATTTTTAAATCCATAGGTATAAACACTTTGATCTGCTCCCAAACTCAATTCAACATTCACATCAAGCTGTTGTCAGACATTTTGCATAATCCATTTTTCCAGACTTACAGCCCAGCTAGAATTGGATTTGACTGATCGGATTTGAGTCTAAATTGGGAAACAGGATGGCTTGGAAAAAGCAAATGCCATGTGATTTTTCTGAGCTTCTACCATCTGCTCTGGTGTTTGATGCCTCTGAAGTTGGGTAGGACTGAAGGTGCAATAATCAGGTGAGAAAGCTGAAGGTGAGGATGTTGCTGAAAGTGGCTGGTGGGGAGAGGCACCAGGGAGCCAAGGAGGCATCGCATCCTAGAATACTCTGCAAGGTGCATTCCCAGGGAAAGTGCTGAGAAGGAAAGAGGATAATTACATCTTTCTCTCTGCTTAGCCATGTTCTTTATCTGTTCTGAGAGGGGAGGTTCACCCATGGGTAGCCGGGGTTTGGTGGCTGCCCAGAGGAAAGGTTCGTGTCCAGGTCATTCCCAAAGCATCCACCTCCAGCTTCCCCTTGAAAATGTCACGTGAGATACAGGGTGGCCATGCCAGGACCTCAGCAGCCCCGTGCTGATGGCTGTAGGGACTGTTTTGGTCTCACTCAGTTGTTTTCTCCTAGCACCTGTGCTCAGTTCTGGCAGGATGGGAGAATACTCATTTCTGTCTTTCCTCCTCTTTAAAGGAAAGCGCGCCTCAGAAGTTTAGAAAGTATCTCAAACGTATTACCCTTAAAGAGCTTGTATTTAAGGTAACTAATGTAGGGCAGCCCATGCCCTGGGGATACGGGACCTTCAGAGGCAGCTGCTGGGACCCCGTTTTGTTTCATTTCTGTAACTCTTGCTCCTCGCACGGGGACGCCAAAGGAGACATCTTTGCGATTTGCCCCGGGCCGTTCCTCAGCTCGTCCCCTCTCCCGTTGGAGGCGGCTGTCTCGCAGCCCATCGGCTCCGTCCCCGGGGTTCCCGAGCGCGGCTCCCCCCGCGGGCCCGGCCGCTGCCCGCCCGGCGCTGGCAGGCAGAGGGCGCTGCGGGCACGGGGAGCGGGAGCGGGCCGGGGCGGCCCCGGCTGCCCGGGGCGAGCGAGGGGCCGTCGGGGGGCGCCCTGGGAGCAGAGGGCAGAGCCCCGGGCTGGGCTCCCCCGCTCCGGGGCCGTGCGGCAGGGTGAAGCGCTGCTCGGCATCCCCCAAGGGGGATTTCCCCGCCCGCCTTTCCAGCTGGGAAAGGCCCGGAGCCGCCCCGCTTCCAGGCATCACGGCAGGACGCACGGAGCCCACCCAGGATCCTCCCAACCTCGAACGCTCCATGGATCTACCATTTCTGCAGCCCTCAAGGGCAGCTTTGCATCCCACTGCAGCTTTTACGGTGGCTTTTACTGAGAGAAAGGGCGTGGTGCTGCCGAAAGTCACTCGCTGGGTGTTTTTAGTGGTGCCACAACTCTTCTTTACAAACCTGGCTCCAGGAACTTGTCCCGGGTCACTGCAAAGGGAGGACCTGACCCCAGACCAGCCTCGCAGGCCCGTCACCCCACAGATGGCAGCTCCCTAAAAAGCCTCTCCCACTCATGCTGTGAGGCTGCGCTGCCTCTCGCTCACCGGTGAGAGTGTCACAAGAGTCAGCAACGTGTCCGTGGCTGGCACCTGAACAGCCACCACTATTTTGAAATAAATTAATTATGCATGAGTTAGGGCAAAGAGAGTCACAATATTAGTTTCTAATTATTTTTAATTTGCTCTCTTAGAGGCTGAAAAAACATCCTTTGGAGAGAGACGCTGAGGTTTGAAAGGTGCCTTTGGCCAGCCGGCAATTCTGAGACAGCCCTTTTAGCATGACTTTGTCTTTATAAATAGAAATTGGGCTTGTCAGGGCTGCTTCTTGTGGCTTCTTGGGCACGCAGAGGAGAGAGGCTGAATGTGTCACGGGCGGGACGGAATGTGTCTCTGTGGAGGGAGGGTGCACAAAAGCCCATGCTGAACTCGCTCCCTCCTCACTGCTGTTGAAGAGACGAAGGAGCAAAGCAGGAGGTGCCTAGAAATGCGGGTGGGTAAAGCAGAGCTCTGGAAGAAAGAGTTGTAGGACTCCCCAGGGGGTGAGGTTTTATTGAAGCAAGCTATGCTGGCTCAATGCAGACGAGGTTCGGAAGAGCAGGCAGCACCCGTGGGATGCGAGAACCCAGGAGCAGCCCCTTTTCTATGCTGATGCTGAAGAAAACGGACCTCTCCCCATGCTCATGCTGGTCTTTCAAAGATCTATTTTAATGAAGCCAAAACAAAGGTTTCTGTACTTACATGAGACAGTTAATCTGTCCTGCTGGAAACAGAATGATTGACTGAAAGAGAGAAAAAGCACAACCTGAAATAATCTTGTAAAATATCTTTATTAGTTCACTATAAGATTGGAAGTACAAAAGCTTCCAGGTAAAACACTGTCAAATTGAAAAGATGCACAGGAAAAACAGTCAGAAAGTTGTTTATGAATTGCAGGCATCCAGTGTTAGGTAACAAGTCTTTCAGCTAGGCAAGAGGTGCCTCCTGGTGTCCTGTATTGCCTCATCACGCCTGAAACTTGCTCCCATCAGATGAGGAAACCCCTCTGTGGGAGCAGCCCGGGCGCAGGGCCGTCGGGCGGTGCGGGGGCAAGGCCAACGCTCTCGCAGCCGCCCTTGTGCGTGTGCTGGGTCCTGGGTGCACCCCCTGCTCATGGCACTGGTCGTTAGCACCGGCAGACGAGGTTGCTGTGCCCGGCATGCTATAAGAAAGCGTGACTGGGTTTTATTCCATGGGGGACGGTGCTTGAGCCCTCTGTTCTGTGAAGCTGACGGTACCCATTGCCTGCTCGGGAGTACTCGGGTACCTGCGGATGCTCGTGGCGCAGACGCTGCGTCTCCAGCAGCACTCCCCTCCGAACTGCACGCCGACAATTCGCTGCCATTGTAGTTAAAATAACACCCGATGTTTGAGGGTGCCACAGAGTGTAACTTGCAGCAGAGTTCGAGTTTGTTGTACAGGTGATAAGACATGGAGGAATATTCCTACAAACATTCAAAAATTTTCCAGTTTTACCTCTCAGGTTACTGCCATTGCAGCCCTTCCAGATATTTCAAAGAGAAACATGCCCTTAAACTCAGATAGTTGTTAAAAAAAAGGCACCATTCTGTTTTAATGCTTTTAAACAAAGAAATGCCGCTGCATTCATCACTCCACCACTCTCCTTTTTCTAGGTCATAGGTGTTTTTATCTTACATTATCATTAATGATTGCTAACATAATAATAACAAATCAAAGAGCAAGTGACCAAAACTGTTGATCTCATGCTCTGGAAATATATACAGAAATAGAAGGTTCAGATCTCCTTTCTAGGTTTCCTACGCGTGTCCTTGGGCGACCCCTCTCACCGGGGCCAAGTGTCGCGCAGCCCCGGGGTTCGTCCCCCACAGCGGCTGCAGGCATCGGCCACGGCCTCGGGGTGAATTTTGAGGCTCTTTTGGTGCATTCTCAAGCCGCGTGGCATGGTGCTGCTGCCCTTCTCAAGGGGGCGAGTCTCTCCCCCCTCTCCCCTCAGCAGCAATGTCCAGAGGCCCCCGCACAGCGGTGGCCCTGGTGGCCCTGGTGGCCCCGGTGGCAGCCTCGCGGGGTGGCTCTGTGCTTCCAGCATGAGGGGCCGCCCTTGCAGCACCCCCTCTTCGCAGCAGCCTTTCCCGTCGCCGTCGGGGGTGGCTGCGGCCAGGGCAGTGCCCGGGGGCCCCCAGGCTCCCATGAACCCCCTTCCGGGGGAGCAGCGCCTTCGGAGCAGATGCTGATCCCTGCGCTAGCGGGACAGTCTATCGCTTGTCGCACTGGCACTGGGACTGGGACGGCTCACCAGCTCCCACAACCACAACCCGATTTGTTTTAATAATGCGAGGAGGGGAAAAGTGGAGGTGAAGGGAAGGCGTTCCGGGAGCCTAGTGGGCAGCCTCCGCCTCCTGCTCCGGCTCGTGCGGGTTCTTTCCATCATTCTGGATCAACCGGACGATGTGTGTCAGGTCCAGGCTGCGGGTGAGGATCTCCAGCAGCACCTCATCCTTTTGCACACCCTCCATGAACTCCTCCAGGGAGAGCTCGCCTGCGAGAGCACATTCAGAAAAGGTCCGTTAAACCCTGCAGCCTTTCTCCTCCCTCCGCCGGCAGCCTTGGAGCAGCCCCCCAGGAGCTCACGGACCGTAAAACCGGGCCCTTCCTGGGGTCTGGGGTCTGTGTATTGAACACCCCAGACCCCATCACAGCTAATCCCCACGCAGACCCCCACTCTGCCAGTGTGACGAGGGACAGTTTGCAGTGTCCCCTTGGGCCGGCTGCAGCCCGCGGAGCGGACGGGGAGCTAAACCTTCCCGGAGAGTAGCTTTCTGCCAGCTCTCTCCATGGGACATCCAGCACCTGGAACTGCTGTGGCAGAGTGAACTGCGGGTCGGGGCAGTGGGAGCAGAGTTTGGCATTGCATAAGAAACTTCCTCACCATCTCCGTTGATATCAATTTTGTCAAACACCATGTTTGTGAATTCCTCGGCCGTCATCGTTTCGTTGCACCGGTTGATGGCTCGAATAGCCTGGAGGAAAAGAAGGACACAGAGGACCGAGTTATGGATCCACCGGTACAAGTGGCCGAGTGACCAGACATGAGAGGCCAAACCTTTTTCCAGTCAGTTAGGTTCTAAACGGAATAAGTCCTTTCTAAAAAACTGGGGATTAAAATCACTTAAAAAGGCAATCAGTGCATTAAGAGATTAAGCGGGCACACTGGGATAAACCAGGAACCGCTCACTTCTGAAAATCCTTAGATTAAATTCAAGTGCTTATCTCAACCCGGGTTTCGGTGCAGGTGGTTAAAGAACTGCAGCGAGAGGAGAAGGGGCTGCAGGTGCCGGGGGATGCTGGAGCCGGGTCCGGCCGGGGAGGGCAGCCTGGAGGGAGGACTGGCAGGGGACGGGCAGCAGGTTTGGCCGGTGCCTGCTAATTTACCAGGGAGTTGTCTTTTGGGTTGGAATATTCCTGTTAGAACCTTTCTGTCTACCTGCATTTGATGACCACAGTCTGTGAAGGAAACGGAAAAAGCTGAGCCCACTCACTTTGATGATGTTTAGCAATTCTCCCCGGTCAATGCAGCCGTTCCCGTCCACATCGTAGAGCTTGAAATACCATCGCAGCTTCTGATCCACCTTCCCTTTCAGGACCAGACTCAGAGCTGCCACGTACTCCATGAAATCCATGTAGCCATCCTACAAGCAGAAGGTTAGAGACTAGATGAGATTAAAAGCAACGGGTCAGGCAGTAAGTGATTTTCCTGGTCACTTTTGGAAGTCTCTACAGGAAGACTCAGCATGTGGCCATCACCCTGAGAGCAGGGGCTTGGGGAGCGCAGGAGGGGTGCGGGTCCCTGCACCCCCACCGTTAAAGGTGAAGCACCCTACGGGGAGGGCTCCGCGCTGATCTATGCAGAGTCGTTATGTGTTGATAACGAACGAACGCGGTGCGTGCACCTGGCTTGGGGCCTAATGAAACCTCGAAAGCCAGCGTGTGCTAAAGGAACCTCTTTATGCAAAGCGGTGGCAATTCAGAGGTCAAAGAGGAGCAGGCTTACGGAGATGAGCCCTGGGGGATTACCTAAGGTTGTCCTGTCTGCACACACCCACAGCTCCTCGCTGCTGCGAGGGGCCTCGCGTGCAAACCTGTAGGAGCGGAACAAGATCAGGAATGACCCCGGCGTGTTGCTGACATCTCGGGAGGGGGAGGCGCTGCCCAGTCCCTGCGCCATTTCTGTATCTGCTTCACATTTGGTCACGTCAAAAGCACAAACAGTTTTATCTTTCACTTTCCTCCGAGGTGTTTGCCCACCACCAGCTCACGCCACGGCATTAGAGACGTTCAGCTGGGCCCGCAGACGGCTTCCAGCCGGGGTTACGGTACCAGTGCAAAGCTGCGCTGGGCTGAGCTCCCGTCCCACCAGCCTCCAGACACTGCCCGGGACGTTCCCCGCTCCCAGGAAACTTGCTACACCCCATAGTGCCTGCCACAGGGCGTCCCGACGGCACGTACCGCTGAGATACAAAGCGCTTTGGAGGAAAATGATACATGCTAAAAACCATGGAAAATCTTTGGAAGGGAATAAGCCAGAGTTTTGTCAATGAACAAAGCCACCGTGGCACGGGGCAGGTCCAAGAAGAGATCATCTCCTTTATCCCGCTGCTGCACGGGCCAGATTAGGTATAAATAGCTACTGAGCCCCGTTCTCAGCAGGATTCCTGAGCATCAATTCCCTTTTTAGGCACGCATTCAAACACAGACAGTGAGCAAGGTAAAGGCCAAGGCACGAACAAAATACCTAAAGGATTTAGGGCTTGAACTGTATTATTTTCAGTGGGATTAAGTCCAATAAACCCTTTGGGTTGCCATAAAATATATTCCTCATCTCGCGCGGGGCGCAATTTCAAATGATTTGCAGGTAAAGGTGGGTGGTGCTTCCCCTGGAGACACAGCGTCCGTCTGCTGCCCTGGCGCTGCCGACGGCTGCCGGAGCCCCGGCACTGCCCCACGCTGGGACTGCCTGTCCGCGGGGAACAGAGGGCCCCGGCTCCTTATCGTATGTCATAAAATCAATGAAACTGTAATCCATTTATAATTTAAAACAATAGAAAAACAAACCCAATCTGTTCTGCAAACCACAGCTCCCGGCACGCTGCACGGCTCGGGAACGCGCTGTTTCTGCCTGCGTGCAGCACTTGTTCTCACACTGCTCGCTTGGTCCCCACTGTCACAACATTTGATATTTAAGGATTAAAGGGCACTTCGTTTCAAAGGGGTCACAGACTGGCAGATAAAACCCCACTATTTTAATAACTTAAAGGGGAAATATAAGTTCTGGGAGAAGTCTATTTTCTCCCAGAACAGTCAGCAAGTGAGGAGTTTTTGTTGACATTATTCACCTTGCATACCTGATTTTACGATTTTTGAGGCTGCTGAGAATAAAGCCGTACATACTTAGCTACACACCTCCATCGCGCACACCCAAACACAACCCAGGCGACCGCAGGCGGAGCCCAGCCCAGCGCAGCGCAGCGCAATACAGCCCAGCACAGCACAGCCCAGCACAGCCCAGCACAGCACAGCCCAGCACAGCCCAGCCCAGCCCAGCACAGCCCAGCCCAGCACAGCCCAGCACAGCCCAGCACAGCACAGCCCAGCACAGCACAGCACAGCCCAGCACAGCACAGCCCAGCACAGCCCAGCACAGCCCAGCACAGCCCAGCCCAGCACAGCCCAGCACAGCACAGCACAGCACAGCACAGCACAGCACAGCACAGCCCAGCACAGCACAGCACAGCCCAGCACAGCCCAGCACAGCACAGCCCAGCACAGCCCAGCACAGCCCAGCCCAGCACAGCACAGCACAGCACAGCCCAGCACAGCACAGCCCAGCACAGCCCAGCCCAGCACAGCACAGCCCAGCACAGCCCAGCACAGCCCAGCACAGCACAGCACAGCACAGCACAGCCCAGCCCAGCACAGCCCAGCACAGCACAGCCCAGCACAGCACAGCCCAGCACAGCACAGCACAGCACAGCACAGCCCAGCACAGCACAGCACAGCCCAGCACAGCCCAGCACAGCCCAGCTGAGCCGGCGCAGGCCAGCGGGAAGGACAATATTTACCTTATTGAAGTCAAACGTCTCAAACATTTGCTCAACGTATTTGTTCGCGTCCGGACTCAGGTTTTTCAAGCCAAAAAACTGTTTGAACTCATAGAGGGTGAGCTGGCCAGAAGGACACTCCGTCATGAACTTCTTATACCACTGGTGGCACTCGGTGGTGCTCATCTCCTCCACGGCTTTCCCGTCCATGTTCCCCATCTCCGCACCAAGCACTGGTCACTTCGCAGCCAAAAATTGATGTTTTCTGAAATTTGTGGGCTTTCTTTTAAATTCTGCTTCTTGCCTTTAAAGTCCAAATGTCGCCAGCAGTGCAGGGATCACAGCATCAACTGCCTTGTGCATGAGTTGTCCCGATTCAGCATTGGTGGTGATGGACACAGAAGACACCTCTCCCCAGGAAAATTCAAAAGCACAAAACCCTCTTTGGACAAAAGGCTGACGTTTAAGTACCCAGCAAATCCCTCCCCGGGGAGGCTCAGGGGGGGTGGTGGGCTCCTGCCAGGCATTAAGGGTTCAGGGTTAAAATAGAAAGGAGGTAAAATGGGAAAGTCTCACAGATTACAGGCCCAGCAGGAGATTACAAGAGTGGAATGTTCTCCGTGATGATGTAATCTCCTAATCCACTTCATTTATGATTTTGTGTGGGTCACATGGGCAACAACTTTTGCACCAAAATCAGGGTAAGATGACAGAGAGAACCACTCAGAAGTCTCTGTGCTGTTACTGTCTTTTTGGTCTCCCTTAGTCTAATTCTGGCTGGAGGATTTCCAGACAGGGCCGTCAATTTGAGCCTGAAATTCAGGGAGAAGGAAGAACCAATTCAGCTCCCGTAAGAGATGCTGTATGAGGGTAAATTGGGTGTGCGGAGACAAACATAGAAACATAATTGCTTTGAATGGTAAAGCTTTAAGTGCTTGAAATGCAGACACCAGATGCTACGATGATCCTCTCCTGGGGAAGCTCCATCTCCACCAGCTGCTGGGTCCCCTCTTCAGTCTCTCTGCTCCTGCCACTGAGCGTTCCTCCCACGGAATCGCCCCGCACATCCCGGAGCGTGTCCTGGCCGCTCGGCTGGCGCCAGTGGAGTTGAATGCGCCTTTGATTTTCATTTATGATGAATTACCATGAAAAATTCTCCGTGTAAATACGACCAAAACCCATGTTGGTTGTACCCTGATGCACAGCATTCCGGGAAGGACTGGGAGATAAAAAAGTGTCTCCTCAGAAAGCAGCACGGGCCAGATCCTCCACTAGTAATGAAATCGGTGTGACTACTGGATCTCTGCCAGCAGCGAGTCTGGTCCTATACACTTATATTTTTATATCTGGCTGCTATATATATATCTGGTGTATATCCTATACACTTATATTTTTATTTAGGCACTGGAACAGCCTGCCCAGGGAGGGGGTTGAGTCACCATCCCTAGAGGTGTTTAAGAAACGTGTAGATGTGGCACTTCAGGGCACGCTCTAGTGGCAGAGATTGTAGGAGGTTTGGTTGGACTCAATGATCTTAAGGGTCCTTTCCAACCATGAAGATTCTGTGATTCTGTGATTCTGTGATCTGATGACTTTAAGACAAAGACCCCAACTGTTATATGTTGCGGAGCTTGGTATTGCTTCTGCACTGAAGTAAATCAGGAATAACTCTGCTAAAGCAGGTGACATAACACAAGCGTAAAACAGGTAGGAAAAAGGAATTAGATTGAAGAACGCTAATTGGATGTGCTAATCATGCCCTCAGCAGCAGCAGGGGGCACAGGTCCCCACTGCGCCCAGCAAGGAGAGCTTCAGTGGGGACCCTGGGCTCTGACCCCCCGCCAAAGGGGACGGGGCTGGGTCAGCCCGCCCTGAGGCGCAGAGAGGGGCTACAATACGGAGACATTCATTAATAGCAGAAAGGTGGCGTATTAAATGTGGATACGTGCTCACAAAGTATTTGCTAACGGGGCATGCAGTTCCCCAGAAGAGGCAACGCAAAAGCTGAACCGCTTCCCGCTGCCTTCTGGAGAGGAGCTGCAGGACGCGCCGGCTGCACTTCACCTCTGGTTACCGTCTCATCTCTGAGCACCACGAGTGAAACTGCTCTGCCATTCACTAAGAGCAATACTTCGCCTGTGTCTAGGAAAGCCTAGTGAAAGAAGGTGCCCTTTCAAAGAAGGACCAGAGTTTAGGCTCAGCTGAGGAACCCGGTGAAACCTTCCTGTGTTTTACAGCTTGTGCCCAGGCCAGGCTGGTGCAGAGGAGCCTGGCTGGTGGCCATTCCTGCCACGCCGTGCACTGTTGACACCCTGTAAGCAGGTGGCAATAAATGACAGGACAAGTCAGACCGGGTTTTTAGAGCAGAATCCACACTGTGTGTTTTTCTGGGGAGCAGTGGCACAGCCTCAACACCCGTTCCTCAGCTCACGCGTTCACTGCTGGTCATAACTCAGGCACTCAACAGGAAGCTGAAGTCACACCGGTCACTGGTTTCATTGCTTGGGCTTTATTGCTCTCCACTACGGCCTTCTGCCCATGGTGGGACTCCATTTCACAATGTTCGCACTTGATACATCCATCACCTTCCTGGTGTGATCGGTGTCACGGCGGTAGCGGTACCCGCAGGTTGGCTTCTGCGCAGTGTAGAAGGGGCTGTACGAGTTGGAGCAAGTTAGTTGGTAGAAGACAAATCTGAAGGAGTCAGGCTGACGGCCGCCAAAATGGGCAACAAAAGGAACGAAGTGAGTGGCCAGTGGCTGGTGACATGCTGGAGTCTGCTGGCTCGTTGGGACGGGCAGCGTGTGAGAGACCTCCTGCATCGCCTTGGTCTCCTCCGTTCCCTCTGGTGTCTTCTGGTCTTTGCCAGGGTCTTCTGGTGTTTTAGTCACCTGTGGAGCAAAAAAGCCAGACAAAGGCCTTGTGATTTCCCCCACACTTTGCCATCTTCATTTGTGCTTAGTGCCCTGACGCAAGAGTTGTGTACTGGCAACCAGAAAGCAGCAAGTTAAACAAACCAGGAGAGCTTGGGGAGTGCCAGCCCGCTTACACTCACTGTAAGGGCAGTCAATACGCACCATAAGCGCTGAGAAGTCAGGTATTTACATTTCTTTAGCTAAAAACCTAGGGTGGTGTTACTTAAAGAGAAAGTGAGTTTAAAATCAAATGAGGTACTGGAAATATGGAAGCAACCTGGTGAAAATAAAACAAAGTATACTGAGGGGATGCACACGACGAGACTCAAAGGACTTGATTCTCTCTTGACCTGCTGGTTCAGCTGGTTATTTGTAACAGTGCAGAGTGAATATAAGGTGCAACCCAGTTTCTGATGTTCCCACCGTCAGCCTGATCTGGCTCACCCTTGCATCACTTTTGGGGGATACCACCTTTTCCTTCTGTGTTTGGCACAGGGAGCCCCACTCTCAGATCAGGATCTCAACTACAGTAGCTGTAAGTGACAGCAGCACAAGCGCCTTGTAAAGTCTTCACCAAACCACAGCCACGGCAAACAGCCAGGAAAATGGTTCAGCCCGGTCTGCCCCACAAGAGGCAATGGGGCATATCAGTGATGGCAGAAACACAACAGCGTCCTTTGCAAACACAGCCTGGGGCATCAGCTCAGCCGGCTCCGGGTCCCTCCGCAGGAACCCGGCTCCACCCCACGCCTCCCGTGGCCCTGCTCATGGCTCTTGCCACAGCTCTCAGGGGGTTCTTCACCCCAGAAACACAAAGGGAAAAACAGGGTTGTTGACTCCTGTGAGTCAGGCTCTTCCTTGTCATCAGTTGGGTCGCGTTTCTGAAGTCTTGGAGCAAAGGTGGTGCCATCGCCCGTATGCATGTCGCGGGGCACCAAGGGCCACAAAACCAGCCCGTTCTGCCCGTGCATTTGCAGAGACCCTTTGCAGAGGAGGCGGTGGGGACCTGTGCCCCAGGACACACACGGGGTGGACTTGTCACCCATGGCTGCTCCAAGGCTGTGCTTGACTGGGAAAGTGTTTCTGCCAATGTTATTTAACCATGACTCAGTTATCTTGTTTTCATTGATGACACCTCCAATGGAAACTGGCTCTTCTCCCAGCAATTATCTGCTTTACTCCTGGGCGTCCTAAACGCTTTGCTGTCTGGCTTTATTTTTAACCTCGTAAAGAGGTTTCCCAGTTTCCATGATGCCCTGGCTTACTTGGTGCTGTATTTCTGTTCCCGGCAACTGGCTCTGAACGCTGGCTCCTAAACCTATTAGGAGGGGGACACCCACAATTGTTTAGAAATCTCCTTAAAACTTTTGAGGAAAATTACCAGATCCTCACAGATTCACCACCTCTTTTTGTCACAGGTTTCCCCGGTACAGCCGCCTGCCAGATGCCTGAAAGGCTCCGCTGCTGGAGCTCAGGACAAGGGTTATTTCAGCAGTCGCTGCCGCACCGAGATGTCAGTCCATTTTTTTCCACAGGGGATAAAATAATGGGATTTTGACTCCTGAAGAGCAGATTTTGTACAACGACAGTCACTTCAGCGTGGTTTGTGTACCCCTGCTCTGGACACACTTGTTCAGGGATGATTATACTCACATAGGTGCACGATTATAGCTCATGGCCTTTCTCGCTGTGGAAGATAAGAGACAAGTACGCACACGACTGCGCTGCTGCAGCTGCCCCCACCCAGCAGGGAGGCATGAACGCTGTTAAAGCAGCGCGTTTGGGGTGTGGAGGCGAGGCCGTAGTTACTGTGAAAACCCAGCTGCTAAGTCATGTAGATGCTTTCGAGATGCACAAGCCTTGCATGCGCTCGGCCATGGGAGGCTGACAGTCACTTCCAGTGACGGAGTGACAGGCAGGACACCCTCCCAGGGAGCGCTGAGCTTTAGGCTTTGCTCCTGCAGGGGGGTTCGTCTGCCCTGGGGGCTCCTGCTCATCTTCTGGGGCAACCAAAGCTTGGCAGAAACATCCCTCGCACCCTCGTGCACCTGCTTATGTGATCGCTGTCTTTGAGGGGAAGCACCAGCTCACTGTCCACGGCGCTATTCACGGCACTGCCTGAATTAAGTCCCTTGTAATGCTGCGGCATCCACTCATACGTTTATAGATCCCTAATCCCTCCCAAATTGTCTCTTGTCTCTCAAAGAAGATCCCCACAGGTGGGGTCACAGAGGGATGACTGACTGCACCAACCAGAACAGCAGGAAGGGTTCAGCCGCCCACCCCAGGCGAAGGGGTCCCCCGGGCGGTTGCCGGCACTGCCCCCCCGGCCGCCCCCCTTGCCCTGCACCAGGGAGTCCCCACGCCGGCAGCTCCTCGCTCATCTGTGCCAGGACTATCGTGTGCTGTCTGCTCTGAGCCCTTGGCGACCGCAGGGGCGAAGCCGGCTGATGGCAGTGCAGCCGGGATCTGTGCAGCAGGGGAGGGACGATGCATCACACGGACACCACCAGGACCCTTTTGTCCTGGCCACCCTCAGGCCAAGGGTCTTCCAGCCCCCTGCCCGCAGGAAGGGGAGGCGGCGAGATGGGGTCTCTCCTGCCAAACCATGAGCTCCCACCTGCGATGTCATCTTCCTGGCAGGGACCCCGGCGTGTGGGGCCGTCTGGGGCGGAGGCTGGAGGCAGCGCTGCCAGGGTGGGCAGCACTGGTCGTCAGGGCCATTGGGGCCACTGGGGGCCATTGTGACCACTGGGATGTCACCGGGTGGGGGCAGTCACAGGGGTGTCCCTCGGGCAGAGGGTGTGGAGGAGGGCAGGGGCTCAGCCGTGGAGATTAGGAGGGTGCTGTTTCTCCTGGTCTGACGGGACTGGAGAAGGGTCGCACCCCGACGGGAACCATCGCTGCTGCCCATCCAGCCGGGGCAGCCTGGGATGCTCTGCTGGCCCTGCCACCCCCACCAAAACGTGGCCATGGCAGCGCGGACCCACTCTCCCCTATAGACACAAGCTGTTTCTCTTTCCACGGGTGTAGTTTGCCGTTCTGCAGCCATACACTGGGTTTCTCCTCCTGTCGCCCCCTCCCTGGTTCAGGTCTGGCTGGAGCAGGGAAGGATCCGCATCTGCAGGGAGCAGCTCCTCACGCCGGAGCAGAGGCAGATTGTTCCAGGCTGTTTACCCGCGCGGGGATCAAAGGCAGCCTCACACTGCGGTGTGTTACATCAGAGCAGGGCTCACATGGCTATTTCTACGCCATAAAATCCGCTGGCGATCTTCCAAGTGCTTTCCCGTGCTCTGTGCCCAGCCCGGCCCACCTGTCCCTTCAGCTGGGTGGCCTCTAGCGCTCAGGAGATCCCGGCGAGCGGCACTTCTCCTCCCTTAAAAATACAGCCCTGCCCCCAAACCGGGCACCTTTTTTGCATCTTTTGGGTTCACACTTTGCGGACGCCAGCCTGCCGAGCAGCACACCCCGCACGTTCTTCTTGCTAGTCCTGAGCTTTTTCTGGTCTTCTCGGGGGAGGTCCATGCTTTACTGGGAGGTGCAAATATTTTCCAGCTGGAACAAATACACGGGAGTATGCACATGAGCTCTGGCAGACTCATCTAGCAGCTTGTGTTCACTGGGATAATAAATTCACCTCAAAACACGCATCCCTTCATGTTGTGAGGAATATGTTTTACTACGCTGACCACCCAGGGTGAGGCAAAACCACCGCTGGTGGGGTGGCACGGGTACAGCTCACCGCCCCCGGGGCTGCTGCGGACCCCTGCCCCGGGGCAGAGGAACACCGCAGCAGCAGCGTCCGGGAGCTGAATCACACTCTCCCCTTCCCGCAGAGCATCCCTGCGGCCCCTTTGAAGTCTCTTTGTTTTAACGACATTTTGTGGGATGCCTTCGTGCGCCAGCCCAGGCTTTCTCATTCCACGGGATTTTATTGGCTTCTCTTCTTAAAATAGTTCCACTTCTCCTTCCCCTTTTCCTTGACTCTGTCTCTCTGTATATGCCATTCAATTTGTTCAGCCAAAGACTGTATCAGCAAGCTTGTATGCCTTGCCTGTCTTGCAAAGATATTGCGTCCTTTGTCTTTCAAGTAGCAAGTGGGTCCTTTATTTCATCTGATTTCTGCTTTTGAGAGGTGCCAGGGAATTTTCTTTAAATGTCCGTGGCTCAGGTATGTGGGTTCCCGCAAAGAGCTGGCTCCAGCACCGCTCTCTCAGGAGGAATGTTGTTTCAGTTTCCATCCTGTTACGCTCTTACCTGCAGGCAGGAGCACCCCTTTGCTGCGATTTCGGCTAAAACACGGCTGCGGGGCCCTACAGCGTGTTCCCAGTGCAGTGAGCTCCAGGTGCGCAGGAGTCACCCTCGTGCAGAGGTTCGCAGGGTTGTTTCCTTCCCCTGTCTCACGCAAACAGCAGTTAAGATAACTGTCAGAAAGGGCGCGAGTCCCACTAATTGCAGGCCTCGTGCACGGAGCCGTCCCTTGGGCATCACCCGCTGCTCCTCCAGCGGATCTCGGGAGCGGCTCCCACCGGCCGGCCGGAGCTGCAGGTCTGCAGCAGGCTAAAGGCTCTGAAAACTCTCCTAAATAATTATAACCCCTACATTACAGCCACAGCATTGAATCCACCTGGTACCACATTTTAACTCCCCTTTTCTATCCCCGCATTTGCCGTTCACGTTAATTCTCTTTATTTAAGTGCTGCCTGACAACTTGTGCTGTGATTAGATTTTCCTTTTGAAATATCATAACAGTGCTCATTTTTCAGTGTTCACGGGTGATTGAATGTGTTGCCCTAATTTGTACTTTGTGGCAAGAAGAAGCTGTGAAAAGCATAATTTCAGAGTGATATTTAAATAAGTGATATTTATCACTGAGAAATTAAATCTATGTAATTTTGACTCGCAAAATGTGGTGGAAATAGGAGTAGATGTAAAACAGGATGACCTTACCCTGAAGCTGTGTTTCAGAGTTAATGTTTCCACAGCTATTTTGGGTTTAAAGTTCTCCAGAAATCCCAGCATTTATTAATAACTGATGTTACCCATTAACTCCCACTTTTTACTTGTATGACACAGAGGACTGTTGGCAATGCTAAACACTTGCTTTTGTATCTCAAACAAGAAATGATTTGGGGTCAAGTCCCACTGTCTTTAAGCTTTTGCATCAAAAAAACCCCAAAGCCTAGTAACATGCAGGTGGCATTGGGCAGGGAGATGTTTCTGGGGGTGCGTAGTCCCAGCGAAGCCAGTAGGGATCTGCAGAGGGGCTCGTACACATGGAGGGTGGGGGTTTAATGCTTAGTGAGATGCTTCCTAAAAACTCAGTGCTAATTTGCTTCCTGGCACCCACTGGAGGGACGGGATCACAGTCCGGCTTTCCCTGACTCTGGCCGACATTTCCTTGTATTGCAAGGACACCTGCAGATCTCAGACAGGGACTTCAGGCACTGCGCAAGCAGAAAGTCGTGGGCAGGGGAGCCCAGCCCTCGGGTCAGGACGACAGCAGCAGGTGAATAAACAGGGTGTGGGAAAGATCAAAACTCTCAAACTTAAATGCTCATATACGACCAACTTGAAAAGATTGATAGTTTGTGTTGTGCTGGGGTTTTTAAGAGGAATCAGATGTTCAGTTATTTATTGAGCACATATGTTGGATATGTTTCCAGGTTAGTAAGGTGACCCGTCCACCCAGTCACAGCCCGTAGCTTGTATCATCCAGTGAGCGTCATGATATTTGTAATCATCCACCAGTTTCTCGTGGACCCTGATGACATTACTGACCACCTTGTCTCGCCAGCCTGTAAGGCGCGTTTGTGTGGCAACCGACTGGAAAGCTGCCTGCGTCGGCCGACCCCTTTCGCCAGTCCCAGTTCGAGGGTGCAGGGGCTCACTGACACTGCGGACCCCGCGGACCCTCCAGCTTTATCTCACCCCGTCTCGTCTTCCCCCCGCTCCCCACCGGCAGGAAGGGGCCGGCCACCAGCGGCCCGGGGACCCCCGCGGCTGCAGAAGCCCCTCGGGCTGGGCCCTCCAGGGACCCCCCGGGGCCGGCCCGGCCCATAAAGCCCGCAGGGGCTGCCTCCGCCGGGCAGGGCGGGAGCGGCCGCGCGGCCCCGGGCGGCGGGAGGCACCTGGGAGGAAGGAGGGGCGGAAGGTGGGACCGGCCCGGCCCGCCCCCGCCCCGCAGCCGCCCCGGCAGCGGCCCCGGCCCGCCGCGGCGGGGATGCCCGGCTGGGAGCGCGGCGGGCAGCGGCAGCTCCGCCAGGATGAAGAAGCACCAGCACTCGGTGCAGGGCACCTTCAGCCGCCTCTTCGGCAAGCGCCACGCCAGCCCCGCCGCCGCTTCCCTCTTCGCCACCAACCCGCCCTGGATCTTCACGCAGGAGGTGACCTCGGACAGCGCGGGAGGCACCGGTCAGTGTCCCCTCTCCTCCCCCGGCGGGAGCCCGCGGGTGACGGGGCTCCGGGAAGGGGCCGGTGCCGGCGGGCGAAGGGGTCGGATGGGGCCGGGGAGCGGCGGTGGCTCGTTCGCCGCCCGGTTGGGCAACTGCGGGAGGCGTTTGGCAGGGCTGGGCCACCGAAGGGCGAGTTTCAGCCTGTGCTGTGCGGGCTGGCGAGCGCTCCGGGCGCCGGGGAGGGTGCGGAGGCTCGGCACCCGCGGGCTGGGGCCGGCTCGGTGCTCTCACGGGGCCGTAATCCGCTCTGGGAAGTTAAACTTGACCAAAGCCGGCTGATAAAGAGTTGTGAATCTGTTTTATTGCTTCCAGGAGCACTTTCCCACGCCATGTTTGATCTGCTCCTTCCCAGGTTTTAGGTATTTACTTGTAAACCTGTTTCTTGGACTGTGTGCGAGGGGGGAGTTGAGGGTTGCATATTCCTCAGGATTTATTTGTATTTCTTTGTGGGTTTAATTGCAATACTGTGCCCTGGAGGCTCATGTAGGAGGGAGCCAAGTTAATAGTAATGGAGCCAGGTAGATAAAAGATATCAGTTTGCGGATAAAGTTTGGTGGCTGTAAGATTCCAACAGACACTTCAAGCTTAAAAATGGAAGCGCTGCTTGCTGAGCTGTGCAATGTGAAGCAGTGTCTGTCCATTAATGCTATTGCAAGGTGGTTACACCCCGCAGGCCAAGCTGGTGAAACTAAGATAAAATGAAAATGCGATGGAGTTTCATGCATCTCTTAAACACAAAAGGAAAATTGCTGATTTCTAACTGTCGTAAATCTGAGGAGGATTTAAGCTTCCCTCTGATGTGGTTTGGATTTAAAAAAAAAAAAGTCACCGTGTCTTCTTATTACAAGCCTGATTTCCGTGGCTGCAATTGCAGTACAAAGGCATTCCTTTCAGGTGTGGGGAACGGCTGTGCGGATCAGCTTGCAAAGTAAAAGCCAGGAGTCCTTGAAATCTGAGCATAAAGAAGAGCTGTTGAATCGCTCCGTAGCATCCTCTTGGCATTTATATTGTTAGTGCGACTTGTGTAGGGGAGTGTGACACACAGAAGCTGAGAGACCATGTTTGGAGTAACGCATGTGAGGTGTGGGTTTGTCGCAAGGAATGGCATGGTCACAGCTGAGAGTCCAAGGGGCAGATTCTGTCGTATCCTGACTTCCCCAGTGCCACGGTCTTACCCAGAGAAGCCCCGTCCCTGGCCCTGTCTCTTGAATATTTGCTGCATAGCTTCATGCCATCATGTCTGCCAAAAGGAGTCCACTGCTTCTGCTAATCCCCACCTTAGTTTTTCATACAAAGTAAACACAAGTTAAGCAATGTGGAATGGGTGTAGGTTTGCATGTCACTGACTCAGAGATTCCTGAATATAGTGACTGATGCCGCCTCCTCGCTGTGAGCTGTGGATACCCCAGCGTCAAACCTGCTACGCCTACTCCAGGTGATGCAACCCTGAAGTAGGAAGAAGTTCCATTGCATGTGTTGTAGGTTGTTTATTTTATTTCCCATGACTGAGAGTACACAAACGTCTCCAGAACAGGTTGAATGTCAAAAAGTGGCCAAAGCGTAGTTGGGGCCAGCCACTTCCGACAGCCTCCGAAGGCGTGTTTCCCCATCCCTTCTTCCAGGAAATGAAGCTGGCAGGGCACAGGTTTTACTGGTGACAGGCTCCTAGCAGGCAAGTCCAGTTTATCTAGCAAAGAAAACACAACTACAAGCACTTCATTTTACTTTAATTAAATGCATTCAGGTTAGTGATGCTTAGTAATCTAGGATCAAAGACCTTGTGATCTTTAATACAGTTTCTCACTGAGTTTACCTAGTGTCTGGTTTAATATAAAACTCTCATCTCAAGTCTCTGAACTACTCTATCACTGTTCCACAAAGCTGTCTGAATCCAAACTCTGATGTTGCATTGGCCTTAATTCTCGCTGCTTACTTGCTTAATATGGTGTCACCCAAGGGGTTATGCAAAAATAATAATAATTAGCTGGCATCTCAGCTGCTCTTGGGACTCCAGCAGCTCCTCCTCTGCGCCTGGGCCCCTCACAGGCAGGGAGGTCTTAAACCGCTGGTAGGACCACGCTAACTGAAGTGCAGGCTGATTAGTATTTCGAAAGCTAAAGAAAATGCCCCTTTTTTAAAGAATCCCTTGTAGTGGGAGAAGTTTAGGATAAGTTATGTCTGACTGTAAGGACAGCGATAGGATGATGGATACTCCTGGGTGTATTCCAGGGCAACTCGTGGTGTAGGTGGTGGGAGAAAGGGAGAGCTTGCGTGCTTGCTGGACTCAGTGGCATGTTTCAAGGCTGTGTGGAATTTATCGGCCTCCAAACCTCTGACTTCAGCAGAAGCTGAGGAAGCTCCTGCCCAGCCCCTGGCATGGTCAGGTTCTTCATTCCAGGTGTTCATGCAAGTGTTTTTCTTCTGTGGGAGTATGCACGCACACACACGTGTGTTCTTTTTTTTTTTTTTTTTTTTCCTTTTTCCTCCCTTCCCACTGAACTCTCTTTCTAAGGGAGCTTCTTGCCTGATCTCTGCCTGTCCCAGGAGGGCAGAGACTTAGTGCCAACCACAGCTACGTGCCACGGCAACCCATGATGGGTTGGGGACGCCGGTGTTTGGGGAGCAGAGGCTGTCCCTCTCAGGGGGGACCGTGTGGGAGCAGGGACGCGCAGGAGGGAGTGGGATCACTGGCTGGGGCTGTGACAGCGGCCAGTTGTCTGCAGAGTCTTGGGGACTCCTCGGGCGGGCAGTCCCGCTCCAGCGAGTGCTGCCTGTGGGTTTCGGAGGTTTAGAAACACAGTCCAGCCCCTCTGCCTGCGCGCGGAGCTTACACAACCCTCACCTCTGCGCTGCGCCTTGTGTTGCTGTAGGACACTCGACAGAAACTGTGTCTGTGCTTCACGCTTTAGCGTGGGGTCGGGTTTGAGGACTGCTTCCAAACTTTTTAGAGGAAGAAAAAAAGCAAGCTGTTTACTTCTTGGTGTTTGTGTTTTGGGATGGAGGGAGAGGTTGTTTGCTTCTTCAGTGGAACCACTATTGAATTCTCTTAGGTGGGAACACTCCTGCAGAGTTTTCTCTCTGATCACAGCTGTTTTCCAGCAATTCCCGCCCCCCCCGCTTCCTCAAACCCTCATTTTTTCTTTAATGTTGGTTTCCTTGGCTACGAATTATTTGTGTATCTCCTTCCAGCCAAGGTGGGGTTTACGTGCTTCAGTGCTTCTGCTTGTTAATTCATGCTGTTAATCAGACACAAAGAACGTAATTAAACTAATTTTATGAGCTTTATTCACTGTCAGAAATAAACCGGCCCAAAAGGTGTGGTTCAAGGTAGAAGCACAGGGCTGGGAACCAGGAATACCTGACGGTTTCTGCTGCTTGTAACACCGGGGCCCGGTGACTGCTTTCTGCCGTAGTGTCTCCATTCATAGCAGTATTTTGTAGGAAGAAATACTACTTCAGAGCCTTTCTCTGAAGTGTGAAAGTGTAGTGGCAAGCACGACTTCTCCCCCAGTGCCACGACTTCTCCCCCTGCAGCAGGGGTCAGAGACAAGTCACCCCCGCAGCGTGCAGAAGGGTGCTGTGGGTGCTGGTCGTGTCCGTCCACAGCTGTGTCACCTCCTCACACTGCCCTCGGCCGCTGGCAGTGGAATGTGGAGGGGAAACTCCTCCTTGGGAAGCCCCCACGTGTCCTGGTTCCATCAGGGTGTCTGAGCGGCGAGGCGTTCCCCGCTGCGCACCCAGGTCCTGCTCGGCACAAGCCAGCGGGCTGCTTGGGGTCCGGGACGCCTCCACTGTCCCTCTCCGCTGTGTAAGTGACAGGGACCTGTTGTCCTGATAGGGCTGAATGAAGAACCTGTAACTAGCTCTGGGCTTTGATGGCAACTGCCCTGCCCGCAGAGCGGTCAGCAGGCGAGGGAGGGCAGAAGCTCTCCCTCCGGTTGCTGTGGCTGGTGGTCAGACCCCGCTGCTGCTGCCCTGCTCGATTCCAGGTGCCGAGGTCAGGTCCTGCCCCACACGTACGAGCTGGTTCGTGTCACCTCTGCGGCACCTGCCCTGGACCCACCTCCTGCTCTCCCGCAGGCTGGGGCCTCGTGGCACTGTAAAGAGAAATCCTGAAGCATTTTCCTTCCCTAAACTTAATCTGAGTGGGGAGTGAACTGAGTGCTTGTGCTAACTTTTGACCCTCCTGAGGTAAATTTAAGTTAGCTACAATTAGAAATAAGCCTTTTGGAATAGACTTGACATCTGTGCTCTCTCAACTCCAGCCTCTGGAGCTCCGGGAAGGGTCTCTGCACCTTGCGGGCATCTGCCAGCAGCTGCCCGGGGGACCCGCTCACCTGGGACCTTTCTCCTCCCATCTTCAACTCGGCTCCAAAACACCCCAATGCTCCTCAGAATGTGGTGGGTTTTGCCCGTCCCTGAGAGCTGATACAGCAAATTCTTCACAGCGCTTTTTAAAATTAGATGGTGTCCAGTGTTGTTTTTCCTGTTGCCTCAAACGCGGTGCTGCTGCTAACAGTCTTCTCTTCCCCTCAGGTGATGTGATTGAAGTGTACTATGGCGACAATCGCTTTGGGACAATGACTGACTCTGGCACAGCAACGCTTAAACCTCGTCCAAGAGTCCGGCCGCTGCTGACTTTCTTACCCCTTGTGAGTATCCGGCTCGCCGCTGGGATTCGTTACGGCAGCGTGTGTAACTGGTGCCCAAAACCAGCTGGGCTGGCTGCTGCTCTCATCCTCTACCTCAGGGAAGAAATTAAATGAAAAGTAAAACCACTCTGTAATGATGCTGGATACGAGGGATTAGGAGGTGATCTGAGTTCAAGGCTTGTGTTGGACATAGGCAAGATACTCAGGCGGGAGACATAAGCATCATCAGGCTTGTATTTTCAATTAAAAAAAATTTGCTGAGAGTGTAGATGGTAGATCTGGCTTGCACTGCATTTTATCTAGCCGCCACTAGCAGTATCTCTCCCTGGATCAGGCGTGTTGCTGGAGAGCAATAGCAAAGCTGTGCCCCGTGTACAGCAGGGGGAGGAGGCGGCGATGCAGCAGGTGTCTGTGCGGAGCCTGATTTTTCCAACCTCTGTATGAGGGAAACCGTTCCCCGCGGAGCTGCCTGTGCTCCAGCTGGATGCAGGGACTGAAGCAGCAAGTGCCAGCTCCACTGGACCCAGAGGTGGCTTTAACCCAGCTGGGACTCCAGAAGCCACGTGTGCTCATTGCTCCGCTGCCGTGTGTGCTGAGCAAGCTTCTCTCCTCCATGTAGCACACCTTTGCAAAGGTCTTATCCCCTAAAGAGTAGAGTGGGGCGCATGATTGCTCAGAGATACTCTGTGGATGGCAATAGCTAAGTCTGAAGTGATGCACGCAGGTCGCTGAAAGTCAGTGAAGACAGTAAAACACTTAAAATCCTTTGGTCTTGACAAGAAAATCCTCTCTGAGAGCGGGGGATGTTTTTCCTCATACATCCTTATCCTTTAGAGCGGCCATCGCCTACAGCAGAAAATGGGCTGGTCTGCTGTCACCTGGGTGCAATTAGGAGTCAATGGTGTTGTGCAGGTGTCATTTGGAGGACAACTGGGTGGGAGAGGGAGTTTATATATCTTTTGGAGAGCATCATTAGGAAGTTATGGGGTTTCGTGGGTTCTACAAAGGAGTTGTGCCCTCTGTGATGCCTTTCAAATGACGACAGCGGGTGAAAAATCTCACCTGGGCTCCCAGTTGAGTAACCGTAGGACTGGTGCCTGAGAAACTGCTCTCTGGTAGCACAGGCTTGGGTGCACAACCACAGCTGGCACCCCATATTATCAGGTTTTAAAACTTGCCTTTTGCATATTTTTTGAGCGTATTTTTTTGTTTTACTCGTGGAAGTGTATGTGGTAGAGGAATACACGTTGCAAATGTCCCTGGGATAAATACTAAGGGCTGTCACCCCAGCCATGGGGCTTTCCTGCTGCCCGCAGAAGCATGGCTGGCCCTGGGGCTTTTTCCCCTCAGTTGCCCTTGTGAGGGTCCCTCTCACTGTGCTGCTCTTACCAATAGTAACAGGTCTAGCTGGAGGAATAAGTAGGAATAAGCAACATTTTTTAAGGACCAGTCTGTGTTGTGTATTTGCATTATTTTTATGAGGCTTGATTATGATTTGATTTGGCACAGACGCTTCTGCTGCCACATGCATATTTGCACTGGGCTGTTCTGCAGCTCCTGCCTTAACCCTTTCCTTCCACCCACCCGCTCCCGGGCGTGGGGGCAGGCTGAGGAGCTGCTGCCTGCGTGGCTGTGAGTCAGGAGGATGCACACACCCTGCCCTCCAGCTCTCCCCGCATGGAGCACATCCTGCCCCCCAAACCGCCTGGTCCTCGGCCACCCCAAGGCATTGCAGGAGAGGGGGCTTTGCCCCCTGCCCCTTGGGTACCGCCACCTCCCCCTGCCCCTTGGGTTCCCAGGTACCACCACCTCCCCCTGCCCGCCCAACTTCCCAAGTCCAGGCGGAGCTTTGGCATCCTGGGGGAATAAATTCCTGTAGTTAACCACCAAACTTCGCTGGCTCTTTTTCAAAACGAGGAGGCTGAGGGTAGTGCTTCAAATTCGGAGAAATCCGTGGCCTCTCTGAGATTCCAAGGTGCTAAGTGGATGTGTTTTTTGTAAGGGGCAGCCTCAAGCCTGGCTCATTTTCCTGCATATGAGGAAAGGCAGAGAGAATTGGGTTTGTTCAGCCCTGAGAAAAGAAGGCTCAGGGGAGACCTTGTCACCACGTTCCGGTATTTGAAGGGTGGCTACAAAGAAGATGGAGACTCCCTTTTTTACCAGGAGCCGCATGGAAAAGATGAGGGGTAATGGGTACAAATTACTCCAGGGGAGATTCCAATTGGACACAAGAGGAAAATTTTCTACAATGAGAACAAATGGCCACTGGAACAATCTCCCCAGGGGAGCGGTGGATTCCCCAACATTGGGCACTGTTAAGAGTCAGTTGGACAGGGTGCTGGGCCATCTTGTCTAGACCGTGCTTTTCCCAAGAAAGGCTGGACCGGATGATCCTTGAGGTCCCTTCCAGCCTGGGATTTGATGATTCTATGACTTAATGGGTGGGAAGCTTGGGCTCCCGAGAGACCAGGACAGGCAGGCTCCCCTTCCCTGGGGACAGGGGATATCTAACTCTGTTCCAGTGCTGAAAAGTGATTCCTGGTGGTTACAGTGAAAGCTCCCCTCAGCGGGATCCTCGGCACACATAAATCTGATGCAGGTACCACAAACTGGAAATGCCGGTTCCTGGCGCACCACCCCGAGCGCAGCAGCCTGCTGTGAATCAGCTGGAGGTTTGCTGGGCTGGTCCCACCCCGGCAAACACAGCAGAGGGAAACAATCTTTCTAGTCATCTCCGGAGACTGGCAGCGTACTGGAGATGCTTTCCATCTTGGAAGCCAGCTCATGATGTGAGGATGGGTGGTTTTTGAGAGAGGTGCTGAGCATTAGCAACTGCAACAGAAATTTTTGGTGAGAAACAGGCTTGTCCAGTTTTTAGGACCTTTTGAAATGACATGTCCAAAATTACTGCTCGTTTATGAAATGTGGACTCTGTTTCCTACAGTTTTGCATAGATCTCTTCCGACTGCCGTTCCCTTTCTACTCCTATCCAAACATGTGATGCATATGTTGCTTTTAACTCAATGCCCAGACATCTTTGTTTCCCTGTAAATGAGCAGGTATCCTCGGTGTGCTCTGGAGACTGGCAGCAATGAATTTCCATAGCAAATGGGAACTGCCGGGTTTTTTTTTTTTCTTTGTGGCTTTTTGGTATCTCACTGCTCTGGACAATTTCATTATCGGCTCTTGAAGTACCTGTGTTAGTCTTTGTCTTCCCTCTGGCTTTCAGATGAAGTTAAGGAACTGTCCTTTGCATTGTACAGTATCTTTGGGACCAGGAAAGAGGTCCTAGACGAGGCTATAAGGCTCACCTAGTCTGAGGTTCTGCCACTAACAGATCTGTCCTAAAGCCTTAGCGGACCTTGGCTTCTCCCTCAGCACCAAGTTCTCTGATCAGTTGTGCAATCCCAGGGACATGAATTCCCACTCACTCTCTCCTGGCTCACCAGCAACTGGCTCGTTCCCTTGTGGTTATAGAGGATCTTTGGTCATCTGCAGGCTGGTGGACTTTGCAAGCGAAGCACGTGCATTTTCTTGTGATTTTGTCAAAAGCTGGGGGATTCCAGGGCTCTTCTGATGGAGCCCAGGCTGCTGCTGTC
Source organism: Rissa tridactyla (assembly GCF_028500815.1). Classification (NCBI taxonomy): domain Eukaryota; kingdom Metazoa; phylum Chordata; class Aves; order Charadriiformes; family Laridae; genus Rissa; species Rissa tridactyla. Next base: position 6,237,881 of record NC_071486.1, read on the forward strand.
GGCTCAGCCCCAGCAGCTCCTGCGTTGCTGAACTCCTGCACCCAGCGTGGTTCGTGGGGTGTTAATGTGCTGTCTGAGCCCTGGATGGGGCTGGCTGGATAAACCCAGCTTGACCTTTGATCAAGGAGACTTTGGAATCCTACAGCAATCTCTTGTAAAAATCGTGATAATGCCAGTGAAAGGCAAAGGGCAGGGCCTCAGCCATTATCGAGGCTTTTGTATGCAGAAAAGCATGGCACTGAGCGGTGCAGGCTGATGGTAGAGTAGCATTTGCTTTGCACAAGGGGCTGTTAACAGCTAATGCAAACAGCTGCTGGGGTGAGCAGGAGTGCAACGGGGTGGACCCTGGAGCCTGGGAACGGGGCGGTATGTCCCTGGCCACTGCCCACGGGGTCTGCGGGCTCCTGCCGCTCGTGGAGCGTTATTTCCTTGCTATGGGTCTCTCCCAACGCTGGTATGTGAGCGCCCGGTCCACTGCCTCGGTTGCTTACGTCTGTGCCGACAGCCTGATTCAGCATCAGTTTGTGTTTCGGACGTGGGTGCGTTAGTGTACGTTTCATGAGCAATTCCAGTCCCTCTGCAGAGCAATCTCAGCAGTGAGTCACTGGAGGGAAGGAGAGGCTTTCTGCTCCTGGCAGGTGCTGGAGGCAGCCCTGGTCAGCGCTGCAGGTGAGTCAGCATGCCACGAATATCTCACCATGGGTGGCTGTAATTATCCCAAGTGCCCCAGCCGTAAGCATCCTCGCAAATGTGTAGGCTGCTAAATTGCATGGTCCTGTACCACCTAAATGCACTGCTGAGTTTTCAGCGTGAATGCAAAGGGAGTAATTGGGAGTGAAACACAAACCACGCAAGTAGCAGTTTTCCCCAGAGTGTTCAGATACGCTGGTGCCAGTTTCCCAAAAAGCTGGAAGTCTGTCTGCGATTTCGGTGGGGTGTGTACATGACTGCAGCGTGGGCTGGCGGTGCTTGCTGGAGAGCAATACCCACAAAACCTGTGGGAGCTATTAAATTTGCTTGGTAGGTGAATGGTGAGAAACTCGTGGTGCTGACCTTGGGCTGGGGAGCCCTGAGCGTGGGCGCGACAAAGCCGTGCTCCTCTCCAGCCCCTCTGCCCCTCACTAGCACAGGGGAATTGTGTCCGTGGCTTGGGCAACCTTGATCAGAAGTGAAGACTCGTCCCCTTAAGCCCTGTCAACAGCAGCTACTGCAGGGACCTCTGTGTCTTGGAAACAGCCGTGGATCCCATCAGGCTCCTGTTTGTGTAGACAAATTACCAGCTATACAGGCTAGGGCCTGCCTGTCAGCACTTTGCTCTGATACCCTGGGCGTAAAACTAACAGCTCCGTTTTCTCAACTATTGCAGAATGCCCAAGAATCCCACGGGGTGGCTGTGCCAACGCCATCGGTGCCAGAAGACTTTGAGGAAAAAGCAGCTCTTGGTAAGGAATCCTCTCTGCCGAGTCCGGGACGGTGCTGAGTGCTCAGCAGTACCGTGCCCTCGGGGGAGGAAGCATGCGTATACCGAGCTCTGGAGCAGACGGGCTGATCGTGAGATTTTCATGCTAAAATAGAGTCTACTATTAATTATTTTTTGAAGTCATTGAAAATGAATTCATTTCTACGGGGTGAGGCATAGTGTCTGTTACAGTTCAGCAAGCTTTAGACAGCTGCTGAGCAAAAGGAACTGGCTTCCTAGGAGGATAGCTGGCCAGGGGCGGCGCTGGCCGTCGCAGTGCTGACGGAGAAGGTGCTCACACCATTGTGCTCTCACTCTTCCTTGCAGGCTCTGGCTCCCAGATCAATGGGAACTACCGAATGTACAGCTCGGTGGGGGACCTGCGCCCACAGGCTCTCGAGGGGGATGATCTGGATGAAGACATCCCTCCGCCACCATCGGTACCCCCACCGCCCCCTCCAACGGCACCAGCACCTGCACCACCGCCTCCAGCCTCGCCGGTCCCTCCACCACCCGATATGCTGCCTCCACCACCACCACCACCTGAGATGGTGCCACCACCTCCTGCCATGGCACCTCCACCACCTCCAGCTTCTGCCCTGTCCTCCCCCAGCACACCGGCTCCTCCAGATTTCATCCCACCAGCCCCACCGGGTGCCCCGCAGCTCAGCCAGGCCCCAGCATCCTTCACCACCAGCATTTCCAAGTGGAAGTCTGAGACGGTGCTGAACACGCGGCAGGCGGATGCCGAGGGGCCGCTCTGCCCCACTGAGGCTGGGGTGCCGGCTGCCCCTGGCCCAAAGGAGAGTCTGCAGCCCAAGCACTGTCCCGAGCCCCACCTCACCTTCCCCAGGTCCTTCAAGGTGCCCCCCCCAGCCCCAGCCCGGTCCTCCTCCATCCCTGTTCAGGAGAGCCAGCCTGCCCGGCAGGAGCCCTTCCAGAAGCAGCCTCACGCCCGGCCTCCCCTCCCGCCCTGCTTCACCATAAGACCCGCAGCCAAGGCTCACGCCGGAGGAGAAGCTGAGCAGAGAAATTCCCCGCTCAGACAGGCCGTCGCGAAGCCGGCAGTGCCGACACCCCTGCCACTGAGCCCCAAGCCCAGTCCAGGGCTCAGCCAAGGGACGAATCCTGCTGGTCACCGGTCCCCGCTGCCAGGCTCTGAGATGGAGAAAGTTCCTCAGCCAAAAACAGCCGAGAGAGATTCTCCTCCAAAATCCGAATCTATCTCTGCGAATGACCTGGACCTCCCCCCTCCAGACTACCCCACCTGCGAGGACGACTGGAGGGATGCCAGCAACCTGAGCAGGCTGCGGCACGAGCTTTCAGCCCTCCTGCGCTCCCCACGGAGGGAGGAGAGGCCGACAGAGAAGCCGGCGGCTCCCCAGCCTATGGACGGCAGTACCGACCGCCCTGGCAACCATGAGCCTAGTCTCAATGGGCCCAAACTCGCTGGACCTGCTGGGAAGGACACACAGGTACCCACAGGAGGGCCGAGCGAGAAGACAGAAGTGCCCAGCAGCCCCTCCAGTGCCAAGGGGGGCTCTCCCAGCACAGCGCTCCCTGCTCTGGAGAGCAACCCTGCCACGCAGACCTGCAGCGTGATGAAAATCAGGAACGAGCTGGAGGCTGTGCTGGCCCTGAAGAAAGATGGGAAACCTGCCCTGGGGCTCGGCAGCCAGAAGCAGGGCACCGAGGATGGCGGCAGCACCCCGCGTCTGAGGAAGAGCCCCCCTGACCTGAGGAAGAGCCCCCCTGACCCAGTTGACTCGGTGCTGCCAAAACCAGCCCCAAGCCCACTCCCAGCACCAGCAGCTGCAGAGGAGAAGGATGAGACAGGGCACAAGGACCATCCTGCTCCAGCCGCTAGCAAGGCCACGGAGAACTTGATCCCTGCTCCCGGGTCCCTTGACAGCAGCGCGAGCCCCCCAGAGCCACCTCAGGGACCGGCAGAGGAGCCCCCTGCTCCCACCTCTCCCTCGCCCCCCACTTCTCCTGCGCAGAGCCCAGCACCGCAGCCCAGCGCAGCCATCTTCCAGTACAAAGTGCACCGGGCTGGGGCCAGCTCAGCCGAAACACCTTGTGCCTCGGGCTCAGCTGAACCACCTTGTCCCACCAGCACAGCCAGGAGCCCGCCGGCTGCCTCGGCAGCAGGGCAAGAGGAGGTGCTGATCCACCCGGTGACGGGCGAGCGGGTGGAGCGAGGCTCCCCCATGGCCCTGCTCCTGGCTGCCCGGCAGCGTGCCCAGCGGGGCCGGCAGGGTGGCGAGGTGGGAGCTGCGCTGCGGATGAAGCCGCCCGTGAAACTCAGCAGTGCCTCGTCGGACACCACCTCCACCAGCTTCTACCGTCATGAGTCGAAGCCCTACTCCTTCACCGTGGTGCCTCGGCCGCCCATGGCGGGTACAGCAGGGTCAGAATGGAGCAAGCCTCCATCCTTCTCCAGCTCCTCGGAACAGGGCCGGGACGTGCGAGCGGTAGCTGAGGTGCAGCCCCTGAGCCTCCCTGGCCACCAGCGGGCCACTGCCTCCAGCCTGCTGCGGGGCCTCCTCGAGTCCGGGCGGCCGAACCAGCCTGGCTCAGCCCGCCATGGTGTGCCCAGGGAGGAGGAGGAGAATGGGGAGACGGCGCTGGACTTTGGGATCATCCCCCCGCCCCCTGAATTTAGCAACGAGACGGACGAGGCCGAGGGGCCCCTCATGAGTCGGGAGGAGAACCGCAAGTGCCCCAGCTTCCCCGACTGCAGCCGGGGCTCGGAGGCGCCACGGTACTTCAGGTGGCCTGGCTATGGCCGTGGCTACGGGGGCAGCCGTGAGCCGCCGGCCCCGCTGCCCTCAGAGAAGAGCAGGAGGAATGGCGACTTCACGCCCCAGTACCCAGACTACAGCAGCTCTGCCGGTTACTTTGGCCGCTGCCCGAACCCCCGGCCACTGATCAAGAAGCGCCTGTACGTCTCTGAGCCCGACAGCTCCTACCCCCGGGCAGCCGCAGCCCCCCGGGCCACAGGCACCCTCTCCTACAGCGCCGGGGGATACAGCTCCCCGGCCGGGGAGGGGGTCCGCCGCCTGGGGTCTGCCCAGAGGAATGGCCCCACGAGCACACAGGGCAGGCGGACATCCATGGATGCCGCTGGGAAGGTCGTGTCGTACGGCAGCACTGCGGCTGACGCCAAGTACAAGGGGCAGAACGGGGATTTCTCGCCCGCCGGTGCAGTGGCAGCCAGCAGGTATGTGTTCCCCTGAGCTGACCCCTTCCCTGTCCTCTGTGTCCCTTTGATTTGAAGGAGAGGAGGGCTGGGCCCTGGGCTGGCCCCAGAGCAGCGCAGACCCTGAGAGAAATCCCATCGCCGGGGTCCGGGGCTGTGGCTGTCCCGTGGTTCCTCCCCAGTCCCGGCCATAACCTATCGCCTGCTCCTTGCCGTGTTCCTGAATGGAAGCACGAAGTGTTGTGAGAGTTGGCCTGCTCCAATAGGAGACAAAAAAGATGACATTGCAATCATGAATAAAACCTGTTTTCTCAGCTTTCAGTGACTTTCCCTCTGTTTTCCCTCCAGACCTGCCCATGGCAGCCCACAGTACGGCGGACCCACCAACACCTTCACGGTCAGGCCTGGGGCACGGCAGCCCATCTCCTATGCCTACCAGAGTGGCCACCGATAGGCTTGTCTGCAGGATGCTCCACCACCTTCGTCCGGCTGGGAGAGGGAGAGAAGGTGCCTGGTGGGTTGTCTCCTTCTCCGTGAGCACCAGGGATGGTCCCAACCCAGCCAGCAAATGCACTGCTTGAAACTACTGATGGAGAAGGTGGGGAGTGAACCTGGGACTTGGACTCTTCTCAAGAGACTGTCATGGAGAGTAGTTACCACAGAGGACCGGCTGCTGTCTTGTTACGTGAGCAAACGCGGTTTCCCTTCTCCTATTTCACCCTCTGTATTATTTTCAAAATTGCAGCCTGATAGTTCTTCTAAGTGTTTAAAAAAAAAAAAAAAAAAAAAAAAAAAAGAAGGCATCCTTAGCCTTAGTTCTCTTTAAAGAGCATCACCACTGGAGAGATTGTTTTCAGTTTGGGTTTGGTTTTTTTTTTTTTATTTTAATTGGTTTAAATCCAGCATTCTTGGGAGTAGGGAGAAACCAACTGGGAGATGTGCATAATGGAAGCAAGCCAGTGTATAGCTAAATGTAGGGGAATTAAAATAAGAATGTGAGGCCAATGGAATAGAAATAGAGTTTAGGATGTCTAGATCCTAACCTCTACTGTCCCCACCTCCTTCAAGAGCCTTGAGCAAATCAATTACTCCAATGCCTTAAAAACAGCTGCCGGCTCTCCGTGCTGGTCCTGCGGAGCTGGGGGCAGCTCCGCCACTTCTCCAGGGAGCGACCGCGGGGAGCTCCGGGAGAGCGGGCACTTGCTTTTCTGCCCCTTTTAGTCACTGTAAATGTTTCTGTTGATAATTGTTGTTCCTCATGGAAGAAGGCTGTGAGGCCTGGATGGATGGCTGTAGGCTGTAAAGCACTTTGGAGCCTTAAGACCGAGCAGTCCTTCTCTTCCTGTGTCAGCTGGTGGGTGTCAGCGACCCACCACAACATGGTGCTTTCCTCGAGGGGTCTCTTGCCACTTCGTACCCGCATCAACCCCACCTCCAAAAGCTAAGCCACGTAGTCCTTATATACTGTTAAACTGAGACTTGGCTTTAGTTTGTCTGATTTGGGGGACTGAGAAGTTAATTTTGGTGTGATTGTAGAGTATTTGGTGCTCTTGGCGCGTGGAGCGTCTGACATGGCGAAGGGACCTGGCTCCTGCTGTTTCCACAGGCGCTTGCCCGGTGCTGGGCATGGGTGCAAGCCCTTCTCTGCCTCCTGCCAGCGCCCCCGAGGAGTGAGTGATGGCTGCATGGTGGGGTGGGAGATACGAGGTTATTCTATACTACAGAGCGAGCAGTACAGTCTCACCATAGCTGAGCAAAGTTTGGAATAGCCAGCTTCCAGAAACTACAGCTATATAATCTTCCTCATGGGTGAACTTGCTGAAAATCACTGTAAGATAAGTGTAAAAACTTGTAGAGAATGTTTTCTAATTACTGACAAACTACAAGCACTTTGAGACGTTAGTCTACTTCTATGGAAAGCACTTTCTATTTTCCGTACTATACAATATCGTTAGTTCCACTCCAACTTATGCCGCATTGCACGCGTGTGTGTATGGGTGCGTGTTAGCAGATTTTGCTCTACAATTCAACTCAAAATTCAGTGATAAATTTTCCTTCATGGTGGAATTTTCAAAAGAGTTATCTTGATATTAATGTCATGTCTTTGTCATTCTGCATTTTATGTTATTTCCAACTTTACCTAATAATTTAACAGCTGTTTCAAACATTGCAGCAGCTTCAAAGTACTCTGAACTTTACTTTGTTGTGAATAAAAGGAAAAGGCAAATACCCTAATCGGTCTAATAGCTAATTCAAAGGGCATTTTTATGCCAGTAAGTCGCAGAGACTTGGAAGATTTCCATTCATGCTCACCCCTGCCAGTATTGAAATAACACGTTTTAAATACCTGGTTGTTGACTTTTAAAAAAAGTTGATAGAGAAAAGTGACTATGGAGTAGCTATCCAGGTATTTAAGTGTGCCAGTGTCATGTAGAATACCCCCCCGCCCCCCGTTCCAGCCCCTTAAAATGTGGAAGTTTCTCCTTGTGAGGAGCATTTGGAGGATTCGTATTTAGCCATGGAAGTAAAACCGTGACACTGTTTGAGTGGCTTCAGGGTCCTCTTTTAGTATTGGATGAAGTTTCACCAGTTTAACTTGAAACAAAACAAAGCCGCCTGTCTGATAATGTTGCAACCTAATTGATTTTTCCTCATGATATTTTTTTTTTTCCTTCAAAATAGTAAGTTATAACTGCAAATTAATTCTCAAAAGCAGCTTTAAATTTAAAGGCTTGTTGGGAGACTTCAGCCTTCAAGACTGATTTTGCCCAGAAATAGGGGGACTGCTCTGAAGAGTTCTCCTAAATTTGAGCATATCCCCAACACAAGTTTGCTTGGTTTTGGTTTTGTGGTTTGTGGGGTTTTTTTTTTGAAGAGCAAAATGTGAAACTCCAGTAGTGGTACTTGCTTGAATTTCACATTTGTTATTTCACCCAGACACGCAATTCATATGTAGTTGTAATGTGGTGTTAGTGTGGAGCGTCTTGTTTCTAGCAGACGTGTATTTGTTTATGTTAAATATTAGAAACATGATAATGTAAGTCAGTTTTATGAAATAGAGCCATTATTCATTCAAAGAACACCCATTCTGGGAATGCACAGTGGGCTAAGCTGTAACTAAATCAGGTAAGACTCTGCTCGCAGTTGTAAAACTGGTTAGCATGAATGTTTTAAGCAGTGGAACTATTCTGTTCTTTGGGCTATCCCTGCTTTTGAATGCATTAAGCAAAATTCTAGTATTTCGGTAACAACTAGCCATTTATGCTGGGGCCATTGGGAACTGTTTGTGTTACAAAGAACCCACTGTCAGAGCTGTTGGCGGCCAAAGCGCTTGGGGTGGGTGAAATCCGTGGTGAAGAGGGAGGACCGCTGGGCTGCCGAGATGGGGAACTGCTCCCTCTTCCTCCATCAGGTCAGTGTCAGGGCAGCACACAGATAAACCGGGCTCCAGTTCCTCTTTCTGCTCCTTTTCCCAGCTCTCTTCCACTTTATAAATTTAGCAACAGAGGAGGAAACTGAGGGGCAGTCACGGGGCAGAGCAACCTGCCCTATTGCCCGGTCTCAGCGCTGAAAGCCATCCTGGATCCCAACAATGGAATCGCTCTCGGTCCAACCCTCTCTGGTGTAGTTTGGTCATTCAAGTCTCGGTACAGCTTAAATGATCCCCTGCAGCTGCCTCTTCCTCAAAAGCACCTGCTAACGTAGTGTAACTGATAGCTTTACTTGTAAAGTGTTGAACAGTGTCTCTTATTTATGACTGCCATTGAACACCAGTCTTCTTGCATTAAATATGTCTGGATGTATTGTTTTATTACATGTGTGGCCTGACTTTATTTAGTATTGTTTAAGTGGTCTGTCTACTGTGAGATGAAGATCTCTGCATGTAAGATTAAAAGGACAGGAAAACAGCTCAAACTGGCCTCAGCAACACTCTGAATTTCGGCTTACCTAGGGCTTGGTCCAGTTTCTACTCAGCAGTTGCTGATATAAACCCTGTGGCAATTTAAGTGTTTTTCAGAAGGCTGATCAAGGAATGAAGGGGCAACTGGCCGCAGCTGCCCCAGCGCTCCCGGAACAGCCCTGGCACCCACCTGGCTCGGCTTGTGCAGTTCGGCCTGTGCTGCTTCTATAAATAGTTCTTGGTTTTCAGCTTTTCATGAGTAATGAAACTTGCATACCTATTTGCAAGTCCGAACTAGAATGTTGTACTTCCAATTGAAAACGCAGCGTGAGCAACGCAAGCAGCAGCATAAAAGGCAGGCTTGTCTTCACAGTGGCTTATTCTCTCCACTCCTCAAAATTATATTTATTTGCATTCTCACCTCTTTAATCCAGCTCCGGTTACAGGACCGGGCTGTTCGTGAGGGAAGCGTGCAATGGGTACCTTGAAGCTTTTACTCCAGACACAGCGTATGGAAGTGTCCCCAAACCCGAACGGCATGTAAAGTAATCCAGACAGTGTGAGCACATGGCAAAACCCAGAGAATTCGCCAATTCCTTTGCAGTTAGCAATGAAGTCAACAAGCATTGATGCAGTATTGCTGTGCTGGCAGCATGTTGGCGCGGCTATTTAGTATCTCTCTATATAAATTTCTCTATATAATTTATATATATAATCTCTATATGTCTAGCCTTGCTAGCAATGGCACGATCACTGAGGAGCCAAGCTAACGCAACGCGAGTGACTCCTAGATAAACTGTCGCTCTTCTGTGCTTCTCTTGTGATGGTGAAAAAAACCCCAAGTGTAAGCGCTAAAAGCTGCCCAGATACTCCCAAAAGTGGGAGAATCTTTTGGGCTGGGGGAAGCTGCTGTGCCGCTTGTCAGGCTGGCAGCTGCTGCCCTCCTGCGGCACAACAGAAACCTTCGCCCGAAGATTCGACAGATGCTGAAGCGTTTATTTATTTTTTTTTTTGCGCTGCCTCACCAAAAGTCTTTAAGCAATTGTAAAACCAGGATTAATATATCAGTAATGACCTGTTGTCCATATAGGCTTCACCTTCCACTATCATGCTTTTTGCCACACTACTGTGTTCTGCTCACGGGGTGGCAACGTGAGGAACTTAATGTGGTTTAATACTCGACATTTGAAACTTTCCTTTTTAGCTTTGCACAATGGAAACCCTACTTCAAGATTTGGAACTAAAAGCCTCCTGTAAACAAACAGGACTCACAGCCTGCCCTGCATTAGTGCTGAAGAATCAGAGCACCCTACCATTAAACAGCAACTCGGTGCATGTTTATTTAAGAACGGTTTTAATTTCAGGGGCTGCAGTCGCCACTCCACTTTAACTCCGTGAGTGATCCCAGCTGGCTCTTCACTGCTACAGAAGTGGCCCAGTCAAAGTTTTATACCCAGGTACAAATGAAAACTTTTATTTAAAAACCGTCGTCCGCTTTTTTCCAAGACAACTTTTTCACAAGCAGCATAAAACCTGTTTCAGTTTTCAGTATACCATCAGAGGCCCGCAACAGGTAATGTATTTGGTTGTTCAAGGGGTACTTTTGAGGAAACTTGTCAGTTTTTATAATCGTTTACCTTTTCCTTGTCATACGCTGCTCTAGATCAGATTTGCTCTGTAAACGCCTGTATGACACAGGAATTTAAAAAGCAGGAAATGAGGTTTAATGAGAAAAGTAGAGAGCCTGGGAAAGCTTAGTCTGCCTAAAAATTAATGGTGGGCTCTGCATAATTTGCATCAACTAAAACCTGTTTATGCAGGGATAAGCCCGCTGGAAGTGGTGTACACTTTAGTGTTGCTACGGTGCTAAAGAAACAGGAGTAGCACTCATTTCAATAGTATTTTTTTGTTTTGTTAGTCAGGGCCTGCTTTATTCTGTCTAGGAAATACTAGGCCAGACCAGGCCGCATCGAGAGCAGTGGGAATGCATGCACAGCAATTTTTTCAGTTAAATGCGTTCCAGGGAAACAGTTTAGTTTGAAAAGTGTGTGGTATACTGCAAAGAACACCTCTAAGAATGATGTGGAGTCTGTTTTGGGGATTATGGGATGCTTGGTCCCCTCAGTCTCCGGCACAAGAAGTCACTCATCACAAGTGCGTAAGGAGTCTCATTTATCACTAAGCAGAGTCTGTTTATAGGAGCAAGCAAATGAAAACTAAAGTCCTTAGTCCAGTTTTTCCCTTGCATAAACTTGTGTTCACAGGTATTATCTTTGAATAAGCTGTCTTCGGCACAGAGGAGATGAAACACGGTGTCAAATAGCGCAGCAACTGCTACCTTCTCTTGGCTTTCTGCATGCGACAGTAATCGCCCCTTTGAGCTGGCCTCAGCTGCGAGCCAGGGTTGAGCATCGCGCGTCCCAGTATTTCAGCACGTGTTAATGACTGGGCTACAGCTGGGATCCTTATCCTACAGCACACAGGACTGCTCACACCAAGCACTGGCATTCCACTACCCACCAAGGGAGCAGAAGTGCAGGTACAGTGCTTGCCATAGCATCCCCGCGGGCGGGCAGTGGAGCCCGACCCTCTGAACCACGTGCTGCGTTACGCACAGCAGCGGGACCCCTTCTCGCCTTTCCGTGCTGACCGGCTTCCCAGTAGTCGGAAGAATTGATTTACATAGCAAAGAACTTTGCTCAAGGGTGAGGCTCTCGCATCCAACTAACAAGAGGTGTTTTTAACCTCCCCCCCAAAATGTTTCTATTAATTCCATGGATGGTTTGGAGAACTGAGGGAGGAATTTAATGGATTTTTTTTTTTAAGTTATACCTAATTCCCTGTCTCTCCAAGTCTCCTCTGTGCCTGAAGTCAATTTTTTTTCTGAGTAAAATACTGAAGTCTTATCACAGGTGAAGCTAGCTCCTGAGGAGAGGGTAAAGCTTGGTTTGTAACTAACTTATGCCTAACTTAAAATTACTACAGGAACCTTCTTAGTCACAAGCTTCAAGGCAGCCACCAGACCATACCCGCTCCAGTTCACACACGCCTTTGACTTCAGCAGAATCAAAGTAATGCCAGGAAGGAATTTGGACACTGAGTTTAAAAAAAGCTATTCTTTTACACAGTTGACTCCAGAAGCGTCACCACTTGGTATGGGGACAGTGTGATGTAAAACCTGATGATCCCATCCAACTGTAGTGAGCAAGGCATTGTCCGAAGGAGACCACGACAAGCCTTTTACGAAGTCTCGGTGAGAACGGTTTCTGAACCTGGAAAACATGAACGCTCCATTAGCCATAACGCAGTGTCACTAGACGTTTATGGGCTTGTGCAATTCCTAACTGCTAGTTTGTTGGGATGATGCTCCCCTGTTTAAGGAGTATTTTCATCTTCTGCTAAGCATATGGATAAATAATTAACTTAATGAAAAGTCAACATGACAAAACAGCTACAGTAGTAAATACATTCTGTCTAGTACTTACACCTCTGAGAGGTCTGAGTCAAGAACAGCTACTGAACAGTCTTCACTGATTGAAGCCAGTAAGGGTGAACTAGAGGAGAGAGATGAGACCACAGTTAGAACAATCAAATACAAGAACGCTTCTTAGGGATAAACTTGCGAAAAGCATTCTTCGTAGTGAGCCTGACCCAGGTACAGTGAATTAACAGACACCAAGTCTTACGAAAATGTCTTCATCAGTATTCGGCAGGTTGCCAGCACACTAAGCAGGAATATTCTACTAGCATTGGAAAGCAAGTAATCCTTCCTCAGAGGTTACCGTACTTACAAAAATCCCCACAATGAGTGGGTCAATAATTGTGAATACTGCAAAAGTGTTCTCATGTATATTCACACACTGGTCAAAACTGAGATTTTGTTTGGTTTTACTCTATTCTTCTTGATAAAGAGACCAAAACTAGTACTCTCATAGGTTTTACTCTACAAACAAATAAGGCTTTCAGGTGTATGTAGTCACACATTCTATGCCAGTATATCAGACTGTACCTATGTGCAGAAAATGCAAACCCCGTGATACTTCGGGCATGCACAGTGGAGCTGAGGGCAGAATCAGGATTCTTTGTGTCTACTAGTGCAACTGTTCCATTTTCATCACCTTTAAGAGAGGGAGAATTGAGGTTATTAGCAAAATTGTCACATGAAAAGGCAGACCTTGATTTCTGTGGTGAAAGTCAAATGAGATCACTTCTTACCCAAAGCAAAGATGTCACTTTTCTGTGGATGCCACATGACTGAGGTAGGGAGGTGATTACAGGCACTGCAAACTGTGAGTAAAATTGGGATGAGTGTGAAAAGAGTCAGTACAAAGCTATTCCTACACTATCTCAGTTAGCACTGCTATTGCACTAAGACAAGTATTTAAAAGCTTAGTACACTTCCGCAATAGTATTAGACTTAGGTTTTAATAGGCTTTTCTGCCCAAATGGTCAAATCGCTAGACTTGAAGTTAGACACAGCGAAGTCAGGCATAAAATAATTCACGTCTTCCACAAAAATTCATACACACGCAGTGACTGCATACAGAAACATACCAATTCGAGTAGCTGGTTTGGGGCATCTGGTGTCCCAGAGTAAAGTTCTGTTGTCCTATAAATCCAAAGTGAATGAGAAGGTTTTTACAATTTCTTTGTGGAAGGGGGTTGGCATAAACTCAGATTTGCTGCAGAACTACTACTGACCCACGTTTAAACCCACACCACCTCTTCCTTTGTGTTAAAATGTGTTAAAAACCCACACCTCCTCCACCTCCATTAATTGCAAGTTAGCTCCTTCAGTCATCCCCAGGACAGAGCTGGCGACTCCCGCATTTTAATATAAACCGGTAGAAATCATCTTGCTAAGCAACTTATCAGACTGTAACCTTTAAATAACACAGGTATGCAGCTTGTAACACAATAGGTGGTTTCTCAGACAGTGCAATTAACTGTAAATAATTACAGTTAAATCTCATTTGTAGATTTAGACAGAAAGCAAGCTTTACCTCAGCACAGGACAGGAACACAGTGTCCTTACCAGGACAGGAAGCCACACATGTCACTGAACCGGAGTGAGCTACCAAAAGCACAAAAGGATAAAGAGCCTCAAAGATTGTACCCAACTTTCTCAAGTGCATCCAAGGACCTCTGAAGGTCCAGCAGTATGATAGTTTATGCCCAGATACAGCGTTAACTCCTGCTCAGCAATAGCCAACTGCTTCCTACCAAGCTGATGAGCTGCCAAATCCAACCAGAGCCACTGCAGTCAAGTCCCTGTGATGTGCGTAAGCTTGAGGAAGCCTCACCAGATAAGAGTTGGTTACAAAGGGGCCAGGGAGGACAGGATCAAACAAAATATGGCCTCTGCCACAGCTAGAGATCACAATACCAGATCTCCAGATATCGGCATCTCCAATGAACTGTTGTTCAAAACATGGGTTAGGAGATCATCAATCACGTGCATGTAGAAGAAAGATTTCAATACAAAAGAAATACTCTAAAATACACTTAGAGATGCAAGGCAAACTGAGCCTTTCACCATTCATTTTGTGGGGAGAAATGAACAACAGCCTAAGAAATAAGGCTGTGCCGGAAACTTCACAGACTGGCAAACGTTAGATCACTGCCCCAAGTGTGGTTTGGCAGACAGATAACCAGCGATGCTGCAGGACTGAGCCCAGCCTGCAGCAACCGGCAAGGGGGCAGGAGGAGCGGGGCGATGGCGGGCACTCACCTCTGTAGGAGTGCAGCACCGCTTGCTGGGGGAGGTCCCACACCTTCACGCTGCGGACAAGAGCGAGCAGTCAGCGCCCGGCACCGGCCCTGCCGCACGGCAGCCGGGCTGGGGACACTCACCAGAAGTCCCTGCCACCGCTGACGGCCTGGGTGCTGCTGGCCAGGACGGCCACCGTCGTCGCGATGTCATCGTGCTCGTATTTACAGAACTTGTTGACGATGAGGGTTTCGTTCTCGTCCAGCTCCCACAGCTCCACGGCGCCTGGAGAGGGGGGATGGGGGGCACTCACGGCATCAGGAGACCCACCTCGGGGGGGGGTGGGACCCACCTCGGCGATGGGGGGGTACCCGCTTCAGTGGGGATCGCCCACCTCAGCGATGGGGATGGGTGGGCACCCACCCCATGGGCGGCCCCAGTAGGGCAACCCCCGTTGCTTACCGGAGTCGGAAGCCACCAGGATGCCCCTGTCAGCTACCCAGCGCAGGTCGGCGACGCCCGCCTCTGTCTGGACGCCGGCGGTGCAGAAGCCCTCGCTGGGGGCGCGGCGGGGGTCGGCGAAGACCCAGAGGGAGCCGGTCCAGCAGCGGCCGCTCAGCCCCGAGGCACCCAGCAGCAGGACCCCGTCTGCGGGAGAGGCGAGGGGAGAGGCCCAGTGAGCAGAGGGGCCGGGCGGCTCAGCCTGGCCTCCTCACCCCGCTCCCCCGGCCCGCCCGCGGCCCCGCTACCTGCGCGGTAGTGCGCGCCCTCCAGGTGCCGCTCCATGCAGGCAGGAGCGTTGGGCGGGATGTTCCACTCGGGGCCGGCTGCATCCGCGGCCTCCCCGCCCGCTGGGGGCGGCGGGGGCTGCTCGGGCGGCGGCTCCTCCATGGCGGCGGCGGCGGGAGCGGGGCCGGTGGCGCCCCCACGTGCTCCCGCGCCGCGCGCGCCGCCGCCACCTCTCGCGAGAACACCCGCCCCGCCCCGCCCCTCCCCGCGGGTCTCGCGAGAGCCTACGCGCCGCCATCTTGTTGTGGAGGCGGCCGGCGGTCACCGGGACGAAGGGGGTCGTGTCGGTGCCTGTGGTGTCCCGCCCGCCATGCTCTCCCGCCTGCTCCTCCGCGCTGGTGAGACGGGGGGAGCGCTGTCTCCCTGGGGTGGGGGGTGTTATGTCTGAGCGCTGTCCTGACACTCTCTGCCCTTCTTGTTCCCTCAGCCCCGGCCGCGCTGAGGGGCCTGCCGCCTCCCGCCGCCGTGGGGTGAGTACCGGGGGGGCCCGGGGGACTGGGCGAGGAACGCTGGGGGCTTGGGCCTCCGGCTGAGGCCTAGCGGCGCCTCGGGTGTGCCGGGCGGCCCGGCCGGCTGCCGCCCCCCCGCAGTGACGGGCTGCCTGAGGAGGCAACGCCTGAGAAACCCACGGGTCGTTGTTCGTAAATAACGTTGTACTGGGGGTTTGTCTTTATTTTTCTAATTAACGTCGGGGGCTTATAGAGTAGCTGCGGTGGGAAGGAGGCTCTGGAGGTTATCTAGTCCCGCCCATTACCTCAAAGGAGGCGTGTCTAACGAATGCATACCTATTTAATTGGAAATATGTTTGAGTCTTATCTAAGAGTGGGTTTGTTTGGGTTTGGTTTTGGCTTTGTTTTTTTTTTTTTAAATAAGCTTAATGGAAACTCTCATTATTTATAGTGTATTGCATGCCACAAGACCTCTGCATACAACTCAGCAGTGTTTGGCTCCTTTGCCACCTCTGCCTGAGAAAGGAGGAGAAGTACGTTACGGTTTGATTCCTGAGGAGTTTTTCCAGTTTCTCTATCCTAAAACAGGAGTTACAGGTTAATATATACTTTTTTTTTTTTTAAAGTGTGTTTAGTTATGCTTCTTTAGTTTGTCCACCACTTCTAGTTGCTGAAAAAGTAAAATATTTGAGAAAATCCTTTTTGCGCATGCAGAAGGAGGTTATGAAGAATGAGCCAGTGCAGCAATTACTGGCCCTAAAGCTGGGCACCTGTGCTTTAAATAAAGGCTTAAAGAATGTCATGAGCTTGATCTTGCAGGAAGATTTATTTACCTGCTGACCTTTAAACAGAGATTTTTGTCTGTTTCTGAATGAGCAGAAGCAGCAGGTCCCACGCAGAGTGAAGGTTGCTTCTGCTTCTGGTGAGATCCTTGTGGCACCCTTCTCCTTGGTGGTATTGGGTTTCTACTTATTGTCCTGGTAAAAGAGAACGCTTCCTGATCTTATTGTATGCCTTAAACTAGCAGTCTCGTAGGCGTTTGACTCTAGTGAGCCTCTTCGTGCTTTGTACAATAATGCTGCTTTATTGTTTCTTTAGGGCCTTATATGTTGGGAACTGGACTCCTGCTTTACTTTCTCTCTAAGGAAATCTATGTAATTAACCATGAGACAGTTGCAGCTGCCTGCATATTATCAGTCATCATTTATGGCGTTAAAAAATTCGGATCCAATGTAGCAGCTTTTGCTGACAAACTTAATGAGGTAACGAAAGAAACCATAATCTAACTTTGTAGTGGTTAATAGCTATTCTAAGTTATCTGCTTAAGTATTTAAAACAATATCATGTCCAGGTTGTCATAAAAATCTGACTCTCATTATTAATCTTCAGAATGTTGTTTAAATAAGGTATGCTTTAGATCTTATGTTGGTATTGTTAACATAAGTCTTCAAAATAAAACAGTTCATACCAGCACAAATGATTTTTTTAAAGTACGATTGATTGTGAACATAATTCTTCTGTCTTGTCATCCTTTAACCTCAACTCTGTGACAAACCAGTTTATGCAGACATTTCTCAAATCTTAATGCAGAATTTCAGAAGTTAATTACAGATCACTTGTTTTCCTTTTGTCTTACATTCTGAAGTATATTTTTTTGTTTCTTCTTTCAGGAGAAAGTTGCTAAAGCTTTAGCTGTGAAAAATGAGGCTATTAAAGATCTTGAGACTGCCATTGAACAGGAGAAGAAGGAGCAATGGCGGGTTGAAGGCCGCAGTTACCTCTTTGACGCTAAGCGGGTATGCGGTTCCAGCTCTACTGTTCATTCCGCTGCAGTCTCCACTACATTATCTGGGTCCTGCTTAGGCAATAACAAGCCATTTGCCCTCTGTGTGTTGCAGACAGGGCCAGTTCCACTGCCTGATCCAGTGACTTTTGCTATAGAATGTGTTCTGCTGCTGTTTTGTGTTCTTGCCAAACATTAACCCTTTGATTTCATCTTCTGTGTCTAGAATAATATTGCAATGTTGCTGGAAACTAATTATCGAGAAAGACTACTGATGGTGTACAATGAAGTAAAGAAAAGGCTGGACTACCAAGTGGCTATGCAGAATTTAAAGCGTCAGAAAGAACAAGATCACATGATTCAGTGGGTGGAGAAAAATGTTATTCAGAGCATCACACCTCAACAGGTACTTGCTTTTTTTTACCTGCTTTACACTTCAGTCTGTACAAATAGTTCCTGTCAGGTGATTCTGCCTTAAGCCAGAAGATGCTAGGGCATCTTTGGGTGACTTGCAGATGTGGCTGCAACGCATTCCTACTGTGAGTAAGAGCTAATAAGCCCAGTTACGAGGTACCAGATGCTTGTGTTGTTGGTGATTTAAGTTAGAATCACATGCAGTGTTGGTTGTTGCAGCATAGAGCTAAGCTTGTCATTAGATACATAGCTAACAGGTCAGGGAACTCGCTTGTAAAATTCTCTGTGTAAGACCATGGCAGCTTAAGATCTGCAGATGGGCTCTAGATGTCTTTCTTTTAAGGAATGAAGCTGAGAACAAAAAAAGAAAACATATTCCTAGCACTGCATGCAGATGCTTTAATGCAGGTCATTGTTCGGATTTGAATCTCTGACTTCATGAGCTATAATTATCCCATTTTATGGCTCCGAAAAGGAGTATCTAAAATGCATTAGAATGCATATTTTCTTGTCTAAGTGTCTTACATAAAGTCTTTCTTCTGAAAGCTCTTTTCCTTTCTTTTGCAGCAGAAGGAAAGTATTGCAAAGTGCATTTTGGACCTGAAGGCATTATCGAAGAGTGCACAGGCAGCAGTGTAACCACATCTAATTCCACTGACATGTCTCATTACTTACTGTTGAAAACTGTATGATTCTAAAGTATCATTAAATAAACAAACAAACCAGCCACTCTGCTGTCTTTCACTAGCAGTAGCAACAGCAATTTCTTTCTTGTGTTTGAAGTAGCTAGATCGCGCACACGAACTGCTATTGTTCCTTTATAGTGGGGGTTCTGTTTGGTTCTTTGTTTGATCATGAACACTTCCAGAGATAAGATACAGAACTTCACAGTGAGAAATTTTGGTGCTAATACAGTGATCACTTTTTGTTTTAGAATTCTGTGTGGTAATGACCTATAGATACCTACTGTAACTGTAAAGATGTTTTAAAATCAAAGTGAGTGCCAGCGCTCCCATTCACCTAGCCAGTCCATGGGGGTACTCAGAATGAATACCTTCATTTTAAAAATGAACTGAGAAATAACATTTTCATAACAAAACTTCAAATGGTGATGAAAGTATCTTCCTGTTCTGTGGAGAAAAGGATGTAGCTGGCAGGAAACGTGCCAAAAGCTACCAGAAAACTTGCCTGCAGCTGAACTCACCAGCATGAAGTTTAAAACGGTAACAAAGATAAGGTTATTCTAGAGGGTGGGTTTTTTCTGGATTTTCATAGGGGAAAAAAAACCTTGCTCTTTTTTGTGTAACAAGGAAAATAGTTTTATGTGTATTATGATAATACACAGGATAAGGCTTTTAATTTTCTTTTTATAGGAAACTTCCCTGAAGGTTGTTGTTACTTCTTAAATGCCCCAGCTGAGCAAAGCACTTACCTGTGTGTAGTCTCATCCCTTCTGTGTTGGAAAGTGATTTATTTAGTAAATAAGTAAGCAGACTAGGGTGTGCTTACATGCCTCCTTTATATGGATTGACACTAGAGTTGGGAAATGCTTATTTTTAGTGGAGTTAGTAAAATAACAGTTTTCTAGAATTTTCAATACAACAAAAAAGCAAAAAGTGTTCTTTAGAGGTACGAAATAAAGTAAGCTAACTTAGGCTGAAGCTGGCTGACTTTTTTTTAGATTAACGGTTCCTGAGAATGCAGGTGCCTTTCATAGTTTCCTGTTTTTTTTTAATTTAAAAAAAGAAAAAAAAAGCTAAGTTGCTCAACTTCCACATTTGGGTAACCCCGCATCTGAATGACACTTGAGCTTTGGCTAGTTTGACAGATCCTTTGCACAAAGCGAGCGGTCGAGCTGCTGTGCCGACGCGTCAGGAGTTCCCCAGCCGGCGGGCAGCAGCTCTATGGTGCCAGGTAAGACAGAGCTGTATCGCTTCGGCGTTGCTTTTATTACTGCAAACACAGCGCGCTCTTGGAACGGGAAACTGGGAGGTCTTAACATTTGACTCTGAAATGTGGGCAGCAATGGACATGCAGTAGAAAAAGATGTCGGCAACAGAGAACAGGATGTTTACTTTCATGTTATTCACAGTGTGCAGTTTGCAAGCTGTTTAGTAAGAAATACCAGAAATTTTGTGGTACACTGCTATTTCCCTATCTAAGATTCCACCCCCAAATTTGAGCAGTTACTGTCCCTGCTTTAGTGGAAAAAGTCAGTGTAAGCTGAGAAAGAAAAGATTAAAGTATTTTATCAAGCTGCTTCTGGTTATGAAAATGTTCATGAAGTTTACTCGGTTCTAGCTGCTGCAAAAATAATCCTGTGGGTGCTTTTTGTTAGTTATTAAATGTACTCCATCCTTGTGAAAGAAGGCAGTGTGTTCATCGGAGCGCAGTGAACGTGCACGCGTGTGCACAGGAGCAAGGCACTGGGAAGCAGGATTTGTGCTGAGTAATTGCCGGCTTCGCTGCTGTGGCTTTGTGCCGGTTTGTATAAGGTGTCTGAAACATTGATAAAAACTAAAGAAAGTCTGTGAATTAGAAGAGGTTTGTTTGCTTCAGTCTGTGTGTATGTATATAATTACAGATTTTTTTTTTTCCCCCTCTTAGCTTCTCTTACTGTTCATTAGTGTTTGCAGAGAATGGGAAGTCGTCCCTCAAAAGCAAATGCAGGTATTTTCTTCTTTAAGGAATTTTCTTAGATGTGGTGTTCTTGACAGAGTTCATACTGTCCTGACTTAAAAGGGCTGCTGTGGGGGTGGCTTAGCAGGAGGTGATTTGCGGAAGATCTGCCTGCCTGGCAAAGGCTGCTGTGGGGCAGTAATATTATGAATAAATTTTTTTCTGTCTGGTGTTTCCACTTTCAGCCCTCTGACAGAGAAATGTTGTACTTAAAATAATAATTGTTTGAATTGTGAAAACACATGGCTGTATGTAGTTCTTGTTGCTTGTAATATTACTGAAGAAAGTAACAAGTTCTAAAACCAGGTTTTGATACTTTTTTTTTTTTCTGTTCCCTTCTAGTTACAACAGAACCCCCTTCCACCACTGTCGCTGTGCACACCACTCTACGTACCGCTGTACGTACCACTGCGGCTGACTTAGAAGCTTCAGAAGACAAATGCTGGATTGATAAGTAAATGCTCTACTTTTATTTCCTGACTTTAAACAGAGTTCCATGGGACTGCAGATTCCTCCCTCCTGTAAGGGAGGAGTTATGTGCGATGCGTTTTATGTCTTGGGGTTTTAAAAGGTTGCTTAGGATTTCCAAGTCTGCGCGCTGCTTCATTCATAGTGATGCTTAATGCAGATACGCAACTTTTAATCTCATGGGTCTTGGGATAAATAATGTATTACATTTCATAAAGTTTGGTGAATTTGAGCACTACTGATTCTTCAACACCTCTGTTAAAACTGGGGATTCTGACACTGTGTTCTGTGTATCAACAGCCATGAAATACTCTACATATCGCTGGTCTTTCTCTCTGGCATCCTGTCGACTGTCCTGGTTTTTGCAATCATCTACCTCATCAGAAAAAGTAAGTGACGCAGTAGCCGGAGTAATGGCAGATGATGATCCAGACCTGGTGGCACTTCTGCTTGACTACTTGTACTGCACGTCTTAACATGGATGGTGCTAAGTTTCTATGCTCTTCGGGCTGCAATCTCACAGCACTGGGGTTTCAAAGCAACTTCTGCTGAAGTTACTTCGAAAGAGGCTCAAATTACATCTCCCTTGA
This sequence comes from Rissa tridactyla, assembly GCF_028500815.1. NCBI lineage: Eukaryota > Metazoa > Chordata > Aves > Charadriiformes > Laridae > Rissa > Rissa tridactyla. The sequence goes on from NC_071486.1 coordinate 6,259,325, forward strand.
ATGATTAATGTATTGGTAAACAGGTCACTGCAGCAGTAACTCCTCATGAATCATCTCAGAAGCTCTTTTCATGGGGGAATTAACTTTAGCACTGATGAGTTGTCGGTTTTGTTGGTTGTGTTTGTTTTGGTGGGTTTTCTTCATCCTGACAGTGGCCACACAGAATTCTCACCAAATTCATCAGTTGCTTTCATCCCTGGCACTTCCAGCAGGGAGGCGGGGGCTCGGGCTGCCAGAGGGCTCACTCTGCAGTGAAGGTCTGCGACAGATTTTACAAGCTAGGTCTAAGCCACGCACTCTCTGGTGCTGCTCTGTCACCCCGCTCTCCTGCCTTTCTTGCGCTGCTGTCTCCGGACACGGGCAGACGCCTCAGACCGGTCCCTCCCCTTCCTAGGGTGCAAGATATCCCCCCAGAACATACGAGAGCAAGCGCCCTCCCAGACAGTGACTGAGGAATCTGCTAAGAACGTCCAGGTAAAGGTCACAACTCTTATTTCTAATACTTTATGTGGAGACTTCAGATCCTTAATAGAATGGTAAATATTAATTTTTTTTTGGGGGGGGGGGGGGGGGACGGGACAGGGTGGGGAGACGTTTGCTCTTGCAAGACTGAAGTGTTAGTTGACAGTTCTTTTGACTAAGGAAGAATGTTTTTGTTTGTGCATCCAAGGCTTCAGCCTTTGTTTGTAGTTACCTGGGGAGGTACCTGGACAGTAAGAGGAAAGATATTCCTTCTCTGTTATCACAGGGCTTAAATGCCACACTCCCCACATATTTCAAGGGTTCTGGGGCTAAACTAAACCACCACTTAGGCAGGTTAGGGGAAAATCTTTTTAAACAGCAAGCATTTCTGCAATCTTCACTCATGATATTGATTCTTTGGAAGAATCAGGGTCCTGAGCTGTGCTAACAACTGGTCTGATGGCATAGCATTTACTAGATTTCTCATGTGCAGGGACAGACTGTGACCACTTACGGTGTGTAGCGCTGAGGACAAATTAAATGCAGGAAATTCCTGCTGAGATGTGATGCTTGCACTCGCTCTAATGTTTGCGGCTTCTTTCACATCCCCAGAATGAGGTTGCCTACACCACTGTGGTCTTCCAGCACAGTCGGACACCGGTGTCTGTGTGATGATGAAGTTGCTAGTGAAAGAAGATGCTTTCACTTTCTGCACATCAAATGCTACTAGAACATTGTATCAAGGCCTATACTGCTCTGAGAAATGCCAGCACTGCCGTATGTAACATCAGCTTGTTTTTAGTTACAAGGGGAAACTAATGTCTCCTATTCCAAAGTGCTTTTATGCTGTATTTCCTCATCTGTAGAAATCTTAGTGAGTCCTTACAACGTACTTGCAAAGTTTCCATTTGTGTGTTTGCTATTGCTTTGAACTGCCAAAGAGAACTGAAAAATGGAAATGTTTCTCTGCGTCTATTCATGTCTGTGCTCTTATGTTTCCCTTTTCTGTCACTAACTATAGCATTTTTCTTGGTTTTTTTTTTTTGATTGCCAAGTGCTCTGGTTAGTTATTTTCTGCTTATTGAAGTTGTTATCATGAATTATTTGTATGGAAATGTCTGCTTCCTGATTGGGTGACATAAAAGAAATGCACAGTTACAGTGTGACCCTCAAAATTTGTGGAAATGCCCATTAATGCGTTATTACCCATAGTGTTCTAAATACATTGTGAAAAATTAAAAATCATTCCCTTTTCATAAACTGGGGAAAAGTTACCGCTAGTGACTCAGTCTTAACAGCCACAGAGAAGCTGCTTTGCATGTTCCTGTGCCCACGGGTGGGAGGTTTGTTGTCCGAGGAAGTACAGTGATCTCCGTCTGTCCTACAACACTTCTCCTGCAAGGCTGAATTGGAGCGAAGTTTCCTGCCACCTCGGCCCTCGGGGCTTCAGAAGCCACCTCGTTTCTGGTCACCAGAGAGTGTCGGATTCTGGCAGGTATTTCTCATTTCTGAAAATGCGGATGACTGCGTGCGTGCTGTTTGAAACGCCTCTCCAGAGGAATCTCTTAGGCGGGACCAGTGCCTCGGGTCCTGCAGCCCCTGTGCGCTGCAGCTGAAGGCACAAGCTGACATCTGAGAGGCTTCGAAGGCGTGAGGCTGGATGTGCCGCCTGATGGCAGCACCAGGCCGCCGATGGGCAGCTGGATCCAGCTCAGCTCAGCCGTGGTGCCTTCAATGTCTTTGCAACAAGCAGTTAGCAGAGCAGCGGCTCCACCTCTGCCAGCTCGTTGGGTTGTCCTGCCTTCCTGCCTGCAGAAGCTGGTGGAAGTCCGGGAGAACACTGAAAAGCTGGTGCACAGACACCATGACATTCTGAAATCTGGCTTGAGAGGCATTGTGGGTAAGGCTCCTGACCGTTTTACAGGGTTGGGAGTAGAACTTGTGGTCTTTGTTTTGCTGTATCTGCTCTCATCTCAGTCGTGGCAGTTTCTTCAAGCACTATTTAATAGAGAAAAATACTGTATTACTCCTCAAAATGCGCAGCTGCTGAGACGTTTGTGAGGGATGATTGCGGTTGGTTCACAATTATTTTTTTGCTTAAAATTAACATTAGTCTGCTGCCCGACAGCAACCGGGAAATAAGAATGTCTGAAAATTTACCTGGCTTGCACAAATATTAGGTCACCACCCCAACAAGAATGCTGCCTTCCTGTGTTGGATCCTGTCTTAGAAGTGCAAGAAAAGGTGACTCACCACAGGCTTCCCTCCACCCCCGAGACCAGCCAGGATGTTGGGTTTTTCATGTTGGTGTTTCCTCACCGTGAATTGTACTGAGACTTAGTGCAACCATTTCATGTACTTGGTGAAACGCTGCCAACCAGAGCGCAGCAATTTTGTGGCCCTGCCTACAGAGCTGAGTGTGGTACAACCCCTGGAGACAGAGGGTGACAGAGAACCTCTGTTTGCTGCGTGGCTGCTAACGAGTCCCAGGCTCATCCCAGAGCATCCGTCTGTCTCTCCCTTTCCCGCGCCAAGCGCTCTCTGTAGTCATACACAGCTTTTAATGGTAGCCATCGGCCAACTCTGTTTTACAGACGGCTAGAGGAATTTGGGACAACTGCATCTGCTAATCAGAACCGAGAAGGTGGTGTGTGTCAGCTGTTTTGCTGTGCTGGCTCTCCCATTTTCAGTAGGTTTCTGCTAGAGGTGTTTGTACTTACAGTATCCTTAAAGACAAACGTTCACAGCAGGAATTTGCAAGGCAAAACGCGTGGCTATGGGAAAGTCCAGTACGAAGTGTCCAGCCCTGGGAGGGTGGCGGGGAACAGCTCATGGGTTAAATGGTGCTTGGAAGGATGCATGGACAGTAGTGGCCTACGGTATTCCCTGACATTTTTGGGATTGACATCTGGTTGCAATGTTAAAAGGGCGGATTATTAGAGGTCCAGGATGACGTTGATGTGACTGTCAGGCTGCATTTCCCTCAGCCAGCGATGAGTCAGCTCTCGCGGGAGAGCTAGGTCCTTTGCTCTCCCCGAGTGATACTTGTATACGCACGGACTGCGGGTATGTGCCTTCACCCATCTTCACATCTAGTTTAAGTGTTGTTCAGCCTGTGTTTGATCTCTGTTGGGGGCTGAACGCCACAACTACTTCCAGAGTAAGTGCTGAAGTGGGGACCTAGACCCGCGTGTACATTTTCCAGCCGGCACCACCACTGGCAGAAGTCAGTGTGTATTTCTCAAAAATACATAGGCAAAGTTTGCTGTGCGTCATTCTAATGAATAATCTTCTGCCCTTTAGGTGGGACCTGTTTTTCTGCTGAAAGCAATCAGTTCTATCAACTGGTAACGAGAGATCATGCAGCAAAATTCTGATGTACTTACGCAGTGACTTCCTTCGTTGGCCTGGTTATTAATAGAGTTGAACTGTGTAGCAGGGCAGAGCTTTGGCCTGTGACAAGGGTTACATCAGATAATAAATTGAGATGTCTGATCTCAGCTAAAGGAGCAGATGCCAACACTTTCTGAGATAAATAACGGAATGATGCATTCCCTTTTCTGCTTTTTCTAGATCGCTTTCATTATTTAAAGATGGCGAAAAAAGAGCCTGGCCTTTAGTGACCATTTTCAGCTTGACCCATGTTCCCTAAAACCAGGTTGTGTGAACTACGGTGTAATATTTACTGCATTTTCTGTCAGGACACAGACTAAAACAGTGCGTAGATTTCATGCAGGCTGCTTTTTTGATTGTCACGGGAGAAGAGCACACTGAATTAATATAAAATCTATCTAATATTTATTATTATTCATGAAAATGTGACAACACTGACTGTAGCACAAGTTGACCAGACTCAAATTTATAGTCTAGATTGACAGAGAAGACAACGGGTGTAAGAACAGTCAGTGAGGACGTGCCTGGATTGCAAACTGCTGTATTATCAACAAGAAAGAACACATTTATTCTGTTTTTCAGAACAAACCGCTCCTTATCGAAAAAAATACTGGACGAAATTTATCTTAAGTATCTCTTCTGTATTTTGAAACAATTTAATACAAAGACATATATATTTACATACACCTTTAGAGTAGTCTTCAGATCTGTGACTGGTTGCTACAAGTCTTCACGTTTACAGAGGAGACTTGCAGCAAATTACATTTAAATCAGGTGTTAGGGAGACAGTTTGTGATTGCAGGGGGAATTAAGCATGGGAATATGCTCTGCAGGAAGAATACCCAAAATGTATGGGCTTTAGTAAAAAAATTAGGAAAATGCATCCTTGATGGTTTAGAGCTAGTCGATTCTATCCTTGGTTAAGGAGCTGGGGAAGGAGGAAAGAACTCAAGTCTATTAGTTTATTTTTTGTCAGTCGGTATTTTTTGACTGGCCTGCTCGCCTGTAACCAGCATATCTCGTCAGTGAACAGTTTCGGTGAGTTCAGCGGTTCGGCTCTTGCCTGGTGCTCTGTGTCTGAGGTGAATTCTGCAGGTTTCTGGGGTGAGCACTGCCTTGATTTAAAGCGATGAAAGTCTCCCACTGACAGGACATCGCCCGAAGAGGAGGAGCGACCCCAAAGTCAGTGCAGCTTCTGGCCTTTCAGCTGAGATGCTCAGGGCAGCAGCGGGACCAGCAGCAGCAGGTGAGGGTAATTTCACAGTGCAGGTCGTCTGCGGGTGGAGCTGTTGCAGGAGATGCTGTTGTTTTATTGGACCGGTGCCACCGGACACAAAAAGAATTCAAGACAAGTCCAGCCGTGTGTAAGCAAAGGGCCCATACCAGGGCAAAAAGAGAAATCAAAAATGTAACAAAAATAATTATCAGTCTTGAGCTAAAACTAGAAATGAACAAGCAGTGGCTTTTACCAGCTGTCCATGGATCTGAGCTGGGGAGCTACGAGCAAAAAGTCTGCCTTGTTAACAGTGCTTTGGGGCGCTGGTCTGCCAAATAACGCTCAGACCAATAAATAACTGGACGGTCCTGTTAAATGAAGATGCTTGCCTGGAAGATCTGGGCTTGGTACAGCAACCACCAAGCAGAATTCTCTGGGGTACAATAATGCAGAAGATCATAAATGATCCTTTTGAGCTTAATGTCAAATGTAGATCAGATTGAATAAGAGGAGCTTGCCCTTATCATAAAACAGTTCGTGCAAGAGCGGGAGTAGATAAAACAGAACACATTTTTCCCATGAGTTTCTTAACAAAGTGGTTTATCAGTGATCTGGTGTGTACTGGCAGGTCGGCGTTCGTTCTTCGTTTATGACTGTTGGTCTGTTGTTTGCTCTGTAAGAATGGGGTCTGGTTTTTTGCACAGGATATAGGTCCTTAAAATTAAAAGGTACGTGGTTTTGAACTTCTTTATCTTGCAAGCATAGACAATGGGGTTCATGGCAGAATTGGCATGGGATAACAGGATTCCCAAGTACATCAAAGACTTTGGGATCTGCCACTCAGGGTAAAAATAGGAAATGAAGTTTATAATGCACAGAGGCAACCAGGATATTGCAAACAGGAAGAGAACAAGTGCGAGAGATCTGGCTGTCTTGAACTCCTGTCCATAAAAAGATCCTGCCCCTCTCACATTGGTTGTACCTTGACTTAGCTTTGTCCGGATGATGTAAAAGATTTCAGCGTACAGAGCACACATGACGAGCAGAGGAACAAGGGTCCATATGAAGAAGCCAAAATAAACCATGTAATCCATCCTCATCACAGAGGTAAATTGACAGCTGAGAAAGCCAAAGCTTCTTGATTCTGTCCTGTTCCATCCAAACATGGGGACTAATCCTACCAGCAGGGACACAGACCAGCACAAACCCAGCACCCACCAAACTCTTCTCTCTCTGGTGATTAGTTTATACCTGTTGGGGAAGAAAACTCAGGTCGTGTCGAACAGAAGTTTTTAAAATAGTTAAGGATGGTTTCAAGAACTCGCGCGTTCAAATACTGCAGGTTCGTTGTCACAAAATAGAGCATTAACTGGTTTTTTTTTGGGGGGGGGGAAACGAAATCTTACTTTGAGATATGCCCTAACTCTTAATTTGTAACAGTTACTTTGCGGCACCCACACAAAGGAATAAGTTTAAGTTCCCCTCTTTATAATTGGATGTTTTCAGCTACTTCATTTCTTGTTTCATTATGATCTTAGTGCTCCCTCTTGCTTAGATACTGCTTTTCTACTATTCGCAGTCCTATCTTATTTCTCAGCTTCCTCGGGCGTACCTGACTTTTACGTTTGGTCTATGCCATTTGTAGGACCAAACTGTTCTTTCGTTCTTCAATTGTACAGGTCCTTTCCCCATGAAAAACCTGACTTCTTTCATGCTTGAGGTTTGGATTTCTAGCTTATGTACTTTTCCATTAAAATATAAAAAGCGAATGACCTCTTAAGTTTCCCCTTAATAAGTTTGTTGCTTCTTTTGTATTTTCAACGAACGCTAAAAGGAATTCTATACAAAAGACTAGCCTCGGAAACCCAAAGAAATCTATAGTACTCTCGGCATCCTGCACAATCAACAAAACGTCTGAAAAATTCAACAGTTTGACCACAGACCCATCCTGTGGCCAGATTCTGATCAGCAATGACCCCGAGCTATGGGCCCCACACGAATACGCCGGGGTCCGTCCGTGCTGCCTTGTGAGCTGCAGGGAGCGGCTTCTGCTCTAGAAAGCTCGTCTCGGGTGGGCTTTTAGGCACAGGAATCGTCTCGGTGCCCAAGCATGCATTTGGAGCAAATATTTGTTAGAGAAGGGCCGAGTTAAAGAGGAGAGAGGAGGTGGCACTCGTGGGGCAGAGGTTGGGCATAGGAAAGCTGGCAGGAGTGGGGCGAGCGGAGGGGCCTGTGGTCCAGCACTCACCTGGTCGGCACCTTCACTCGCAGGTACCGGTCGATCGCGATGGCCAGGAGGGAGAGGATGGAGGCGTTGGTGAAAACCACCATCAGGCAGCACATAAATAGGCAGGTGTAGAAGTGGACGCTGATGCCCAGGCTCACCACGATGGCCAGGGGCATGACGAGGATCCCCACTGCGATATCAGCCAGCGCCAGGGAAACGATGAAGTACAGGGTCGTGTTCTGAAACGTCGAATTCAACTTCACCACCCAGATGACCAGGATGTTACCCAGAGTGGCAAACAAAGCAACCAAGCACTCGGTAGCCATGTAAATCCCATCCAGGCTGCTCAGCGCCAGGCTGTCGTTGGGCATGGCGGGTCGCTGGAGATGCTCCCACCCTGGCTTGAGCTGCAGGAGGGAGCATGGGCACCTGTGACCTCGTGTGGGATTCGTCCTCGGCGGGTGGCACTCAGTGGTTCCAGCGACTCTTGGGTGTGCAGACCTCTTCCAGTGTCTCACGTCCCCAGCGCTTGGGCAGCAGATCAGCTGTTGCCTTTCAACGGAGCTGCAAATACCTTAGTATCCAGGAAACGTTCCCCGCTCCGGACGCATCTCCTGAAGCTCGCAGCGTTCCTTCAGCAGCCTGGGATCAGTAAAGCGCTTGGGAAAGCTATTTTGAAGGAAAAGAATGGAAAAGCTTCCACAAGCCTGCTTACTGACAACCTATAAATGAATACTTTAACTGCTTCCTCTTACAAACCACAGTTTTAGAAGTGGGAGGACTGTACTGTGCAAAGCTGTCACTTATCAATCTAGATAATTGCTTTGCAGTCACTATAGGAAATGAGGCAATTCAGGGGACATTAGAAGGGTGTTTCATTAAATTCCAATACTTGATTTAATTCAGTGTATATGATTTCAGTGAAGGCCCTGAGGTGGCCGAAAAATGCTCTTTACGCAGTTGGCGTTTTCAGTGAGAGCCCTCGTTTCTGCTAGAAATCAGTATGACAACCGACCAAGTCATGTTCAGACGGTGGCATACTTTCCTATGCTTTGTTTATGGAAGACGGAGAAGTCGAGGAAAGGTGTGGGAAGTGAAGTAGCGGGGAGAGGGTGTGAAAGCTGTGACCTGTTTGCTGCGGTGAGCCTGGCAGCGCGTGGTGCCTCGCTCCTTGACGTGTCTGCAGTGAAAGAGCGGCTCCCGTCTCAGGTGGAACCGAGAAGAAATGCAAACCTGTGACCTCGTGTCAGCCTGCGGGTCGCAGGGTAACCTGGCCCTTGGGCACGCTCTCCAGGAATGAGCAAATAGCAATTAAACAACTGGGTGGATGGTGCCATGCTAGTATAACGAAGCCTTAAGCAAACACGGGCAGTATTCTGTTTCCCGGACACTGAGTCCTCCACCTCTTCCACGCAACTTTCTGGCAAAACTGAGGAAGTGAAATCAGCCCTGGGAGCAGACAGAGCCAGAAATAAACGAGGCTTCTTTACTGTCTGCTGTCACAAGAGCAGGACAAAATCCGCTTCCTTGATATCAGCGTAAGTGCTTCTCGCTCCCTGATGGAGGGCGTTTTGGTAGAACTACTGCTGGGAAAACGGTGAGCTCTCTATAGACAGTCCCAGCCTGCAGCTGAACTTGTCTGTGCTGGTTTTCTAATCAAATCTGACACAGGGTGTCTGTGGGTGCAGGAGATAAATCCCAGGAGAGGCACGTGAAGGTCACAGCTGGGAGGAATGCGGGGCTTTTGCAAGCGGAAAGAGTTCCTTCCCTGGGCGGTACCTGGGAAGGAGCGGGCAGCCGGCACTTTGCAGCTCTGAGCAGACACGGGAAACCTCCGTGTCCTCCAGGCTGCCGGCCGTGCTTGGGTGAGAGTGGTCCCCGCTTCCTGCGCTCGCTGTGCATCTCCTCGTGTGGCCGTAGCTGCCAGCTTCCTTTTTCTCTCATCTGCTGCCAGGGCTGCAGCCAGATCTCCCGCGGAGACAGTTGCTGCGAACCTGAGTTATGGAGGCTTTAACAGGGCCCACGCTCCTGCTCCAGCTGCCTGGCACCTTAGGGGAGCAGCTTGACTAACGGAGTCAAAAGAAAGTGTTTCTCCCTCCTTTTGCTCACCCCAAATCCAGCTGAATGTCTTCACATTTGTCATCCCCACCTCTTCTTTGTGGCAGGGGAGCAGACTAGATCATTCAGGGTCCCTTGGCCCTGTTTTCTCTGATGCTGCACCTGTGTGTAGTGCAGACTGAGCGGCCTTTAAAGAAGCTCCGAGACGGAGCAGCCTAACTGCAGTGCCGTAGAGCTGTGCGTTGGCTAATTCACTCTGCTAGGCGGCGCAGAGCACCCAGCTGGGGAGGAGATGGTGCATTTGCAGTAAAACAGACCAGCAAAATTATCGTGTGCAACAGGTAGCCCCTGTGGTTTGTTCACAGTGTGATGCTGCCACTGTGTCACACTGACTCTCGGACAAAAGCAGACAACAACGTGCTGAAACCTCAAGGAGACAGGAAGAAAGCTGTTAGAGGGTTTGCTATAGAAGGTCTGATAAGGGGATCTTCATGAACAATTTGCTCTGCGCACCTTTGAAGAGCGAGTTGTGTATGCAGATTGGCAAGCGTGCAAAACTCTGAATGAGGGACTTAATTTAAAGCAGGTGGGGGAGGAGCTGGCTTCTGACCTGGCTGTTGCAGTTAAAAAAAGAATTCAGTGCAGCATTTTGTAATTTTGGATGTAAACAGCCTCAGAATGTCAGTAGGCAGCTTGGATGTGATCTATATCGTGATGGACTCGGTTATTGGGATACTTGCAGTGATGGGCAATGCCTTGGTGATCTGGGCAGTGAAGCTGAGCCCAGCTCTTCAGAAGACCACCTTCTTGTACATCGTTTCCCTGGCGCTCACTGACTTAGCCATGGGGATCCTTGTCACGCCACTGGCTGTCTTGGTGAGCCTGGGGGTCCCCATCCATTTCTACTCCTGCCTCTTCATGTGCTGCCTGATGATGATCTTTTCTCATGCCTCCATCCTCACTCTCCTGGCCATCGCAGTCGACAGGCACCTGCGCGTGAAGCTGCTAATCAGGTGAGACTGGGCGAAGGTCCCATTTTATCATCTTTTCCCCATTTCTCTCCTCCCTTGTGTTTTCCTTCTCCCTTACTTGCAGCATCATAGGGCCTCCTGGGCATCGTTGTTTCTCTAAGAGAAACTCATACAGGAGATGTTCCCAAACTGTAGGCAATGGAGCACCAGCAGACCGGTCACTCCTGGAAATTTCAGCCATGCCTGAATCGTAAGCTGCAGAGAGTCAGGGAAGGGTTGCTCCTGAACGTGTATGTGCCTGAAGTCTGGGTAAGGTGGCGGTCTTTAGGTTTTCCCCTGGGAGACAACCATACTGCTCCACTGATGCGAGTCAAAATGAACCAGTATTTTGGGAGGAAATTTTCTGAGGAAAGGGTCTGAACCTGCATCTGTGGGTTCTCATTTAAAAGGGACTGGTGACTTTTTGGAGGTTGCCCTGTAGTTTCAAAATACATCTTAAATATCAGAAGCTGCTAAGGACCAACCGCAGAGAACTGTGCTTAACTCAAATTAGAGCAACCAGAAACGAGTGCTTAGAAGCACAAGTTCCTGAATATTGTAGTTCTTTTTTCTGGAGAATTGCATCTAATGTGGCTGGTGCTTCCTGCCCACCCAGGTACAGGGCAGCCGTCACAAAGAAAAGGATTTGTGTGATCCTGGGACTCTGCTGGCTTGTGTCTGTGCTGGTGGGGCTGGTCCCCATGCTGGGGTGGCACCAGCACATGGGCAGCTCCAGCTACATCGAGTGTCACTATTTGGCTGTGATGAGAATGGATTACGTGGTGTATTTCAGCTTCTTCACCTGGATCCTCCTTCCCTTGCTCATCATGTGTGCCCTCTACACCGAGATTTTCTACATCATGTGGATCAAACGAAGCCTCAGCTCAGCAAGGCCTCTGGGAGGAGGAACAGTTTGTGGGAAGGAATACAAAATGGCCAAATATCTGGCCCTCATCCTCTTCTTGTTTGCGATGTCTTGGCTGCCTCTGGGCATCCTGAACTGTATTTCGTACTTCTGCCCCTCCTGCGCCATCCCGCAGCCCCTCATGTACCTGGGCATCCTGCTGTCTCATGCCAACTCAGCCATGAACCCCGTCGTCTATGCCTTCAAACTACAGAAGTTCAAAGAAACCTACGTTTTCATTCTGAGGACTTACATCCTGCTCCAGAAGTCGGAGTCAGTTATTTCTAGGGCAGAGCACGCAGCGGAGCTGGAAGCGAGCACCGTCTGAGCTCCTCAGCCTGTCTGGGCTGGATACGACGACTGAAACAGCGTGGAAGCAACAGGAGCGGGGTGAAAACGGCACAGACACCAGGACACATGTCTCAGATCGTGCATTCTGGAGCAACAGTTGTGTGTGTGTGCCCGTGTTCAGAGAGGTGACAGCTCTGGGCAGTGCAATGCCGAGCACAGGTTCCCAGCTGACTGCCAGAACAAAGAAACTTTGCATTTCCGAAGCAAAAGGTGTGAGAGGTTTGGAACAGAGTGGCAGCTCGTCGGGGGAGTGCTGGGTGCGGGGGACAATTAGCGTTGCTCATGTTATGGGTGTTTTGCTCTGTTCATAAAAAGCTGTGCTGGTTTGTGCGACACAGCATTAATTTCTCTTTTACTAATTTTACTTTTCAGTAAGGGCTCTTCTAATAACGCTTGGGAAAACTGCACTTTTAGGAGACTCTAGTGTCTGAATTTGTGAAAATATTTGCTTTATAGCCAGCTCTGGGGTGCGGGTTTCAAGATCTGAGTGTTTTCGAGCTCTCCAGGTGCGGGGATGAGGAGGAGCGAGACCCGAGCACTTGACCCAAGCTGCCAACAGGATTATTTCATACCATGAATGGCACATTCCATAGAAATTAGAAAGTTTGCTGTGTAGTGCTCTCTCTCCCTTGATGGCTGCCATCCTGAGAACTCCTCGCCCCGGTGCCGGACCCTGAGCCCTTCCCTTCCTCTCGCAGCCGCAGCACTCGCGGGGTCCCACGCTGGCTGTCCCTGCGGGAGTGCACGGCTTCTGCTGATGGAATGGGCTGAGTATATTTTATACTGGTATCGGGATCAATGTTGGTTCTTCAGAATTATTAATGTTAGTTATTTAGTCTTACTGTATTAAATCCGTTTATCTTTCAACCCTCAGTTTTCCTCATTTTTCTCAATTCCCCCTCCCGGGCGCGGAGGGGTCATCAGGTGAGAGAATGATTGTCTAAAGGACAATAAACTGTGGGTTCCTCAAACCATACCAGCAGCACCGTTGCGCTCCATGGGGCGCTGCCGGGAGGTGGCAGCGGCTCCCCGCGGCCGCGGCTCCTCACACGACGCGGGTCTCCCTCACCCTCCGGGGGACCCATTTCCCAAGGCCCGGCCCTTTCTCTTGGGCTGGCCCAACTATTTCTGCTCGTATTAAACGAGCAGCCTTTGCGCAAGGTTCTGTTTGCACCAGCCCATAAAACTTAATAGCGTTATATCATCCCGTAGCTTTTTCTTAGAAGGCTTTCCCTTGGGGACACCGCCTCTGCCTAAAAGATGCCCACAACACTGCTGGTCCTACCAGGGCACAGGCTGTTGGGTTTCTTTTTGCCTGTCCTTTTTTAGCAGCTGTGGACTGGAGATGAGTTCAGAAAAACGCCCGTCTTCAGTAAACCTGTGTCCACGTGCCTGCGTAGGTGGGTGACCTGGGACTGGAAACCTGCGGCTGAGCAGCGGGAAGGGGTCTTGCCCCGTCCCCAGGCTGCGCGGTACGCTGAGCACACGTTTCCTGGGCTGTAGGTGAAATGAGAGATGCTTCATCAGCTCATTTCATGACCCTCAGGCCAGACCACACAAGAGGCTGCTGCGAGAGGAGGGGACGATGGCATTCCCGACAGGTACGTAACTAACCCGTGCTTTTGCTGCCTCTGCTCCCCGTGCTTCTAAGGAGAAATAAAAGAGCTGAAGGAGAGAAGCCCTTTGGGCCCCCATCCCCACTGGAACAGCCGAGGGTGATGCCGTCGGGCCTGGCTGAGCTGCACCTGCCCCGGCTGGGGCCAAATCGGGGCGTTTCCGCCCCGCGCCCCCTGTTCCCACCAGGTTCCTGCCGGGAGGCACAAGGTGCACTTATTTTCCTCAGATGTTTCCTCCGCCAGGCAGCATCTGTTTCCTGTCCCAAATATGAAAGAACTGGGTTGCCGGGCTGCTGCCACTCCTCTGTCCCCAGCAGAGGACGAGCCTGTGCCCTTCTGCTGTCTCTGCCCCGCACGAACGCGGCTTCGCCCCCAGCCCGGGCTGCCCTGGCGGGGTTGCGGGGGCTGCATCCCTCCTCGCAGCCCCGCATCCTCCTTCCGTGGGCATTCTGCTCCTCTCCCACCGCCCTCCTTCAGCCTCCGCATCAGGAAACACTGGGCTGGAGGTTTTTATGGCTTGCAAAGTGATTAAACACTCCCTGCACAGAGGAGCCAAATGGGGACGGAGCATGGGATCAGGGAGGGTTTTGGTGTGGAAACCAGCTCTGCCCTCCCCTTCTCACTGCTTACAGCATCCAGCCCCGCATCCCGACCCAAGGGCTCCTTCCGCTACTTTTCTCCTAAATTGCTCTCCCGTAAGCATGTGCTGTGCTCCCGCCAGGAGGCTTAGGGAAACATATGGCAGAGCTCAGCAGAGCTCCGTGCATCGGTGCTAACAACCCTCCGCTTGCCGCTGCTGATGGCCGTACTCCGTGTGTGCGCGTGTGTGCACATATAGATACGTGCTGCCATAATATATCTTCCTTCTGATAGTAGCCTTGGTGCGGTTGGAGTATTTGTATGCCTTTGCTGCCATGCACAGTAATATTTTTTCATACAAACAGTTGCGATCTGAAGCAGGACACCTTGTGCAGGCCAATAAAGCTGGCAGCAGGAGGGACTGGGCGCTTGGAGCTGGGGCCACCCCAGAGCTCCCGCAGCCCAGGAGAACCCCAGCCGTGGATTTGCTGCCACACAAAACTACCCGCCTGTGAGCAGGTCACAACTGGAATAAGTTTGTGAGCCAGCAATTTAAGGCTTTGGTTTAGATTAGGATTGGAAGGTGTATTTTTAGATCATGTTGTTTAGCTGACGCGGCGGTGCCCGCGGAGCTCTGCGGAGAAGGTGGCTCAAGGAGGAGCCCGGGGCGGCTCCCATGCGGCAGAGCCCAGGAATGTCGTAGTCTGATGGGGTTAAACAGTGTTTTGGATCCTGGTCCCTGAGCACTTGATGGATTTGCCATTTAAAGGCTGTAGCTTGTTGCTTCTTGGATGGCTCCAGCGAAAGGCTTCCAGCTATTCCCCGAGGATCCTCCTACATCCTGGTGAGATAAGGATCAGGAAGGGAAGGTCTATCTGCAACCTCAGCTGCAGCTTTGAGCATAGACTCCCTTCTCACGTTGGGAGTGGAGGGGAGGACAACAGATTTTCTAGAAAAAAAAACATATTTCTTAGTGACACACAGATGCAGAAAAAACCCAATTCCTGCAACAGTGATCTTATCGTGTGAGTCAACAGCAGCGGCAGCCGCCTTCGTCCTGGCGGGGCTGTAAAACACTTGCAGGCAGAAGGCAGCCCCCTCGCCACAGCCCTGCCCACGCTCCCGCTTGCCCCGGGGCTCCCGGCTGCCCCTCGGAGCCGGCACTCGCACAGCCGGGCCCCCGCGCTTTGAGGCACCAACGTACCGCGCTCTCGGTCCTCTTCACCTTCCGGCAGCTGCTGCTCTCGTGCCAGGAGGCGTGGAGGAGGGCTTTGTTCTGAGACTTTAACATTTAATGTTTACCTTAAAGGAAAAAAAAAAAGCTGTAGCTCATAAACCAAGAGGTGGTGAGCAGCGAGTGCGGTCCTGGCTCTTCCCTGCCTTGAAAGGAAGCGAAAGCAGAGAGAGAGAGGATGTGAATGTGAAGCAGGGTCACATCTGGTTTAACAGAGAGTGATTGTGGTCTGGTGAAGAACAAGCCAGAAGGAGAGTCTGGAGCCTGGCGTCGGTGACCGATGTCGTGTCACTGCTCTGTGCCTCAGTTCCCGTCTGTGGAAAGAGGAGGGTCAATCTGGTCTTGACAGAGTGCTCTGTGAGCTGGGAAGGGCAGGACAGGAGCAGGGTCCTTTGCGTTTCCTTCTCCCTGGTACGCATACGGCTTTGCTGAAAGACGAAGTTCACTGTCCTTAGAACCCAGATTTTGTTCCAAAGATGATTTCAACCACTGTCAAAAGCAAATTGTCAGTGGAGAATCAGATCTGGAAAGCTCTTCTTCCCCTCCACATCCCATTCCCTGAGCTTGCGCTGTGCTGGAAATGGGGGAATTCTCCTGGTGACTCACTCGCGGTGTTTTGAACAGCCAGAAAAGGCTGTAAATGTGTGTCTGCTGCTGACTGCTCTCCAGCGCAACAGCAGAGCGTAGTCTCAGTGTCGGCTGGTCCTGGGTGTTATTTAAAGCAGAGCTAGAGGGTGTGTATAACGCCGGACTCAGTGAGCACAGCACTGGCTGGAGCCGGCAGACGATGCAGTGAGATGCTGCAGTGCCCGCAGCAGCCGGTGCCTGGCTGCGCAGCAGCGTGGGAGCCCTCTGGCCTCAGCCCCCGCTGACCCCTGGCCCTCTGCATCGCCGCTTGGTGCCGCCGGCGCTGGCACACGGAGCCCATGGCACATACAGCCCACAGCATGTGTCACCGTGGTCCTCCGGGCAGCCTGAGCCCCGGCTCTGACAACAGGAGAGACTGGGGTGGTAATAAAGAGTGTCAGTGCCGCAAGGACCATGGCCATGCTGGGATAACCTGCATCGCTGGCTTCTCTCGCTATTTTAATTCCTGGGAGACAGCAATCTGTGGCTTTGCCCCATTTCTCAAGAAGCACGCGTGGGGACCTGGGCACCTCCTGCAGGGACAGCCCGTCCCTCCTCCCCACCGTTGGACACTGCGAGTGGGAGTGGAGCAGCCGGCATGGCTCCCAGGGCTCCGCAGCAGGGACGAGCGCACGCCGAGGACCGGCCGAAACACAGCCCCAGGCTCTGGCTGGGTGAGCAGGGAGGATGTCCCGAGATGTTTCCTGCCAAGTGGGTTTGTGCCTCCCCGAGCCGCTGCCAGCCTTCGCCCCGCTGCAGGCAGAGTTTCGCCCCTTTCATGTCCGGGGGGGCCGGGGACTCGCTGCCCTGCGCCTGGGCCGGGGGAGATGCTGCTGCAGAAGTGAAACGTGTCCTCAGACAACAGCAAGAACTGGGGCGATACTTACGCTCTCTGTGCGGTTTTGCTCAGCTGGATTATGTGGCTTTGGATTTTTAAGCCTCCCGAAACCTGGGAGTGAGTGTATCTCTTTGCTCTTCTTGCTCGGCTCGTTCGGGAGCGCAGCGCCTGTGTAGGAGGGAGCCCGGGCTGTCAAACCAGTACGGCTCGGTGGGTTTGCCCGCCAGACAGCAGGGACGGGGCTGCTGCGGCTTTGAAACGGCTCCTGAGTGTCACCCCCTGGAACTCCAAGTACAAACAGGGCAGGAATGCAGGGACAGGGGCTTGGACGAATGATATTTTTGTGCATTTCAAAATGAATTGCATTATAATTGGAGTTTTTTATGGTTTTCTTCAGGTGCAGCTACGGAGTGGGTGAAGCCGCAGCCACAGCCAGGACCCCATT
Source organism: Rissa tridactyla (assembly GCF_028500815.1). Lineage (NCBI taxonomy): Eukaryota > Metazoa > Chordata > Aves > Charadriiformes > Laridae > Rissa > Rissa tridactyla. Next base: position 6,276,285 of record NC_071486.1, read on the forward strand.
TGATGCCAAATGCGCTCACCCGCACGGCAGTGACCTTCCCCAGCCCATGGGCGCAGCGATCCCCCCCGTTACCGCGCTCTCCCTGCCCAAGGCTGTTCCTTTCCCTCGAGGTACCTGGGGCCGTGAATGAACTGTACTGTCTTTTTCCTGCTGACCCATTCCTTATGGGCCAGAGGGATTTGGGGGCCACTGCCAACAGCTGACCCCCATTCGTGCAGCAGCCAGAACCCTTACACGGTCTACCTGGCACGGTGCTGTTTACTTTGCCTGTTTATTTTGCAGAACAAACAGGACTGAGATGGTTTCTTCTGCTCTTTCAAGGGCTTAGCAATACTTGGGAAACGCAGCTTTTTGGAGTATTTTGTTCCCAGAGGTGCTTCTCCAACTTGTTGCACAGCGATACAGGGGCATCACCCATCGAGCGAGGGCAGTTTTGAGCGTTCACCTCCCATGTAAGAGGAAATTACCTCCCCATTTCTCTCTGAAAGCGCTTCCACGTGGCTGCTATTGGGCACCTGGTGGGTGGCAGCAAACAGGGGACCCTGCCGGTGCTGGGTCCCTGCCACGCACCCACCGCCCAGGGCTCTCCTGCACTGCACACAACTTCCCGTCCTCGCTCTTTACTAGGGATTGTTTTAAAATCCCATAAAAATAGCATAAAATAAATCACGGGGAGATGAAAGAGAGGTTTGAGCTGGCAGGAGGTTCTTTAAAGAGGCACTATTTACACAAATTGTCTAGCCGATGTGAGAGAAACTGTTTTGACATTTTATAAACTCTTCTGCTGATAATTTTGCATCTAAGTATGGCAAGGCGGGGGGAGGCGGAACGGGGTGAAACGCCAGAGCCGAGGGCCTGAGCGCTCTTCCCAGCTCTTATTTTTGACCACCAGCAAATGATTTAACTGCAGTGGACTGCGATTAACAGCAGGCTCTGGCTCTGAAAAGGGAGAGGGAGGGAAGTGCCGTGGCTCTGCCGCTGGAGGGTTCATGCTGCCGGGCACAGGCAGCTCCACGGCGACGGCTGCTGCCGGGGGACGGGCCAGGGGATGGAGGACACGGGGTGGAAATACCACTTAGGAGTTTCTCCGTATGGGTTTGTCTCCAAGAAGCACTGTGCTGACCATGCCCGAAATGCGTGGCTCTAACATCAGTCACAATACACGTATGGGCTTAATATGGGATCACTGATTTATTCTGATTTATTCTTTGTTTTGAAAGTTTAGCAGCATCTCAGCCTACAAGTGTCCTGGATAAGATGGATATTACCGAGGTGCACATGGAGACTCTGAAAAGCCCTCCAGAAACCATGGTGTTTAAGCAGAGGGTGTGCAAAGCACCTGCTCACTTTCAAACAACACACGCCTGCCTTTCCTTTCCCTGAGTGAAAATCCAAAATTTAGACAAATGATTGAAGATGCAGCCTCTTCCATCCAGCATCAAGCTGAAGGCGAGGCCATTTGTTGTCATTTAAAAGCCCATTAACACATTCTGAATAGCTCTGCTGGTTCCTTTGCCCTGGCTACCTTTCAAGTTAGACAATTATTTTCAGCCTCTCCAAACTCTGTGTGCCCTTGACCGGAGTTCACCCTCCCTTCCACCCTCACCTGCCCGGCGCTGCCCTGGGCCGCATGGGGACAGTCACCTTCATCCCAGGCAGCTGCTGAGAGAAACGATGGCGCGGCAGCTTGTGAAGCACCTTCATTTCTTGGGATGAAAGGTGCTTACCGTATGCAGAATGTTATTTCTGTTATTACTAGAAATAGAGCTGATAATGCCTGTTTTCTGCCCAGGGAAAGACGTGTATAAGGCAGTGGGGTCTCATGGCTACGCGACCGGCGGCGCAGGAGCAGCAGCGCAAGACGCGTGCAGCGCTCGGGCTCCCTCCGGGCAGGGGCACGAGCTCCTGGGGGGCTGGTGCCGCCTCTGCCTCCTCCGAGCCCCACGGCAGGCGGGGCTGGGTGCTGCTGGGGTCCCCAGGGGCCACTGATGGGTGGCTGGGTGTTGAATCGAGCCCCATTACCCCTTTCTCAGCTTCTCCATCCCTCCATTGCCCTGGCCGCTCCCCGAGCCCCCCCCGCTGCGCAGCTGCAGGGAGCCCGGTCGGACATCGCCCACCTCCGGAACCGGGGATTCCCGGGTCAGGACCAGCAGGAATTTGGTTGCCACACGGGCGAAGGCTCTGGGTGTGCCTTGCTCCATCCTTTGCCTTCCCCCAGCTCTGGCTTCTCACCTGCTGTGTTTTGTGGAAATCTCCTGCCGTGGGTTAGCGAGTACTCCGGGACGGGGAGTATCTTTGTGTAATTGATTTATGAAACATGACTCACTCTCTGACTGCCATTCATGGACTAATTCATCATCGTCAGCATAACTACTTGGGGGGGGAGCTTGTATTTCCCCTGGATATCTTTTAAGTGCTTTTTTCATGCCTTTAGTTCTCTAATCAAACCAAGGTCTTATTTATAGTACGGCCATTTATGTCCGGGTAAGCCCAGAGTGGCCCCAATGGCTTAAAAGGATTTACTCTAGATTTACATGGGTGTAATGAACAGAGGGATTTGGTCCTGTGGCTGCAGTAATCCTCTCGGAGGTGGAAGCAGAGGCTTTCCCCCAAGGAACAGTAATTCGCATGAAAATGAACAAACGAAGCCCCACGGGCCCTTTCTGAAGGTGTAAGGAGCCCATGGCTCCAAACCAAGAGGCGCCACAGTCCTGCTGCCCCGGCATCCCCATGTCCCCGAGCCCCCACGCTGTTCCCACGCAGGCTCCTGCAGCAGCAGCACCTGCTCCCTGCTCCCTCAGCCTGGGCTCAGTTGGGAAATTCCACCCTGTTTTGCCGTAAATCCAATCGGTGCCGCTCGGGGCAGAGACGGCTCGAGGCTGCTGTGCCCATCTCGCGCAGCCACGCAGCAGCAGCTTCCCAGGACAGAAACCGAAGGTGCTGGGAAGGAAGGACAAACTTCTGGTCTTTATTTCCAGGGCAGCGGTCCCGAGAGGGTACCAAGTGCCTGGAGACGCCCCGGGAGCTCGGCTCTGCGCCGGACCAGCCTCCGCAAACAGGAAGATGCGCTGGAGGCAGCCGGGCTCGGGAGGCTGTCAGGGCCCAGGCTTACCAGGGAGGCTCTTTAGGAAGGAAGCATTGTTTATACCATTTTATTTTTAATTTATATATATTTGGATCCATCCCTTTCCATGATGTACAGCAGAAATCGAGGCCTCTTTTGTTCTACAATTAACTCAGAGATGTTATTTGGTTCCTTAAGGGGGAAAAAAAAAAACCAAACAAAAAGTGATTTCTTTTTCTTTACTGTCTGCTTGCAGCAAAACACACACAGATCCCAGTGTAGTGAAAAATGATACTCATTGCCGAGATCACTGCCCAGATTTTTAGGGAAATAAGTTGTTCTTAAACACCTGCTTCAATACACAGTTTCGGAGTCTCATAAGGATGTATCTGGAGTTTGCCTGTAAGACAGGTTAGTGGTGGAGGAATCGCAATGCACTTACTCTTCAGTGGAAGGGAATTTAAACTGAGCGTTTTGATGGCTAAATAATAACGCAACATTTGTTACTGGCCTGAGAATAAGATTTAGTGCCTATTTTGTGCAGCTTTACAGCACCTCAGAGCCGCAGAAGGAGCTGCGAGGTGATGGGATGGCTGCCTTTATGGGAGATTGGATGGCACAACCAGTACATTTGTCGCTGAAGAAGAAATATGGGAAATGCATGTCTGGAAGCACAGTGAGGTAAAGTGTTAGTGCTTCCATCTCCTCAGCTCCTCGCTCTTTCCACTCCGCTTCAAACGCGTGAGGTTGGGGGGTGACGCTGCTGAGCTGGGCTTTGCGTGTTTGGCAGACGGGAAACGCAAATCGCGCTCCTTTGAGGTTTCGGTGTGGGGATGGAGCGGGGGGAGCCCGGGACCACACCAGCAGGGCACGGGGTGGGCCTGAGCCAAGAGCTGGGCTGGACACACAGATATGGATGGATGGATGGATGGATGGATGGATGGATGGATGGACGGATGGACGGACGGACGGACGGACGGATAGATTTACATATATATAAACCTGCTGTTATTAGGTGTCAGGATGGAGTCCAGGCAGCGTGGGGTTTGCATTGTCCCAGCCCCAGCTGCGAGCACGTGCCACCTCCAGGAGGGACGGCTGCCACATCTCTCCAGCTGGTCCTTGTCCCCAAAACTCCACACTGGGCTGAGCGGGGAGAAGAGCTGTGCCTGGAGCAGGCAGACCCATCGCCAAGCGCTGCCCCTCTACGAAACCATTTGCTGCACACCGGCGAGTGTTTGATTTCCTTATCTCGTGGGAGTTTAGTTAGTGGAGGAAATCCTGTCCCCCCTTGCCTGCCTGGCATCACCATGGCCTCATGCCGTGCTCTGCTGTCATTAAGGCAGGAAGGATCTTCAGAGCAGCTCCGTTACTGCCGGCTGACGAGCCCGCGGCCAAGGGTCCACGGCAGATAACGCCGCACAAGGATAAATTGCAGCATTTCAGGTCCCTTGGAAACCCAAGGCAAACATCATAATCGGTTCTCAAAATAGCAAGGCCACTGACAAATGGGTGATTTATGGCCACCTTGAGCTGTAGCCTGACAGCTCTGCCGTCCCGGGGAGCTGGGGCTCAGAGGTGTCATTTGGGGGCCTTTGCTGGAATTGTACCTGCTGCGGACACAACTTTGTAAGGGGGGAGCTCACTGCCCTGCCCGGGATGGGGGGCTGGAGGGTGCCTGCTGCCGGGATGGCACGGGAGCTCAGCTCAGAGCCAGCGAGGATGGTGATGGAGCAGCCACCGCTCCGCGAGCCATGGGAGAGACGAGTCTGAGGGAGCGGCGCTCGCTTTGCTTCGGGGTCATGAAGTTTCTGCTGGCACCGCTTGCTTGCTCACGGCCCAAGAAAAACACCCCTCCCAGCCCGCCTGGCAGAGCACGGAGCCACCAGCGCACAGGGAGCATGGCCGCAGCCCTGCATCACCGTCCCACCACGCTGCCCTCGGGAAGGAGCACTGGACCTGCTCCATCCCTATGTGCTGGCTCTCTGAGGCTGCTCTACCTGCCGCAGGCTCGTCCATGGCCAGGCGAGCGGCCAGGCGAGCCGGAGGCTCCTCTTCATCTTCTTCCTCCTCCTCCTCCTCCTTGCTGGCTTGGTGGGCTTGGGGCTGCAGGCTGTGTGGACAGTGCTGGAGAAGCATTGGCTGGGCTTGGAGGAGAAACAGCTCCGAATCAGAAGCTCCAGGCCCAAAGCTGCCTGTTGTCCTCTGTAACGCGTGTCCTTGTCACCAGCAGTGCTCAGCTGAAAGCCTCACAGATTTGGCAGGGTGACGGCGGTGGGCAGGCAGACAGACGCTTGCTCTGTAGGGATGTGCAGGTCACAGCACAAGTCACCGTGCACAGAGGAGACGTGGTGACATGGGGAGAACCACAGCGAGGACATTTCTTAGCAATTGCAAGGTATTAGTCATTCTCATTCTGCATCAAACCTCAATGGAAAAACCCCGTGTGTGGGCTGCGGGGACACCTGCCAGTGAGAGGCTCCTGGTGAAGCAGCAGAAGAGACCAAGCCCCAGCAGATCCAGCACTGAAGCGCTGCTGCTGGCCCGCTGGCATCAAAGCGGTTGCAGCATCGTGCCTGGGAGATCCCAGTTGGAGCTACAGGGAGGTCACAGCAGTCACCTCCCCGGCTCCCAGCCAGCCCAGCAGGATGGAGCGTGGAGGGGCTGGAGCCCGCACTGAGCCACCCTGCGGAGGGCTGGAGGGCACAGAGCCGAGCGGAGGAGCAACGGAGCTGCTGGCGGGGCTGGGGAGCCCCGGCTCCCTCGCGGGGACGTGCCCCAGCAGAAGCGCACGGTGGTGACAGGAGCCATCAGCGAGAAGCCGTCAGTCTGGTATGCGGCACCTCACCACAACACACAGCGCAGGCAGTAAAACAAGTGATTAAATGGTCTGATATCTTTGTGGTTTCTGTAACTCTGGAAATAAAAGTGGAATTTTCTGTTATTAAGGTAACTCCAAGAACTGGCCCCAGCCACCCCACGAGCTCAGTACACATTCTGGTATATCAGATGGGACAGCAGTTCTTGGGAGACTTCCTGGCTGTTCTGAGTAAATGTGAGATCTCTTGGCAGATAAACACCCCCAGCGCCGGCACGCTGATTCCTGGGGAAAACAGCCCTGGGAGCACAGCTTGGTTCCAGCCCTCCCCACCTCGCAGGGACAACGCCGGGGACTTGCTCCTCGCTGGCCCTGCCTGGAGCGGGGCTCAGCCCGACCTCCACCGTCTGTTTTAGTGGGAAGCCAAGAAACTGGGCAACCCAAACCCCAGCTGTTTGTCCCCACACCGCTCGGGTCATTGCTGGGCTGTGTGCTGTGAGGACAGAGGGTTCAGCTTTTTTCCCAATACTTGGCATTGCCTGGCATAAATGCTGATACAACTTCAGTCTCTGAGACTTTAATCCTCCCCACTGCCAGTCCTACACCCGTACCATCATCACGGTCGAGAGTTTGTCATATCCCAGTGGACACGCCTTGGGAAAGCAAGAGGTTTTGGTGGTAAATAGAGAAGGCAACCAAAGCACTGTGTACAAGAACAAATGGCTGCATTTGTTCTGAAGGCTTGTGAGTTGAGGGAAAGATCTTGGAGGTTTTGCATGTTAATGTGGGGAGAGGAGCCGCTGTTCCATGCCGTTGGTCATGAAGCAGTGCCAGCCATCAGTCTGTCCCGAGGTAAAGCTGCTCTTCTCGGAGACAGCCATGAAAACAGCCCTGACAGTTCAGAGTCATTACATATTTCCTTGTAATATGGAAATTATTACCAAACAGTGCTTTTAGGAAATGCTCCATTTCCCACCTTCTGGGCTCAGTTATGAGTTTTGCAAAGGCAAGCCCGGGTGAGCAGCGAAGGGAGCGGGGATGGTTGCAGCTGTGGCGCTGGGCTGGCCACGCTTTGAAAGGAGCTCTGGCCAGGAGGGCCAGCACTTGCCACGCAGTGGGGCAAAGTGGCCGCCGCAGCCACTGCCCCCGGGCAGAGCCACCGCAAAGGGGCCCGAGATGCTCTTGCTGAGCTCTTGCCCTATCGAGCCAGCACCTTGTGCACAGACACCCTCAGTAACGCTGAAACGAGCAGGAATAACATCTGTTGCCCGAAGAGCGGGTTTCTGCGGGTGCTGAGCCCTGGGGGGGTGCGCAGCCCCACGCGCCGCGGTCGGTGCAGGCGCAGAGCGGCAGAGGCCACGCGCGCTGGCGCGGCGCGGGCTGGCCCGCGTCTCCCGGCAAACCCATCTGCTGTGTTTCTCACATCATATGCAACTGTTTTGTCTTTGCTCATTTCTATTGCTAAACACTGGTGGGGAGATGAGCTATTTTAAAATGCATCTGCTGTTATTTATACAAACACTTTCTTTTCAAAGGGCAACAGAGGAAAGTGTTGAAAGCCAAAGCACCCCCAAACGTTTCTAGTATGTAATTGGGCTGCTTTTCTGCTGGCGATGCAGACACGTGTGCTGCTCACTAGCCAAAGGCACGGTGGCTCGTCTTTTGAAGAGTTTACCACTTTCTGTGATGTTTGGCTGTGGAAAGGCCGATCGGCTTTTGCTGCTGCAGGTGGCCGGGCACCCCAGGCTGTCCCTGCCAGCCCCCAGCCCGCGGCAGCACTGTCCCGCCTGCCCACGGGCTCCACAGGAGAAAATCCATGGGGCTGGAGAACCATGAGTGAGACATCCAGTTCTTACTCAGGCAAAGTTTCCAGTCAACTGAGTCATAACTGGAGTGGAGATTACTCATGACCTGGTGAGGAGGCAACAGCTGATTTCAGAGAGGAATTCATGGTTGCGTGGCCAGTTGGATGGTGACCAGGAGACGCTGCTTATGCCCAAAAGGGCGAAGGACTACTGTACTTGGGAGCAGAATATTTTCTTTTCGGCACAGGCTGTGAGGAGACGCAGGTGCCTCGTGCTCCCTCTTGTGCAGTGTTTGCTTTGCTGTTAACATCAAGTAACAGCCTTTCTGTAGGAAAATACCTACTCTTTCCTGAGCAAGAAGTATAAAGCTTGCGTTCAGGAAGCAATCAGAAAATGAAGAGGGCCATCATAAGGCTAAGTGTTATTGGAATCGTAATTATAGTGGAGCAACAAATAAAAAGAGCTGAGAAACAGCCTCTCCTGAAACAGCTGTTTTAAGACAAGCTCCCGCTAACAGCTGAGAGCAGGGGGAGTAAGGGATGGCTGGAGCCTGACGGAGGGTCTCCAAGGCTGTGGGACTATTAAGTCCACTTAGGAGAGCAGAGCAGCACTAATTGGAACCACTCAACTCTTATCCAGTACAGGTGAGTTCATTATTAACTCACTGATGTCTTTATAAACCCTGTCCTGCAGCCCTAGGCCTGCCCTGACCAGCTGCTGGTGACCTGGGGTAACTGGTATGGGTGAGAGCAGAAGAAAGGCTGTCTGAAGACTCGTGGTTCCTGCCATGTCCGATCCCTGGATGCTGGTAATCACCAGGACTGACGCTGGAAGGAACTAGCTGCCAACTGGGAGGCATCAGGAACAGGTAATGAAGAAATCTTGTGGATCTCAAGGGCTTTCCAGCTGCTTATAGACAAGTAGCTGGATTGCTACTTTTACCTGGTAATCAAAATTTACCCCCTGGCTACGCTACAGTCATTGTGTGATCATGTTTAAACAAAATAAGTATTTAAAACCCATGAAAAGGAAACATGGGAGCAAGGACTTGTTGAATTAGACTTTCTCCTATTTCAATGTATATGACATTTAATCTCAAGGCAGTGTTTGCCTTGTTGTGTGTGGTTACCGGCATACCTACAAAGTCAAAGGAGTGTCTTTGATTGGCTGTGGAAAGGCACGTGCTGCCGCAGGTGGTTGGGGAAACTGAGTTTCTCTAGTACTTAAAACCTTAAAGCTTAACTTTTATTTTAGTTTTTTCTTATTATTTTTCCTGATACTTGCTGTCCTTTTCCTATACTGCCTGATTTTTATAAAATGGAAGTAGAAAAATGGAAGCTGCATCTGTCCTAGAAACAGGTGAGACCAGCTGGGAGCTGCTTGTGGAGGACGAGGTCCCTGGTGACACACCAAGGCACCACCTACTTGTGTGGGGTGAGCGAGTGCTTGGCTCCAAAGTGCTCTACAGGAAGAAGCTGGCTAATAGCAGAAAATATGTGGCTGAGGTTGCCTTTGAGCAGCCAGCGCAGTTTGACAGTTGAAAGAATAACACTTGTTATTGCTCACTTTGAACCCTGCTGTCCCAGCCCTTTGTTGTTGGGAGAGTGCCTCTCCTGGCCAGTGCTGTGTGGGGCTCCAGCAGCTTCAGTCTCCTCATTTGGGCTTTGTCTTCTGCAAGTCCAGCAGCTTTGATCAAGTCACTGCCCAATTTGTACATGGGAAAGTGAGGGCAGAATCAGGCCCTGTGCTGTGTTACGGGGGTCTCTGCGCTGAGACACCTGCCAGGGACACTTGTCAGAGCGTTTGTCAGGTGTCCTACAAACGTGTGTCGCTGTGCTCCATTCTCATCAGCTGCTGTTGTGTGAGTGAATCCTGCGTGGCCTCGTCCAGCCCTCGCCTGGGGTAAGTAACTTTCCTTTTCACAAATGAGCAAAATATTTTTTTGTTGTTGTTTTCACTTTCTCTGGCCAGCAGAAGCAGGAGACACATGGCTTTCTGCTTAGCGGTGGGGTGGGACTGCGCCGGTGTTTCCCCTTTGCAGATACCCGTGTTTACCAGTGGGCCGGGAGGAAGGATGAAACATCCGCAGCTGGAGAAAGTCCCAGGGCAAAGGAACTGCAGGCAATGCAGCTCCTCCAGCTTCCTTACCAGAGAAGAGCTGCGTTTCCGACTGGAAGAGGTCTGTGCATAGAGCTGTGTGGGGAGGCCACTTCCTTCTGGGCCTCCATAAGGACTGTACAGATCCCCCACCACCCTTCTCCAATTCACATCCATGTTTCTGCTTGGCCAGGAGACCTGTGTAGGCGTAAGCTGCTGCTGGGTTTGATCCCACCCCAAGCTGGGACCATCTCCCATTGTGTCTCCCAGCTTCTGAAACACAAAATCACCTCTCCCATCCAACACCAGACGCAGCAAACTGCTTGGCAGCAGCTCTCTGCCAGGGGTGGACTGGCTACGTAGTGGGGAGATGCATGGATAACAGATTGCTTGGAAGGCTAATTCAAAAATAGCTCCACAACAAACACCTGTGATTAAAGATGAGAGGCACACGGGCTAATGTCTCGGCTCCTGTTTTAGCTCTCTCGGGGTCATTTCCTTGCCAACAGTCTCCTCTGGTAGTAAATGCCAGGCTGCTACAGCTTTGGACAAGTAAATTCTTGCTTGCAGAAAGCAAAGAGTAAAAGCAGCCTATTATGTTGCCATTAGACTAAAAAATGGGAAGCCCTGTGTATGATAATAAGCAGTTCCCTGCCATACCTGAGCAGTGGGAACTGTGATTTGTGCTTCCTTCCCCAGCGAGTTTCACAGCCTCCTATGCTATTTATTTATAAAACCCTTGAACCAGAAACCCATATCAGTCTCTGCCTTTCTCCCTACTCTGCAGAATCGCAAAGAGCAGACACCAGACTGACACTGGGCTTTTCTGGCATGCTTGCAAGGTGGGATAATGTTTGGGAAGCTGTGTAAGAAGCCTCCACCTCATGTCCCTTTTGGAGAGACCAGTGGAAGTCAAAGGAGGAAAGCCCAGGCTGCTGGTACTTGTGACAAAGGCAGCCCTGTTCCTGCCTCCTTGCCCTTTCTGCAGTCCCTGTGCTTGCAGGTGGAGACATCTTTAAGGCTCAAACCCGGCAAGTACTTCAGTTTTTGCAGGTACCAGTTGGGGTTCCGCCTCTCCCGTGTTTTCAGGCAACTTTCATGGTACTGGCTGAGGCAGGAGAGGAGAAGGGCAGGAGCTGCCCCAGGGCTGTAGCTCATGGAAAAGCCAGCCCAGGCTTTCCCTTTGGGAACCTGCTAGACCTTCTGTGGAGCGCTGCCTTGGGACCAGCCCTCCATCCCCAGCTCCCACACCTCCCGCTTATCTGCCTAATTATCCCGTAGCTTCACCCAGTCAGACAGTGGGCATGGAAAAAACAGGTCTGCTGCTGCCTGGGGAGGGCTGGCGTCTTCAGCAGAGGGGTCTGGTCCCATCTATCTGCTCTGGTAACAGGCTCGTGGCTCTGGAGCTCACCTGCCTCCACAGAAGGTGTCGGATGCTGGTGTGTGATAAAGGATCCTTTATGCTTTGACCCCTGCAAGGACACCGCAGCCCCCAGCGCTGAGGACTGGTGAGAGGAGGCAAAGAGCCTGCTCAGTGACCACGCTACAGCCAAAACAGTCGCTGCCAGTGATGTGCATACACACTGATAATAACATAATTAAGTCATTATTCCTAATGATACACTACAATCTCATCTGTAAAGAAAATATTATGTTTGCACTTCAAAAGCTCATGTTGAGGTCTTGTAATGAGCATTTTTTCCCTATTCTTCCATGCCTATAGTTTAAAAAACCCTATTATTCTAAGTTTAGAGGACCAGTTCTTTTTTTGGTGTGGCTTAAGTTCATACAATCAGGGTACAATCATCATGCAGTCAGCACCTTTACTTTTAATGACTAGAGCCATAATAATGTGTTATTAGCCTGTACGGTGTCAAATACACTTTCATTTAAATGCGGTGTTGATGTGCGTTACTGAGCTGACTTCTGCTCTCAACTCCTGTGATTCTATCAGCCAGGAATCCAAGCTCATTATGCAATTGCAAATTGTTTCTGGATTTCATTAAATCAGCAAATGGGCATTAGCTAGATATTTACATCAGCTGAATTTGTGATAATTTGTCCAATTGGGCAATTGTTATTTTGGAATTAAAAAAAAAAAAAGTCCTAAGGGATTATGATTCACTTTCATTTCTCTGTAAAAAGTCTCAGTGTAACCCCTGCAACTCGGCTGCAAAACCAGGAAAAATCACAATCCTGCTGCAGGTGCTGGGGATAACAGTGTTTTCTCTTCAGTCTTTCTCTGCTGCCACATAGAGCGAGATCCTCAATATCAATGGATTTAGATCAGAGAGTTCAGAAAAGACATTCTTGCGGCAACTTGTGTTTCATATAAATAGAAAGGTTATGATAAATTACAGTTTGTTTTTTTTTTTTTTTATAAAACTGCAATGTTAAGGGCCACTGCAGATCTTGGGCTGTGTCCTGTATCTGACAGGATGTAGAGACTCGAGTGTCTTTGCCTTTTAACCTTGTGTTGTTGCAGAGGTCGCGTGGAGCAGAAATCCTCTGTTTGGGGATGTCAGCAGGTTTTACCCACTTGAAGCAGGTGGAAGCGATGATGTCAGTAATACTGTAGATCCCCGAAATAATAGGATTTGTTATAAATTGGAAAATGCACTGAGGGAGAGACAAGGTGTGGACACAGGATTCAACACCCTGTTGACAGACTGAATGTGCTGCCGAGCAAGTGCCCGTTGCACAAGAGATAAGGTGCAGCAGGGAAACGGGCTCCCATGCTGCCGTCCGTCCGTGGGGCCACGTCCCTCCTGTTAAAGGAGAGAGGCAGCCTGTGGGGCTGGGAGAAACAAAGATCCAGATTTATTCCCTGTTGAACTCAGTAGGAAAATTCCCCCTGATTGTAGCTGAACTTGGACCCCTTTTGCCTCTTCTAATCATTTCATAACCAGGTTCACGTTCATCTAATTTCATGTACTCGCAAAGTCTGACTCAGCAACAAATGTTATCAGCTTCCATTCAGACCTGCAGAAAGCTGAAAAAAAGTCGACCTTCCCAGAACGGACATCAAATAGCTGCTTTGTCTTGCTGAGTCAGGCCCTGAGTGTGCCTGGACCCTTATTGTTTTGAAATTTAGAAGATGGTCCACAACACATGACATAGATAAGTGTGTGATTCATTGGATATGGTGAAATTCTTCAGTCAGTTGTGCTGAGTCGGAAAAACTGCAGATGCATTGATATCTGGGCCAAAGTTTATTAAACGTTTAATTTTAAAGGAAGCCTTAGGTAAAGCCTTGCAAAACATTTGTATACCTCCACCTATATTGAGTCTTTTAAAGCATGTAAGAAGAGGGTCCTTGTGCAGCTTCTGTCCGCAAGAAGGAATCGTTTTTACTGATTTAACTGCCGTTTTAAAAGCTGTAATTACTGATAATTTTGCCTCCGCATGTTTTCCAGATACAGCCTCATGTTTTTAACGGAGCTGGTAACTTCCTAAATTCAGAGGTTTCATGATAATGTTTGTATTTAGGGGAAACAAGTTGCTCCACCACCAGTGTTAAGCATCCTTGAAGGCAGATGATGCCGCCGCACCGGCTGCCCTGCTGTGGGAGCAGTGGCTGAGCCCGGCTGGGGGGGCCGAGTCCTGCAGAGACAGAAAAGGTGGAAATCCCTCTGCCGAGATTAGCCTGCCTCCAGCTACACAAATTAAGAAACAGTGATTCACCTGCTCGCTCCAGCACGGTGGTCCCTGGGGAAGGAGATGCCTCGCTAGGACTTGAGCCATAAAGAACAGGGATTTATAGATCAGTATCAGCACCTGTGAGTTGTACCTGGAAGCAAAATTCTCTGTGCTGTGTATTTCTAAGGCAGGCGCAGAGAGCGTGAGCGGGAGAACTAGAGCAGAGTTTTCTCTCAATTAGAGCGGGGGATGAGAGTGGGGACTCTGAGCTGTATTCCTCTCCTGGCCACTGACTTGCTGGGGATTTCAGATAAGTCATTTAATCTCTTTGTCTTGGGTTCCTCATCTGTAAAGCCAGATGAATAATATTTAGCATTTTTATTGGAGTTCTGGATGAAAGGCAGCGTGAATGCAAAAATAGTACAGTTCTCCTCTTCAACAGATCTCCTGCTCGTGTCCCTGAATTTTGCAGGCGGAGCGAGCGGAGAGCTGGGGAGGGCAGCGGGCGCACTGCCTGCTGCGGAGCACTGCCGCTGCCTTCCTCCGCAGCCTCACCGCCAGCGTCCTCCCTGTCCCCAGCGGGGACCGAGGTGACGCAGTGCTGGCGAAGGCGAGAGATCCCTCTGCATTTTAAGTAATGCTCGTGGAGAGCCAGGCAGTCAGACCACGGAAGCAATTCCAGCTCTTCATGGGGCATGTGCACATTTTTAACCAGAAAAAAAAATTATAAAATTTTACTGAAATTTATTAACTGTTGACATTAGCTTTTCTTGAGTATGTATTTCATAGCTGAATTACAGTTTGTGTCAGGAGTAAGGAAGCAATCTAACAGACCACGAGACCCTGTGCAGCGACTGCGGTGAACTTCTGATCCGATCCTTTATGCATGGCTGCTGTCACTCGCAACCTCCAAGTGACATAAAAGCAGCATCAGGATATAGGTGTGTTCTTTCCTCTTTCTGCATGTCTTCTGTTTCTTCTTGATTATGGATTATCTTTTACTTCCACGTTACATTTCTTTATGCTTTTTTTTTTTAATAATAAAAGATAAATAACACCATTATTAAGTGCTGTGTTTCAGGGAACATGTTTTAAGCCATGGGGGGTGACAAGAGGAGGGCAGTCCCATGGCGGGGAGGCCTGTGCCCGCAGTGGCCATGTGCCTCGAAGTTGCCACCCGTCCCCCGTGCAGGCATCGCCCCGCACCCTGCCCTTGATAAGGCACCATTCGGGGCTTCGCTATCTGCTGGGTCCCTGCTCTGTCTGCTGTCACCCGGTGCCATGGGTTGGCCCGGTTCCCTCGGGGGTGGGCGAGGAGCCGGTGCCCGGGCAGGCGGCGGGTCCCCGTGGGCCCTGGAGCCGCTCGGGTGGCGAGTGCCCAAGGGGAGGCCCAGGCCCAGTGGCCGCCATAGCCCCTGCGGCGGAGCCGGGACTCCCCTCGCCGGTGCCCTTCTCCCGGGGGGTGGGCGGGCGCCCGGGGGGTCCGCGGGGCGGCCGACAGCACCTGCCCGGGCCCGCGGGCGCCGCCGCCGCCGCCCGGAACTTTTCACGGGCCTCGGCGGTCACGTCCCCTCCCGCCGCTCCGCTGGGCGCCCCGGCCCGCCCCGCTGGCTCCTCCCCAGGCCGCGGCCGGTGAGGGCGGAGCGGACGCGGCGCCGCCGCCGCGCACAGCAGCCGAGCCCCGAGCCGAGCGGCGGCGGGAGGCGGCGGCGGGCGGCCCGGGCGGCGGCGGGTGAGCGGGGCTGCGGGGGAAGGGAGCGGGCGCGGCGGGGCCGGGCCCCGCGGGCGGCGGTGGCGGCGGGCCGGTCTCCGGGCGCCCCCGCTGGGGCCTGGCCGCGGCGAGGCCGCGGGGCCGCGGCGGGGCGGGGGGGTCCGGCGGCGGCGGCGGGGGTCGAGGCAGCGAGGCGGTGTCAGCGGGGCCGGGCTGACGCTCCCTCCCCGGGGGCGCGGCGAAGCCCAGCCGGCGGCGAGGGGGGAGGCGGCTTCACCCCGGCCCCGGCCGCGGCGGGGCGGGCGGAGGTCAGCCCGCGGGAGGTGGCCGCCCGCGCTGGGCCCCGGCCGGGGCGGTGCGAGGCGCCCCGCTGCCTGTCCCGCCGCGGTGCCGGGGCTGCCCCGTCCCCCGGCGCGGGCTGGACATCGTCCATCTTGTGCGGCTCGGCCGGCGAGGGAAGGCGGCCAGGCGCCGGGCGGCCGCCGGGGCCGAGGCGGGGGCGGCCGGCCCTCGGCGCAGCGCAGGGTCTCGCCGTGCCGCGGGCAAGCACCAAAATTCCTCTGGTGTTTGGTGCAGCCAGGTGTGCGCCGTCCCGCCGCTCCCCGGGATGTAACGGGGCGCGAAGCTCGGGTGCTGCCGGCCTGGAGACCATGGAGGTACGGGGAGAGCGGGGCGTCAGGGCGGGGTGGGCCGGGCGAGGGCCAGCCTTTGCCCTGTGCCCGCTGCTCTGCCCCGCACGGAGGGCCTGGGGGGTTTGGGCAGGGTGTTTGGGCAGGTGGGATGAGCCAGGCCAAGGGGATGGCCTGGTGTCCTCGGCGCAAGCCATGCAGAGCAACGCGCTGGCCCACCCTCGTCCTCCCGGCCCGGGGACTGGCTCTCTCCCACCACTTCAGCTCTGAGGTGGTTTCTTGTACTTCCTTCAGTCGCTTTAAAGAGGCAGTTTAGAGAGAAACTGTTCTCTGTGCAGGAAAACTTTTGCGTTTAGATACTTCTCATTAATTAGTGTCTTTGCTTCCGATATTTGAGCTACAATAGGGGTGGTTTTCGTGCAAGGATTTCTGCGAGGCTTCCTCAGCGGCAGGGCTGGGGTTTGGGCGATACCGACCGACACAGAACTGGAATTGGCACTTGGGTTTTGCTTTGCACACAACTTGGAAAGAGCTGCAAACAGGAAGGGCAAACTATGAAAACTCCTGGTTTTTTCCCTTTCAGTAGCATAGCGGAGAGATAATATTTCTTAAAATAGTCATTTGACTTGAAAACGCCTGTCTGCTTTCAGAGTATTATATCAGCACTCTGTAATTTCTGTTGCTTTTGTAATTCTGTCGGAGTAGTAGTATTGCTCCACATAAAAAGAGACACCACAATTTGAAGAGTTAAATTGAGGAAACTGGCTGTTTAGTTGAGCGTGGATGCCTGCCGTCAAATGCTTCACTGTTGTGATTTTTGTCGTTGCTTTTTCTTACTGAAACGGTCTGTTATTAACTCTCACTGGTGCTAGCGGATCCCTTGGATTCTGAAAGGGCTTTAATGTGGGAATTCATGAGACTTTAAGAAAGTGACAGAAGAAGCTATAGAGAAACAGAAAGTCGTGCGTTAGCAGTCAAAGTCTGTGCCTTTAATGAGAAGTTACCCAAAATGAGGCAACTTATGGGGAAGTTTTAGATGGAGCTCTCCTGCCTTTGTGATATCTGCAATTTTTTTAATTTATAGAAGCAGTGGAGTTCACTATGTCCCAAGTATGAAATGCTGTCTGATTATTCTGACATCATTATCACGTTGCTATAGTGACTTCATTACACTGGGAATGCCATGCTCACATCCTGTTGCTATGGAAAAGATCAGTGTAATAAATCAAAACATTTAATGTTCTGTTCATCATTGTGGCAGAAAAAACGCCATCAACTTATTGATGTGATTGCCTGAAGAATGACAACATATTCCAACAAAAGTTTTTAGTGCTGAGTTAGAAACGGGGAAATTGTCGCTGACAGCTCTCAGCGGATCGTCCCTTCCTTCCCTCTGCTGTGCCGGGTAGCAGAAGTTGTGAAATCCCAGTTTTTTGGACATGAGAATGCGTATGTCGTTCTTCAAGGTGGAGTCGACAGGAAGTGCTGCTCTCGCATACGCTGCTGCTAAAAATAATCTGTTTTCATGCGCAGTATTTTCTACGCACGAGGAGGAGAGGAGTGTTTGTGCTCTGTCAGGCTAAGATCATCCACAGAAAAGTGAGTTATACTTCTTAAAAGTAGGTATTTCTTGTGGCCTTCATAAACGTAGGGAGAGTGTGTCCAGAAAGGTGTAGTTGGTCTCATCAAGGGACCATGTACGGTGCAAAGAAACCTTGATGGTGGGGCCAACTGGTGCTGGCAGAGCCAAGAGCCGCAGCTCCGAGGACTGGGAGGAAGCGGAGCGGGTGTCTCTCATCACGTGTCTGGGCTGTGGTGTGGCCGTTTTTAGGGTAAGTAGCTTTGCCGAAGATTTTAAGAGGACTGTGTGCCAAAGGGACTAAACTACTAGCACAGTATAATTCCAGTGACACGTTAACGCTTTTATTTGGAGGCTAATGTTTACGCAGTTTATCAAAATGGTTTACATTTGAAACCAGAAGCTGCAAATATACAGACATAGACTATTTGTGATACATTTCATGGCCGTTCATCCAGTCTGAGGACTGTTCTTAAAAAAAACTGAGATGTAATTAGGTAGCAGTAGTGTAACATGCGGACATACTCTAACATAAAAGTTGTAATTGTATATTGAATTATAGTCTTAGGCATAAACAACTCTAAACATTTGTTTGTACTGTGTATTGCGGTGGTTCTTCTCGTACCATGCACGTGCACAATGTACTCAGTCGCACTTTGAACTTGTACTTAGTATTTAGAGAATAGATTGCTTGTGTGTAACTTTACAGAGGCTTTAAAAAAATCGTCTTAAAGAGGAATCCTAATATTCTGAGAACAGGGATGTGTTATGTGTTTATACTAGAGAAAAGGAAGCAAATCTTTTGAACGTATGTTAAGTTCAAATCTTTACTCTTTGTATTTGAAATGTATTTTACCTGTAGCTGTTTGAAGTTCAGAATTCCCCTTGGTCCGGTGTTATTCGCAGCTTTGCTGGAACCAGCTCAGCAGAGAGCTGTGGGCTCGGTCAGCTGGGGCTGCCTGGGATCCGGATCAAAACTTCTTTGAGGATACTATGGGAGACTTCCTATTTTACCGCTTTCTTTTCAATTCTGATGAGCCAGATTAATGTTACGTGTCAAGCGCTTCTGGTAGCTTTGTGTGTTCAATTCTGCAGAAGCAGGTTCAAGAGAGACCTAACTTTTAAAACTCGGTCAAGTCCTGGGTTGTGTTTGGATTATTTTTTTTTGGCCATGAATTTATTTTGTTGTTTAAAGAGGAGATGGTGGTTATAGTACAGACTGAATTCATTTTATGCTGAGCTCTGAAGTAGTTACTGATTTGGTTTTACTCTTTTATTTAAAAGGTAATAGGAAATTAAACAGAATTTTAATGAAAGCATCTTCTAAAACGGTTGCTCCTAAATCCCAGGGTCAAATTTTTACTTAGGCATTTGTGTTTGCACTTTGCAAACGCTTCTGATCCTGGAAACATGACACCTAATGGCCAAGATAAGTAAGGATGTTAGAAAGTTGGAAAGAAAAGTTAATCTTGCCGAGCTATCTTGTTTGATCCAGTCTGCCTTGTTCGGAAGCTAAAACACGTGTGAGATGCTTTGTGTTATTTGCTACAGAATTGAAGCCTGGTGGCAGCCAGGATTTGAGATTATTTGGGTTCCTAGACTGCTTTCTGGGTATAAATTAATGCCCTAAAAATCTCACCTCTCAAACAGGTTTCTCCTTGGATTTTATCCTAGTATCATAAGTGCGGAGAGGATAAAGGAGGATGTAGCTTTTTGTTTGGGAACGGCAGGTTGGAACAAGAGTACAGCTGTATTAGCCCATGGCCTGGTGTTCCTCCTGACTGATTCTCTGGAAAACAATCCTATATCATAAGTAATATAGGTTCCTTGGATGCATCTTTTTTTTTTTTTTCCCTTTCTCCTTTAGATTTCTTGATTTATACTTAAACAAGCTCTGCAGAATGCATGGTTGCTTTTGATTCATAAAATAGACAAGCTTTTAGCATAAGTGCTGGTTTTTCTTGCCGTACCCTTGAGTTTTTAAAAAATGTAAATAATATGCTTTTTAAGGTTGGTGTGTAGTAAACCTGGCATTCAATACAGCATTTGATCCAGCAATGTAAGAAGGAATTATTAGGAATTTGGTTATAGTATGTAAAAAACGATGGTTTATTTGTATTTCATAGGGTATCACCAGGACTGAAAGCAACTACGGGACTAAGTGGCTTTAACGTAAGCTCAGAGGCTGCAGCTGAGTGTGCTTTGAGTTGATTTGCTTTTGCTCAGGTGTCAGAGCAGGCCATGGAAAAGCATCCTCCAAGGTCAGCGTGGATTTGCTGTGGGTGACAGTCCTGAGAGGGCAGAGTAGGTAGTAGATAGTATCTGCCATGTGCAAAAAAAAAAAGTGATTTTTCAAATTACATATGGTATGATGGGTAAAGTAGTTGTTTCATGCCCGTTAAGACCAGTTTACCCTGTATCGTTAGAAGCAAAGAGAATTGAGAACGCTTGACGAAAGCTGCTCGTGGATGAGCCAGGTGGGTTCTGGAACCTCATGGTGGGAGTCTGGTTTTACCCCAACATCCTCAGACGTCTCGGCGAGTGAGTGGCCCTGCCTGTCTCTTGGAGCCTGTCGTGGCAAGGGAAGGCAGTGCTACATGCTGAAGGGACGAGGGGCCACGATGACAAGTGACAGCAAGGGAAATTTCAGTTAAAGCAAGGACAGACTGTTCTTGTGGGAGTGGTTAAGCACTGGAGCAGGCTGCCCAGGACCTTTTGGAGTCTCTGCCGTTGGAGATAGGAAGAACTTCACTGGGCAAGGTCTTGAGTGACTCTGAAGCTAGCCCTCTTTGGAGCCAGGGCTGTAGCAGAGACCTTTGGAGATTCATTGCAGTCTGAATTAGCCCCTGTTTTGTTGCGTTCGTGTGGCACTGTTGTATTGCTTGGTTGCGTGGGTGAGATGCAGTGAGAGGTCCAGTGGCCAGAGCTCCAGACTGTGGTTTCATGGTTGCTAAATGCAGTAGCACAGCCCGGTGTCCCCCTTGCTCTGACACTTGCTCTTAGATGCTGAGGTAACTCAGGAAGCTTAGGTAGCTGAAAACTGAGCTAGTCCCAAAAATACATATGTAGTTTTCAGCCAGGTCACTTCTTGCTCTGACTCACTGTGCGGTTGTGCAAGCACAGGTGCTGGTAGAGGGAAGGAGTTGCGAAGAGAACAAGATTCTGCAGTTCCTGACTACATCTGACTCAGGGCAGTATCTTTCTGTCAGTCTTCTGCTGGGACTGTGCTAGAGGTGGCGTGGTGGCTATCTGCTTTTCCTCCTACGTCTGGAAAGAGCACGACCTGCAGCTTCTCTGCATGGTGGATAAATAGGTGAATGTTTGCTCTCTGTCCTCAGTGGTAACGGAGTGTTGTTTGCAAGGAACAGCCTGCATTTACGGGAGTTTATATCAAGCTACCTTTCTGTTGCAACAAATTTAGCGTCTTCGCTGCATGTTTTTCAGTTGGCACTGCTTGTTGTATTGGTGACTTTAAAGACATCACCTGTGAGTTGGGTTTACACGTCTGCTGGCTGACCGAAACCATTTGGAGATAAATGGCACATTATCAGAAGATACCTGTGCTTTCCTGTGATAGCGATAATTTTGTTAATTATTGCCTATTCTCTGAGCTCCCTTCTTCTGAAGAAAGGGGAGTGCAGGGAGAAGCTGTGCAGACCCGGGCAAGAGTGGAGCATCAGTCAGGAGAGCATGTACCTGCTCAGCTGCTGGTACCTGGTATTCACGCTGGAGCTCTTTGTTCTGGTGCTAGACCTACAGATGCCGTTTCGCTTCCAGGTTTGATATGAAACAAGTTCTCATCTCCAAAGCTCTGAAAAGGACAGAAAGTGGTTACTGAGAGATCGCTTCTCCCCTTGCCAATACTGCAATAATTAAGGTTGTCTGAAGTAGTCGATTTAATGATATTAAAATGAAGAGGCTGTGGGAAGATGGGTGGTGTTCAAGGAGGAGGCACTGAGTGTTACATTCCTAATCAGAAACGGTGTGTTTAAACTTAAATTGCATTAATCTGTTGTGGGAAGATCCTTTGAGGTGTGTGTGGGAAGAAACAGGACACCATAAGCCTTCCCTAATTTTGATCACTAATCATTTTGGGGTTTATAACTTCTGTATTTGCAGGTTGCACTCACAACACTGTAGCAGCCAGTACCTCTAGTTAAAGGTGAGATTTAAGACTGTGTTGTTGCCGTTTCTCCTGTGACGGTAGTCCACAGGGCACGGCACAGGGCTGTTTTCTCACCGTGTCAGCTGGCTGGAGCAGGTAGGGTAGCTCTGTGTGAATCTGAATGTGGCCACATGAAGACGATGTTTTGATGTGTGTTGCCGCTCTGCGCCACGAGTGGTCCAGCAGGTATTGGGTGTTGTGTTGGGAAATACCTGCTCTACCTGAACAGGCGCTTCCTCAGCGCAGCTGTAGTGGCTTGACGTGAACCCAGGGGAAAGCGCATATTTAATTTTTTTGATTGAGAAATCCCGATGCTGACAAAAGCAGACCTTAGCATGTTTTGAAAACTGCTGTTTGTTTTCTTTTGATGAACAAAGTCCTTTATCTGGGGGGAAAGTCTGACCCTCCGTGGTGCTTTTGTAATGGAGAAGAAGCAGGTAACATAGGACAAAGAGCAAAAAAGGAAGCCTCAGGGCTGCTTACAGCCCAGGCTGCAGGTGGTTGACATGGCTTTCTCACCCCTTTCACTTTGTTTGACTGAAAATATGGGGAGCCAGGCAATAGCAGTCCTGTTGAGCAGGTGGCCCGAGTCATTATGGTTTGTTATTTATTTTGAATATTGATAAGACAGAAAGTATTTAAATCCATCTGGGGCACTGAAACAAGAGGTCTGGATATGTCCACAGCAGTGGTTGTGTTCTGCCTGAATCAGGTCTTTATTAATTGCTTAAATGAGGCAGTCAAAAATACTGCTGGCCTGGTGCTTCATACTCTCATGTAAGAAGTAGGACGAGCATTTCTGTAATAGGTAATTGTTGCCCTGTCAAAAGTTACTGGGAAAAACCTGCTTTTTGGAAACGCGCTGCATCTAGTAGCACACATCATATTTGTCAATCGGCTGCTTTGCTTAAGTGCTGCTTGCGGGAGCATTGCAGAGAAACAGAGAGTTGCATTTCACTTGAGAGTGGCTGGAACTGCAAACTCCAGGCTGGCTGGAATGTTTGGGGTTTTTTTGTTGAAACATTTGTTGCATCCAACGACGTTGTGTTCTGGAGTGTTCTAATACTGAAAAAATTTGAATTTGTCATATTTAAATTAGGGTAGTGCTTGTGAACTCATAGCTATGAAATCTGCTCTAAAAGATCTGAGCATCTGTGGCCGGAGCGGGCTGTGGCTGTAGTTGTGAGTGCTCCGTGCTTCTAGAAGACAGACAGCTATTAGTTTTTGTCCAAGTGAATAATCTGTATGGAATCGGGCATCTCTCACACTTTTAACACATTAGCTGGCAACAGACCCTTACTCTGGAAAGCACTGAGTGCGTGGGAGGAGCAGTTTGGCTGGATGTGTTGGTTGCAGTGCCTTTTATGTTGCTTTTTATGTAATATTCTTTTCTCTAGTGCAAATAAACTTGAAGTTGTAGGGAGGGGCAGCTGAGAAGAGGAAGATTTTCATTACAGACAGCTGACATGCAGAATAATATCTTTTTATATGCCACCTACCCATGTGACAGTTTAAAGTAAATCATAGTTCACTGGGTAAGGTTATTTCTGGCGCAATTCTCCTTTTTGCATAAGTAGTCCCATTCCAGCACGTCTTGCTTTGCCCTGAGAATCCATGTGTTAGTACTGTGCTGGGTAACCGTTACTGCGCATTGGGCCTGAAGAACAGAAATCTCGATGGATTTATGAAATAAATACAGGTGAAGATAAAATCAGTTTAGCCAACTGTTGCTTTCTGCTTTGGATTATAACACTAATTGTAGTTGAAAATAACATTAAGATTAAATATATGGACTGCAACAGTTCCAGACAGCCTTTCTCATGAAATATTCATGCATTTAGGGCTTTTAACTCATCAGATCCCTTATAAAGTCATAGGCATTACAGTATTATTACGTCTTTGTCTTGTTTCACGAATACGCTGCATTGGCATATTGATCGCTAGAATGCACTCAAATTTAGAATATAGCTTTTTCAGGAATCTCATTTAAAATGATCAAACAGATGTTTTAATGCTCCAGGGCACTTTCCTCAATGGTGTGATTCCGAGAAAGTGGGTCTTTTCCTTTATTCTGTAATTTCAGTACTTTGTAGCCTCTATCTGTTAAATGAGCTGTTGCTCTAAACCCTCAGCATGAACACGACACCAAGTACAACTCGATTTAGCACTCAGGCTAACGTATGGCTGATGTATTTGTATATTTACTTAGAAAAAACAGTTGAATGGGAGTTTTAACTTGGATGGAAAGGTATGCTAACCAAAATGGAAAGCACAGAAATTGCGGATAACGGCAATTAACATTCAAATTAAGTGTGGTATGTTCTCAGGTCTTGCTCAGAGTGCAGAACTGACTGTCTCCAGGCCATATGCTGCACAAATTTGCATACTAATATGGGAGAGATTTTTTTCCTGTTGCCTTACGTCTTATCATTTCAAAGACATATAAAAAAAAAAAAAAGAAGACTTTTTGTTCCTGTTTGAGTACTGTTCATGAGGCGGAGGGGGAGAGCTGGCTGATGCCAGTGGTACTCATCGTTAGCTGCTGTAGGATGTGTCCTCCTTTCCTCGTGAGTTAAACATAGTGTCTCCTCTTCTGGGAGCAGGAGTCCAGCTGCCCGGGTTTTTTTCTGTTGTTGTTGTTTAAAGACAGCTGTATAATAATCTATTTTGGTTGTAATCAAGCTTGACCTATAAGTACTGAAATGGCTTATATAAAACTGATTTAAACTATCAGAGCTATTTCCTTTAGAGGTTAGTGTCACCTTTTATTTTCCATAAAGGAAATTCCAGGATGAATTGTCACCGTAGTTTTGCCCTTTCAAGCCTGGCAGGTTCAGGAGGATTTAAAAACTTCAGCGAAACCCTGGTGCAGAGGCCAGATCCGCCAGCGGTTTCGTTCGGTTCTCCACCCTCCTGGCCTGAAAGCTCTCGCTGTGAGGCCCTTCAGGCTCCAGCACTGAAGTGTTAATAACATTTTTGAATATTTCTTAAGTTAAAACCCTCACGTAGAAGAAAATTTCATTTTTGTTGTAAAAGAAGATTCAGTTTCCACCCCCCTCTACCCCCAGGTTCCAGGAAGCAGCATTAAGGGACTGAGCTAAATACTGAAGGATTAAGTACCATATTAAATAACTCCATTTCTTTATGAAAAGTAGTGAAACTGTTACTTTTTCCTCTATTTTAAGTTAATTCTGTACATTAAATTACGGCTATTCAGGTTCCTATCAAGCCTTAAAATTTGCCATGAAAACATTTCAAGAGGTGCAGTTCTTTACAGTGCTAAGATCCATCCATCATTAACTGCATTGAGGTACTCATTACATGGATACTCATTGCTGTAAGGGTTTTATTTAAACTGATAAACAGTGTAGTATTAATAAGTGGCCATCTGGTAAGTGGGGCTTTTCATTCAAAAAATCATTGTTAAAACAGACGTTTAGTTAGCTGCAGTTGCGTGGGAACGGTAGGTATTTTGGTTGCTTGTGGCTGGCACATTAAAGTATTTTTTTAAGGCAGTGAAAATCTCTAGACTGCATATGTAAACCTGACCTTTAGATAGGGCTACGTGGTCAAATCCGGTGTATACACACAAACTGATTATTGCAGCTTTGCCAGTAAGATTTAAAGAATCTAAATATTTTCTGGAATTTGTAAGTTATCCCAGTCTCCTGAAAGGCTGGGCAGTGGTCCATGCTAACAGATGACGCATTTTTAGAGGCTTAATATTAGTCTTAGAATTTATCACTGAGGGGTAGAAATACACTCGAAAAGCGCTTTAAACCTCTACAATTTTTTCAAGAGGTTTCAAAGAAACCTTAACTGGGAGGAAGCTGTATTGGTTTCTCCATCGAAGATGCGATGCTGGAGGCCAAGTACGGACCAACTGGATTCCAGCCCTGAGCAGTCACCAGTGCCTGGGCTTTGTGGCCAGTGTCTGGTCCCTGTTGCTGCAGAAATAGAATAATCAAAGTGCAGGCTGAAATTGCAGCGACAATCTACCTACCTCATGTCACTTATTTACTCTAATTATGTAAACCAGGAAGAACATAGTTAAGAATGTTGCCAAGCTACTATCAGCACAACAAATTATTCTTACCAAGTATAATGTAGTTGGTGGTTTGCTATGACTGAGCCTCCTAGAGTCTGTCTGGAATTTAATCTGTATTAGAAAAGGTCAGAATGTTTTTTTTTCCGCAAAAGAAACTGGAGAAAAAACTTTATGGGACTTAAAAATCAGTGGCAAGTTGTGGATGTGGTAGACGACAGATGGAGGAAGTCCCATAAATGGCTTCTGTGTCTAATGTTTATGCCCTTTAACATTTATATGTTTTGCTGATGAGGAAGGGGGAAAGGAAGTGTTTTTCTTTTCTTCTTCTGAAAAAGCTGTTGAGAACTCCTCCGAATTGTGTAAACCCCTCTGCCGAAAATACTCCAGTAGCCCTTGATGAGGAGAAATGGCTGCATGGGGCCGTGGCGTCGCTCAGGAGGACCTCGGCTCTGCCACCCAGGCACCAGCTGGGCCAGTCACCAGCGGGTCGGTTGCCGTAGTGGGGCTACACAATGCTTCATATAAAGCTGTTTTATATACATAATTGAGAAAAGCCTGGTTTTTTGTAAATCTGTGCCATTTAGGTGGATGTCTTTCCTGCTGTTTGCAGATCGGTGCTCATTAGCATTGAGTTTGCAGCGGTGCTGCAGCCCGTTCCGAGGGGACGCTGCCAACTACAGCCAGTGACGTAGCGTTTGGTCTAATTTGGGGCTGCAGAGTGTGTTGGGCTTTGAGTTTTGCTTCTGGCTTCCTTTCCCCGTCTTTGTCTGTCTGGCACACATCCCTAGCAACTTTCTGCAAATGCAGACCAATAGGACAAAAAATAAATTAGCCGTTTCAGCATGGCAAGCTTTAGCTGCCCAGGGTACTTGTTCCTTGCCCAGAGTGCTTCCATAGCAAAGCAATTTAAAACAAATAAGTAGGCAGTCACTTCCACAGAAGTTAACTTTATGATATTTAAAATTGCAAGTTCAGCATGAAGCTGGCTGCAGAAAAGATTACAGAGTGAGGAAGATCAATCTCGATATGCTTTGCTTCAAATCACTTACTCAAATTACAGAATTACTCTTTTCAAAGCCGTTCGTTTCCCTGGGTTGTTTGTGTGTGTGTAGTTAATTTGCCGAGAGCTCCCGTTCAGCACAACTGCAGCCAGAAAGGACGACTCTGGTGCTGGAGGACTTTACTCTTAGCCCAGGCTTTTATGGCTTTGGCCCTGCATGGGCAACCTTCCCGATACAGCGCGGAAGATGGGAAATTACGCAGAAACTGGCGATGTGGACATGGTTCAGAGGAGCGCGCGGTCGGGACTTGAGCTTTTAAGAATGGATGTGTGCAAGATTCGAAGGCCGGTCCCTTGCCTGTTCCAGTTGAACACTTCAGATACCAGCTCAGAACAAGGTCGTTTTCTCCTGTGTTCCCAAATACCTGTTTGCTTATTTGGCTTGTCACGAGCTTTACTTCTGACGTGTGCTTCTCGCTGTGTTTTTTTTTCTTTTTATCTAGTACTTCAAAAACAAAAGAAGAGCGTATTTAGATTTAAATTAATGAACAGTGAATGCCTCTTACTTGCACGAGGTATGTTATTAAAATGTTACTGCCTTCTTGTTTGTGAATTTATGAATTATTGGTGAAAGTGCTCTTTTAGAAATACAAGACTGTTACAATATTGAAACATTGTTACTCTTTTCACTAATCACAGCTGCTTCAGTTTGTAGTTACTTTATTAAAAGGCATTTTAGCAGAGTAGTGGTTCAGGATTAGATTCAATTCCCAAGTCTTACTGTAGGGAATTGGAGCTCACTCACGAGTTGCTGCGGTTCTTCGGCGTACTTAGGCTTCCCCCGAGGAGCACCTGTGTTTCTGAATGTCCAAAATAACCTGTTTGCTAATCCTGAAGTTACCGAAGTATAAAACAGGTTGATTAGGCAATGTAAATTCCTGCCTGGAACCAAAATGTTTTCCTTGGTTTTACAAGAAATAACTCAGGCTTTGGCCTGCGTTAAATTTAGGAGAACAAAAGCTGATAAAGCAAGAGGGACTGGAGGTACAGTGCGGAATCAGAATTGCGCTGCAGTTGGGTGCTGACTCCTCGACAACGCGGTTATGCACAGCTACTTCTACACTTGTTGCCTTGATTTATCTTTGATTTGATGCTGAACGCAGTCAGTGGAAACGGTAATGTTTTTACTCTTAAAATTGTAAAATTGAGGACAAGATTCCTGCCATGATGTATAAAATATGTATGCTGTGATATAAAGTTAATATAAAAAATGCATTTACTTGGGTCTCGGACAGCGGAGTGATAATGAGCAATAAAATAGAGGCAGACTCTGAAGCTTGTGTGAATGGAAGTTTGTCAAGTTGTACTTTGAAGTGACATTGAAGTCCTGCTTTCTGCTTAGTCTCGTCTTTCCTCCAGCTCTCATTTTTCTGCTGTTGGTGGCCTCAGGCAAGGTGCGGGAGGTTTTCTCTGTGCCCTACAGACAGGGAGATCAGCTGCCTTGGGGAAGGTTCTTGGCAAGTGAGTCCGTGGCAGTGATTTTTATTATTTAAGTAAATTACATGCTAACTAACAAGGTAAGTCTATAGTGGTGTTTGTCTTGTTACTTTTTAGGGGAGCTCTCTGTTAATTAATTGCGCAGTTTGCAGACAAACACCCTTTCATTTGTGATCCACCATCCCTCTTCCCAACACGTTTCCGTAGCTCGCGTGTAACAATTGCGTAATTGTTGACAGCTTTGATTAATACTAGGGAAGTATTTAATGTGCTTTCAACTTCATTGAGTAATTTAATATCTAAGAACATGGTGTATAACAAATAACTAATTAGAGAGCAGCCGGTGAGTGGAGCCGTCGCTGGGTGGCCGGACCGGCACGGTGCTGCTGGCAGTTTGCAGCCCCCGTTTGGCAAGTGCCGGCCCTCGGTGAAGCCAAGGGGAGAGCCCGGGTCTTGCGTTCCCAGCCTTCCCTGCTGT
This sequence comes from Rissa tridactyla, assembly GCF_028500815.1. Taxonomy (NCBI): domain Eukaryota; kingdom Metazoa; phylum Chordata; class Aves; order Charadriiformes; family Laridae; genus Rissa; species Rissa tridactyla. The sequence continues at coordinate 6,304,815 of NC_071486.1, forward strand.
AGCTTTTATTTCTAGATGTTTGAGCGTTGTTTTTTTTTTTTGTTGTGGAGAGGATCTGTCAGTTTTAGTGTGATTTTGAGCATCATAAATCCTGTCTTTGCAGAACTGCTGGATTTGAGTTTGTTTTGCAAACATGGCTGTGAATAATGAAGGGATTTTGGTGGAGTATTGAGCAATGTTGTGTGGCGGGTTTTTTTGTTTGTTTTTTTTTTGTTTTTTTTTTTTTTTTTTAAAAATCCACCCCTTTTCATGGCGTAGTTTATAGTAACTTGAAAAGCTGGCATGAACAACATTTACAAGTTCAAAATTAAACAGGTTTGTTTATAGTAGCCATGATTCAGTATTTAACTGCCAGGGTAAAAATAACCAAGGCGTGTGTCTGGAACGTCCCAAGGCTCTGCCCCTCTCCCAGGAGTGGGGAAGGCGATGCCCGCTGGGGCGGCACGGCCAGCCCGGGACGGAGGTGCTGGAGCTCAAGCACACATCTGCGTGTTTCTCTCCCAAATCTGTAAAATGCTGACAGCATGTTTCCCCTCAAAAATGTGAAATATTTTGGTTTCCGCATGTGAAAACCAGACTGCTAGAAAAAGGGAGGTGTGGGTGATGAGCAAACCAGCGCTCAGGAGGTTGTTCTCGGTTTTCTTCCCCAACGCCGGGTGAGTGGTGTTTGCTCCCTCCCCTCTCTCCCAGGGACAGCACGGTGCATCTTCCCAGGGAACGGCAAGAGAGGAAAATTTGTGTCAGGCTCAGAGCACGTCTGCAGCGGCTGCACCTTGCGAGGCCGTTTCACGCTGGCTCTAGGAACTGATGCTTGTGGTTTGGTGTGTGCTCGTTTGGGGCCTCGCTTTTTTCTGTTCCTTTTCTCTCACCCTTTTTTAAACTAGGGCTGTGCCTTGTGCTTCTTGAGTGAAAATGCAGTCTGCGTTGCTGAGTTGTCATCTGTCTTCAGTCCTATCCCTGAGACGCTGTCAGCGCTTTCATGAAAAGTCCCTGTTTTCAGGTCTGTACAAATTGGATCCAAGCAAATGCTTGCAGCAGGAGCTTCTGAATGAGCTCTGCTTTGCTCTAAACTCACTTCCTATTATATTTGGGAAAATATTTGACAAGGATTATGACAGCTTCATTATCTGTTTCTAAAATGTTTTGATTTCTGTGGCTGCAAGGTGGCACATGCCCATGGCTCTGGGGTGTTGGATGCTGAGCTGCTAAAAAAAAATATTTTCAGAAAAACAAATTACTAGGTTTTCATTTAAACTTCCTACGATTCTAGCGTTAAAAGGGGAACAATTGCTTCTTTTATCCTTTGGAAGCTTTCAGAAATGCTTGTGGGAAGAGCAAGTAGCCACGTACAGCCAGACCATCTCATCTAGGGTTTGAAGGACCAGGGACACTTTCCAAGGGCTTGTCTCGCCGTGTTCCCAGAGCTCTGGCAGTGCAGGGCGAGCGTGTCGGATCGGGAAATACTACCTCATCTTCCACCTAAAGCCTGGGAGCAGGGCAGGAGACGCTGCCCGGGGTCTTGGGGAAAGGTGATGGCTCCCCATCGATGCTGGGGTGAGGCTGCGCTCGGGGCTTATCTGTGGGTGTTGGTCTGCTACCCCCAAAGCAGAGAGGGGCACAGAGCTGTAGGGATTTTGTTGTGCGTAGAGACTTTGGTGTAGCTGGAGCTGAGCCTTGAAGGGGCTGAAGGCAGAGAAGACCCTTCATCTGTCATAGCAGCAGGGTGTAGCCATGGGTACAATTTCTCTTTGAAGTGTCAGTGCTGCTGAAGTTCAGCCTTACTGAACAAAGGATAGTGATGCTGCAGCTATTACGATCTTTTAATCCATGTGAACAAGGAGCCAGCAGGGTTACTTGGGCAGGGGCACGGGGGCACTGGAACTTGTCCCGCTCTTGAGGCTGGCGAGATGCTGCATCCCCTGTCTGGGTGCACCTCCGCGCTCTCCCTTTCTCTTCCTTTTTTCACGGCTTGTAGATGCTCTTTGGGCAGTGTCACGCACGTGGTGTCTGCGCTGCCCGGGCAGGGCAGGGAGGACGGCCTGTCCCCCTCCATCCTGCTGCGGCGTGGGGCCACCCAGATGGCAGGGGAAGGAGCAGGGGCCAGGGCACGGCAGGCCTCCTAGGCGGCTGGAGCGGTATGGGACAGGATGCCGGTGTCGGATCAGAGACCCCGATAGCATCAGTGCCTGATGCGTCTGCTTCCTGCGTGCAGTGAGGCTGCCTGGTGCTGCCGTGTGTGCACAGGGCTGTGCTGCCCAGACCCCACCGCTCGGCCGCAGAGGCACAGCATGGGCACACAGGCACTGTGGGCTTTTTAGAAGAAAGAAACATGATGGATTCTGTAAAATAATTTTATTTTGTGGGTGTTGCGACACTCACTGGATTGCGAGCGGTTGAGTGATGGTTTCTCCCCTTGGTGATCAGTCAGGGTTGCTGGGCTGCTCTAGACGCAGCTGGCTTTCTCCTGCATTCTTGACAGTAGAAAGCACTACATTTTCATCCTTAAAATGCATTGCAAACTTGACACAACATCAAGCAGGGTCAGGCTGACCTCAGTTTGTCTTTCGTAAGTGAAGTTTCCTGTAGAGTGTATTAGGGAGATGTCCAACGGGAACATGGTGATTTGACTTAAGCAGCGCCCATCTCTCCTGCAGAAGAAGGTTGTCTTTTTCTTGTGGGAAGAGCAAGCTGGGGGAGAGGAGGAAAGAGCCTGGAAAGTGCAGGAAGCTCCTGAGTGCTTGGAGATCCATAGCAGACAGCTTTCAGGTGAGGGTTTGATCAATCTAGCTTGTCAGAATGGATGGAGTCTGTTAATCTGTTAAAAAGTGGCTGTGCTTGTTTAAACCTACCTATTGGACACGTGCTCAGCGCGCAGTGGAATCCCAGTGCGTGCCCTCGGTGGTGTTCCCAGCCCCACTTTGGCTGCCCCAAAACGCCAGCACCTGCCCGAGCGGCTTCGCCGCAGCGAGGGGGAGCTGTGGAGGAGCAGATGCTCCTGCTCTGCCCTGCCTCCCCCTCGCCTCTCAGTCCAGCTGTGGCCTTCTGACTCATTTAGTACTGACTCAGTTTTTAAATATCTTTGCTGATCTGTTATCTGCAGTGTGTTCTTCAGAAACACGTTTCCCCCGGGTTTCTGGGGTAACGCTTTCCCACGCCGGTGCAGGCACAGCGTGCTGCGGGTGTGAAGGTGGCGGGGAGGGAGTTTCAAGTAAGTTGGCAGAAGGGTTGTGGGAGCCTGGATTCTGTTGACTTTCAATAGGAGTTGGTCCTTGAACTGGTTTTTAAAATTCCCACCCCTGGGTTAGCTGAACGATGGTCAGAAATTGAGAGAGGATAGCCATCAATATGTATCTGGGGATGAACTCCATGGTATTGAGGTAGAAGGCATTGTGGAGGAAAGAGAAAAAGTGAGACTTTGGAAATTAACTTTTTGCAAATGCAGTCATCAGATAAGAGGTAGAGGGGATTGTGGACAGAAGTGGCAACTTTGCACAAATCCAGTAAAAACTGACGTGAAGAAAACAATAGACAAGCATTTTGCTTTAGCAGCTTGGCTGGGTCCAGCCCTGCCACCCTGAGCAGGGCGGTGGATGCGCCGTGGTGCTGGAAAACGAGACGCAGGGGCCGTGGTTACTCTGTTCAGACTGACGCTTCGTCACCCAACGTGACAGATTGGATGGCTGAGCTGACACGGCTGCAGGAGCTGCATAGCACAGGGAGAGGTTTTGCTTCTGGCTTCCAAAAGCCAGTGCAGTCCTGTATTAAGCAGAAATGTGAACTTTACGGTTGTGAGATTGATTTTTACTTTTTAACCTAAGAAAGTTCAATTTTGTGTCTTCTTCCTATGGTTTACCTTAACTGCAAGTCCAGTTTGTAAAGCGTTTTTCAATGACGTAATCAAGTAGAAAATGTGTTTTGCCACTGGCTTCCACCTGACCCCCTGGATCTTTCACTGTCCTGGGCACAAGGTTAAATTGTGCTGGAGTTCTTGTTTATAAGGTTATTTGATTCAAGCATTCAGAAATTGCATAGAGCTCCACTGATAAAGCAGAGAACAAATTTTGTAACAGGCGTGTTTTCGTTTGAAACCATAAAGAGGAGATTTGACGTTTGCATACACTGTCATTTGAAAAATTATTAATTTTTTTTTTTCTTTTTTCAGTCCCTTATAGGGAGCCCGGAAAAACCTTCAGTAGGGCTGCTAACACTGATGAGAGATCTTTTATGCCAAGGTATGAGTTTTTTAATGTTCTCAGTGTATTTCAAATGAAATTGCTAACTGTGAAAACACTCGCAGTTGGGGAGATTTGAGAATTGGTAAGCGTATAATGCATTGTTTAAAATAAAAAGTTGCCTGAATCGTTTGCTTTAGGGGGGGAAAGAAACCCTGAAGCCTTGTGTTCTGGCTTTCCTGATGTCCTCTGCGTTTGTACAAAATACAAGTCTATGATTACAGTTTACAGACTGTGTCTGCTTTGATTTTTATTTTTTTAAGTCTTTGTTATCGTCTTACTTAACGGAGATTGTGTCATCAGTTACGGCCAACGTTTCATCGAGTTATGCAAAACCGTCAGGTCACATGCTCTTAGCAGTCTTCCTCACCCCGAGCGGTGTATCTGCACCTTCTGCTGCTCATTGCTCCATCCGTGCTTCGGGTAGGAAGGAGAAACTAATAAATACAAACTGCCTTCTTCAGATGTATAGAATTGTACTTGGGGATTTGCATTTCACAGGGTGCACGTCACATCTCAGGTTAGTGTGAAGTTCTTGCACCCACTCTCTTTCAGTGCTGTGTTCATTTATCTTGTTTATGCTTCTCTCTCCCCATCGCCCAAATTATAAACTTCTTGATGAGCTGGTGAAACTTCTATAAGAGGGGCGGCCTCTTTTTTGCATCAGGGTTATCTCCTGAAGGGCCTTGTCCGATTTTCCCCCCCCGCCTCTGCCCGGCTCCTTCTGCTGGTTGGGAAATACCCTGAAAGTTTTGCTGCTCTGAGCCCTGATTCAGCCCCGCGGTTGTGACAGGGCGGGAGATGGTCGGTGCAGTTCAGGCAGCGCCCGAGTGCTCGGCTGAATAAAGATGCAGGAGAGCGGGCGCGCGGAGCCACCTTTCAGGTGACAGCTTCATCTGCCTTTGCATCCATCTGCCCGTCCCTCAGAGATCCTTCTGCTGTCCTGCCTGCGCCACCTTTCTTTTTTGTGTATTAGAACAAATATCCTGCATCTTTCCTTCACCTCCCTGTGTGTTCATGGGGGGGGCCCCTTCACTTTTCCTTCAGGAAGGAGCTGAGCAGTTTGGGGCTGATGCTGAATGTGCTTTTCTGTCGCTTCCCAGGCAGTGTTGTGACAGTAGCAGCAGCAAAGAGGTGCTGCTGTTAAACAATAAAGAAAAAAGGAGATTAATCCTGAGGTGTCAGGTGTTTCGTAGCGTAGAAGCAAAGTTTGTTCATTATAGGTGAAATCTGAACCCTACTAAATTACCACTCTGTATTTAAAGTGGGTGTCAAGGTGCTGGGCGGGTTGGAGGGGGCTCAGGGTGGCGATGGGTTAGTGAGATGAGATGCGCTCTGTGCCCCACGGTTGCCCGGCCGTAGCCAAGTGACTGTGTGTGTATGGCAAAAGGGAGCACGAGCAAGGAGACACGCTCAGCTTTTGCTTTATTTTTGCCCCACAGTGTTCAGAATTAATGGGACCAGTTTCACAACATTTATGACAACACTAGAAGTTTGGGGTTTTTTTTACACTGCTTCGTGATCATATTCTTTTCTTGACTCGAAAGAAACACTTAACACCCGTAACTTCATTCCATTTTGAAACGTAGCTGTTGCTTCCCAGCATGCGACTGCGCTACCCAGAGCTCTGGATGGAAATGAATGCTACTGTGTCTAACTGTATTTAGGTGGGCATAAGCAGTTGCCAAATGAAAAGTTGGCTAGGGCGCAGCATAGTAATTTCTTGAGCACTCTATTCATGTTGTATAAACAGATAACATTAACATACTTGTGAAAGAGCTACAAGATAATTAAGGCGTGTGGGGTTTACTGTAATAAGGCTCATGCGTTTCAGGATCTTGGTTTCCTGTTGCACCTGAAAAGAAAAATAATCAGCAAATACTGTAGAGAAGAAATGAGAAGTTAGTCTTGTACTGCTCCCAGCTGAAACTTTCCCACAAGTATTTTTACTATAAATAAGAAGTGAAAGAGTTCACAGCTAAAGTTAACCCTTCACTTGATTGCTTTCCGTGTTTTCTTGGGTGGAACAGACTGTGGAACTGTAGGAAGACGAAGATAAACCAGATTGATAAATTGCATTTATGCTCTATAAAAAATGCATGGCCTTTTAATTTCTAAGGATTATCAAGGGGAAAATCATTGCTAATTGGAATTTCCCTCTCCTCCTCATCCAAAATCATGATTTTTGGAAAAAAAAAAAAAAAAAGGAAGTGAATGTTACTTCTCGGGGAAATTTTCAAGCAGAAGAGCTTACAGCTGCCAGAATTCTAATCAAAAGTGTTGCCAGTGTACTAGAGTACATAGACATTGCTTGCTCTGCTTTTAGGTATTCAGAGTTAACATTCTGGAAAATCCCTTTCAGTTTGACTTAGTTTCACAATTTCTATGAAGTTAAGCAACAGCAGCTCATGTAGGTTTCAAGAGTTGAAGAAAAAACCGCCCCAAGGTGCTTAAAACTGTGGGCTGCTGCTGGTGGCGTCACCTTTATTCCCCCACTAAGGCTGGGTTGAGGGACGGGGGCTTGGCTACATGACGGCAGGGAGCCCCGGCGCGGGCAGGCGAGCCCTCTATTTCTGTCCTTCTGGCTTAAAGAGGAGCTTAAAGTTGTGCTAACCTGGCCGCAGAATTTGTATGCCCCTCTCCAGCTGCACATGGGATATTTTTATTTTGGTTTTAACCTGTACTTGTGTCGCATTTAGACCATAAAACATGCCATGGTCGAGGGGTGAGGGTTAAAAGCAGGATGTTTGGGCAAGTCTGCAGTAAGGCATTCGCTGCCAGTCCCGGTGGCTCCAGCGGGGACTGGCCGTGGCTGCGCGGCAGCACCTGGGTCTCCTCTGCTCCCTGTCTGTTACAGCTTTCCCTTGGGAATTTAAATGATAGGAAAAAACCCTGTCCCGATTTAATGATTATATAAACTTGAGACACAGATTGTTGGGGAGTTGTCCACAGTTGCAAAGCTAAAAATACGATCCCTGTTCTTCACGGACTGTTGTTAGCGGTAGTCGACAAGGTGATACATTTCTCTATCAAACTACTTGGAATACATTCTCATTTTTAAAGCAATCCTCAAACTGTAGCCAGTGAGCCCATAAATCCTGTGGCAACGTTAGTTTGAAATGCCTTTGAGAAGTGCAGCTTGCCCGGGCTCATAGCACTCGTGTTTCCGAAGCCTTACTTGGGAAGAAAGCGCTGTCTTGCTGGGGGAAGAGGGGAGATAATTAGCTGCTGAGGTCATTGTTTGCTTGAGCTCGTTGATAGGGACAGCCCGGCCTGGCTTGTAATGTAAACATAGTGTAAAATGTTTATCACCAGCGTTGTCATTTGCCTTATTTGTCAGGGAATCTCGGTGAGAATGAGAAGTTTTCTGGTGCTGTGGAGTGAGTTGAGGGAGTTGCAAGATTTCCATAAAAAGGCAGAGCCTGGCTTGGGCACGGGGAGGCTCTGCCTTGGCAGCCACCCTAGGGCTGGCCTTTTCCAGAGGGAAAATACTGACCCAGAGCCTTCCCTGCTGCGGGCTGGTGGGAGACGTCACCCTCTCTACTTGCATCTTTCTGATCTCGTTCTCTTGTCCAATACTTATTGTTTTATGCTATAAAATGCTGAGAATGCAGAGGACAGGCAGCGAGAGCTTGTGCCCCCCGTGTGCTGGGAGAGGGTGCCTGTGGCTGCGCTGTCTTTGTACCATGGTGTATTCATCCTCTTCCAGCACCCGCAGGCTCACAGGTCCGGCTTTGGGCATCTCGGATAAACCGGGGCTGTTGGAGTGGCCATCTGAACCTGAGCGCCCAGGTGGAAAACTAAAACCTATAGCTGTTACTAAAGAGATCTTTGTTCCCAGGGGTATTTGGAGAAGGGGAGCGTGCTGCTACTTTCAAAAGGCATGAATTTGTATGTGCAGGTGCACTTTTAACTGTTGGCTTTTTTTCCTGCTTTCCAGATCGTCGCTGTTTGAACAGACCACACCATGCGTGAGTACAAGCTAGTGGTCCTTGGTTCAGGAGGTGTGGGGAAGTCCGCTTTGGTGAGTTTTGGGAAGCAGTTTTGAAACCGATACACAAACTTCAAAATTGGCCTATCGTACTGCAGGCAACGCTCGTTAAATGCATTGGGATATTTGTATGACTTTTAACATGCGTAGTGACTTCCATGGAGCCACTGTTACACTGCAGAAATAGCTGAATTTGTGTCGTGTTTTTGGAGAAGCAGCAGGCGATTCGTCACTGTTACAGTAGTTAGCATTTCATTTCTGCTTCCCGCATGGGTATAATACTGGAAATGACTGAATGTCTGTATCTAAGTATTAAAAGCCTAACCTACACTGGAGCAGCGGATGAAGGCTTGCCGTGCCCGGCAGTGAATTCGCGGAGGTTGCAGCCTTGCGTGACTTTGAAGGCTGTGTGTTTTCCATCCTGGATGGGACCCGAATGAGCCTGGACTGAAATCAGGGGGCAGAATGAGAAGTCGCCTGCAGCGTGAGGGATAAGCAGGCTGATGACACTTTGCACTCCTTAAGTACTTGTGTTGTTTCTAATAAGAGGTTTACGTAGCAGAATTGATAGCAAAGCATTGTAAGAGGGATTTCTGTCACCTGTTTATCACAAACCAGTCAAGCAGCTCGCTCCAACAAGAAAGGCAAAGAACTGGTCAAGTGTAAAGTTATCTCAAACAAGGAACTACACCATGTTCCCTGTCACAGAAGATGATAATAGCTGATCCGCCCTTCATGACGTAGACGCTGCTTCTTCCACCGTTGTTTATTCTGCTGAAATAGGCTGCTGCTAATCTTGGTACATCACCTGCAGAATCCAGATGAATAGGAGGAAAGATTATTCAATTATGTATAAAATTTGATGTACTCTTTCAGAGATCCCATCCTAATCTTTACAAGATGTAGGTGTAATATATTTTTGATACACTCTAGTCTTCCACAGCAACTTAAGCAATCTGTATTACTTTTTCCACCAGCATCCCCTTGATTGAGTATCTTGTTTTTGTTAAGTAATGTTGAAAGACTCGCTAGGTAAAGTACAGCGCTTATGTATATGCTGTACATAAAAATTATTCAGCATCTGACATACTTGAATTTCCATATTTGTGACGTAAAGTCTGAGCCAGCATCCATCATGGCCTTTTTAAAGGCTGAAATGCAAATGCTTAGTCTGGTAAACAAAAGTTACATTCTTTTGGACAGCCTAGGTGCTAAGTAAGCATATATTGTAACTCATATGCTACATTGATCCATTATGTTTATAAGAGGACACAATCAGTGCCAATTAGCAGCTAAGAGTGAAGAATATTTAGCTTTCATGATGACTGTCTACTTATTTACAAGTATTAGCAAGGAGAGGTTACAAGGTGGGATTTAAAATAATTCGGAGGTCACTTTAAAATTTCTTTCTTCGAACTGTATAAACTAAAATGTCTAACAAAGAGGCTGGTGTTCCTTTTCAGTCCTGTGTTTTCATTACAATATGGTGTTGTTTCACTGCAAATCCTTCTTATTGTTTTAACTGTTCTGTGCCAGTACGATGCCGATGGTGCGCTTGGTAGTGGTGACAGGGTGGCAGAGAACCCTTCAGAGTTGCTAAGGCAGCTATTTTGCAGCTTCTTTATAAGTGTTTCCTGTTGCAGTAGTTTCTCCCCACTTCTAATGAGAGTAACAATCTTCTGGAGC